>NC_085989.1:17912506-18557506 GCF_030014385.1 Trichomycterus rosablanca | reverse complement strand
CCATTTTTACCCATTCATTTATAATTAACCAATCATAATAAAGTGAAAACATTGTTTGAAAATTCAAAAAATCATCGTAATTCATAATTCTGTTTTACCACCGCTTTATCCTGGTCAGAGCTGCAGTGGGTGCACTTCACTGGGCGAAAGGTAGAAAACACCCCGGACTGGTCACCAGTCCATCACAGGGCAAACACACACCAGAGATCGGGTGTTAACATTAGTTTACTTCATTTGAACATTTTCGTTAACTTTGGATTGGAATCTTACTTAAAATGGTGGAATACCCTACATAGTGCACTTCACAGGAACAACTGGGGTGAATGAAACGCTCCTACAGAATTGGCACTAATGCTTCAAAGACCGCTTTCTGAACCAATCAGACCTTCTGATTGTAATTTTTAGTAAGAAATGCTGGTATTTGCATTCATTCAGTTTGCGTCACACAGATGATTGTCAATGAAACGCTTGATTGGCTTTCTAACGAGTTCCTGTTTTACTTCACAACCGGGAAAAGTTTGGAGGTTTTTAATTATAAGCACATTTACAAAATAACGGATTATATTCCTAATGGGACACACGGTTATAAATTTAATAGCATCTGGAAGAACATAAGCTAAGGTAAGCAGTGGTTATGATTTTGTTGCTGTGTTTTGGATTTTTTCAATACAAATAAAACGTATCAGTTTAAGCTTTTAACTGGTACCTTCTTGCTACGGAAATTACATTCATTTGCACAATGACTAGGAAAGTAAAGGCACTAAGTAAAATGGCAAAATGCAGTTGCTAATCTGTTGTTTTTTTATCTGAACTTACATATTATTTGTTTATTTCTATGCTACATTTCCAATATATGCTTGGTGTATATTATATTGACTTGTGACTTGACAACTCTAGCCTAAAGACTTGTGACTTGACTTGGACTTGTATTTTGTGACTTGTGAACATCTCACACACAAACATGGCAATTTTTAGTAGCTCCAATTAACCCAACTGCATGTCTTTGGACTGTGGGAGGTAACCAGAGCACCCGGAGGAAACCCGCACCAACACCGTGCCGTCCTAATCTGAAAATTTATATTGACAAAAGCATTCACACCCGTTATTTAGTTCTTTGTAAAAGCCAATTTAGGAGCAATTAGAGCTGCAATCTCTATAGGCGTTGCACACCTGAAATTGGCCAGATTATCCTACTCTTTATGGAGATCTTCTCAAGCACTGGCAGACTGGATGGCATACATCTGTGAACTGCCACATTTAGGTCTTTCCACAGATGTTTAATAGGGTTTAAGTCTGGGCTTTCGTTGGGCCACTGAGAGACATTTATAGGCTTGCCCCGAAACCTATTTAGTGTTGTTATGGCTTTACGCTTGACTTGTTCCAGTCTGAGTCTGTATGTGCTCTGAAAAAGGTTTTCCTAAAATATGTTTGGGTAGATAGATAGATAGATAGATAGATAGATAGATAGATAGATAGATAGATAGATAGATAGATAGATAGATAGATAGATAGATAGATAGATAGATAGATAGATAGATAGATAGATAGATAGATAGATAGATAGATAATACTTTATTGTCAGATCAAATATCTGAAATTTGTCTTGCATAAAAACACAGTAGCTCCGTTACAACACAATACATTAACAATACAACACAAAACACAGACATTATACAAAATTATAACACCTTTGATAATTATGGATTAAGCTCTTTGTTTAACTTAAGGATTGACTGGTGCACAAAAGAGTGCTTCAGTCTAACCTTATTAAACCGTGGAACACTGTATCGTCGTCCAGATGGAAGAAGAACATATTCACTGTTTAAAACATGATTAGTATCGGAGATAATATTTTTAGCCAGCCGCACTGTGTTGTTATGATAAGCTGTCTCATACAGGCCCTCTAGAGGCTGACCCACAGTCTTTGAACAGATTTTGATCAGATGTTTCAGTCCGGACTTTACAGATGTGGACAAACAGCTGTACCACACAGATTTACAGTACTGCAGAACACTCAAAATAACAGCAGTATAGAACAGTAAAAGTATCTGCCGAGTAGCTCCAAAGGACTGAAGGCGACGGAGAAAATACATTCTCTGTTTAGTTTTTTTACAGATGTAGTCGATGTGGTGTTTCCATGATAAGGTGGCATCAATCATGACACCAAGATATTTATAAGACTCCACCTGTTTGATTATTTCATTATTGATAATGGTGGGGTTTACAACTATTGGTTTTAGGCTAAACACAATGGGTGCATTAATCTGTCTCCACAGCATGATGCTGCCACCACAATGAGCTAGGTGATGTGGAGGGCCTGTTTTTTATGCTTGATGTTCTGCCTAAAGACTTAAATGTTCATCCTATCAGACCTGATAATCCTTTTCCTTGTATTGCCAGGTCCTTTACACTCCAAGTGAGCTGTCATATACCGTATGATAAATTTTTTAAACTTGTGATCATGTACTGAATAAATTCAGCAATAAGCCATTTTGGCCGGAAGAGGGGGCACAGAGGCACAGACGACTGATTTATCAGTTTCTCTTGATTGCCAATCACCTGAATCTAAAAAAAGGAAATTTGCTCTTTGTGGATAGGTATAATTTGGGTGGTGGACACTGTGACACTGACATGGTGATGGTGTGTTAGTGTGTGTTTTGCTGGTATGAGTGGACAAGACACAGCAATGCTGATGGAGTTTCTAAATAACTTACTGTCACTGCTGGACTGAGAATAGTCCACCAACCAAAAATATCCAGCCAACAGCGCCCCATAGGCAGCGTCCCGTGATCACAGGACAAGAAGATGACCAATTCAAACAGCAGCAATAGATGAGCGATCGTCTCTGACTTTACATCTACAAGGTGGACCAACTAGGTAGGAGTGTCTAATAGAGTGGACAGTGAGTGGACATGGTATTTAAAAACTCCAGCAGCGCTGTTGTGTCTGATCCACTCATACCAGCACAACACACACTAACACACCACCACCATGTCAATGTCACTGCAGGGCTGAGAATGATCCACTACCTAAATAATACCTGCTCTGTGGTGGTCCTGACCATTGAAGAACAGGGTGAAAGCAGGCTAAAAAAGTATGTAGAGAAATAGATGGACTACAGTCAGTAATTGTAGAACTATAAAGTGCTTCTATATGGTAAGTGGAGCTGATAAAATGGACAGTGTTTGTAGAAACCAGGAGGTGGTTTTAATGTTATGGCTGATCAGTGTAACTTGTCATTAAGTTTCTCAGTTCGCTGTCAGATATGTCAGTGCTAATCCTCTCACATATGTTTAACTTGACAGACTTTAAAGGCTGTAGCATTACTTTTACGCTCATGAAACCACTTAGTGACTCTTTGCGCCTTCTGAATGGGGACATTACAACCTTGTAAGAAACTGGGATGAAACTTTTCTGTCATATTCATCAGGGGATTAATCAAGTCAAATGAAATCAAACCATGCAGTTCACTTGAAATGAAAACATTATCTTTCTCCTATTTAATTTTTAATTTGTCACCTGACTATATATTTTGGTCATTGCTAAGAATATGTTTTCAGAAAACTGTATGAGTGCTAATCATTTTTCATTAAGATTGCTAGCCTTGTTTAAGGAAATTAGAACCATGCTTTATTTTGAGGGTGCTCACATGTAATCTGAGAGCTTTCGTGTGGAGGAGGAAATAATCAAATGTGCTCAGAGTGTTGTGTGGGTTTCATTTCTCCGTTGTTTGTTCATACTGAGAGGAGTCTGACCTGAGCACTGTTAATTTAATTGCTGCCTCGTCTTTTTTATGCTGCTCATTGAGTGTTTTAAAGCACACACAGATACAGCATGTAAAAAACCTCTTAAAACTTCCTGTTATGTTTAAGGTTCATGAAGCAAATTAAATTAAAGGTGCATCTTTTGAAAACATGCTCTGAAGTATATCAGTTGTAAAGCTGAAAAGGTTGTAAAGAGGCGGTTTTTTTAAACTGAAATTGAAGACAAATTATGACAAAGTTTCCTTTTATTATTTCTCTTAAAAAATAAAATAAAATACTGTATTTGTGATTATCATTTATTTATCTAAATAATGAATACCCTTTTATTTCTGAGGTAGGTACAAACTATGCAAAACAATATTGAATTAAGCCCAATTTGGCTGAAAAACCCCGAATTTGGCAACCAGGCGTATAGTGCCAGTGACGTCATCAAGGCGAGGTGTATAGCGCCAGCGCCCTCTGCTGTTTAAAGTGAATATCTAAAGAAAACTGCTTTTTAATTTTTGTTTGTTTATGCATTTTCTCCCTTTCCAATTGCCCAATTGCATTATACTTCCTCTCTACTGAAGCCGATCCCCGCTCCGATTGAGGAGAACAAAACTCCAACACGTGTGCAGTAGACGCCTGCATCATTTCACCTGCACTAGGCGAGTTCATATGCGGATCAGCTTTGTGTATGGAGAGCCACACCCTAATCAACGCATTCTTTCCCCATCTCTGTGCAGGCATCATCAATCAGACAGCAGAGGTCGTAATTGCATCCACCATGAAAGAGTCCCTACCCGGCTTCCCACCCTGTATGAACAACAAGCCAATCATTGTTCATGTAGGTGCCCAGCCCAGCCGGATGGCAGAGCTGAGTTTCAAAGTTGAAGTGAAATGTCAGCTCTGGTGTGCTAGCATGTTTTTTAGCATGTGCTTTTTGGGTTTTGATTGTCCAGGGGAAAAATATGGACGCTTTGGTTTTCCAGTTGGTTTAAAATTAAATTTACAACTGATAAAAGTTTAACAATGTATTAAATACAAAGACCCACCTTAATAATAATAATACTAATAATAATAATGTATTTATATAGTTTTTTTGTCAAAAAAAAAAAACTACTTTCAATATTAACTGAAACAAATATTAACTGTTGTATAACATTAAATGAATGAATAGGCCAGAGTATTTAATTTAACACTTTACATTCCATCACAAATTAAATAGCAGGTATGAAGGATTTGCTTGCTTGGAGCTGTATTTGTTATTGATTGTCAAATTATTTGTAAATAAAATAAAATTGTTTACTTTTAAAATATTATTATATTTATCACAAATAATATCTTAGGCCGGGCAGCTAAGTATGTAGCACTGTCACCTCACAGCAAGAAGGTCATGGGTTCGATGCCCAGGTGGGGCGGTCTGGGCCCTTTCTGTGCTGTGTTCTCCCCGTGTCTGCGTGGGTTTCCTCCACAGTACAAAAACATGCAGTCAGGCTAACTGGAGACACTGAATTGCCCTATAGGTGAATAGGTGTGTGTATGAGTGTGTGTGTGTGTGTGTGTGTGTGTCTGCCCTGCGATGGTACTGTGTGCCTTGCGCCCATTGAAAAACTGGGATAGGCTTCAGCTGCCAGCGACCCTGATTGGATAAGAGGTTAAGAAAGTGAGTGAGTTAATATCTTAGGCCTACTCTCAAGACATAGAGTGGTCTGATGGTTAACGGTTTCTGCTTTTGTTCCAAATATTGAAGTACAATCACCTGTTGACATGACTGGTTTAAAACGACATCATTTTGGGGTATATTTTAGCTCATGACTAGCCCTAAATTGCCCCGTCCCAGCTTTATTTGAAATGTGTTGCAGGCCTGAAATACAGTACTGGATGTACACCGATCAGCCATAACATTAAAACATTAACCACCTCCTTGTTTCTGCACTCACTGTCCATTTTATCAGCTCCACTTACCGTACAGAAGTATTTTGTAGTTCTACAATTACTGACTGTAGTCCATCTGTTTTTCTTAATGCTTTGTTAGCCCCCTTTTATGCTGTTCTTCAATGGTCAGGACTCTCCCAGGACCACCACAGAGTAGGTATTATTTGGGTGGTGGATCATTCTCAGCACTGCAGTGACACTGACATGATCCGACACCTAAATAATACCTACACTGTTTTGAATATAGGGGTCGCTCGGTGGGTAGCACTGTTGCCTTACAGCAAGAAGGTCCTGGGTTCGATCCCCAGGTGGAGCGGCCCGGGTCCTTTCTGTGTGGAGTTTGCACTTGAACTGATGAATCTTGTCTAACCAGTAACTACCTGTCCTGTCATGATTGTTACCAAAATTTGTAAAACAAGACGGTAAAATCCTAATAATTAATTAATTGAAATGATATAATTGCCATTTTTACATATTAATCTACACCTAATTACCCATAATGACTGTGTTTTTAGATTTTTTCCAATTACATTTCACTTAAGTGATGGAATAAATCTAAGTGATGGGTCTTACTGTCAGCCGGTTGGGTGTCTATGCAGACGTGATTGGTTTTGTGTGAGGGGGATTGCTGAACAGCCTAGCCACTGGAAGGTGCATTTGTCAGTCTGCTGTCAGTACGTGTCCCAAGCCCAGATAAGATAACAAGGGCTGCATCAAGAAGGGCATTCAGCATAAAACTATACTACAGAAGGTATGCGGATTAGAATGATGCACTGTGGCAACTCAGAGAAATCCAGGGGAAGCCAAAAGAAAAAAGACATATGACATAGAAAATGAGAAAAATTCAAAACCAATCATTAATAGATTTTAATTACATATGTTTTATTACTTAATGTGTACATTCTTACATTTTATTTAAGTTTTTAATTATTTAAAATGCAAAGTCATCCTACCAAAACCTCTGGCATGTGATGTCACATTCATAACAATGATACTAAATTATTCAGTGTTATTTTATTCATGAATGTATTATTTGTCTGCATTCTCCTGAAAAGTAAATGCTTAGACTGGCAAACTGTCTCGTTGATGCTGAGCTTGTGCAGGCAATGAGACACTTTGCAAGTCAATATGAGCTCAAATGTGGTATTCATGGCACGGGAATGGCTTCAAATGTAGAAATGCTTCAGCGATAAGTGTACTACTGAGGCCTTTTGACCTTAGTGAATTGCTAAAATGCAAATGTATCTATTTGCATGAATTTCATCCAGTGCTGTGTTCCCTCACTGTGCCACTCTTGAAGCCAAAAAAGCATATTACAAAAAGTACATGTGCAAATTCACAACAGACCAAACATAACAATTTAATTGAATTACTGCATTAGTGTTTTGAAGGTTTCCAGTCAAATCAGCTGTTCTTAAAATGTTTGGACTTCTTAAGAACATTTACGCAACGTAAATATGTGATGTAAAAGGTTGTTAGCGGATCTTTTAATCAGCATTTTAAGTATTAAATAATGGATATTCTGGATGTTTGGGTCTGTTTTGGATATTTTTTTATGGAACTTTTTTTTTCCATTCCGTATTTTTTCCATTTGCAAATGCAACACTAAACTATTTTGATATACAGTTGGGGCCAAATCTCTGAGATCACTTTATAGATTATTATCCTTTTTTTCAAATTGAATACAATGTTTTTCATTACAAATCATATAGTCAATATCAAATTTTGAATATGTTTAATTTCTAAAAATGTCTATACGGGCTGTCTTTTCTATTCTACACTACTGAAATTCATTTAGTACTTTTAACTAGCCAATGTCTTTGACAGTCCATAACCCATACCTTGCACATTTTTATTGAATAAATACATTTACTAAATGCACCATCAAACACAAACCCCATTTCTGTAATTTGGTACAAGGACGATAAAAAGAAGAATCTGTAGTTTATTAAATGTTTCCACTGATCAATTTCAGTGTATTTTTTTATGTTGGGACAGAGGCCAAATAAAAGTGGAAAATTTGCAGAATACAGCATTCCACGATAAGTAGGTGAATTAGTAACAGGTAAGTGAATTATGGATAGGTGTAAAAATAGACTCAGTACACTCAATAGACTCATGACCAATGAATGGTCATGGCTCACCACTTAGTGCCAAACCTTAGAGAGTTACCAATCACTTTATTTGCAATGCATTGCAAATAATTCATTATCTACCTTACATAATATTGTGGAAAAGAAAGAAAAAAAAATGTAATGCTACTGTGATAAATATAGCCACATTGGCTTACAAGTACTTCTTAAAACGATTGTCACTTAACACAGTATACCACTGCATCAAGAAATGCTAAAAAAAAAAAAAGAGAAAGCCATACATCAATTCTATGCAGAAATGCCACAGGGTTCCCTGACACTGAGCTCATCTCAATATTTACTACAACAGTGTGGCTTCATAGAAACAGAATGCATGTGCTTGACTGGCCTGCCTGTAGTCTGTGCCAACTTTTTTGGAGAGTATTGCAGGCATCAAATTCTAAATGTGTTTATATCTACAAAATACAATGATGTTGATCAATAAAAATATTGGAAATCTTTTCTCTCTACTTTTAAAGAATCAAGAGAATTAACAAATCACATATTATTTTTATTGCATTTTATGAAACGTCCCAACTTTTCTAGAAATAAAGTTTGTATTACTGTACTGTTTTCGATTTAGTACTCAATGCAGGTTGATGTGTCAGGGCTTTGGACAATTTGCAGTTAGTGAAAGACAAATGAATTCAACCGAACATTAAAAAAATTCTTGGGGAGAATGTAAGGTTATGTGACCATGAGCTGAATTTTAGGTGAAATTTAACAACCAGAAGGACAAATACTGAAAACACAACCACTTATGAGGCAGGATTGCCTTACGAGATCAGAAATAAAGCAAATGTTTTTTTAACTGTACTGTTTATTAAAACTGAGAACATGACATGTATAAGGTTACCTTGCACCCAGGATAACTAAGTAGCTACTGACCCACCACAGCCCTGATCAGAATGCATTAATGGTTTCCAATAGTAAAAGGTATATTAAAGAATAATTACAACAACTGCCATTACTCATTCTCGACATGTTTCTTGTGATGCATATATTTAAAATGTAAAAAATACTGTTTTCGGCAGCCATATGGGAAGTGTTTGAGGACATTAATGCAGTCTGGGTACTTGCCTTAATTTATAACAGCTGGCTCTCGGAGATAATTATATTAATTATTGTAATAGTCCCTCTGTGCCACAAACAGGTTGAGGTTCATATTGCAAGCCCTTATTCTCCCTCTAGATACCAGTTTTGTATTTTGCCTTATGATGTGTTCTTCCACCTGCTTGTGTTGGAGTAAAATAGCTTGATTATATTTATAGCTGCTATATATTTATAGCTGCTCCAATTCAAACTCAAACATTTAAAGAGTAAAGCAAAAGTAAACTGTCATTTAAAAGATATGGGAGCTCAGACATTAAATGAGGTGTGGCATGTCATGAAGAAGAGAATCACACAGTGGTGACCAAGAAATATTAAGCAGCTGAAGTCTCATATCAAGCAGAATGGGCAAAAATCCCAACTTTTTGTGTGTCTACATTTGTTTGTGTTCACGAAATATAGTTAAGTTGTTCAGTAATAATGTGGTCTGCAGGTTCATGGAATCCGAAAAGCTCTAATTGATGCGTAGATCAGAGTGTACTAACATCATTAGTTTAATTGGTTGTGAGCACACACAACTTGCATACGTTTGACGTTTAATCATCTGATCTATCACCAACAACCTTCCATCAACTTAATTATTTGTTTTACAGAAACCTAACAGCCATATACTGATCTTCTACAGGTACATTTAGCGTTCCATTTGGATTTGTTTACGAACACAGGCCTTGTTCTTATAAAACTATAAAACTAATGCCACACTCTTTAACTGATCAGTCTTTGAGCTGGGTTTAAGCTGCTGACTGTTAACTTTGTGGACCTACACCCACCTTTATTGCTGTTATGTAACGTAGAGTGACCATTTTTTGTTTTTCAAAATTCCGCTAGCACACCAGTGTCGACATTCTGAACTCCTCGGTTCGAAACTCGGCATTGCCACCAGTTGGGTGGGCGCCATCTAGTGGGCATAATTGGCAGTGTCTGCAGCTGACACGTCTCTGCTAGGGTGGGATGACCGGACTATGTGGGTGGGAATATGTGGGTGGGATGACCGGACTATGTGGGTGGGGTCTTCAAATGCAGTGGAAGGACCCTGATTAGCAGATAGAGAGGTTGCCTGTGCAGAATGCATGGGTGAAAAAGGGTTCCGCTAAGGGCTGCATGCAGGTCGGAGGAGACGTGAGCAGCAATATACCCACCTCAACTGCAATCAGGGTTCCCCCAGCAGTGGAAGACAAATTGACTACACTAAATTGGGAGAAAATGCATAAATAAAATAGAAAAAAAAAGGACACTTGACAGGATGGCAGCATGGGCGAACCCCTGCACTGGGTGGAAGGGTTAGGTAGAAATGCATTTAAGGTCAGATAACCTTTCCATTCAGTGTTCAGCCCTAAACAATGATAGTAATAAATAAATAATTCACATTTGCAAATGTTCACTCTGTTTCAGAATCAGAGAAAGACTTTTTAACAAGGCAGATGTGCAGTCCATTGTTTGGTATCTGTTATGGTGCTTTGTGGTGTGAAATGCAAAAACTCCCTCAGCAGCAGTTACATCTTCTGTGTTACCTGATCTTTACCTGATGAACTCTTGTCTTTAGCTGCAGTTTTGTGTTTTGCTGAACTGGCACCTTTATTTGACACTTTTGACATGACAGCAGGTCAGGCATTCTGTTTCCCAAGGAAGTAAAGTGCAAGAAAGTGGGATCTAAAGAGAAAGGAAACAGTGCAAAACCACATGAAGAATATTGCACACAGGCTACAAAAGCTGAATCCGGGGCAGACACATTTTAAGTCCAAAAAAGACCTGTTCTTAACGCTCTCTGCTCCAGGGACACCGTACGATGGCTGACCTGGCGCTCTGACCCCACCCTCCGAACAAGCTGGGATATGCGAGGAAAGAATTCTTTTGTACTGTACATCTGTATGTATACACTGATCAACCATAACATTAAAACCACCTTCTTGTTTCTACACTCACTGTCCATTTTATCAGCTCCACTTACCATATAGGAGCACTTTGAAGTTCTACATACATACTACATACTACAGTACATACATTCTTACTGACTATAGTCCATCTGTTTCTCTGCATACTTTTTTAACCTGCTTTCACTGTGTACTTCAATGGTCAGGACCCCCACAGGACCACTACAGAGCAGGTATTATTTAGGTGGTGAATCATTTTCAGCACTGCAGTGACACTGACATGGTGGTGGTGTGTTAGTGTGTGTTGTGCTGGTATGAGTGAATCAGACACAGCAGCGCTGCTGGAGTTTTTAAATACAGTGTCCACCCACTGTCCACTCTATTAGACACTCCTACCTAGTTGGTCCACCTTTTAGATGTAAAGTCAGAGACGATCGCTCATCTATTCTAGACCTTCATCAGTGGTCACAGGACGCTGCCCACGAGGCGCTGTTGGCTGGATATATTTTTGGTTGGTGGACTATTCTCAGTCCAGCAGGGACAGTGAGGTGTTTAAAAACGACAGAAGGACTACAAAGTGCTTCTATATGGTAATTGGAGCTGATAAAATGGACAGTGAGTGTAGAAACAAGGAGGTGGTTTTAATGTTATGGCTGATCAGTGTATATGACAAATTAAAGCATTCTATTCTATTCTATTATTATTATGTTTGGCTTAAATAGTCCTGATCACTAATGTTATGGTTGTTATTCCACTGATTTGTTCCTTAATACTTGTATAAAATGCTTATATGTTGGGATTATAAATTAAAAGTGACAGGGCTATCAGCCCAAATAAAAGCATTAGCTAACCCATTAAAAAAATGTGTGTAGCATGTATTTATTCATTACAACAAAAAGAATTCAGACAGAGCTCTAGAATTAACAGAGCTCTAAACAGAGCACCAGACAGTGAGGAGCTTTGCCCTTCTTGAAATGCTAGGTTGTCGTCAGCTGTTACTTGCTCAGGGCATTTTAACTACTTATCCTGTTAAATTAGGTATGTAATATATCAATTTCCCACAGTCAGTAAATATTTTCATCATTTAATTTCAGTTGCAAGTCAGTTCATTATGAAAATGTTATTACAGGGCCAGGCATGTGGCCAGGATACACTGATTAACAAGATGTTAATGATCAGCATGTTTGGGTGCCATAATGAAGCGGTTGGCCCATAACAGGCTCAGTTAAAAGTGAACACATGGGACTCCATCCATTTCTGCAGCCCCAGCTTTGTATTACACCACATGTACTAATTACTCCACCTCTCAGTTCACCAAGTAACCGCCAGCAACGTTTCCATTACCTCGGCTGTCACTTTTTTCCCCTGACTTCTGGCTTTTAAGCAGCAATGCTAAAGCTTAGAATTTTCCTCCCAATCTAGTCATATCCTAACACTAGGATGTCCCCTAGTGTGTGCAGTAGCCAACTGCATCTTTTCACACGCACGAGGCGAGTTCATATGCGGATCAGCTTTGTTGTACGGAGAGCCACACCTTGATCACATTATCTCTCATCTCTGTGCAGGCGCCATCAGTCAGCCAGCAGAGGTCATAATTGCATCAGTTATGAGGTCCCGACTCTGACCCCACCCTGTATGAACAACAGCCAGTCGTTGGCAGAGCTGAGTTTTGACCCGACGAGTTCGAAATGTCAGCTTTGGTGTGCTAGCATGTTTTACCGCTGCGCCACATGAGCGGCCAGCACCATAGAATTTTCGTACCTAGTTACATTTGTTAGAAGTTGCCCTGAATTAAAAAAAAAACCAAAACACATCTTGCATGGTTAGCATTTGTTCTAAAAATGTTTTTTGGCAACTGTATTGTTGAGGTAAATCCAAATTATGGTTTTGAAGTGTTAGGCATTAATAGCTGTGGAAATGTGTATTGTGGTCAAATGAATCAGTATTAAAGATAATTTTTGGAGAAAGAAATCACCATGTATTCCAGACCAAAGACAAAAAGGAGAAATGTCCAAAAGCCAGGGTCTGTAATGGCATAGAATTGTGTCAGTAACCTTGGCAAAGGTAATTTACACTTCTGTGATGCCAGCATTATTGCACAAAAGTACACTTAGAGCAACAAAAGTACATTTAGAGCAATTATATGCTGCCTTCAAAATGACATCTATTTCAAAGTTGTCCATGTATAATGACCATGATGACAAATTCTGAACCTTTCTCAGCATTTGCACACTGTGTAGACCAAATTTATTTTCGGATCTTGTTTTTTGACTTTTCATAATCTGAGGGTTCTTCAAAAATTTTCCACACTTTTTAAACTCTATTTATTAAGAATTTCAAAAACAAATTACATCACTTTTTTTACACAGTCACCTTACAATGCATTTTTCTCAGCATTGTACCAACTTTTTAATGCCATCAGGAAAAAATGTTTTTGGTTGAGTGTGTAGCCACTGATGCACCACTGCTTTCACATCATCATCACATGAAAATCTTCTTCCCCTTAAAGATTATTTGAGCATCTAAAAAGGTGGAAATCAGATGGTGCTAAATCTAGACTATAAGCTCTCTCTCAGACATGACCAATTACTACTCATCCCACGCTCACCGTTTCCAACCAAAATATAAAAGTGCGGAAACTTTTTGAAGAACCCTCGTATGTTTAGACGGTCGAGTTTCCCCTGAGCATGAACAGCATGCACCACAGAATCACTGAGACAGGGTTAGTTTGATATTACAGTATCTGTAACAGCTACACTATATGCTATATACTATTACCTTTTATATACCTTGAAATTTTTGAGTCAGTCTGTTGGAAGGCAGTTAGACTGTTTAACAGCACACAGTGGCAGAGGCGTAAAACTAGACTTTAAGCTATTTACATGTTTACATGTATATTATCTATATTGTTTACTTTCAAATCTTTTATATTTAAACTAGGGCTGGTACCGATCCGATACTCTGTATCGGTCCGATTTTGGCCCAGATCACTGGATCGGATATCGGAAGGAAAAAAACGTGTTATCCAATCCGATACTGTTGCTTAATGTAAATAACACTTAATGTAAATAAGGCCATTCAGAAATTAAAACACACTAATCTACTTAAACTTTTAGCATTTTAAAATATCATCTACTACTGCCACAACTAAAAACACTGTTTTACGGCGTGTCGTTCAAAGTGTTTACAATCGGAAAATGTGGATGTCAATCAAACGTGATGGACCAATTAGAATTGATGGAGAGTTTGGTTGAGATTTTCCGTTAAAGTTGTGACACATTTTTAGATTATTAAAAACCAAAGTGCGCTTATTAAAAAACACTGCTGGCTAAACGGGAAACAGGAACTGGTGTAGTTTGTTTTATTTCATAACACTAATGGATAAAATTTTGTTGAGGATGTGCCGGGACAAGATAGATACATTTGTTTATTTTTTTATTATTTAATTGTTTCATTTTTATTGTTTATAAATAATATTTTTTATTATTTATTTTATAATTTTGTCACTGCCTCTTCAAGGTGTAGACTTGAGAGTTGATGGATCAAGAATTTTATATTGAAATTATATAAATGTATTATTTAAAATGTTTGTATGGTGCTGTTAAACAAGCCAAAAATACTGCTAAATGTTCTGTGTGTAAAAGTTAAAATAAAAACAGCAGTTTTGCATCAGTGTGATGTTGTAGGTTCTGTATTTATTCCTTTAGAATATTTGTTTCACAGTCTGAGCATTGTTATTTAGATAGTTAGTTTAACCATGGTGCATTGAGACATGTATTATTACTGCTTAGTTGTTTGAGAGGAGAAATGACTATCAGATTGGTATCGGTATCGGCAGATACTCAATTTGCAATATCGTATCAGACATAAAAAAGTGGTATCGAGCCAGCCCTAATTTAAACTTACATATGTGTATATATCAGATCTATACTGTACTGTTGCTTTTTATCATTATAATACCATATTGCCAACTGCACAATTTGCAAATTTCTGCCCTCTACATCTCAATTATATTACTAATGTAACCACCCTGGTATTTAAACCATATTTTTACAGTGTTATATTTTGTATACTTTATATATGCTTTTCCTCATTTTAAGCTACTGGAATCTATCTGTCTGTCTGTCTGTTCGAGTATTTGTGAGTTCAGGCATGTATGTTGGATGAACAGATCTGGCTTGCAATCTCTGATCCACTTCATTCCAAAGGTGTTAGTTAAAAGGGGGTTAAGGTCATGGCTCTCTGCAGGCCACTGGAGTTCCTTACACAAACACAAAAGGTCTTTATGGACCTTGCTCAGTACAGAATGGCACAGTCATGCCAAACAAAAAAGAGTCAGAAACTATTAAC
Organism: Trichomycterus rosablanca; assembly: GCF_030014385.1. Classification (NCBI taxonomy): domain Eukaryota; kingdom Metazoa; phylum Chordata; class Actinopteri; order Siluriformes; family Trichomycteridae; genus Trichomycterus; species Trichomycterus rosablanca. Next base: position 18,542,362 of record NC_085989.1, on the reverse strand, counting down.
TCAAAGTTGGCAATTCATTTATTTTATATAATTATTTTTATAAACCGGTTAGCATTGGTTACACTTTGGTTATATTAATGACAGGACAGGTAGTTACTGGTTACACTTGATTCATCAGTTTAAGTTCAATGTCAAACACAGTCACAGACAATTTTGTATCACCCATTCACCTCACTTGCATGTCTTTGCACTGTGGAAGGAAACTGGAGTTACAGGAGGAAACCAAAGAAGACACAAGTAGAACATGAAAACTCCACACATAAAGGACCTGGACGGCTCCACTTGAAAATCGGACCCAGGACCATCTGGGTGCTACCCACTGAGACAGTACTACCCACTGAGCCACAATGCACATAATTTATTCATGAGTAAAATTACAGCATAGGGCATACATTATATGCCATTATATGCTTCTGAAACTGCATAGACCTTTTTTAAGATTTATTCTTTTTTATTAGTCACACTATGCAATAATTATCTGTTGTTTTAAACACAAATACTTTAATGGCTCTTCTGCAGCATTCTTAATATCACATTGTATTTTTATTTTTGTGTCATGGCAATTACAGATTTTCTGTGAGAACACAGAGAAAAAATAACATTCTGTGATTAGATCTTTTGATTTTTGGACTGCCTTTTACTTTTATCAAATCAATTTTTCACATGGTTAACCAACCTTGAACCCCATTGCTAAATGGAACACGATAAAAAGTAGATTAGTTTTATGGTAAAACTCTAAAATAGAGTTGCATGGGCACAGTGGTTCAGCAGGTAGAGTTTGTGCCTTACAGCTCCCGCTCCCACGCACACGTACACACACACGCACCTTTTCTGATTAATTTAAAGGTCTCTGAGGCCAATGTTGCAGCATCTTCGGCTGCCCCACTACTTTTTTTTTATTGCTGTCCAACATATACCGAGTTCCTCCTTCTCTTACATCTCTTTTTTTAAAAATGTGAGTTATCACACATTGGTGGACTGAGTACCTAGTATACAGAGCAAGCGCACAGCCACCTAATTTTTCTAACATAAACTGGGGACAGCATAGGCTTATGTCTCTACAGTGTGAATGTCCCTTTTTTCTGAGCAAGTGTGTGATTGTGATACCCCCTCTTTACTAAGGCACTTGTCTATCTGTTCTATTACCTCTCCACTTTGGGCTGCAGATTTTATTTGGGATTTTTGTTTCTTTTATTAATTTCTGTTATTTTGGCCACCCTTTATTTTGTAGTTTCATTTTGTTTGTGGCTCCTTCTACAAAAAAGTAAAAAAATATTACTGTATTTCTAGGTCATCATTTCATACTTAGAGTTTTCTCTAAGTATTCATTGTTTTCTGCTGCAATAACTAGCTATACTTTTATAGCCGGTAAATAATTAATAATTAATTATTTATAGGATGGAAGTAATAAAGTACATACTGAATGGGATAAAGCATTAATGGGAATGGGATAAAGCATGACACTGAACAAAATAACAAGCCTAAATGATGGATATACTGTATGTATCAGAAGTTACATATATAAGCATAAAATATAAGCAAAATTATATTAAAAAATTTGATTTTAGTATAATTATATAATACAGACAAAAATAAAGCTCTTTCTTCTGATAGAAAAAACATATAGCTGTATTTTGGTCTGTGTTTATGCCAGAAGGTGACAGGTGTCATAACTTAATCCTGAAGCCAAACTCCTCCTGCTACCACCAGGGCCCATCTGTTTACGGATGATTTTAGAAGATCAGGGTAAAAGCACAGATGACTAAATGGGTCACGACACTTAAAGAGAGGAGCATGCATGAGTATGATTCCGCGAGCTTATATTTACATGTTAAGAGACACTTTACAGGTTGTTTGATAGCTTTATATAGGTATTTAGAAATGCTGTTATATAAAGAAAGATTCAGGCTGCATCCAAACAGGTAACCTTCAGTCCAGCATACTGTATAGTGAAAATGAATTTAATGTGCATTTTTGAAATATGGAATGGTTATATATAAAATAGTGGTTATATTATTCATTTATTCATATTTGTTCTACTAACCGCTTTATCCAGGTCAGAACTGGCGTAGGTCTGGCACCAGCCAGTAAAAGGACAAACGCTGTATACGTGAGCCAACGCTTTGCAGGGCACCACACACATGCTTACTAAATTACTCATACTTTGGTGCAATTTTAGAGCAACCTGTTCTGAACAGCTTTCTCCCATCCTCACTGATCTCTTCAATCAGTTTCTGACCATTTCCACTGTTCCTGCATGCTTCAAGACCTCTGTCATCATTCCTGTTCCTAAAAAGCAGAAGATCTCCTGCCTGAATGACTACAGACCATTTGCCCTAACATCTGTAGTTATGAAGTGTTTTGAGAGACTCTTACTTTAACACTTTAAAGCTATGACAGACGCCCTTGTATTTTTTGCGACAGCTTAAGAAACTGCCTCAAGCACTGCTTGTCCAGTTCTATACTGCTATCATTGAATCTATCATCACGTCCTCTATCACTGTCTGGTTCGGTTCCGCATCTCTGCACACCAAGCCTAAGTTACAGCGTATAGTGCGAAGTGCAAATAAAATCATCAGCTCTCAGCTTTCCACCCTCAAAGATCTATACTCCTCTAGGATGAGAAAGAGGGCGGGGAAGATTATGGCTGACCCCTCACATCCCCTTTTCTAGCGGTTTCCATCTAACAGAGACCAAGAGTAAGAGCTATATGACTCAGACCAACCGGCTTCTTTCCCCAGGCTATCACCCCTCTAAACAGGGACCATTCCTTCATCCCTCTGCTGCACATGCACTTTAACACGCTGTATGTACATATGCATCATTTGTATACACTGATTAGGCATAACATTATGACCACCTTCCTAATATTGTGTTGGTCCCCCTTTTGCTGCCCCATACGCAACAAACTGTGATGTACTGTGTATTCTGACACCTTTCTATCAGAATCAGCATTAACTTCAACAATTTAAGGTACAGTAGCTTGTCTGTTGGATCGGACCACACGGGCCAGCCTTTGCTCCCCACGTGCATCAATGAGCCTTGGCCGCCCATGACCCTTGTCACCGGTTTACCACTGTTCCTTCCATGGACCACTTTTGATAGATACTGACCAATGCAGACTGGGAACACCCCACAAAATCTGCAGTTTTGGAGATGCTCTGACCCAGTCGTCTAGCCATCACAATGTGGCCCTTGTGAAACTCACTCAAATCCTTACGCTTGCCTCCACCAAGAGAAATTCCTTGTACACCTGGTACTTGGCGAAATTAAGATTCAGATTCTGATAAAGAAACCAGAGTATTTAAATGAAATCACATAAACGCTGGTAAAAATCAATGGACTCTCCCAGCTTCCAAGTATGCTACACTACATTAACGTTGGCTTGAACTGACCCCATTTCTAAAGCAGTTAGTTTGGGTGTAACAAAGCTATAGGTCTATGGGTTCAAACCTAGATTCAAACCTCCTCCTCTAATCACTGTCTCTGAGGAGTTTGACACACTGCTCTTTTTCCCTCTCAGATGAATTGTGTTAGGAACCATGTGACTGGCACTCTGGTTATGTGTTAGAAACCCTGTGACTGGCACTCGGTTAAGGCTTTATTTTCCTGAGTCCAGTCTGGTTGACAACAGTGCCACTGTATTGTTGATTAAAATATAGTGGTTACTGGAACTCTTAGTTTTAGTTTCTAGTCCAGTGGTGTATAGTAATGAAGTAATAATACTTTGTTACACTACTTAAGTAGTTTTTTGGAGTATTTGTACTTTACTGGAGCAACTTTTACTTTTACTGCACTACATTTTCTAAAGAAATTGTATACTTTTACTCCGATACATTTGACGTATGCAAATTCGTTACTACAAAATAAAACAAGTTGTTATTATTTTTGAGTTGAACACATGCCAATCAGGGAGTAGATCTGGCCCAAACAAGATTGTTTAAATATAGCTTATTTTTACCCAAATATTTCGATTTAAACTAATGGTTGAGCAGACCATTAAAGGGTTAAAAGTGCCACACGTTTTGTTAAACTCTCTTGAGTTTTCTGCCAAAATTCTGAGGTTCTAGGTTATTGGGATATATACAGTATCTATGACTTGTGCAGTGTGAATGTACAACCTAAATAAAAAAATTGGGACAGTATAGAAAATGAAAATATAATAGACATAGTGTTTCTTACATTTACATTGACTCATTTCATCTTATATGAACCCAAAACAATTCATGTTTTGTCTGGTCAACTTAATTTCAATTCTTAACATACACATACATGCACTTTAAGCCTACAACACATTCTAAAAAAGTTGGAACAGGGCAATTTAGGGTTAGTAATGAGGAAAATTGACGTGATTTTGAATGGGTAATGTCAACAGCTGATCATAATCATGAATTGGCACAAATCATGTTCAGATGGAAGGAAGAAAATAGGTTAATTGTTAAGGTGGTTTACATGCTTAAAAGAACAATCTTCATATTTTTCAAAATTCTGACCACTTCAGTTTATACTAACAGCATTTACTTGTACTTCTACTTTTAATACTGAAGTACATTTAATGTCAGAACATTACTTTTGATACTTAAGTACATTATTAAACATCAGATACTTTTAGACTTTAGACTCAAGTAATATTCTAAAAGGTAACTTTTACTTCTATCTAAGTAAATTTCTGGTAAGATACTTGTACTTTTACTCAAGTATGGCCTTCAGGTACTTTATACACCACTGCACTAGTCCCATTTTTCTTGTGAGGAACTAGGTTAACAGAACTACAAAAAGAACTGCAGTCTTCAAAGGTCAGGAGTCTCCGATCAAGTCACAAGAATCATTTATTTGCTCCATTATCTCCCATAATCTTCAATGTAAATAACAATAAATAGCAGTACACGTGATCAATCTGAAAAACATTTTGAAAATATTTACAGTCTATAATGGCGTATTTCCTGACCCGAGTAATGATTGAAGTCCTCTTGTTCCATAAGTCAGTTTTGACTAAAAGTCCATACGCAATGAGAAGCCAGACAATTAGAAAGTGTACCCAATCCAAGTCCAAAGAATGGACACTGATGGTCGAAATCATCAAGATGAACACATACAGAAGCACATGCAGAACCCTCTACAAATGGAAATATAACAATAATTAAGCTCCAACAATTCATAAACACCCTATCCAGATATATAAACATAAAAGATACCCCAACACACTTGTGTCTATTTACAAAACTGTGTGAACTATAACAGTTTAATTCAAGGTGTAAGTATATACACTTACTTTGAGTAGGAGAGCTTACTAGCTCCTCAAAAGGGTGTAAGGCTAGGCCTCCTGCTTTTTAATCCTAATTTATTGGGTGTTCTTTTAGGAACCAAACTCCACACCGAACATTGCCAACATTCATAAAGCCCCCCCCAAATGCCTTTCACTTCTTCTCCTTATAGACTTAGAGGAGAAGCAGTAGCCTCTTTGCCCCCTATAGACTGGAAGAGGCTTTGCAACAGATTATGAGCTAATGGAGGGCCTAATACAGTGACAGAGTCTATTCTGTTACATACCCCTCCCCCCAGACAAAGAAGGTTTGATTTCACCAAAATATTTCTTTAGGTTCTCAATATGGTAGGTGTCTACCTGATTCTGAGCCCCTATTAATTCTACCTGGTAACTGACTTTGTTGAGTCGTTTTAGGACCTTGGCTGGACCTCGCCACTTTGGAGCCAATTTTGCCATGACTGCATCACCTGCACGGGACAAAAGATGAGTCCGGATCCACACCAGATCCCCCTCCTGCAAGGATTCATGCTTTCTGCACAGGTTGTAGTACTCACAGCCTGTTGTCGCTCCATGCTCGGGTTCTGGAGGGTGTTGCACCAGTCGCTCTAAAGGTCCTTTCAGCTTGCGCCCTAGTGCGATTTCGGCTGGGGTATAACCGGTGGTTTCCTGCCACGCTGAATTTATTGCAAAGCGAAACTCAAGAAGCCAACAGTCCCATATCCTGTTGTTATCCTTGACATATAAGGCTATCATGGTTTTTAGGGTCTTGTTTACGCGCTCTGTGAGGTTGGTTTGAGGATGGTAAGCCGTGGTTAGGTTCTGTATGACCCCCCATAGTTTACAAGTTGTATTGATGAGATGTGACGTGAATTGTGGCCCCCTGTCAGAAACAAGATACACTGGGGTTCCCCAACGAGTGAATATTTCTTCAGCCTTGGCAGTCCTAAGAGGAAACAGCTCAACCCACTTGCTGCAATAGTCGACCACCACCAGAAGATACTCATTGGACTTCACGCTTTTTGGAAAAGGTCTCATCAAGTCTACACCGGTTCCTTGACTGGTGTGGATTGTAAATGACCTGACAACTTTGAGATGCTAGGTTTGTATTGCTGACAAGTTGGACATTGCTTACAATTGCCAAGATGAACAGCTAGCGGGTTATCATGGGCAAACTTCAAGAAAGTGGGTCGAAGGTTTGTAGGAATCACCAGCTGTAGAGTGTGACCTTGTTGTTCATTGGGAACACTTCGGAACAGGTAATCATTGCAAACAGTATAGTGGATTACATTTGTTGATATTTGCAAATGCAGGATTTTTCCTAATTTAATGCTTGCAACACGTTCCAAAAGAGTTGTAACAGGGACAAAGGCTGCAAGGTATAAGAACTATTTTGAAAATTTCCCAAGGTGAATAGGTAACAGATGATGATTATGATTGGGTATAAAAGTAGCATTAATGAAAGTCTCAGTTATTTAAGAGCAAGGATGGATCAAGGTTTGCCACTCTGTTGAAAAATGTGTGAGTGAACTGTCCTCCAGTTCAAAAACAAAATATTTTAATGCACAGTTAATTTTAATTTAATGCAAAGTTATTTAAGGATTTTGCCATTTACACTTTATTAAAAGATTCAGATACTTTGGAGAAATATCTGTGCACAAAGAAAAAGAGAGAGAGTGTGTATGTGTACATTATTCAACACAAGTGTTTGCATTAACTTCCAAAATTACATATACACTATATTGCCAAAAGTATTCACTCACCCATCCAAATCATTGAATTCAGGTGTTCCAATCACTTCCATCACCACAGGTGTATAAAACCAAGCACCTAGGCATGCAGACTGCTTCTACAAACATTTGTGAAAGAATGGGTTGCTCTCAGGAGCTCAGTGAATTCCAGCGTGGTACCGTGATAGGATGCCACCTGTGCAAAAAGTCCAGTCGTGAAATTTCCTTGGTACTAAATATTCCACAGTCAACTGTCAGTGGTATTATAACAAAGTGGAAGCGATTAGAAAGACAGCAACTCAGCCAAGAATTGGTAGGCCACGTAAAATGACAGAGCGGGGTCAGCGGATGCAGAGGTCGCCAACTTTCTGCGGAGTTAATCGCTACAGACCTTCAAAATTCATGTGGCCTTCAGATTAGCTCAAGAACAGTGTGTAGAGAGCTTCATGGAATGTGTTTCGATGGCCGAGCAGCTGCATCTAAGCCTTACATCACCAAGCGCAATGCAATGCCTCTGATGCAGTAGTGTAAAGCACGCTGACACGGGACTCTAGAGCAGTGGAGGCGTGTTCTCTTGAGTGACGAATCACGCTTCTCTGTCTGGCAATCCGATGGACGAGTCTGGGTTTGGCGGTTGCCAGGAGAACGGTACTTGCCTGACTGCATTGTGCCAAGTGTAAAGTTTGGTGGAGGGGGGATTATGGTGTGGGGTTGTTTTTCAGGAGCTGGGCTCGGCCCCTTAGTTCCAATAAAAGGAAAATCTTCCCAGAAGAGTTGAAGCTGTTATGGCTGCAAATGGTGGGCCAACATCATATTAAACCCTATGGATTAGGAATGGGACGTCACTCAAGTTCATATGTGCGTGAAGGCAGACGAGCGAATACTTTTGGCAATATAGTGTATAATGTGACTAATTGCCTTACACAATATATTATGTAATTTAAACATTTTAAAAAGGATTTACCTAGGTTAATATGTACTGCTGAAATGTAGCGCAAACATTTTCTTTCCAAAGCTTGAGAAGCGTGTGCAATGTTTTTTTTGTTTTTTTTTCTGACATATTTGTGTGAACAGGATCCTAACAGTGTGCAAGATTCAAATTTGTTGAATGTGTTGAATTTAAAGTGAATGTATTGTTTACCATAAAAAGAACTGCTTATACCAACAAGAACAACATTTTTATTAGGAAAAAGTTTCACAAAAAGATACAAATAAACTTTGGACAATATGAAAATTTTCTTGTACTAAAACGAGCGAGCAATTTCATTAGTGGAGAGAACCTATGAGGTGAACCATCTAGGTAGGAGTGTCTAATAGAGTGGACAGTGAGTGGACACGGTATTTAAAAACTCCAGCAGTGCTGCTGTGTCGTATCCGCTCATACCAGCACAACACACACTAACACACCACCACCATGTCAGTGTCAATGCAGTGCTGAGAATGATCCACCACCCAAATAATGTCTACTCTGTAGTGGTCCTGTAGGGGTCCTGACCATTGAAGAACAGCATAAAAGGGGGCTAACAAAGCATGTAGAGAAACAGATGGACTACAGTCAGTAATTGTAGGACTACAAAGTGCTTCTATATGGTAAGTGGAGCTGATAAAATGGACAGTGAGTGTAGAAACCAGGAGGTGGTTTTAATGTTATGGCTGATCTGTGTATATGTGCAACAGATAATATTGATGCAGAAAGTAAATAAAAAAGATCCATAATACTTTGTTCTTACTCCTGACTTTGCCTTTCAGTTCAGACCAGCAGGTAAATGCCGTTATTAAAAGCAACTAGGTGGAAGAAATTGCTGGTAGTTATTGATCGACATCCCTTGTAACTGTGTGGAGCTGAGCATGCTCTCATTATATGTGGATAGGTTTACTGCATGCACTTCTGTTGTTCACCAATTCTTTGCAGTAATGCCTTTTAAGTTCTCTGGGCCCAAGCTGATCTCAGATGGTCTGTAAGGCAGTTGAAATGTGCTGTGGGCAAATATGTCAACAGTTCAGCTTGTTTCTGGAAAACGGACATTAAGTTCTCTATGGCAAAGATGAAGTGGATCATCCAGGCTGTTATCAGTAAATGGTAAAAAAGACAACATCTGTCATGGCATCAGTGTCCATGGCATGGGTGACTTGCACATGTGTGAAGGTACCATTGATGCAGAGGTATATATTGGCATTTTAGAAAGACGCATGCTGCCATTAGGTTAAAGTCCATGATTATTTCAGCAAGTCAATGCCAGACCTCATTCTGTATGCACTACAACAGTGTACCTTTGTAGACACAGAATGTGAGCGCTTGACTTGCCTGCCTGCAGTCCAGATCTGTCTCCTATTGAAAATGTATAGTGCATCATGAAGAGGAGAATCAGACAATATTGGCCACAGATTTTTGAGCAGCTGAAGTCTCTTATCAAGAAAGAATGGACAAAATTTTTTCTTGCAAAACTTCAACAGTTAGTGTCCTCTGTTTCCAAACCATTAAAATGTCTCGTTAATAGGAAAGGTGATGAAACACATGGGTAAATATACCTCTGTTTCAACTTTTAGGAGTGTGTTGCAGGCATCAAATTGTAAATGTGCTTATGTCTACAAAATACAATCATTTTATTGTGTTTTACATAATGTTTCTGAAATGTGGTTTGAAGTATGAACAGTAAGTGGTGTTCCAATTGTGTTGTTACTGTTTGAACTCTTTGTAATGCCTGGTAGGTGATATGAAATGGACACAAGTTAGCAGTAGCAACTTCACATGATCAAGGTCTGTATTTTAAAGCCATTAAACTGGGAGTTATGACAGTTAAACAGTCCATGTTTGTTAAACTGTACTTTATCAGCATTTCATTTCAAGGGGCCTTTTGCCACGGCCATTCTTGCAGGAAACAGCGTGTGTTCTTCAGGTTTTAAACTCCCAAATGGCTTGTGGCCATTAATTAAACAACTGCAAATGTATCACTACCGAGTTATTAACCAACTGGCCTATACCTGTATGTAGTATTAGTAATAAAAGGTCTACAGTCAGAGCTCTGACCCACACGTCAGCTGAGGAAAAAGAAGGTACAGCAGTTTGACATTTTTGCATCATTAGAAGGCAAAAGTCATATACTGTATATATAATGTCCATGTGATTTTATGGTCAAGTGAAGTCAATTTTATTTGTATTGTGCCTTTTTACAGTAGACATTGTCTTAAAGCAACTTTATAGAATCCAGGACTGACAGACAAAAAAACCCTGTTGAGAGCAAGCCGAGGGCAACAGTGACAAGAAAAAAATCCTTTAAAAATACAGGAAGAAACCTTGAGAGGAACCACTCAGCAGGGATCCCCATCCTCCTTGGGTGGCCTGGAGGATAATTTGAATAAATAGGATTTACACAAATCATGCATATACAAAATTACATTAAACTAAAAGTTATAACTAGCAAAAAACAATAATGTAAACAACTGAAGTTCATTATTCAATTCAGTCTGTGATAAAGTCCGTAGTGGGGTCTTGACATTTTTGGTGCAAACATGCCAGGTTTACGTCACATCTAGCAGGAGCAGCATTGTTGGCACGGCAGTCTCGACTTGCAGGATTCAACCTTGGGTGGGTAAACAGGTGTCCATCAGAACTACCTTGGGGTAAAACAACAGAAAATGTAGTTCAAATGTGAAATCGTTAAGAGTGGTGACAACAATGGCCTGTGTTAATCAAAAAATGTCACAAAATAAACAGCTCTTGAGTTGTAGACCCTTCTTTGGTTAAGCAGTCATGCTGCTATATACTGACCAGTAGACGTGTTACCATTTACACTGCTCTTTTAGTATTTGTATTAGTATTTAGTATAGAACGAAGCTAACCCACACCCTCTCCGACACAAGTGCTTCCCTGGATGAATGGGCAAAAAAACTCAAAACCCTCCCAGAAGAATAGACACTGTTATAGCTGCACAGAGGGACCAACTCCATATTAATGCCCAGGAATTTTAAATGTGTAAGTGTCCCAATAGTTTTGTCCACGTAGTGTATGCCTTTAAAGGTTGCTGAATGTGGCTTGACTAAGAACAAAACATAGCTATGTAAGCTTATCAGTTGTTGACATTGAGTAAGTGAAAAAGTTTGGGGCTGAATTCAATTTAACAATGTGCCAGATGTAGCTTTACAGAAAAGGATCCTGTTAGAAAGAAGTCATCTGACTTGATCATCTGATTGCAAGTGAGTGCTGAAATAAATTAGAGCCTTTATATTGAGAGCATATGTGATGAGATGTTTCTGTAATATTCTGAAGTGCTGATATTTCAGTTTCGGATGGGATTATTTAGTCCCCTGTCAGACTATGAAGTTTATATTTAAAGAGAGTGCATCTCACTTTGATAAGATTATATATTGCCTTGATCAGAAAAGACCATTACTTCTGCCTCTATTTTAAATACAGCTTGATTCTCCCTTCAAATAATGATAATAAAAAAATATTCTACCATGATTTTGATAGTGTTGTATTTAAGAGAAGAAAAGTGAAGATCATCTGGACTTTTCTTTCTGTTCTATTTTTTGCTCAATGTAATTACATGTATGGGTGATACTACTACTGCTGATAAGAGAAATAAGCATTGAAAGATAAAAGGGAACTATTGTGGAGCAATGTTTATTTTACCTTAGGCAGTGGGAGTGGGACTTTGAATCAGATGGTCTGTGTTCAAACCCTAGTGTCTCGTTGCCACTAAGAGTCCTAGGATCCTATAAATTGTACTGTATTTAGTCACAGTTGTAAATATTGGTTCAGCACAGTTCAAGGTACCTGGGGAGCTGGAAAAGTTGGGACGTTTTGTATATGCAATAATAAAAAAAGAATCTGTTAATTCTCTGGAATCCCTGAATTCCACAACACCAAATACCTTTGGGGTAAACTGCAACACTAGTTGTGCATGTGGCCTTAGCACCCATTATCACTCATCACTGTTATTCTTGTTGGTAAATGGATGCGAATCTTTACAAATACGTTCTAAATTTTAGTAGAAAGGCATTCCAGAAAAGTTGAGCAGTGGACTAAAGTTATATTGATACAAATAGTGTATATAATGTCAATATATACAACTTCAAATCAAAAAAAGTTGGGACAGCATGGAAAATGCAAATAATACATTTACTTTGACTTTAATTTCATTGCAGACAGGATGAACCTGTTTTGTCTGCTCAGCTTCATTTAATTTATTAATAAACATTCATTCCTGCATTTCAGGCCTGCAACACATTCCAAAAAAAGTTGGGACAGTAAAGCATTTACCACTTTGTAATGTTGCCATTCCTTTTCACCACACTTAAAAGACATTTTGGCACCGAGAATACCAAGTGATTTAGTGTTTCAGGTTTTATTTTGTCTCATCTTCCTGCAAACACGTCGTAAGATGTGCAACAGTACGGGGTCGTCGTTGTCGCATTTTTCCTTTAAAAATTCTCCACACATTCTCTACTGGGGACAGGTCAGGACTGCAGGAAGGCCAGTCCAGTACCCGTACCCTCTTCTTCCGCAGCCATGCCTTTGTAATGTGTGCAGCATATGGATTTGCATTGTCTTGTTGAAAAATGCATGGACGTCCCTGGAAAAGATGACGTCTTGAAGGCAGCACATGTTGCTCTAAGATCTCAATGTACTTTTCTGCATTAATGCTGCCATCACAGAAGTGTAAGTGACCTTTGCCAGGGGCACTGACACAGCTCCATACCATGGCAGACCCTGGCTTTTGGACTGATAACAGTCTGGATGGTTCTTTTTGTCTTTGGTCTGGAGAACACGGCGTCCATTTTTTCCAAAAAAGACCTGAAATGCTGATTCATCTGACCACAATACACGTTTCCACTGTGTGATGGTCCATCCTAGATGCCTCCAAGCCCACAGAAGTCGATGCAGCTTCTGGACATAGTTAACATAAGGATTCTTTTTTGCACAGTAAAGTTTTAAGTGGCGTTTGTGCATGTAACTCTGCATTGTAGTGCTTGACAAAAGTTTGTTAAAGTAATCCCTCACCCATGTGGTTATATCAGCTATTGTTGAGTGGCGGTTCTTGATGCAGTGTCATCTGAGGGATTGAAGATCACAGGCGTTCAGCTTAAGCTTGCGTACTTGGCCTTTACGTACTGAAATTCCTCCCGATTCCTTGAATTGTTTAATGATATTATGCACTGTAGAGGGAGAAATGTGCAAATCCAGTTTTTAAACATTTCAATCATTTTTTCACACATTTGTTGACAAACTGGATATCCTCTGATCATCTTTGCTCATCGAAGACTCAGCTCTTCCTGGATGCTGCTTTTGTACCAAACCATGATTACAATCACCTGTTGACATCAGCTGTTTGGAATCACATCATTATTTACTTTTTTCACCTCATTACTAGCCCTAAATTGCCCCAGTCGCAACTTTTTTGGAAAGTGTTGCAGGCCTGACTTTTTCTAATTTGGGGTTGCACAATATACCATGCTGCTAAACTGTTTTTATGTAAGATTTCATTAATTATCAGTATCTCAGTAAATAGAGAGGTGTTCCTGATGCATGTGTTGCCAGAATCATCTCTGCTCTTTTCTTATGTGCTAACTCAGCAACGTGAGTGTGAAAATTCCCTCTACAGTGCCAGCCTGACAGTCTGCCTATTCTAGTCCTAACAGAAAGACTTAAAATGCTTCTTTTAACCCAAAGTTCCTAGTTTATCCTAATAACATTGAATTTTTGTCTGCTTATGTCACAAAAACTCATATGGTCAATAGTATGTGGACACCCACACCTCAAATTTTAAAATAATTGCTATTTTGGTGGAGTTTGTCCACCTGCAGATAAAGTGGATTTAAAGTAATTGTCTGTGGATCTCAATGATCAAATTATAGCAAAGCATAGATCAGAGCAATGGTGTAAAACAATACCACAGGGTTTGAGTGTTCCTAAGACCACATTGCACTTCTTGGTAAAACCCTAAGCACTCTTAGAGTTGGTTCTCTGGCCATTCCAGCCATATATGCAAAAGCCGTGGTCAAATATGTAAAAAAGGTCACTCTAAAAGAGCTCCAAAGGCCCTGTGCAGAGATGGGAGACTTGTTGGATGAAGAACCATCTCTGCAGCACTCTATACATCAGGCTTTTATAACAGAGTTGCAAGACGATAGCCAATAAAATGCATGACAGCTCTTAAAGTCATCTGACATGAAGATGATTAAAACATTCTGTAGTCTGATGAGACAAAAATGAGCAGAACAGCAAGCAACAGCAAGTTGTCCTGAAACAACAGACACTTTATTATCACCTTACCATGCTACAGCTGTATTTTTCTACCTCAGCAACACGGATACAAGTAAAAACTGATTGCTGCCAAATACAGAAACATCCTTTAAAACCTTGAGTTGTGTCAATCAAAGCCTTTGTATGTCATTAATTGGCCCAGCCAAAGCCCAGACTTAGACCCTATCAAACATCTGTAGAGAGAAATAAAGATGGCAGTTCAAAGACTCATGCTATCCAGTCTGACAGAGTTTGGGATGATCTCCCATGAGGAATGGAATTAACTTTTTTAAATCAAGGTGTGTAAAGATTGTAGAGACATATCCAAAAAGACTTGTATTTGGACTTGTGGGAGGAAACCCACATGGACACAGGGTGAACATGACAACTCCATACAGAAAGGACCCTGGCTTCCTGGCCAGGGACTCAAACCAAGACATTTCCTGCTGTGAGGTGACAGCGCTACCCACTGCACCACCGTGCTGTCCCATCACCATCACAGGCAATTCTGTATCTCCAATTTAACTAAGTTGCATATCTTTGGACAGTGGAAGGAAACTGGATCTCCTGGAGGAAACCTGAACTTCTTACTGTGAGGCGACTACCCACCGTGCCACCCTGATTTATAATGTACTTATAAGCTGTAGCATTTTTTTACTGTAAAGCCTTTCTCAAAACATTCCTCCCCCACCAAAATGTTAGTTGGCACTGTGTATTTTCACAGGTAGTGTACACTACACATCAGCCATAACATTAAAACCACCTCCTTGTTTCTACACTCACTGTCCATTTTATCAGCTCCACTTACCATATAGAAGCAGGTATTATTTGGGTGGTGGATCATTCTCAGAACTGCAGTGACACTGACATGGTGGTGGTGTGTTAGTGTGTGTTGTGCTGGTATGAGTGGATCAGACACAGCAGCGCTGATGAAGTTTTTAAATATCATGTACACTCACTGTCCACTCTATTAGACACTCCTACCTAGTTGGTACACCTTGTAGATATAAAGTCAGAGACGATCGCTCATCTATTGCTACTGTTTGAGTTGGTCATCTTCTAGGCCTTCATCAGTGGTCACAGGATGCTGCCCACAGGGCGCTGTTGGCTGGATATTTTTGGTTGGTTGACTATTTTCAGTCCAGCAGTGACAGTGAGGTGTTAAACTTCATCAGTGCTGCTGTGTCTTATCCACTCATACCAGCACAACACACACTAACACACCACCACCATGTCAGTGTCACTGCAGTGCTGAGAATGATCCACCACCTAAATAAGACCTGCTCTGTAGTGGTCCTGACCATTGAAGAACAGGGTGAAAGCAGGCTAAAAAGGTATGCAGAGAAACAGATGGACTACAGTCAGTAATTGTAGAACTACAAAGTGCTTCTATATGGTGAGTGGAGCTGATAAAATGGACAGTGAGTTTAGTAACAAGGATGTTATGGCTGATCGGTGTATATCTGCAATACTACAAACCCAGTTTCATTTATCATTTTGGCAGATGAATCGTAACTGCATCACTGCAGAGAATATGTTACACCTGCTCCAGAAACAAATGGGACTTATTACCCCACTTTGACACTTGGTGACAAATTGTGTGTACCTGCTTATTAATGGTTACCCAAGTCATGAAGCTCCTGATCCAATCATAGACAGATGTTACTTGCAGCATTATTTAACACTCAGCTGTTGTGTGATCCTGTATAGCATACAGGTTCTCAGCCAAGCTGTTATTGCGCCTCACAAAAGGTATAGTTGAGCTTAAAGAACCTGGTTTCAAGCCTTGTTGGGTAGGCAATAACCTGTAATGGATGGTGTTTGATGTACAGTGCTTGACATCAGTACACTTCCAAACATATCATCCTCAATTCAGTGTACCTCAGCAGAGGAAGCAATGGATATGGGTTTTTGGTAGGTACCAGGCTACCAGGCTTGTTTTATCTACTTTCAGGTTAGGTACTAAAACAAATCTGTTATATAAAAAAAATATGTGTGCTTCAGAATAATTGGACCTAAATCTTGACTGGAACTGATGCTTTTTCACCGGATAAATTGCTCTCCTGTGACAGTTTAAAATATCTTCAGTCATAGTCTTGTAAGGGCTGATACATTTTTGTAGCCAAAGTTAAAGCTTATAAAGAATCCATTGGGACTGTTTCTATTTATTTCGACACATTTCTCATGGCTGACACCTATATTTTACCCTATTGTCAGCACATTTTGAGTTTCATATATTGTTTCATTAATAACAGCCTCAATCCACTGCACTGTTTTCTATTGATGCTTTGACAGAAGTTTGTGTGTAGTTTTATTAACAAGCATCAATTTCTCCATCATTTTGATCTCTGTTGCCTATTTCAAACATGTCAAGTACACACAGGCACTAAATGCTTTAGATGGGCTTCAGGGAAAGGCGCTTTTAGGACCTGAGGGTCACTTTTGCTGGCTCTTTCTTCTATCGCTTTGTTGCTTAGCAACTTCATTTCAATCAATTTTACTAATGAAAAACAGAAATACTTATTAAATGTAATAGCGGGCCTCTGTAATATTCCACAATTAATCCAAGCTGCTATACTTAAACATGGGCATCAAGACTTGCCCTTATTTGCATATCTGTAGGTTGTGAAAAAAACAACTGCAATTTAGAAAAGCTTTTTAAGTTGAAAGTGACAAAATTGCACAACATATTCAAAAGCTGCACACTAATGTGAGGTTTTAAATAAGCATGAATGAGATTCAACTGTCACACAAAATGCAAAATTGTTTTATGCCTTAAGAGGGGAAATAATTGACCGCATATTCCAAATGTGGACAAACTATTTTGGTAAAGAGTTGTAGAGGTTAAAAGTTGTAAACCATTGGCGCCCAGGTTTTACAAAATTATGAGTAGTTGATAGTAAAATAATAAATGATTTGAAAAATTGCATTGAGAAATATTCTTTTTTCTCTCTTTTGTATAGACTTTTTTATTTTGCATAGACTTGTATCCTTTCGCGTATACCCAATCATGATTCGCTCACTCGTTACCTATTATGGAATGCTGTAAGTTGAGTATTCTGTAAACTTACCATTCTTATTTTGCCTCTGTCCCAACTTTTGTTGAAGTGTGTTGCAGGCATCAAATTTCAAATATATATATACTGATCAGCCATAACATTAAAACCACCTCCTTGTTTCTACACTCACTGTCCATTTTATCAGCTCCACTTACCATATAGAAGCACTCTGTAGTTCTACAATTACTGACTGTAGTCCATCTGTTTCTCTACATGCTTTGTTAGCCCTCTTTCATGCTGATCTTCAATGGTCAGGACCCCCACAGGACCACTACAGAGCAGGTATTATTTGGGTGGTGGGTCATTCTCAGCACTGCAGTGTCACTGACATGGTGGTGGTGTGTTAGAGTGTGTTGTGCTGGTATGAGTGGATAAGACATAGATGTGTGGATAGAGTTTTTAAACACCTCACTGTCCCTGCTGTCAACCAACCAACCAAAAATATATCCAGCCAACAGTGCCCTGTGGGCAGCATCCTGTGACCACTGATGAAGGTCTAGAAAATGACCAACTCAAACAGCAGCAATAGATGAGCGATCGTATCTGACTTTACATCTATGAATGGACAGTGTGTGGACACAGTATTTAAAAACCACCATGTCAATGTCACTGCAGTGCTGAGACTGATCCACCACCTAAATAATACCTGCTCTGTAGTGGTCTTGTGGGGGTTCTGACCATTGATGAACAGGGTGAAAGCAGGCTAAAAAAGAATGTAGAGAAGCAGATGGACTACAGTCAGTAATTGTAGAACTACAAAGTGCTTCTATATTGTAAGTGGAGCTGATAAAATGGACAGTGAGTGTAGAAACAAGGAGGTGGTTGTAATGTTATGGCTGATCAGTGTATATACATGAATCTTTTAAAAATCTTTGAGAAATGTATCCTGAGCTGAAGAATATATTTTTTTATGCTTTAAATGTATCAAACAATTTAAAAATGTATTAATTTTATTAGATTTTCTTTCTTTTAACTGTATTTTTTTGACAGTGATATGACTGTTCTTTTCACTCTTCTGCACTGGTAGAAGAGGTGGCTTTGACGTGCAAAATGGTTTAATCACCAAAGCTCTCATGCCTCAAAAGACACCACTTCAGAAAGGTAGACTTGGCTTCAAATACAAAGTTGCATCAGTTGTTTGAACTCAAATGTAGTTGATTCACTTGTAATCCATATGAAAGCATCTGGCTTGTTGCTTGTCATCTCTCTGATGTCTTTTCTGTCTGTCTCCCCTTTTTCCTTGGTGCATAATTTACCATATTTTACTTTATACAGGTATTTTTTTTTTGTTTAAAAGATAACTGTTCTATCTTGACTGCTTTATTGTTCAGGTTTTTTTTTTTGGCAGCAGTTTCTGTAATTATGTAAGTCAGTAGCATATTACATGCACAGTCTATTATGTTAGCCTTCCAGTGCTGAAATCTAGGTTTGAATGTTACTGGGGATATTGGCTGTTCGAGCATCTACACATACATAATTGCTCTATGTCTGACAGGAGAGGATGGCCGAAGTCTTACGATGTATTGACGCCATACCTTGTTATTCTAGCAGGTGTTCTTAACAGTTTCCAAAGTACAGTGGTACCTTTTTTCCCATGAAGATGTATGGGAAACCTGTTAATGTGTTCCATGGCCCTGTCAAACTGCATATATTTCACAATATTAATATATTAATAATAATATCATAATATTATATTCCATTACCAACAATGTATTCCTGTGGCAAATGTTGTTTATAATCACCCTACCCAATTTTTAGCTTCTAAGTAATTCTGATCTGGAGTTATTGAAGTTGAATTAAAAAGAGTCCATGGTGGTCTGCAAAGGTCTCCAAAGCTTTCCAACACACACACACACACACACACACAAACAGATTATATTGCAGAAAAAATATGTGAGATGAATTATTTGTACTTAAAGTGTCATAACTCCGCCAAGGACGGTCCCAAGCCCGGCTGCAAAAGGAGGAGGGTTGGGCGTGGGGCTAGCTACCCCACCCTGTAAAAAAAACCCCTAGCTACAGAAACGCCAACAAGAATACTAACAGACACCACGGACCTGGGAGAAGATGGACCTCCAGCTGGAAGGCATATGACGTCGGACGGTGAAAGCCAGAGTCATCTGGAAGCCGTCGGGCCGATGACCATCGTCTCCACCAGGACCACCACTACCATCGCTACATGGAACGTCCGGACCATGTATGAGACTGGAAAGACAGCGCAAGTGGCCGCAGAGATAAGGAAGTTTAACCTCACCGTCCTGGGAATCAGCGAGTCAAGATATACTGGCTCCCGGCAGAAGCGACTGACTTCCGGCGAGTTACTGTTGTACTCGGGACACGAACAGGAAGAAGCCGCACACACCCATGGAGTGGCCCTGATGCTTTCCAAGTCGGCACAGAGAGCGCTCATTGGGTGGGAGGCGCACGGACCACGGATCATGACAGCCTCCTTCCATACAAAGAGGAAGAGGATCAATATGGACATAATCCAGTGCTACGCCCCGACGAACGACAGTGAAGAAGAGGAGAAGGAGAACTTTTACAACAGACTGTCAACCACCATACAAGACAGACCAAAGAGGAACATCGTCATCATAATGGGTGACTTCAACGCCAAGATCGGCAACGACAACCGAGGGTACGAGGAGATCATGGGGCAGCAAGGGCTGGGCGAGATGAACGATAACGGGGAGAGATTTGCCGATCTATGCGCCGCAAGTAACCTGGTCATCGGAGGAAGTGTTTTTCATCACAGGAGGATACACAAGGCGACTTGGGTGTCACCAGACCTGTCGACGGAAAACCAGATCGACCACGTGTGCATCGGGAAGAAGTTTCGCCGCTCTCTTCAAGACGTACGCGTCAAACGAGGAGCAGACGTTGCTTCCGACCATCATCTCCTTGTGGCTAGATTGAAGCTGAAACTGAAGAAGAACTGGACAGGGGGGTCCAGCCAACGACAGCGCTATAACATCGCTACGCTGAAAAACAGCAAGAAGAAAGACGAGTTCAAGGTCACCCTCTCCAACAAGTTCCAGGTCCTAGAAGAGCTGCTCGAAGATGAGACGATAGAACAGAAGTGGCAGAAAGTGAAAGAAGCGGTGACTTCAACATGCCAAGAAGTTCTGGGCTTCAAATCTTACACACACTAGGAATGGATCTCAGCAGAGACGCTACAGAAGATAGAAGAAAGAAGAGAAAAGAAAGCAATGGTGAACAACAGCAGAACAAGAGCAACAAAAGTAAAAGCACAAGAAGAATATACAGAAGCTAATAGAATTGTCAAGCGAAGCATCAGAGTAGACAAGCAGAGCTACATAGAGTCACTGGCAATAGAAGCAGAAGAAGCAGTGCATCAGAATAGCACCAAGGACCTGTATTCCATCATCAGGAAACTATCTGGAAAGTTTGCCAAGCCAGAGAGGCCAGTAAAGAACAAGAATGGAGAGGCAATAGCAGACGAAGAAGGACAGAAGAAGAGGTGGATTGAGCACTTTCAGGAGTTACTCAACAGGCCAGCTCCTGCAAACCCACCGGAGATACCGCCAGCCGAAAGCGACCTACCAATCAGGTGCTGTGCACCCACGAAGGAAGAGATCCGAAGCACCATCAAGCAATTGAAGAACGGCAAGTCTGCAGGACCTGACAGCATCCCGGCAGAAGCCCTAAAGGCGGACGTCGAGACCAGTGTGGAGCTCCTCCACCCACTCTTCTGCAAAATCTGGGAAGATGAAGAAGAACCAACTGAGTGGAAAGAAGGCTACCTCATTAAACTCCCCAAGAAAGGTGACCTCAGTTCTTGCTCCAATTACCGAGGGATAACGCTGTTGTCCATCCCAGGGAAGGTGTTTAACCGCATCCTGCTTAACAGAATGGAAGACGCTGTTGACCCGCAGCTTCGTGACCAACAAGCTGGTTTCCGTAAGGGAAGATCGTGCACGGACCAGATCGCAACCCTGCGCATCATTCTGGAGCAGTCCCTGGAATGGAACTCGCCTCTCTACGTCAACTTCATCGACTACGAGAAGGCGTTTGACAGCGTTGATAGGCAGACCCTCTGGAGACTACTGAGACACTACGGAGTGCCAGAGAAGATTACCAACATCATCAGGAAGTCATATGAAGGAATGACCTGCAGAATAGTGCATGGCAGACAGCTCACCAACGCCTTCGAAGTAAGAACCGGAGTGAGGCAAGGCTGCTTACTCTCGCCCTTCCTGTTTCTGCTGGCCATAGACTGGATCATGAAGACATCTACAGACCAGAAGCGTAACGGCATTCAGTGGACACTTTGGAAGCAGTTGGACGATCTCGACTTTGCCGATGACCTGGCTCTCCTCTCCCATACCCAACAACAGATGCAGGAAAAGACCAGCATCGTTGTGGACAACTCAGCTAGACTGGGCCTTAGTATCAACAGAGGGAAGAGCAAGGTGTTCAAGACAAATGCATCTAACGAGACACCCATCGCAGTCCAGGGTGAGGCGCTGGAAGAGGTGGATAGTTTCACCTATCTCGGCAGCATCCTGGACAGCCATGGAGGAACAGATGCAGATGTCAGAACCCGCATCGGTAAAGCACGAACAGCCTTCCATCAGCTGAAGAACATCTGGGGATCCAGCGAGATCAGCACCACCACCAAGATCAGGCTCTTCAACACCATAGTAAAGCCAGTATTACTCTACGGAGCAGAGACCTGGAGAACCACCGTCACCACCATGAAGAAAATCCAGGTCTTTATTAACACCTGCCTCAGGAAGATCATAAAGATCCGCTGGCCCGATAAGATCAGCAATGTAGAACTGTGGCAACGAACAAAGCAGCAGCCTGTTGACCAAGACATCCTTCAGAGACGCTGGCGATGGATTGGCCACACCCTCCGCAAACCTACATCCAACATCACCAAACAATCCCTCACCTGGAACCCCCAAGGGAAGAGGAAGAGAGGACAGCCTAGAAATACCTGGCGCCGAGACCTGGATGCAGACGCCAAGCAGATGGGCAAGACGTGGGGACAGCTGGAGAGACTCGCCCGGAACCGTGATGCCTGGAGAGAGCTTGTCGGCGGCCTATGTCCCAGACGGGACCACAGGCGGAAATGAAAAAATGAAAAATGAAAGTGTCATTATTCAATACAGTTGTGCCTATTTGGCTCTAAAGCTCTGTCTAAAGCAAACTGAAGTCAAAACAAGTCAGAGAACGACTCTTTTCAAGCGAATTATTTATTGGAATCAAATCAGAAAGCTGTGCTCTTATCTATGGTAAACATTCATTAGTTTTGCTTACTCTATTTCACTCTATGGTGTCGTGCGTAAAGAACTCCGTGGATCAGTGCTCCTGTGTTTCACACATTTATTCGTGGTTCATGCTTTGAAAAACAGCTGTATGAACCAATCAAAGCTTCCGAATTCAGATTTTGGGCAGAATTTTAGTTGTTCCTCTAATCCAAAGCAATATGTGTTAATTTTTATTTCTTCAATGTGCGTTATTTAGGTGAGCTGGCAATGAAAAACTCTCTTTATTGGTTGAAGAGGTATAAGTGACAGTTTAGTTAACAAATCACCAGTTCCAGCTTTTAACCATGAAAGTCGAGAGAATAAATGATCCCACTAAGACAGTTGGAAATGGATTTATATAGTCTGGAAATATTCTGGAAACATACAAGATTACCACCAAAAAGAAAAAAAAAACAAGTGGATTATATCCCTAATGGAACAACACATGAGTATAGATTTGGTCTCAATTTGAATAAGAGAAGCTCAGGTAAGCAGCAGTTATGATTTTATGCTGTGTGGTTGATCTAGGCCATGCACACACATCAGGTTTAAGGGAAACATCAAGTTTAAAGGTACAAATTCCTGGAAAAAGGGTGTTGAGTTTCAAATATTCCGAGCTTAGGAGACGTCGAGTTACAAGGTACCACTGTATTACCCAGTTTTAATGCTAAGAATACTTTGCAACATCTCTCTCCACAAAACATAAATATGCAGTTAAATATTGCATGCTTATATTTACTGTGCTTAATGGGCAGCATGATGCCTAAATTGATTGTCACTTTCAAAGTAGTTCAGGACCAATCTTTGCTTTGGGATTCATGCACCACAAATTTTAATGTAGCTATTTCAATAGTAATAGTCACAAACTATAGCAAAGCTCAGATTACAATGCTTTCACAGACTGGATCTTATTTACTTTTGGGCCTAACACTGGACAGCATTTTTGTGCCAACACTGGGCAGAGATTCCTCCTTCCTCCTTTTACCTAATCAAGATTAATCACTTGTGACTATTGGCCACCAAAAAACTCAACCACCCAACAGTTTTTCTCCCCAGATTATGAATGTGGATTACATATTTATGTGCTGCGGTATTTTATCATGCTAGGCATTGAAAGAGAGAGAGAGAGAGACACACACCTCTGGGGAAAGTTGCGTTCATAACATGAAAATGGATGTGATTCAATATTTACTTAGCCTGAACATCTGTTTTTATCTCTCACTAAAAAGTCAGATTTTATCCCTTGTCTAGTCTGGCTATGAATTCCAAATCAAAACCAATTAGGCTTTTCATATCTCTTATGCCGTCCCTAATTTAGATTTCACTATTTATTTGGTGCCTGAAACTGGTGATACTAATAGTAATAAAACTGTCAAGGTAGCATGTCATCCCAGATTTGTCAATTATAAAAACAACTAAAGTAGACGATTCCAGCTTTGTGTCAACATTTCAAGCCCTTGTTATTCCGGCATGACTGTGACCCTGCACATAAAACAAAGTTTATAAAAAAGCTCTGTTTGACAAGTTTGGTGTTGCCTGCACAGAGCCCAGGGAGGTCTAACAATCCAATAGAACACCTTTGGATGAATTGGAATGCTGTTTGCAAGCCAGGCCATCTTCTTCAACATCAGCAGCTAAGCTTATTAATGCCCCTTTGATTAAATGGGCACAAAATTTAGTTGAAAGCCTTTTTAGAAATGTGTGAGCTGTTACTTTCTCAAAAGTGATCAATCTGGCAGGCTGGGCTCCTACATGAACAACGAACAACCTCTGCTGGCTGATTGGTGGCGCCTGCACAGAGAAGGGATACTGAGGATCAAGGTGTGGCTCTCCGTACACAAAGCTGATCCGCATATGAACTCGCCTCGTGCTGGTAAAAAGATGCAGTCGGCTACTGCACATGTGTGTTAGTCATGGCTCTCCTCAACCAGGGTGGAGATCAACATCAGTAGAGAGGAAGCATAGTGCTATAGGGCAATTGGATACGCTAAAGTAAAAAGAACAAATGCATTATAATGGTCATGATTTTAAAACAGGATGTACAGTGCCATCAGAAAGTATTCACACCCCTTCACTTTTTTCCATATTTTGTTACATTACAGACATATTCGAAATTCGATTTGAGTATAGTTTTCTTTTAAAAAATCTACACGAAATAGCCCATAATGACAAAGTTAAAACATGTTTTCAGACATTTTTGTAAATCTTTTAAAAATGTAAACATTTAAAAATAATAGGGACATAAGTATTCACACCCTTTGCTATAATGCTCAAAATTGAGCTCAGGTGCATCCAGTTTACACTGATCATCCTTGAGATGCTTCTACAACTTGATTGGAGAAGCATTTTACCCTGTGGTAAATTAAGTTGATTGAACATAATTTGGAATGGCACACACTTGTCTAAAAGGTCTCACAGTTGACAGTGCATATCAGAGAAGAAACCAAGCAATGAAGTCAAAGGAATTGTCTTTAGACCTCCGAGACCGGATTGTGTCAAGGCACAAATCTGGGGAAGGATACAAAAAAATTTCGGCAGCATTGAAGGTCCCGAAAAGCACTGTGGTCTCCATTATTCGCAAATGGAAGAAGTTTGGAAGCACCAGAACTCTCCCTAGATCTGGCCGCCCGACCAAACTGAGTAATTGGGGAAGAAGGGCCTTGGTCAGAGAGGTGACCAAGAACCCAATGGTCACTAAGGCAGAGCTCCAGTGTTCCCTTGTGGAGATAGGACAACCATCCAGTAGGTCAACCATTGCTAACACACTCCACCAATCAGGCCTTTATGGTAGAGTGGCCAGATGGGAACCACTCCTCACTAAAAAGCACAAGGCAGCCTGCTTAAGGATTCTCAGACCAGATAATTTTGATTCCTGATTCCTATTTTGATGAAACCAAAATAGAACTTTTTGGCCTGAACTACAAGCGTCATGTCTGGAGAAAAACAGGCACTGCTCATCACCTGGCTAACACCATCCCTACTGTCAAGCATGGTGGTGGCAGCATCATGCTGTGGGGATGTTTTTCTGCGTCAGAAACTGGGCGACTAGTCCGCATAGAGGGTAAGATGACAGCAGCCAAATATAGAGAGATTCTTCAAGAAAACCTGCTCCAGAGTGCTCTGGAACTCAGACTAGGGTGACGATTCATCCTCCAACACGACAATGACCCAAAGCCCACAGCAAGATAACAAAGGAGTGGCTTCAGGAGCAGTCTGTGAATGTCCTTGAGTGGCCCAGCCAGAGCCCGGACTTGAATCCAATTGAACATCTCTGGAAAGACCTCTCTGGAAATGGCTGTCTACAGATGCTGCCCATCCAACCTGACTGAGCTTGAGAGGATCTGCAGAGAAGAATGGGAGAAAATGCCCAGAAACAGGTGTGCCAAGCTTGTACAGACATACCCAAGAAGACTTGAGGCTGTGATTGCTGCCAAAGGTGATTCAACAAAATATTAAGCCATGGGTGTGAATACTTACGTACCTATTATGTTTAAATGTTTACATTTTTAATCAATTTAAAAAAATGCCTGAAAACATGTTTTCACTTTGTCATTATGGGCTATTTCATGTAGATTTTTAATAAGAAAACTATACTCAAATCGGTTTTCAAATATGTCTGTAACGTAACAAAATGTGGAAAAAGTAAAGGGGTGTGAATACTTTCTGATGGCACTGTATAACATGCTCATGTCCAGGTGTCCACATACCTTGAGAAAGTGAAGAACACACCACACCATTAAATTAATTAAAAAAACTATTACACGTGTTTGTTTCAGTGCAATACAACCAGTTTACTCAGAATTAGGTAAACAGTTTAGAAACAGTTCAAAAAATCAATTCTAAATAAAACTAAACCAGACATGAATAGAAAAAGCTTTTTGTCAAAAATGACATTTTCAGGTTGTGCCTTGATGATCTCCTAAAGGATCTACTCCCACTCCATCTGCAGGAGAAACATGCCCTAACCATTAAATGCCTGAAGAGCTCATCCCAGTTTGAATGTCCTTGTTGTTTGCCCTTAAACACATGGCTAATTGCTGCACCAAACCTCTAAACACAACGATAGCCAGGCATGTGTACCTCAGAGACCATGGGACTTCAAGCTATAAAGCTTTTTAATCCTTTAATAAAAAGCACTAGCAACCTAGAAAAAAGGAGATGAAGTTCATACCTCCACTATATAAAGCTACAGGAACATCTTTTTGTGTTTGCTGATGATGTTTAATGCACTGCTTAGTTTATAGCCTCTTGCATTGGTTATTAAAGATTATTAGAGTTATTAAAGTATCTATGCAGCATATGTCTGGAATCTTTATGAGTTCAGTAAATTCACGTTGGTGTAGTAAATAGTTATATGATGCTGAGTGTGTGACTTGATACTTGTAGCATTCTGTTGCCAAATCAACCAGCCTGTAAGTTAAAAACCCCATATCTCTGGCTATCCCTCGTTGCCGAGGACGATTGTCTTCCTTCGTTCTTCACTGGACAATCTGTCGATGGGTTCTGAGGTGGCTGATGAGTCCGATCCTAACTGCGCAGACTTTGCCGCAGTAGGGGCAGTTCAGTCCCGCCGGGAGAGCGGGTCGAGGCACGGTGGCTGTTCGTGCTTTCCTTCTTTCTTGTTTTTCCTCCACTCGCTGCCTGTGGTCTTGCTCGAACTGTTCTGTCCCATTCTTAATGACAGACCTCCACGTAACCCTCTCCTGCGCAAGCATTTCCCACCTGCCGACCTCGATCTTGTAACTCTTGAGGAGATCCTTGTAACGCTTCTTCTGGCCTCCTCTCATTTGTTTCTGTCCTTTAGCTGCCCGAAGAGTACTTGTTTAGGCAGCCTGCTGTCATCCATTCGGAGAACGTGTCCTGTCCATCTGAGGCGATTTTTGTTGACAATTGCTTCGATGCTGGTGGATCCAGCCTCTTCAAAGACACTTATATTCGTCCCACTTGATCTTCAAAATGTTTCGGAGACATCTTTGATGAAAAGTCTCCAGTTGCTTGAGATGCTTCCTGTACACAGTCCAGGTTTCCGATCCGTACAGGAGAGTGGGGGCAGGATAGCTGCCTTATACACCAGCACCTTTGTTTCCTTTGTTAGGTCTTTATTATCCTTTAAGCTGTCCAAAAGCTGAGACCGCGCAATGCATACGATGTACATGTGAAACTAAACACAACGTGCTTTGAGCTACAGTCGTGGCCAGAAATACTGGCACTTCTGTACCACTTTTCCAGAACACTGCTGCAATTATAAATACTACTGGTATTCACATTATTGTTCTTTTTGCATTGGAACAAAACAAAAAATACCTTAGTACTGACATTTTGCACCATTAGTACTGACATTTTGCTCCCAGAGAAAACCCACACAGACATAGGGAGAACATAAAAACTCAGCACAAAAAGGACCCAGACCGCTCCACCTAGGAATCAAGCCCAGGACCTTCTTGCTATATGGTGACAGTGCGACCCACCGTGCTGCCCATGATTGCAAGTGTGATGTCTACATTGCCAAGACCTGTTCACTTGCCACAAGTAAGTTTAAGGCCAAATTAAAGTAACATCACATGATTGAAATTGAATTATTCCTTACAATTTACTAAGCGTTGTAAAGTTCTTCAAATGCAAAAATTAATAAATAAATAAATAAACAAATAAATACCAAAACATTGAAACTGCAACAATTTTCTGGAGGAATTGTAGGGGTGCAAATAATTTTGGTGTGTATTTGTCAGCTAATTCTGATATTTCAAAAATATTCTGTGAGACTCATCATTTTTCTTTAACTGCATAATAAAATACATGTGTATTGATTCACATTTACAAATTAAATAAGTGTCTTTTATTTCCAGAGCTAGCTTTTGTATGTGGTTCTCACATTATAGTGCACTCAAAACGTGGTACACACTTTACATGCATTATTATTATTATTTTGTTTTGCAACATGATTGCATGTGCTTGACTGTCCTGCCTGCAGTGCAGATCTGTCTTAATTTCAAAATCTCTGGCAACCTAAGAAAAGGAAAATCAGTCAACAACAACAATCACAGACTGTTGAGCAGCTGAAGTCTTGTATTAGAATTCTCATTTTCCAAACAATTAAAAATTGTAATGAATGTGACTAAGGTGATGTAATGCAATGGTAAACATGCCTGTGCCGGCATCAAATTTTCACTTTGTTTATAATTTTAATCAAAGAAACAATTAAGCTAATCAGTGAAAACACTGGAAATCTTCCAGTGGGGGGGGGGGTGGGCATGAAGACATGGGGGGAACATAAACTTGACATCCAAGTTTTTTTTTTTTACCGAAATATTAAAACTGATTTGAATCTGCTTTATTTGTAACACCATATACACCGATCAGCCATAACATTAAAACCACCTCCTTGTTTCTACACTTACTGTCCATTTTATCATAGAAACACTTTGTAGTTCTACAATTACTGACTGTACTCCATCTGTTTCTCTACATACTTTTTTTAGCCTGCTTTCACCCTGTTCATCAATTGTCAGGACCCCCACAGGACCACTACAGAGCAGGTATTATTTAGGCGGTGGATGATTCTCAGCACTGCAGTGACACAGACATGGTGGTCGTGTGTTAGTGTGTGTTGTGCTGGTATGAGTGGATCAGACACAGCAGCGCTGCTGGAGTTTTAAAACGCCGTGTCCACTCTATCAGACACTCCTACCTAGTTGGTCCACCTTGTAGATGTAAAGTCAGAGATGATCGCTCATCTATTGCTGCTGTTTGAGTTGGTCATCTTCTAGACCTTCATCAGTGGTCACAGGACGCTGCCCACGGGGCGCTGTTGGCTGGATATTTTTGGTTGGTGGACTATTCTCAGTCCAGCAGTGACATTGAGGTGCTGAGAATGACCCACCACCCAAATAATACCTGCTCTGTAGTTGTCCTGTGGGGGTCCTGACCATTGAAGAACAGCATGAAAGAGGGCTAACAAAGCATGCAGAGAAACAGATGGACTACAGTCAGTAATTGTAGCACTACAAAGTGCTTCTATATGGTAAGTAGAGCTGATACATAAAACATAAAATGATAAAGGAGCTCTAGAATACCTGGTGAAAAGACATTTAAATGACCATAAATGTCATTTCAGTAGCAATCAATAGTACAGGATACCTTGAGGGCAGGGTGAGTATTCACCCAGCATGATGCAGAGCATACTGGAGAAAAGTTTGTGTTTAGACAGTTGTTCAATAGTTGTTGTTCCTTCCTGCAGAGAATTGAAATTCTGTGTGGCACTACACTAGCATGCTGTAGCAGTGGGTTATCTGATCAAAATCTTTTATTTACTTTGCTTATAGTCCTTAGCATCAGCATCAGCCCACTGAGCTGAATCACTGTTGTGGAAGGTAATACAAATTGGAAAAGCATCAGACTATCTGCTGCTATATCCTGTGATGCCAGTCATTTATAAAACTAGCCTTTTTTATGCGTATTCCTCTTCCTGGTCTCTAAGCTTACTGCTAAAAGTCTTTAAGTTTTAACAAATAAAAAATTTTCTTTAACATATAATAGGCTCATAAATAACAGATAGATTTGCTATATTATTGTCCCCATATAGTTTAATTATTATTGTTCCAATAAAATGTTAAGTATACCTCAGGTGGCGCAGCGGGATATTCCGCTAGCACACTAGCGCCGAGATTCTGAACTCCTTGGTTTTAAACTCAGCGTTGCCACCGGTCGGCTGGGCGCCATCTAGTGGGCACAATTGGCAGTTCCTGCAGCAGACACTAATTGGCCATTGTGTCTCCTAGGGCGGAGTAACTCTGTATTGTAGTGCTTGACAAAGGTTTGCCAAAGTAATTCCTTGCCCATGTGGTTACATCAGCTATTGCTAAGTGGCAGTTCTTGATGCAGTGCCGTCTGAGGGATCAAAGATCACTGGCGTTCAGATTAAGCTTGTGCTCTTGGCCTTTACACACTGAAATTCCTTCAGATTCCTTGAATGGTTTTACGATATTATGCACTGTAGAGGGAGAAATATGCAAATCCCTTCCAATCTTTCTTTAAGGTACATTGTTTTGAAACATTTCAATAATTTTCTCACACATTTGTTGACAAACTGGAGATCCTCTGATCATCTTTGCTCATCAAAGACTCAGCTTTTCCTGGATGCTGCTTTTGTACCAAACCATGATTACAATCACTTGTTAACATCACCTGTTTGGAATCACATCATTATTTAGTTTTTTCACCTCATTACTAGCCCTAAATTGCCCCCATCCCAACTTTTTTTGGAATGTGTTGCAGGCCTGAAATGCAGGAATGGAGGTATATTAACACATGAAATGACGTTGAGCAGACAAAACATGAAATATCTTGGGTTCAAACTGTCTGCAATCAAATAAATGTCTAAGTAAATGTAAGGAACACTGTGTTTTTATTTTATTTTCATTTACCATACTGTCCCAACTTTTTCTGATTTGGGGTTGTAGGAAAAAAAACATATTACCCTTGACCCTCAATAAAACTGAATGATTAAATAAATGAATAAATAAATAAATACTAATTAAATGGCCAAATTCTAGAAAGTTACACCGTAAAAGTATTTATTTCTTAATCCTTTTATTATCATAAATAATTATCACTCAAGGTTTGTGTCAATTGAAGTAGATTTGAAAAGTTGAATCTAACACTTATTTAAAGAAAGATATAAAGAAACTCATACCAATTAACACATAGAATTCAAACCAAAATGTCGATAACTCTAACTTTACCTCATTGTTATGGTAACTTATTTTTTTAATTATAAATGAAGTGGTATGACAGGTGTACAGGTTCACCAGAAATAAAGCTTAAAGGTCTGATAAGGCCACCAAGGACTTTAATGTATTTAACCTGAGCAGTATGGCTTTACTAGGATTTTTGGCAGAGGTAAGAAGGTTTATATTTAATGTCTCTGGACTGTGCACCATTCAATTTTTAATAAATTCTGACCTGGCTGTTTAGAATTCGAGGCCAAATAATCAATAAACATTCCATTCAATTCCACTCAGTGACAAAACACCTTTATAAAATGTGTACTTCTACCAGTATTTACGTGCTAACAGGGTTTCAGCAGATTTGTGTTCTCAGACCATCATCTATTTGTACTAGAGTAGGGTTTACTGAAGAAGCCCTTCTCTAAGTCACTCTGGATAAGAGCTTCTGCTAAATGCTGTACATGTTATCACATGGTCTAAACAAATGTGGTATGTGCATTTTTGTAAATAAATTGAAAACATATTATACCAAGATTTATTACTCATGTGTTAAGTGTAATGTGTTACATTAAATTAAAGCTAGTCTGTTTTTTACATTTTATAGCTGTTTTATAAATTTATTTGCAATGCTAATTCTTTATTTATTTCATAGCCGGGTTATGAAAATACATGGATGCAAGAAAGGAACACAAACAGGGCTCCAATATACACCGATCAGGCATAACATTATGACCACCTTCCTAATATTGTGTTGGTCTCCCTTTTGCTGCCAAAACAACCCTGAGCCATCGAGGCATGGAGTCTGGCATCCTTCTATCAGCAATTTGAGCTACAGTAGCTCGTCTGTTGGATCAGACCACACGGGCTAGCCTTCACTCTCCACGTGCATCAGTGAGCCTTGGCCGCCCAAGACCCTGTCACCCGTTTACCACTGTTCCTTCCTTGGACCACTTTTGATAGATACTGACCACTGCAGACCGGGAACACCCCACAAGAGCTGCAGTTTTGGAGATGCTCTGACCCAGTCGTCTAGCCATCACAATTTGGCCATTTGACTGATCACTTATGGCAGTGCAATATTGCGCTGTGTGAGAAAAGAAGCGAATGCCGGTTGTGCATATGTTGGAGAGGGCACATGACAGCATGTTTAACTCATGTTAAACTAAAGCAGCTCCTTATTAGCTTGAGGCCACTAAAGATTGTTGCTTTTTTCAACTAGGATCTTGAGAGTTTTTAAAATAATGTGACCTCTTTGGGTCATAATTCAATTATTGTTGTATGAAGAATCTAATAGTATACACAGTGTACCCATTATGGCAGAAGTAAACATTCAGTTTTACAAATACAAGGTGATGATCTAAAGTGCATTGACGTTCTGTGCAGTCAAACTAGCCATATATATAGCGCCCTACTAAATTCATGGGAAAATGTGCTTAATTTTACGGACAAAAGTGCTACATTTAGCGGCGATCCTTAAAAAACACCAATAAATTGAATGATGTCCGTAGTTTTACACCCCCCCGTCGGCATCCACATAATCGGTTGGTAGTTTTTCAACTCAGTTACCTGAGTCATGTTTTAGTTTTTAGCTGCGCAGCACAGATTACACAGAGATGATCACGTGTGTAGAGAAGCAAACTTTTCCATTGATTATGGAATCCCCCCAAAAAACAAAATGCACTCAATACGTAAACGTATACATCAAACATTGTCAGTACACTACACCACAGAAAAGTCTGTTACTCTTACTTACTTACTTGCCGTATGATTGCTAGGACCGCCTCATATTGCGCCTTATATTTCATACACTACGCGAATGAAAAATCGCTACCGTAAACCTTAAATTTGGAATTTTACAGCAAATTGCATGTTACATGGGAAACAGCTCATTTTACAGTCTGTGACACGATTTTCATGGCCGTGAATTAAGTAGGGCATTACCTATGTACTGGTGCTGGTCACAAAATTAGAATATCATGAAAAAGTTGATTTATTTCAGTAATTCCATTCAAAAAGTGAAACTTGTATATTATATTCATTCATTACACACAGACTGATATATTTCAAATGTTTATTTCTTTTAATGTTGATGATTATAACTGACAACTAATGAAAACCCCAAATTCAGTATCTCAGAAAATTAGAATATTGTGACAAGGTACAATATTGAAGACACCTGGTGCCACACTCTAATCAGCTAATTAACTCAAAACACCTGCAAAGGCCTTTAAATGGTCTCTCAGTCTAGTTCTGTATGCTACACAATCATAGGGAAGACTGCTGACTTGACAGTTGTCCAAAAGACGACCATTGATACCTTGCACAAGGAGGGCAAGACACAAAAGGTCATTGCTAAAGAGGCTGGCTGTTCACAGAGCTCTGTGTCCAAGCACATTAATAGAGAGGCGAAGGGAAGGAAAAGATGTGGTAGGAAAAAGTGTACAAGCAATAGGGATAACCGCACCCTGGAGAGGATTGTGAAACAAAACCCATTCAAAAATGTGGGGGAGATTCATAATGAGTGGACAGCAGCTGGAGTCAGTGCTTCAAGAATCACCACGCACAGACGTATGCAAGACATGGGTTTCAGCTGTCGCATTCCTTGTGTCAAGCCACTCTTAAACAAGAGACAGCGTCAGAAGCATCTCGCCTGGGCTAAAGACAAAAAGGACTGCTGAGTGGTCCAAAGTTATGTTCTCTGATGAAAGTAAATTTTGCATTACCTTTGGAAATCAAGGTCCCAGAGTCTGGAGGAAGAGAGGAGAGGCACAGAATCCACGTTGCTTGAAATCCAGTGTAAAGTTTCCACAGTCAGTGATGGTTTGGAGTGCCATGTCATCTGCTGGTGTTGGTCCACTGTGTTTTCTGAGGTCCAAGGTCAACGCAGCCGTCTACCAGGAAGTTTTAGAGCACTTCATGCTTCCTGCTGCTGACCAACTTTATGGAGATGCAGATTTCATTTTCCAACAGGACTTGGCACCTGCACACAGTGCCAAAGCTACCAGTACCTGGTTTAAGGACCATGGTATCCCTGTTCTTAATTGGCCAGCAAACTCGCCTGACCTTAACCCCATAGAAAATCTATGGGGTATTGTGAAGAGGAAGATGCGATACGCCAGACCCAACAATTCAGAAGAGCTGAAGGCCACTATCAGAGCAACCTGGGCTCTCATAACACCTGAGCAGTGCCACAGACTGATGGACTCCATGCCACGCCGCATTGCTGCAGTAATCCAGGCAAAAGGAGCCCCAACTAAGTATTGAGTGCTGTACATGCTCATACTTTTCATGTTCATACTTTTCAGTTGGCCAACATTTCTAAAAATCCTTTTTTTGTATTGGTCTTAAGTAATATTCTAATTTTCTGAGATACTGAATTTGGGGTTTTCATTAGTTGTCAGTTATAATCATCAACATTAAAAGAAATAAACATTTGAAATATCTGTGTGTAATGAATGAATATAATATACAAGTTTCACTTTTTGAATGGAATTACTGAAATAAATCAACTTTTTCATGATATTCTAATTTTATGACCAGCACCAGTATGTTTGGACAGTGAAATCATCAGCTGTATAATCAACCGAAATGGGGAGGTTATGAAACAAGTGAAATGACATTATTGAATCTACACAACCAAATTAATAAATTTTTGAGACTGCAGATTTTGCCAAATTTTCAAAAAAATAAAATAAATAAATAAAAACACTATTTATTTATTTATTTATTTATTTGTTTCCCTTTACTCTGCTCCCATATTTAGGGGGCTAGACTTGGGACCAGCACTGAGAGTGCACTAGGATGTTTTTTGTTATAGGCAATCATGTTTTTGTAAAATGCCCAGCCTGTCAATAACACAGCTGAGATTTAAAACCCCAGATGTCAGCATTAGTGGGCTATCGTATTTTACCTCTGTGCCACTCTAGCATCCTTCAAAAAACCCACAACAAACAGACATAACTTAAAATATATGTTTTTGTTTTGATAAACCAGTTTATGTTCCAATTATACACTCAGAGATACAAAACAAAAAGCATTGCAGTCCCAAAAGTGTGTGTCAATTTTAAATTTTAACTGTGCATAATCCATTAATGTCTTTAAAGCCACACACACACACACACATACACACACAGTGCTGGAATATTAGATTTGTACTCTATGTTGGTGAGGTTAATATGTTTGGCAGTATAGCAGAGCCTCAGATCTTGCCTCTGAAATAGACTTGTTAGTTGCAATGAGGAGAACATTGGAAGGTAATTTAATCTCCCACTAAGTTTAAAGTGACCCCTATTACATCAGGCGGAGCTGCTTGCTCTAAATAAGTGTTCCAGTGCCGGTTTCTGCCAGGAGATTTATAAGGAAGTTTAAACTTAGCCCTCTGTAAACTGTTTACAGGTTGCCAATTAGGTTCCTGCTGGTGCAGAGGCTCCTGTGTCCACTTATTTGAAGTAGACCTGTGGTGCACCTGACAAACAGCACAGAACAAAAAACAACAAAGCCATGATAAAATTGTAGTCTCTATGTGTTGCTTTTTAAATGTATGTGAAGTACTGCTAGATTTATATGTAAAGTCTATTTGTAAGGACATTTGCCTGTGATTTAGGTTTATGGCTCAAGTTCTTAGGTAAAGTGGTGGCTTGTAGTCCAGTGCTGTCAGCATTGTGACTAACTGAAGTAAAAAAATGACTTCTTTTGCCAACCTTTCTTCTGACATACTGAAGACTGATCCAGTGATACTATAAATGATGCATCCAATGTTTTCTTGCTGCAGGGCAGAGCAAGATGGAATAAAAAACTAGGTTTTACAAATCTATTAAAACATACACACACAGACACACACACACAGGTGCGCTCAAACTCAGAATTATTAGCATATGTAAGTCAGGAGCTTAGATTTTTTTTGGTTAAAATGAAGCAAATGTGTCATTCTGGTGTGCATTTTGAATAGTTTGTTGGCATGGAAGTGGCACTAAATTATTATAGACGTTAATAAAACTACAACCCCAAATCAGACAGTTGGGGACAGCATGGAAAATGCAAATAATAAAAAACACAGAGTTTCTTAAATTTACTTCGACTTTTATTTGATTGCAGACAGGATGAATCTGAGATATTTCATGTTTTTTCTGAATAACTTTATTTCAGTTATTAATAAACCTCCATTCCTGCATTTCAGGCCTGCAACACGTTTGAAAAAAAGTTGGGACGGTAAAGCATTTACCACTTTGTAATGTTGCCATTCCTTTTCCCCACACTTAAAAGACGTTCTGGCACCGAGGATACCAAGTGATTTAGTGTTTCAGCTTTTATTTTGTCCCAATCTTAAGATGTGCAACAGTACTGGGTCGTCGTTGTCGCATTTTTCTTTTCAAAATTCTAAACACATTCTCTATTGGGGACAGGTCAGGACTGCAGACAGGCCAGTCCAGTACTCATACCCTCCTCTTCCACAGCCATGCCTTTGTAATGTGTGCAGCATGTGGTTTTGCATTGTCTTGTTGAAAAATTCATGGCTGTCCCTGGAAAAGATGACGTCTTAAAGGCAGCATATGTTACTCTAAGATCTCAATGTACTTTTCTGCATTAATGCTGCCATCACAGAAGTGTAAATGACCTTTGCCAAATGCACTGACACAGCCCCATACCATGACAGACCCTGGCTTTTGGACTTGTTGCTGATAACAGTCTGGTGTCCATTTTTTCCAAAAAAGACCTGGAATGCTGATTCATCTGACCACAATACACGTTTCCACTGTGTGATAATCGTAGATGCCTCCAAGCCCAGAGAAGGTGATGCCGCTTCTTGACATAGTTAACATGAGGCTTTTTTAAGTTTTAAGTGGCATTTGTGCATGTACTGTAACTCCGTATAACACAGTCATGGACAATTTTGTATCTCCAATTCATCTTACTTGCATGTCTTTGAACTGTGGGGGGAAACCGGAGCTCCTGGACATGGAGAAAATATGCAAACTCCACAGAGGAAGGACTGGGACCGGTCCACCTGGGAATTGAACCCAAGACCTTTTTGCTGTGAGGCGACTGTGAGGCGACCAATGTGTTTAGTGGACTTTTTTCTTGGGTTAAAGTTTGGTGTTTTAAAAAGTCATGCAATAAAAAGTCAATAATTTACCTTGGCCCACCAGGAACCAAATGTCCCTCTAAAACTAGAGGGAACTGGGCTTTTATAAATATTCATTACCTAATTATTTAGTCTCAATTCACCCTTTTGACAAATTAAACTAGTTTTTGACATGTACAGTATGTGACCTTGATGCAGACTTTGAACACAAGTTTTCTCAAGATATTATAACTAAATTGTATATAGCATTTATCTGAATAGGATATATTGATCAAGACTAATTTGTACATATTTTCTTCAGTCTGCAGGTATGTGGCTCAAGTAAACTTGTAGAAACAATGTTTCCAGAATCAATACACACAGCCAGCATTTTGAATAGATGCATAGAATGAAGCTACTTTCTCACCTGAACAACATCAGCTTTATACCTACTAAGACTTTATAGAAATGCACTCTGTCTAAGCCAGGAGACAAATGGACTAAAATTACCAACAAGAAAAAAAAGAATAATAAAGCTACAGTGAAAGTTATAGCTCCACTAAATCCACAATGATAAACCAGAAGGTCACAAGCAATTGATATCAGACTGCACTGGAAAACAAGTTTTACTAAGATTGTATTGATTAATCAATATTTACTATTTTAATTCAGTATGCTAGAGAATAGAAATGGTGAAATAACTGCCATACATTGAACTGTCCTGCAATTTACTTATGTTTATTGAACAAAAGACTAAACCTTTATGTAACAAGAAAGCCAGTGGAGACAAAACATGCCCCCGGCCATACCTACATTTTCTCTCTGTTCAACCCCAAGCACAAAGCAAGGGAATGCTATCACAAAATGTCTTTTTACTGTTCTGTATAAAGTTAGCTATTTCTTTACTTACTTCTGATTGGCTTTGTGAGTCATAAAACTGAGAAACTGCAACTTGCAGTTCGGTAGACAGCTTCTGACCTTAAATTTGTACAGGAGAGTAATTTGGGTGATTTAAATAGCCTTAAAAGTTCACTTTCACATCCACAATGAAGCTTAATTTTGGTGTTTTATTGCTTCCCAGACTTTTTCTTTCACATTTACAAGTAAATGTATGAACATTGTAAATTTACTTGAACTTTACTTGAAATTACTTGAACTCATCCACAGACATCTTCACTGCTAAAGTGGCTCATTGCTTGAATGATTATGTCACAGCCAGTTTTAATACACAGCAATGGGCATTTAATGAGAGTTGTATTGGTCCAGGCAATGGCTTGAGTATTCTTTAAGAGTTGATGTGTGCTTTTGCTTTCCATGTTGCGTATTTGGGAGAAGAGTGACAAATATGTAGCTTTCCCTAAGCAAGTATTTACAAAGTAAAAAGCATCATTAGACAATCAATGATAAAGCTTTCAGAACACATCTTTTACTGATTAATCCACAGCCATGCCTTTGTAATGTGTGCAGCATGTGGTTTTGCATTGTCTTGTAGAAAAATGCATGGACATCCCTGGAAAAGATGACGTCTTGAAGGCACTGACACCGCCCCATACCATGACAGACCCTGGCTTTTGGACTTGCTAATAACAGTCTGGATGGTCCTTTTCATCTTTGGTCCAGAGCACATGGCGTCCATTTTTTCCAAAAAAGACCTGGAATGCTGACTCATCTGACCACAATACATGTTTCCACTGTGTGATGGTCCATCCTAGATGCCTCCGAGCCCAGAGAAGTCGACGCCGCTTCTGGATATGGTTAACATAAGGCTTCTTTTTTGCACAGTAAAGTTTTAAGTGGCATTTGTGCATGTAACTCTGTATTGTAGCGCTTGACAAAGGTTCGCCAACGTAATCTCTTGCCCATGTGGTTACATCAGCTATTGTTGAGTGGCGGTTTTTGATGCAGTGCCGTTTGAGGGATCAAAGATCACAGGTGTTCAGCTTAAGTTTGCACCCTTGGCCTTTATGCACTGACATTCCTCCCGATTCCTTAAATTGTCTAATGATATTATGCACTGTAGAGGGAGAAATATGCAAATCTCTTCCAATCATTCTTTGAGGTATCCAATTGCATTTTGCTTCCTCTCTACCACTGCTGACCTACACTCCTGGCCGAGGGGGGCCGTGACTAACACTCACAGTACACATACACAGTAGTTGATTGCTTCTTTTTAGCAGTGGCAACTTGACAAAGGTGGGCTTGAACCAGCAACCTTATGATTACTAGTCTAGTATCTAAATCAATGAGCTACCACTGCCCTTATATGTGTTTTCAGGTTATAGATTTACTAAAACCTGAGAACACATTTAACTGCTCTAGATCCCATGTGTGTACATTGATGGTTTTGCATTGATATTACTTATGGTCAACCAGGCCAGTTTGAATGTCTTTTGTCATTTGATGCCCATCCTGATGCAACCATCCTATTTATATCCAGGCTTGGGATTGGCACTTAGTGTGGCAGACGCCCAACCAGCCGATAGCACAGCTGAGACTCAAATTCTGGATCCCCAGATGTCAGCAGTAGTTGGCTAGTGTATTTTACTGATGCACCACACTAGTATACAATGTTATTTTTGTTCAGCCACAGCCTGAAACCCGTTTGTCTGTAGGTGTTATTTAGGGCTTCATGTCCTAAATTGTAAGTGGCACAGCCTGTGTTGTGTTCACTTCATCTGAGGAGTCATATTCAGCATAACACCTGTATTTGCAAACAAAAGCTGACAGAAGCTTTGCCGCCAGTGTGTCTTTATGTGAGCCATTGCTTTTGAAGAGTGGGTTTTTCTATCCTGTTGGCCCCAGATGAGCATGACAGCCCCCCTAGGAAGTCCTCTTCTAAAAAAAAGGATTAGATAATTGTGACACAGGAGACACACTCTTGCTCGAAAATGAAGTGTCCCAGAGCAAATACATTTTATTGACACTAAATACACAATAAATCAACCAATTAGTAATTCTCTGCAACATGTTGGGGACGTCAGAGCTTTTACTCTAGAGAGAATGTGATGTGGTGAGGACAGCTGTGAGAATTCTAACTCAACAAAGAGCAGCATTAATACGGAAAAAAAACATGAGGCATTGTCTTCAGCCTTCCAAGGTTTCCACCCAATGGACTGTAAAACATTTTTTTGTGTGGAATTACTAATTGGAGCATGTGACCCTCATTCTTTTTTGTCATGGACTGAAACAAATAGCCAGTTTGCACAACACACTGAGGTAATGTTTTACTCACTGTTTGGGACTGTGTCTTTCTTGACTTTACACTACATACTACACACACACACACACACACACACACACACACACACACACACAGACAAACAGACAGAAAATTAAAGAAAGATTGGAAGGGATTTGCATATTTCTCCCTCTACAGTGCATAATATCATTAAACGATTCAAGGAATCCAGAGGAATTTCACCCCTCGGATGGCACTGCATCAAGAACCGCCACTCAACAATAGCTGATATAACCACATGGGTGAGGGATTACTTTGGCAAACCTTTGTCAAGCACTACAATACAGAGTTACATGCACAAATGCCACTTAAAACTTTACTGTGCAAAAAAGAAGCCTTATGTTAACCAGAAGCAGCGTCGACTTCGCTGGGCTTGGAGGCATCAGACCATCCTTTGGGGTCTGTCATGGTATGGGGCTGTGTCAGTGCCCATGGCAAAGATAATTGACACTTTTGTGATGTCAGCATTAATGCAGAAAAGTACATTGAGATCTTAGAGCAACACTTGCAAAATGCAAAACCACATGCTGCACACATTACAAAGGCATGGCTGCAAAAGAAGAGGGTACGAGTACTGGACTGGCCTGCCTTCAGTCCTGACCTGTCCCCAATAGAGAATGTCTGGAGTGCAAAATGCAACAACGACGACCCCGTGCTGTTGCACATCTTAAGACGTGTTTGCAGAAAGAATAGGACAAAATAAAAGCTGAAACACTAAATCACTTGGTATATTTAGTGCCAAAATGTCTTGTAAGTGTGGTGAAAAGGAATGGCAACATTACAAAGTGGTAAATGCTTTACTGTCCCATTTTTTTTTTTTGGAATTGGTTGCATATATTGTGTTTTTTTCTGTATGGTTGTAATTTGTCATACTTCTGTGTAATAGTAATTGTCATTAAAAATTCAATATTCTTATTTAATTCTACTGTTTTTTATTTACTCTAAGTGTATTTACTCTGTGCTGTCTTATCTTACCTTGACTGTTACACTGACTCTTTTAATGTAAGACTTTAAAATCAAAGCCTTGTTGGCGGATGGCCCTTCTGAGTCAAGGTGAGGGTTTAGGGTGATTAAAAACCCAAGTTAGCACAGCATGGTTGGTAATTACCTTGAAAAGAGTACCTTCTAGGTACAGACACTATTTTCTATTGCCCATAACACAGCAAGACACTTATTGTCTGACACAGAATATGATTTACCAGCATAAACAAATAGCCCAGATGCACAGGCTACTGCACTTTCTGTACCATCCTTCTCTTGAGTGAGAAATGCTTTAATACCATACTCACTCACCTCTGTCTGCACACAAAATTTCTGTGTAAAGTCTGGTTGGATAAGAACTTGGCCAATGCCAGAACTGTTTAAATATTCTCAAACACACTGATATTTTTCAGTCCAGTGCTATCTGGCACCATACGCATTCATATGTGCAAGGGTGCTGCTGTGATAGCTGCTGTGATAGATAGTTTGGGAATAAATGTTACCAATCAGACATGCCCAGAATGTTCTGTAGTCCCTTGATAGCTTTTGGGACAGGGAACTCAGTTATGATGAGGATTTTTGTCTGGGTCGGTATGACATGCCCTTAAAATGCTTTTCCATGTCTTTTCATGATATGGCTTTTTTATTTCAATGTCAAACCAGCTTCCTTAAGATAAATAAATACCTCCTCTAGGTCTTTCACATACTGACTTTCAGATAGAGAGTACACTAGAGTTACATCTCTACACTTTGTACATCGCCCACTGGAAAGTGACGGCAACGTTTTTAAACCCGTATTGCAGACGTAGGAATTTGTATAATTTATTTTTGGTACAGAATGCCATTTTAGCAACACTCTGTGGATTCACAAGTACTGAGCAGCTGCTCAGCTGCTTGCCTGGTTTTCAACCAACCTAAACACATCACCCCACTGCTGCGTCCTCTTCACTGGCTACCTATAGCTGCTCGCATTCAGTTTAAAACAATGATGCTCTCCTACAAAGGCAAAACTGAACCAGCTCCAAACTACCTTAGAGAACTCATCACCCAGAACTCAAGGAAGATGAGCATCAAGACTCTTTTCTGCACTTGCACCCTGGTGGTGGAACGAACTTCCCCTGTCTGTCTGAACATCTGAGTCTCTCAATGTCTTCAAAATACGATTACAAACCCACCTCTTTACTAAACACAAAAGCTGAGAACTAACATGTATTACTAATGCTCTTATTTAAAACAAACAACAAAAAATTGTTGGTTTTAACAGGGTTTCAGAAGATTTGTATTCTTGGACTGTTGTCTACTTAAACTCGAGTAAGGTAATGTCTACTGTAGAAGCACTTCTGCAAGTCGCTCTGGATAAAAGGGTCTGCTAAATGACAGAAATGTAAATGTACTTCTAGGCACCTTATTTTCTCTCCGCTTCGGCATCAAATTCGGCAGATAGAAACTAATGGAAAGGGAACACCTTAAATTGTGTCCAGGTCTTAACATACTCCTTTTTTTTACCAACCACCACTCTTTTGCCATGCTGAATAATACAGAAAAGAGAGCAGCTGGAATCTCAGCATTGGATAAAGGGTGTATGGCTAGAAACTCTATATATGAAACTCTAACTTCTATATATGTGACTGGGTCTTGTTTTCCATCTATTTAACCGAATGGGAACACTATGCCTGCTTTTTAAACAAGTTATGGGATAGGCAGTTTGATGTTTGGGAGTCTACGTAAAATGTGTTAAAAATATATCTCTTTGCTTTGAACAATCTATCATCGACTGTCCAAGTTCTTTTATATTAAGCTCTCAACAGATCTCAGTTTTCTCACACACTTGCCATTTTGCTTGTCCTCCTTTCATGTTCTCTTTAACCCTCCTCTTGTGTTAACTTTCTGTTACTATCTCTCATGTTAACGGGTCGGTTTTGACCCGTGTCTTAAACTAGCCATAAAATACCCTCAAAAGAATCATTTATCATCCAGTTTGTTTTTTTACCTCTTGGTTACCTTGTTAGGCTTCCTTACCCATAAAAAAATGTTTTTAATAATTTTGGTGTGGCCCCCTGGGCCTTTCTTTTGACAGCTTACCCTTTGTTTTCAATTTTAAAAATTTTTTAAAATGAACCTCAAAAAAATTATATAAATAAATAAAAGGTTATTAAGTTACCTGACTATTACTGAGGGGTATTAGAACACATCTCTTAAATAAATTTGTTTTGTTTATTTTTTATTAAAAAATAACTATAGTAACATCCATGGTGTTAGGGTCAATTTTGACCCATATATATTTACTTTAAGAAACACAACCATTGGCCATCTCCTGCCATTTTCTGGCAAGTGTAGGTGGCAGTAGCTTGTCCAGATTGTCCACAGGCTGTGTTTATTATAGTCCAGGATAATTATGGGCTTTTTGTCACTTCCTAATGACACAGCTGCATCTTTGTAAAAAAGTGGACATAAGTATCATAAGTAACTCTTTTCATTTTGGACAATATGAAAAAAAAACCCAGTGGTAGTGTCTGTAAAAGCAAATTTTGAAGAAAGTGAAGTCCAGGAAGGGACAAATCATTCATCTACTGTCATTTCTGGCCCTGGGTTTAACATCACTGGAAGGAGCTGCACCCATCTCTCCCAGACATCCAGTTCTGTTTAGATTTGGTGTCTTGCAGAGTACACATTTCCAGTTTGCAGCATGCAAAAATGAGGAGAAGATTTACAATAAGCCAAGCTCTGGATCATATCTTTGCTAAAAATGAGGCAGAGGACACAGAGAAGCATAGCGATACAGATAAGCAGGTTTCTGAGGAGGAAGACGATGAGTCTGATGAGGAGGTCACCGATGTCGGAGATGCTCCTGCTCCTGCTAAAACATTCAAATCCAAAAGTGGTAACATCTGTTGGAGCTCAGTACCTCCTTTTGTCAGATTTTGCTCTAGTATCTGTGTTGTCAAATCTAAGGACTCTTGATATTATTCAAAAGGTCTGAAGTGACATTGTTCCCCGGAAAATATTTCTGCTTGTCGACGAGTCCC
Organism: Trichomycterus rosablanca; assembly: GCF_030014385.1. NCBI lineage: Eukaryota > Metazoa > Chordata > Actinopteri > Siluriformes > Trichomycteridae > Trichomycterus > Trichomycterus rosablanca. The sequence goes on along the minus strand of NC_085989.1, from coordinate 18,497,756 downwards.
AGATACTATCAGTGGCCTCATTGCTGGATCTCTACACTCCAGCAAGAAGAAGAACACCAATATAAGCATCCAGGTATACCTCATCCGTGCCATTCCACATGTCGCCGTGGACTTTTTTCCTTCAAAATTTGTCATAGCAATGATGACTTTTTTTTTGTGACAACAGGTCTTTATGTCACTTACTCTTGTCACAGCAAACCTTGTGATCCCAGGGGTCACTTTGATGACATTTGCAGCAGCTGCCCTGCCATGTAAGTCAGGAGGTACTGAGCTCCAACAGATGTTACCACTTTTGATTTGAATGTTTTAGCGGGAGCGAGAGCAGCTTCAGCACCAGTGACCTCCTCATCAGACTCATCAGGTGTGTCTGTGTCTTCTGGTTGATGCTCTACATCGTCTTCCTCCTCAGATACCTGCTCATCTGTATTGCTATGCTGCTCTGTATCCTCTGCCTCGTTTTTACCAATAATATGATTCAGAGCATGGCTTATTGTAAATCTTCTTCTCATTTTGTTTGTTCAGGGAAGGAGACAAACAGGCAAAGCGAGAAGCCCCTAACTAAAGCTTACAGGGTTGGGAGAGGAGCTGGCTGTCAGTGGGCTGTTGGCTGACAGTGTTAGTGAGCTGACAGTGTGTTTATAATTTCAGTTTTGGCACTAATAATTGTTTTATAATCTTTTTTTTTACAACTGGGTCGAAACCGACCCTAACAACACAAAGGTCATAATTTTCACTAGTGCATTTTATAATTTTATAATTATAATTTTTTTTGTTTTATTTTGTTTAAATAGAGGTCCCTGACAAAGTCAAAAAGCCTTGATGCAATAAAATAAATTTATGTGGTACTTTTGTGCATTTAAAACCTAAAACGGGTCGGTGCCGACCCTAACACGAGAGGAAGGTTAAGCATTTGCAACCTGGTTAAAACTGATGTAAGCGTGACCTATTGTTTACATTTTTTTACTTTAGTCATCTTCAACTTTACATGGTGGTGGTGGTGAGGAAGAAAGTTGTTTTTCCTTGTCTAAGTCTACTTCATGTAAGAACAATTCCTCTATGTATAACTGGCTAAATGTTTGATGAATCAGTTGAATCAGTTTTAGGCTCATGGCGGGGGCCTGCGGTGAAATCGATTTAGCTCAATTTAGCTGAGGTTCTACCATGATTACTTATTCTCACACTGTACACAGTTTTACTGCACCAATTATATATCAGGATTAATAGTGGATGTACACTCTGTAACAACCCTACCACCGGTTACAATGAGTTCACTGTACAGATTCCAAAAGAGGAAACTTAATAAGCTGTTTGTCTTTGCATAAATAGAAATCACAGATATATTTGTGTGCACAAAGCGTGTTTTTATGTCCACTTATACATATGATTCTTACACCAAACACAATTCACAGGCATACAACACCATTCCTATTTACCTATTTGCCTGTATACAAAGCAGATTCAAGAGTATGTTTCCTGTCCAAATCACTCATAACAAATAAACCAGTTTGATTTCATCAGAATTAGAGAAAACTCTGTCTCAGTCTGTGTAGAAGACAATAGGTTAGTCCCGAAAAGAAACTGGTGGGTTAAGGATTTGGCAGCTTTTGCACTGAGGAAGCGTGCTTTTTCATACAAATAGCCCTTGGTGGAGGCGAGTCAAGGTCCGAGACCCCTTACAAAATATACACAAGCACATTACATCATCATTGACCAGATGATCTATTGAACAATCATTAGTGGCTAGCCTTCATGTACATTACATCATCATTGACCAGATGATCTATTGAACAATCACTAGTGGCTAGCCTTCATGTCCTTTAATAAACAACAAACGACAAAAAGTCTTCTTTTCTTCCATTCTCTTATTTTTTTAATAAGAAGAGAACTCCCCATGGCCCCTGTTAGTCAGAGTACATTAAAACTAAATCAATTCAAGTTGACAGTAACATAGATAATGGTTACAGCACATCCAACCCATTACTCATAACTAGGAGTAGTTTGAAGTAGCTTATCGATCTTATGCTTTTGGGAAGTAAGAGGAAATCACTAGGTAATCTAGATAATCTAAGGAATCCCACGATGATTCCTCACAATGACCAGAGGTCACCTGAATGTCAGAGATTTCAAATATACTTGATCTGCACAGTGAAAACAATTTATAATAATAAATGAATTAGGATTCCAGCATTAATTATTCATTTCAAGTTCTATTAATATATATCCTTTGCTTAGAGTTACAAATTAAACATTGTAACGCATAGCTTGATGCCATCACCTGGCAGAGCACACACAGACATTCTAGACATTTATTGGCAAAACAAAGAACAACAGACTAACCTCAAGTATATCAACTAGACTAATCTTTAACAAATCAGAAATAGGAAGTGGAGACAAGAGGGGTGTGACATTACAACAAATACAAAGGAGCTGAGCTGCACATGGCTGTGCTCGTGACAGGCATAAATGCTTAACAAAGTTGGCACCAAAGTGCATTCTGCAAAGACCATACCAGTAGCACAACATGTAATGCAACAGAAGGTGAAATAGAAACCAAAAAAAAAATGCAAAAAGCTGCAAAATGTGCAAACATCTCTCTAAGAAACACAAAAAATGTATTAAAAAAGGATAACATGAAAAAAAAAAATTATAAATTGTAACGCATTGGGGCTAGGACGTGACAAGAGGAGTGGACACACACACACACAAATGTTTTAACCACAACGTTTAATAATAACAACAAAAGACAAGACAGGTTAGAACAAGACAGACTAAAACTAAAACTAAGCTAACAATGCTAATTTAAATGCTAAAGCTAATCTAAACACACATGAACAAAGCTAAAGCTAAACCTGAGCTCTATGCTTCATGCTAAACATCAACCCTAAGCTAATGCTAAACATGAATTGGACTAACACAAGACATGGATTTCGAAACATGACTGAGCAAACAAACAGGAGCAAACAAACAATAGCAAACAAACAGGAGCAAACAAACAATAGCAAACAGACAGGGCAAACGAACAGGAGCAAACAAACAGGAGCAAACAAACAATAGCAAATGAACAATAGCAAACAAACAGGAGCAAACGAACAGGAGCAAATGAACAATAGCAAACAAACAATAGCAAACAAACCATAGCAAACAGACAGGAGCAAAAAACAATAGCAAACAAACAGACAAAAAGAACAATAGCAAACAAACAGGAGCAAACAAACAGAAGCAAACGAACAGGAGCAAACGAACAATAACTAACAAACAGAAGCAAACAAACAATAGAAAACAAACAGGAACAAATGAACAATAGCAAACAGACAGGAGAAAATCTCAAACTAACAGGAGCAAACGAACAATAGCAAACAAACAATAGCAAACAAACAGGAGCAAACGAACAATAGCAAACAAACAGGAGCAAACGAACAATAGCAAACAAACAACAGCAAACGAACATTAGCAAATGAACAATAGCAAACAAACAATAGCAAATGAACAATAGCAAACGACCAAAAGCAAACAAACAGGAGCAAACAAACAATAGCAAACGGACAGGAAAGAATCTCAAAATAACAGGAGCAAACGAACAATAGCAAATGAACAATATCAAACAAACAGGAGCAAACAAACAATAGCAAACAAACAGGAGCAAACGAACAATAGCAAATGAACAATAGCAATCAAACAATAGCAAACAGACAGGAGAGAATCTCAAACTATCAGGAGCAAAACTAACAAAAGTCTGACAAAACCAAAATAGTTTCCAACCATTGATCCCCAGCTTATCAAGCCTGGGCAAGGTGCAGCTGTGGCTAATTAGCAGGTGACCAATCACAAAAGGGGCATAGCCTCGAGACTGAGAGTGCTCCCGGAGAGAGGGGCGTGGCACATAAACAAACTGTACATGCTCTGGGAGCACAGAGGGGCTATGCTCGTGACATAAAATCTCTAGACCAGATTGTTATTCCACAATACTTCTAGGGAATGCCTTTTACAGAATAACTGAATTTAGTGCCTGTGAGAAGAATCAGTGCTGGCTGTGGTCACAACTTTTTGAGTGGGTTGTTTTGTTTATATTCACAAAATATATCTGTAAGGAGATTCTGTGCTCACAGTGGAGGAGGAATTCCCGACAGGATGTAGAATTGTGAAATTTATTTCATGTTAAATTCTCCAAACAACTCAAAGTTTACAGATGACAAGATGCCGTTCAGCTCAGCTTGCACAGACATTGTGTGTATGTGGGTGTGTGTAATCAGTAGTAATACAGTATGTACCATTACTTAAATGATGTATATAAAATACTGAACAGGCTATTAAATATTAAATATTGCACCCTTATGTGACAACTGCAACTAATAAACTTGGAATTTAACAAATAAAAACATATTAATATGCTTACCCCTAGCATATACTACATGAAACTAGTTAGCCAGGTTTAGGTATAAACTCTGTAACTTAGATGGTTACAAGCATAAGCACTTACGAGGGATCTTCAAAATGTTTCCGCACTTTTATATTTTGGTTGGAAACAGTGAGGGCGGGAGGAGTGGTAATTGGTCGTGTCTAAGAGACAGAGGGAGAGCTTATAGTACGGATTTAGCACCATCTGATTTCCACCTTTTTGGACCGCTCAAAGAAGCTTTAAGGGGAAGAAGATTTTCATGTGATGATGATGTGCAGTGGTGCATCAGTGGCTACACGCTCAACCAAAAACATTTTTTTGCTGATGGCATTAAAAAGTGGGTAGAACAGTCGCTCAGGTGGCGCAGTGGTAAAAACACACACTGGAGGGCCGCTCAGGTGGCGCAGCGGTAAAAAGACACACTGCAACCAGAGCTGGATTCTGAGTACATCGTATCGAATCCAGCTCTGCATTAGAGGCGCCTGCACATAGATGAGGAAGAGTGCCCTTAGGGTGTGCCTCTCTGCATGCAACGCTAGGTGGCACAACACTCATCAATGTGTGGGTGGCAAAAATGCATCCAGCTGCTGCCCATGTTTCAGAGGGGATATGGGTTAACTTCGATCTCCTCGGTCAGGGCAGGGTTCGGCATAGACAGAGAGGAAGCACGATGCAAATTGAACAATCTGATGCGCTAAAGGGGGAGAAAAAGGGGAAAAAAAACAAACAAAAAAAACCCCACACATGCTGGAACCAGAGCTAGGATCTTAAATACATCGTATCGAATCTCAGCTCAGCTCTGCCTACCGGCTAAGGCTGAGCTGCCACATGAACAACGATTGGCCTGTTGTTCAGATTTGGGTGGGACTAAGCCGGATGGGGTCTCTCTTCCATGACTGGTGCTGATTGATGGTGCCTGCACAGAGATGAGAAAAAGAGTGCGTCCTCTCCGTACACAATGCTGAGCTGCACTGCACTCGTCAAAGTGCAGGTGATAAAAATGCATACGGCATGCTGCCCACGTGTCGGAGGGGGCGTGAGTTAGCTTCGTTCTTCTCAACCAGAGCAGGGATCGGCATTGGTGAAGAGGAAGCATGACGGAATCGGGCAATTGGACACGCTAAAAAAGGAGAAAAAGGGGAGAAAATGCATAAAGAAATATATATTTTAAAAATTAAATTGAAATTCGTAATAAATAGAGTTAAAAAAGTGCGGAAACCTTTTGAAGAACCCTTGTACATATTTTCAGGAACACACGTTAAATTTCAAGTGTCTATAAACTTATGGTGTCGGACTTTTTGACGTTGAGCTGAGCATACCATTTGCCAACATATACACTTCTGTTTCTGCAGATCCGTTCTGATCAGGTTCTATTCCTGTTTTTAACGTCTTTTTCTATCTCACTTCCTGTAATTAAACATTAAGCCTATTCTAGAGATATCTGTCTCCATCTACATAAGCTCTTGTAGTACCCAGAATGAATGAGAGCATCTCAAACTTGACCTAGTCTCTTGTCTGAGTGCTTTCCCCGTACAGGATTCACAGAGTTCTTCCTCTCCTGATCTATGTCTGAAGAAGGGATGTCTGTGTAGTTGACTTTAGGCTGCACCTAACAGCAAACAAAGGGAAAACACTTAATGAAACATGAATAACATGGTACACTGCAAATGATACATTTCCTGACCTTGCTGGACACTCCAATACCATTTGCATTCATTTGGGAAGGTCAGGCTTGCAATCGAGTTGTTTAATATGGTTGAGGTTAGGTTTTTATGTTGTGCACTGGAGTTTCTCCTCGCTAAACTTGTGCATGTTTTCATAAACACAAGTGAGGACCTTGCACAAACTTTACTTGAATTAATATACAGTGGTACCTTGAAACCTTCTGGGAGTGAAGTTGAGTTCAAAAGGTGTTGAGTTTCAAGGTTTTCTTTTCCATAAGGATATATGGAAACCTGTTAATGCGTTCCATGGTCCCGTGGAACTGCATATATTTTAGGCTAATATAAAATAATGGGGTTGTTTTTGACACTTATATACTGAAAATAACACAAATATAATATAAAAACACTGAATACAATAAAAGCAGCACTTTACTTCTTTATTGTTTCCTTATGCTTCTTAATTGTGGAGATTCTTGATCTTGAAATACCATATTCCTTAGCAAGCTCAGTAATTCACATGAGAAGTGAAAAAACCTCTTTTGTTCTGGTTGTGCCATTATTTCCTATAAAGTGTGGCGGTGCACGAAGCTTAACGTGACTTAGTGTACTAAAACAACAAGCGAGGAATTTTATTAGTAGAGAGAACTCATGAGCACATAAGAAGTTAAAAGAGGTTTCAAGTACCCGTGTCATTCTTTTAATACATTAAGTCACGTTAAGCTTTTTTTTTAACAATAAGCATTTTAGACTCTCTCTGAAATGCTGATTCTTACAATTTCTCAGAACCCCGAGCTATAACACAAGTTTAAAAGTGAAACAGGAGGAACATCCAGCTAAACACAGATAAATGTGAAGCTTTCAGAGTTTGAAGGTTATACTACACAAATGCATATCCGCACTTTGATGACGTTTTACTGCACCGCTCAAGCCAAGCGCTGAACAAAACGGCTGTTCATTGTTAATTTGAAATTAAATAAAGCGGCAGTCATACACACGTCGAGTTTAAGGGTACAAATTTTACGACGAAGGGCATCAAGTTTCAAAGATTTTAACTTTAGGGGACGTCTTAGTTACAAGGTTCCGCTGTAATTGATTTTATATAGCTTTTAGCAATGGGTGTGGTTTAATCACTTACACATTAATCAGTAAGGGGTTCCACATACTTTGTCCAAAAAGTGTATTTTAACTGGAAATACAGTTTTGTTTGAGCTAAATATTCTTATTTTTATTCAGCTGATCTAGGCAGAATGCTGAACTGAATCAGTTTCTGTCAGTTTTAAATTGATAGTTAATATGGCTGTGTTGACAGTGATCATGTGGTTTTTGTTGCTACTGTGCTGCAGTAAACAGCGATCACTGATATTTAATATACAGACTATAATAGCTGTCAGAATAAGCACACCCTCCTTTTCACTTAGATCAGGCTTCAGATCCTCACGGAATTAAGAGTTTGTCTTTCCTTTAGTAGGCCAGACTGAGGTGAGAGTTATATAGGTCAGTGTCTGCTCTGACTTTGATGCTGTGTGTGTGTCCCAATTCTGTGCAATAGTTGTTGAATGAAGCCTGCCGTTTATAGAGCATGCTGCCCTTAATGGGACTAAAGGTAATGGAAAATCTGACATTGTGCTAAATGATGGCTCATATTCTTCCATTATTCAAAACCTGCATATGTAACCAGTTTGATACATGAATACACTCACCACAGTACTCCACTGTACTGTACTGTGAGGATTGGTCCAACATGGCAGCGACATAGATCTTTAAATGCTAGGCCAGAAGTATGTGGACACCTGACCATTTGCTTGCTGGACATCCCAATCAAACCTTCCCCTTTGAGATTATAACAGTGTCATGGAAAAGAGAAAGATTAGCATTTAATTATTTAATTATATAATTAATAGCTAATTTAACGGGGCACCACAAGGATTTTTTTTAGGATAAATTGCTGGGAAAACCTTATTCATAACATATCAGTCCCTTTCTGTTGTATGAACATACCTGTATGTTCTAAAATTATCATCAATCCAATAAAATGCTCAATAAAAGGCCAAAACACAGCCTTGCTCTTCAGAATACTTCTGTATTGAAGTACACTATATGTATTTGGGAATACCACTGGGCTCCTCATTCTCATTGCCATAATGACTAGTTATAGCAGCTATTATCAGTACAGGGTCAGGCTAATAATGACCACAGCTCTCTCTCATTCAGTTTACTCATGCCTGGATATTGCATTTCTCTTTGTTCAAAGCTAGGTGCTCTTGTCCATTGATTAGCTTGCTGGAGTGTCTTTGAGTCAGCAGGGAATGGATGTTCTGTTCTTCATTACTTAACCTTGGAGTGAAGCTAACTGACCTGATCTTAAAAATAAACTATAGATTTTTAAAACACATCTGTGACATTAGATACAGTTAAATGATCCACATATGCCACTAAAATTATTTTGAATTGCAGACATTCTAACATACCACAGAAATCTTTCATTTCATTTCTATCAACCGCTTAGTCCTGACCAGGGTTGCAGCAGGTCTGGTTCCACTGGAAAACATTGGAGCAAGGCAGAAATACCCTAATCATGCCTGATATCATTACTGAGATTTAAACCTGGATCTCAGTAGTAGTGGACTAGTGTATTTTACTGCTGTGCAACCTAAGCACCTGGCACAGAAATTACACATATAATCACATTTTATTTGTTTAAAATGCATTTCAGATTATTGTTATTCCTAATACTTGTATGATGTGTCTGTCTCAAGGTTGTGGTGCATCTGAATAGAGATAAAAGACACCCTGGAAAGGGTAGTAACCAACTGGGGGCAACACAGAAACCTAGCAGCATGTAGGGTGCTTGGGTGCCTAAGACATCTAATGTACTAGCCCACCAAGTTCAGATCCCAGCTGGGCTATCAAAATGGCCAAACATCTTACAGGCACAATGGGCTGCGTCTAAGGGAGAAAGATCCCAAGGGGTTTATCATTGGTGCTACAAATGTGACCTCTGCTGGCTAGTTGAAGCACCTGCGTGGGTGATGCGTGATACATGCAAAGCATATTATAACTTCATACATGATATGGTTTTTAGATCTGGCACAAGAAAAAAAGTCTGGCAACTGCACACGCATCAGAAAAAGTGCATGTTAGTCTTCTCGTTCAGGGCCGGGATGATGCAAGTGGTAGAGGAGTTGAAAATGAATGGATTAAAGACAAAATAAGAAAAACAAAAGCAGTTGAGTGCAGCAAATCTCCTTTCTGCATTTTTGGGGAAATAATACTTGAAAACCTGGTTAAAGCATGTTTTTAAACTATAAAATATAAACTTTTTATACATAACATTCCACCGAGAAGCAGGAGGAATGTTAAAAACAATAGTAACCAAGACTGAATCCAGTTCTTAAGTACTGTGTCTCCATGTCACTGTGCAGTACCCATTCTATCATTTGTTACACTTATTTAACCACTTCTGTACACTGTACTCTTTTCTCTCTCTCTAACATTATTGTTTATTTATAGCTGCTGCCAGGTGATGAAAATGAAATGAATGAAATATTTATTTTCTGTAGGATTTTCTACATCTGGTTTTAGTTCTGGAGTATTTATGGAGTATTTTAATAAAGTCAGGCATGGCTGATATTCCATAAGTAATTATTTATTTACTATTCATTAAATACAATTATTATGTCTTCTGTGTGGCATTTAGTAGGCTGCACAGCCATCCAAAAGTGTTCAGTTCACTGTAACAAAAAAAAGTTAAATTTAGCGTTTATTACATTTGGAAAACAAATTACAGATATAAATCTAAAAACAAATATAAATATGTATATGAACAAATATACATCCCTTTTCATGCTTTCTTTTGCACTAGTACTGTATCCAGCAAACTTTAGACCGTTTTGGATGCTCAAAGAAGCTTTAAGGGGAAGAAGATTTTCATGTGATGATGATGTGAGAGCAGTGGTGCATCAGTGGCTACACGCTCAACCAAAAACATTTTTTGCTGATGGCATTAAAAAGCTGGTACGACGCTGGGAAAAATGCATCAGAAGGTAGAAAAGTGATGTCATTTGTTTTTAAAATTCTTAATAAATAGTTTAAAAAAACCTTTTTTGAAGAACCCTTGAATTTATTTATTTTTGGTCTTTAGGAGAAGTAATTAAGATAATGACCTACACATATTTGTTGATGTTTATATACACCAATGAGACATAACATTATGACCACCTTCCTAATATTTCGTTGGTGCCCCCTTTTGCTGCCCCATACACAACAAACTGTGATGCACTGTGTATTCTGACACCTTTCTATCAGAACCAGCATTAACTTCTTCAGCAATTTGAGATACAGTAGCTCGTCTGTTGGATCGGACCACACTTGCCAGCCTTCACTCCCCACGTGCATCAATGAGCCTTGGCCGCATGACCCTGTCGCCGATGTACCACTGTTCCTTCCTTGGACCACTTTTGATAGATACTGACCACTGCAGACCGGGAACACCCCAAAAGAGCTGCAGTTTTGGAAATGCTCTGGCCCAGTCATCTAGCCATCACAGTTTGGCCCTTCACTCAAATCCTTACGCTTGTCCATTTTTCCTGCTTCTAACACATCAGCTTGGAGGATAAAATGTTCACTTGCTGCCTAATATATCCCACCCACTAACAGGTGCCGTGATGAAGAGATAATCAGTGTTATTCACTTTACCTGTCAGTGGTCGTAATGTTATGCCTAGTCGGTGTACATTGATACCTATACAGGCTAAATTTTTGCAGACATTTTCCAAAATCATAATGGGCCACCCAAAAATGTAGCTAACAGTGCTTTGTCATGTTTATCTATTTTTTCTAAATTGTAGAAAATGTTTCATTATGCAAAAATGTCTTTATGTACTACCAAAGCATTTTCAAGAAAAAATACCATGATGTCCCGTGGTGAACAGCAACTATAGCTTATGCTATAAAGTACCAACAATTTGTAACAAATTCAAAGTATTCAAAAGCACCAATTGTCTGAAGAAAATTGTCTAAACAAAAAAGACTTGGCTACCTCTGCCTCCCCAAATGAAAGTTTTAGAGTGGCCTCATCAAAGTTCTGCCCTGGACAAAGTTTTAACCCTGGCTGCTAATATGTAATGAACGTACATTTACATGTTAGCCATTAAACACCAGGATGATAACAAAAATAAAATGACAAATATCTGTTTAAATGTATTTTGTCACAAATTACTTGAGTTTATGTGAATTTATTGTGAAATGTAATTGCAAGTGTAGATATATGTTAAGAGGAATGGTAAAAGAGGTTTGCTTTTACATTCTGTTGTTTTAATTATATCCTTTTTTGGGAAGGAAAAAATCCCTCTCATACACTGGAGTGGTGTGGTGGGCATGTTATGCTCAGAAGCTCTCCAATGTGGCTCAGCTGAAGCAGTTCTAGAAAGGAAGACTGTTGGGCTAAAATTCCATCAGAGCTTTAAGAAAAGACCGATATCTTGTTAATGGAATCGTTTGATTGTGGTTGCTGCTAAAGGTGGAACAGCTAGTTTGGGGTAAATTGCTTTTCATATACTGTAGATGATACAGATGTTGCAGAACCATTTTCTTTTAATAATGAAATACTTGAAATTGGGTTTAGCATTTCCCTTGTCTTTTATTACATTTGAGGATCAATCATTTAATTTCCTCTGTAAAAACAGAGGGAATCAGAAGCGGTGCTTTGCACTGCACTGTATGTGGAGAGGAATGAAGAGAGGCATGGAGAGTAGCTTTTGTGTGTCTGTGTAGTGGAGAGAGAGATCTGAATCTGCCATTTTACATTCTTTATATATTACTGCGAGCCTCTAAAGAGCAGAATGACTGAGATCTGCTCAGTGGAGGTAATGGAAGTGGCCAGACACTCGGTAATTGGAAATTTAATCATAAAAAGGCCTCGGGCTGATGGGGGAAATGAGTTCCCTCCAGGAAAAAGAAAGTCAAGAAATAAAAATGGGCATAATCAACAGATGTCCTAGATGTTATAGAAATGCTAAAAAAAACACATTTCCTGACTTCTATATTAACATCTGAACATTCACTGAGCTACATGCTTTAACAGTATACAATATGGCTAAAATGCATGGACTTCTATAGAGATCACTTTCTAGACTCATTTTTAGTATAAATGTGGTCCCCCAAGTGCCGCTTTTACTCTCTTTTTTCATTATTTTATTTATGAAATAAATTTTCTCCTAAACTTTTTCTCCTGACTTTAGCATATCCAATTACCCAATTGCATTACGCTTCCTCTCTACTGATGTTGATCACTACCCTGGTTAAGGAGAGCCGAGACTGACACCCTCCAACACGTGCAGTAGCCAACTGCATTTTTTCACCTACACGAGGCGATTTAATATGCGGATCAGCTTTGTGTACCGAGAGCCACACCCTGATCAACGGATTTTCCCTCATCTCTGTGCAGGCGTCATCAATGAGCCAGCAGAGGTCGTAATTGCATCAGTTATGAGGAATCCCCGTCCGGCTCCCACTCTGTATGAACAACAGCAAATCGTTGTTCATGTAGGCACCCAGCCTACTGGATGGCAGAGCTGAGATTCGAAACGATGAGTTCAAAATGTCAGCTCTGGTGTGCTTCTACTGCTGCACCACCTAAGCGCCCTCTTTTACTCTTTAATGAAGGATGTTTGATATTGATTTTAATTTATTGTTATACAACAAGAGGAGTCAGAGATGTTATACAGTGTTAATAAGTTGAGTTTTGGGCAGGTCAACTGACTGTTCATCAAAACATTTATTCATGTGCTTTCCTTTGTGCATTGGCTATTGTCAAGCTGAAACAGTAAAGGGCCAACAGTTCCCAGAAAAGAACAAGTGCACCCTTCTTCAGAATGTCTTGGTATGTTGTATAATCAAAAAATAACTAGTCCATTAAGTAGTCCAAGTTGTAATAGTTTCCTGTTAAACATTTTTGAAATTAGTCTTTACCCTTTAACTATGAGGTTTGTAACCTCCATACAAGTTATTAGGGAACCAGAAGGAACCAGGAAAAGAAGACACTTCATTCAAGAATACTTATGGAGCCCAAGGGCCAAAATAGCTTAACTCCAATAAAACAGCATTTGAAAGTGTGCAATGTTCAGAGCAAGTCAGCACATTCACACAGGCAGTCTGTACCTGCTGAGAGCCATCCACACACTTTCACATTTAGCAGAGCGTCCCAAAAACAGAGTAATTTACCACCTGACATATTCACAAATTCTCACAGAAAGAGGAAGGTGAGGAAATGTATACTTGCTCAGGTGCCACTGAGATGCTTTGTTTCAGTGCGTCTCATTATAGAAGAGAAACCGGAGTGGACGTATCAGTCTCTTCAAAACTTATTTGTGCTTGTTCTCATCTCACATACCCTAATTTTAAAATGACTTGGTTGTAACTCAGACATAGATACAGTACATTGTGGAGGGAATCTAAAAATACTCTTTTAGTATTCAATACTGTTTCATCCAGGTAATTGTAGTGCTATATAAATTTAAGGTGCATATACCTAAGGTCAGTAGTACAACCCCAAATCAGAAAAATTTGGGACAGTATGGAAAATGCAAATAAAATAAAAATGCAGTGTTCCTTACATTTACTTTGACATTTATTTGATTGCAGACAGTTTGAACCCAAGATATTTCATGTTTTATCTGCTCAACTTCATTTCATTTGTTAATATACCTCCATTCCTGCATTTCAGGCCTGCAAAACATTTCAAAAAAAGTTGGGACGGCGGCAATGTAGGGCTAGTAATGAGGTGAAAAAACTAAATATTGATGTGATTCCAAACAGGTGATGTCAACAGTTGATTGTAATCATGGTTTGATACAAAAGCAGCATCCAGGAAAGGTCCAGGAAAGTCTTTGATGAACAAAGATGATCAGAGGATCTCCAGTTTGTCCACAAATGTGTGACAAAATGATTGAAATGTTTAAAAACAATGTACCTCAAAGAAAGACTAGAAGGGATTTGCATATTTCTCCCTCTACAGTGCATAATATCAATCAACCATTCAAGGAATCGGGAGGAATTTCAGTGCGTAAAGGCCAAGGGCGTGATCTTAAGCTGAACGCCTGTGATCTTCGATCCCTCAGACAGCCACATGGGCAAGGGATTACTTTGGCAAACCTTTGTCAAGCACTAAACTCAAACTCAAAAGAAGCTTTATTGGCATGACAAATATTGACATTCGTATTGCCAAAGCAAGTTACAGAGAAATATTAAAAATAAAAATAAGAAAGAACAAAAATATACAAAACAGTTACATGTGCAAAAAAAATTATAAAATAGAATAAAATATTAATAAAAACAGTGCAAAATAATAACTTATAAAATTATAATATTTACATTAATCAGGTAGTACAAACAATCAGTTTGTGTGTGCATGTGTGTGTGTGTGTATAAGACATGGTCACCCACTGTCCCTCACCTGGTGGCAGGTGTGAGTATAGAGTGCTGCTAGTGTGCAGCTCTCTCTGTGCTCCCCCAGTAGGTGGGGCAGTTTGTTGGGGTCTGGGAGGGAGGTGAAGTTGGGGATGACGTTATTAAATTTAGGGAAGAATTGGGAGCGGATGTGGTGGTACTTGGTACACTGGGTGAGGAAGTGCAGCTCCGTCTCTACTGTACTGAGAGTGCAGTGCTGACACAACCTCTCCTCCCGGGGCAGCCAGGACCGGGTGTGTCGCCCCATCTCCACGGCCAGGTCGTGTGCGCTCAGTCTGTACCTCGTCAGGGTGTTGCTTAGTTTAGGGTCGGATACTGTGCTCAGATAGTCTGCTACACTGTAGTTTCTGTTTAGGACCAAATAACACTGCATTTTACTTTGAGATTTAGTTTCAGTTTCCCAATAATTCAGATATTTAGTTCTGAGTTTTTGTGTAATTTGGTTTATTCTAATTGGGTTTACAGATTTCTCCTGTTCCTGAGTCTTTATTGTGTTAGTGTGTGTTAGTGGTGTGTCGGCGTGTGTTATTACAGTGTCTGTGTGTGTTAGTGGTGTATCTGTGTGTGTTAGTGGTGTATCGGTGTAGACTCAGGACCAGTTGGATCAGGGGACTAGTATGTTTGCTCAGCTCTTGGTGTTTCAGGGCTTTATAATGATAAGATTGGGGGTCGCTCTCATTTAGATGGTTCCAGAAGTTGATTGCTCTTCTCTGTATGTTTATAATTAGAGGAAATCGGCCTAATTCTGCCCTGCACGCATTGTTCGTGGTGTGTCTATGCACCTTTAGGATGCTTTTACAGAACTCTGTGTGCAGGGTCTCTAATGGATGTTTGTCCCAATTACGGAATTGATGGTGTGTAAGCGAACCCCAAACTTCACTGCCAATTTTAAGCCAGATTCTAATAGGAATTTCTACAAATGTTCGACGTTTTATGGCGTAGAAGGCCCTGCGAGCTTTTTCTCTCAGTTCATTTACTGCCGGGTTAAAGTCTCCTGTGGAACTGATGTTTAGTCCGAGGTAAGTATAATCTTTAGTGTGTTCAATTTCATGATGTCCTAATTTATATGTGTGTTTGGTTCCCTGAGGTCTGGCTCTTTTCTGGAAGGTCATAATTTTGGTCTTTATGAGGTTGACGGTCAGGGCCCAGGTCTGACAGTACTGCTGCAGCAGGTCCAGTTTGTGCTGGAGACCCTGGGAGTCGTGTAGAGTATAATACTATAATACTATAATAATACTATAATACTAGTATAATACTATAATACTATAATAACACTATAATACGGAGTTACATGCACAAATGCCACTTAAAACTTTACTGTGTCCAGAAGCGGCGTCGACTTCTCTGGGCTTGGAGGCATCTACAGTACAATGGACCATCACACAGTGGAAATGTGTATTGTTGACAGTTGAATCAGCATTCCAGGTCTTTCTTGGAAAGAATGGACACTGTACATGAACCAGGAGGCACAATTTAACAAAGAAGTATTGTTCTCTAAGAACTATATGTTAAAGCATTCCCTGCACCTCATTAAAATAGTTTCTTTCCTGTATCTTTTTATGTTCAGTAATTTTTACAGAAGGTAAGAACTTTGACATTTTTGTCTTTATGACATCCATTTAGGGTTCATGGAGATTCTTACAGACCCTGCAACTCTCTTTAAAAATTTAATATTTATACACTATATGGGCACCTAAACTATCTGTGATAATGTTGAGTCCCCCCCCCCCCCCTCCCCCACAAGATTTCATCATGTGTTTGGGAAATTGTGGCCACTGACTCAAAACAGCATGAGGATTAGTCTTTTTTTTTTGTATCAAAATAATGCTTCTTTTCTTGCATTGAAGCCTCACTAATCACAGAGGCTTTGTGTGCATCGTTTGATTGGCCTGCCACTATACTGCAGTAATCTCCTCTCATTCCTGTATAGATCCAAGCTCAACTTTTCCATGCCTGTTGCTCATCCTGATCTGCTGGACTGCTTCTTTGGCCTCCTGCTGGGGATCTGTCACATTTGCTCCCAGAAAGGATGCTCTAGCCCTGACTCATTCAGTTTACATAATGTCTATTCCAGTCTGCTTTGACAGGCTGTTTTCTTTACCGATCACAGTCGACTTCTGTGATATACATACATGTGATGTGTTTTAGCTCCTTATATGAACTGGGGTTTTTAATGCAAGGCAGAAACATTACATATTTCAGTCCTGATTAAATAAGATCCCACATAATGAATGCTGATTTGCCTGTGCAGTCTAATTGATTGTAATTGTAATTAAAGGTTGTGAATTGCCAATTTTACATGTCACTGTCTTACAAATTGGCTTAGTTTAGTTTTCAGTGGTTAGATGAATTTGAATATTTTTATTGGCTGGGACAGGAGGTGACAGTTCATTGCAGGGCTTCAGTTCATTGCATCTGTGTAGACACACCACTGAGATTCAAACCCTTAGTGGTGGTGGGCTAAAATAATGTACCGCTGCACCACCTGGGCACTCCTACATTATTATTAAACCAGTTCACAACACTTCAAACACAAAAAATGATTACAGTGTTATTAAAGTATTTCAGTGTATATACGTACAGTATATGTAGCATTCAAATGACTTCTCTACAGTACTTTTGTCCTGCTGTCGCTTCTCTTTTTTAAATACAAAATTACAATAGTAATTAAGAGCAACACGTTGATGATTGTTTATCTAATAACAATTATTATATGCACTATACTCTTATGCACTCCGCTCCTGAAATTAATCAAACAAGTGCATAAATTAAACAAAAAATGCATTTGTGTAAAATAACAAGCGCTTACTGTTAATAAAGCATAAAATAAATACAGAAAAAAATATATATACAATAAATAATAAAAAAAAAAAAGATCTTAGCTAGATATAAAATTAGTCATTTTGGTGATGTAGTTGGGCATTACTGTAGAATTTGCACTTTTGGGAAGGTTTTTCACTAGATTTTGGAGTGCATTTGTAAGAATTTGTGCCCATTCAGTTAAAAAAAAAACATTTGTGAGGCCAGGCAATGATGCTGGGTAGGAAAGCTTAGCTTGCAATTACAATCCAGTTTAGTGTTCCAATTTTAATAGGGTTGTGTTCAGGACTCAGGACTCACCAAACTTGTCAAACCATGTCTCTATGCATTCTGCTTTATACACAGGGACATAGTCATACTAAAACAGGAAATAGCCCTCCCTAAACTGTTGCCACAAAGTGGGAAGCATATTATACATTTAAAGAGCTTATAGTCCGGGTTTAGCGCCATCTGATTTCCACCTTTCTGGACCACTTAAAGAAGCCTTAAGGGGAAGAAGATTTTTAAGCGATGATGATGTAAAAGCAGTAGTGCATCAGTGACTAATTAGGGGCCCAAATACTTTTGACCATATAGTGTATCCCTATTATTTTGGCATGGAGGTTTAAAGTCAACAGTTTATTGCAGCTTTCTCTGAAACCTGCAGCTACTGAACAAGTGGTGTGTTAGCACTGGTCTGAGCCTTGTTTTGTTTTCCTACCCACTTTGCCATGTATGTTTTCTTTTGTTTTCATGCCCATTTTCTTTCTGCTTAATTGCTTTATATGTGCCTTGTTATATATTATATGTTTTCCCTTCCCTGTTTAGTCATGTATTTAAATGTGCAGACCAGTGTGGTATCAGTGACACAGTACACAGAAGCTGTACCAAGCATTTAACCGAAATCCACTGCTGTGTTGACCACTGCCTTGTTCTGACAAATACCACTGCTTTGCATAGTTTATACGGTTTGCTAATAGACTGACCTTGTTTCATTAATTTGACCCTGCATTTTGGATTCTCCAAGTATGTACTTTTGTCTTATTATTAATAAAATATGTTCCTGCATCTGCATCCTGCACGTCTCCTCAAGTCGTTGTTACATGGTGCACTAGAGTAATACATTGGTTTTTAAATATTTAGATAGTAAATCTGTTTTCTCCAAATCATTTTCAGGCTTTAATCAAACACAATGCCAGTGCTAACTGGTTTTGCACAGCATAGCTAACTGCTACTTTTGCATTTACTTTACTATGTATTTTGCAAACTTAAACAGAAATGTATAAACACATATAATACAAACATCTTAATGTGCTTTTATAATCAGTTGGTACATTTGTTAAGTACTGCACAATATTATTTAAAATATGTATGGAAAACAAGATGCTTGCCATTAAAATATTAAAAGCCAATAAATCTGATGTTCCAATCTGTTGCAGACTACAATACAAATAAAATCTTATTAACACTCTTGGTATATTTTCTTCTTTCTGCTTTTATTAGACACTAAACATCCTCTGAAGCTATTTCAAAGAATAGCTCTGATGCTGCTGTTGCCACAGCAACCTAAAATCTATAAACTCTCCTGCACAGTTTCCCAGCAGATCAGTGTGATTTTCCTTTACCCCATCTCCAGTATTCCCTCATCTTGAGCAGTGCGTCTTTGCTGTAATATTTATGACATGTAGTTTTAAAATATATTTTCCAGCTAAGAATAAATACATTATAAAATAATGTTTGCATGTTCTACATGTGTCTATATGGATTTCTCCAAATCAGAAAAAGTTGGGACAGTATGGAAAATGCAAATAATAAAACACACAGAGTTTCTTACATTTACTTTGACTTTTATTTGATTGCAGACAGGATGAACCTGAGATATTTCATGTTTTGTCTGCTCAACTTAATTTCATTTATTACTAAAATATAATAATTATTAATTGTAATCATACCAAATGATTACAATCATCTGTGTACATCACATGTTTAAAGTCACATCATTATTTAGTTTTTTCACCTCATTACTAGCCCTAAATTGCCCCCGTCCCAACTTTTTTTGATTGTGTTGCAGGCCTGAAATGCAGGAATGGAGGTATATTAACAAACGGAGTTGAGCAGATAAAACATGAAATATCTTGGGTTCAAACTGTCTGCAATCAAATAAAAGTCAAAGTAAATGTAAAGAACACTGTACTTTTATTTTATTTGCATTTTCCATACTGTCCCAACTTTTTCTGATTTGGGGTTGTATATAATAGTGCTGACAAACACTGACCAGCTTAAACTAGCAAGAGTTTATCATTTGGCAGAAGAAACCAGTCCAGAAACCAGTTAATGTGGCCCTGTCCTGTTTTTTTATAGCAGGGTTTTACTCAGTGTGATACAGGATGGATTGTGTTTCATTCACTAACGGCTTTTATGCTGACTTTATGAAAAAAGAGTGTGAATAAATTCCCTTTTTTAAATGACATTTCACCTAAAATATTGTCTTATGGTACAGGAACGAGTTTGGAGTTTGTCTCCATAAACTGTGTACTTAAAATGAAATATACAGCTCATAAAATGCTACTGTGCTTTTTTTTATTATTATTATTTCATAGCCTTTATGATGCAAGTGAAAAAAGAATCACAACAAAAAGGCACACGTTGTTGTGACTGTCCACCCCACCAAATAATTAGTTACTATATAAATGTTATAGCCTAAAACAATAAAAACAATAAAATGTCTCTCCCCCTTCTTTCTGAGCATTGCGCCAAGTTTCATCAAGGTTGGGTGAGGTAAGGGTTTGTGCATTTCAGCTTTCCAGTTTAGAAAACAAGAGTAATGCTTCTGCAAGTGAGTCAGGGCCGTAACCAAGGCCAAAATACATTACTAGCTGCGTTCTTTTGCGTACCATCCAGAATCCAGGGCCATAGGGGCCTCATGTCTTCATACTGTAAGACTTACATCATCAAAAATACCTAATCCAGGTTTTGAACATATCTTTACAATTGTAGATACAAAATTGCCCCTAGGTATGAGTGTGTGTGTAAATCTGTGTGTATGTCTGCCCTGTGATGGACTGGCAACCTTTCCAGGGTGTTTCTATATTTCGCCTTGTGAATAGCACCCACCATGACTTTGAATAGTATAAAAGTGGTGGTACAACAGACAATGAAGTATTAAACCATTTTTGTTTTTGTATATAAACATTCTTCCAATTTGTATATTCACTTTAAATGACACACCTTATGTATTTTGTAAATACATACAATGACAGTGGCTCTGAGGATTTGTTCTCAGTACCTAACAGCATTCAGGGTACCATTGGCTATCACGTGGAGGTTTGTGCGACCCTCCAAGGATATGCTTTCCCAGACCATCACTGACCCACCACCAAACCTGTCATGGTGGATGATGTTGCAGGCAGCATAACATTCACCAAGGCATCTCCAGACTCTTTCATGTCTGTCACATGTGCTCAGTGTGAACGGGGCGCGAATGGTGGACCTGCTAATTCTGGTGTTCTCTGGCAAATGCCATTCGAGCTGATTCGAGGATGTCTGGCCCTCATGCCAGCCTTATGGAGTCTGTTTCTGACAGTTTGTTCAAAAACATGCACACCAGTAGCCCGCTGGAGGTCACTTTGTTTTTTTTTTATTATTAAAGCCATACATAACTGTTTACTGTTTTATATTTTACTGACATTTTAACACAGGTCTTGGTTGACTTTTGCCTTCATTTTACATTTGTTAATTCATAATTCAGTTAACAAATTATAACCTACTCGTGGTTTATAATTATAATGTATAATTATGTTCAAAGATCTCAAGAGCTCTGTAATGACCTCAGATCTTTCAGACAAGGTCCACAGACTCTGCAGTGTTATATCTGTAAATGAATATACTGTCTGGCTTGAGGTACCATTTATGGTTCTGTATTTTCAAATACTTTAGCGAGAGCAACAAAACTGCAGCAGTAATGTAATAAAAGTGTGCATTAGTCTCTCAGAATCTGCCTGGGGAAAATGACTTTTTGGTGACTTGATAAAAAGTACCCTATTCTTTATTACTAGCTTGAAAGTTTGTTTATGAAAAGTCCTTTTAGTCTGTTTTTTTACTAGACCTACATCTCCACAATTCATAAATCTGTGTTTTCCTTGTCCCGCCGCAAGAAGGATCTGTGCTGTCAAAATAATAAGAGAAAGAAGTTGACAGTTGGCAGTACTGCAGGATAGTGTGTACATTTGCATGTTATCTAACATTGTACATTATCAATGTCAAGTGAAAAATAATGCTACACTATACAGTATAACATGTCTTTAAACATGACATGGTTAATTAACCAAAACTATGATTAACTGATAAACTTGTCTTAAAGGTAAACTTTTCTTTTTCTTTAAAAATAATGTCTATAATGTCTTCTAAAGGTACAGTATATAAAAAAAGTATGTGAACCCCCTCCTAATTAATACACTGATCAGCCATAACATTAGAATCACCTCCTTGTTTCTACACTCACTGTCCATTTTATCAGCTCCACTAACCATATAGAAGCACTTTGTACTTCTACAATTACTGACTGTAGTCTGTTTGTTTCTCTGCATGCTTTGTTAGCCCCCTTTCATGGTCCCCTTTCATGGTCCGTTCTTTAATGGTCAGGACTCTCCCACTACAGAGCTGGTATTATTTGAGTGGTGGATGATTTTCAGCACTGCAGTGACACTGACATGGTGGTGGTGTGTTAGTGTGTGTTGTGCTGGTATGAGTGGATAAGACAAAGCAGCGCTGATGGACTTTTTAATCACCTCACTGTCACTGCTGAACTGAGAATAGTCCACCAACCTAAAATATCCAGCCAACAGTGCCCCGTGGGCAGCGTCCTGTGACCACTGATGAAGGTCTAGAAGATGACCAACTCAAACAGCAGCAATAGATAAGTAATCATCTCTGACTTTACATCTACAAGGTGGACCAACTAGGTAGGAGTGTCTAATAGAGTGGACAGTGAGTGGACACGGTATTTAAAAACACCAGCAGCGCTGCTGTGTCTGATCCACTCAGCATGTGTCTTTCTGAAATCCCAATATATGCCTCTGCATCAATGGTATCTTCACAGATATTTTTTAAAAACTGTTTCAATGCTAGGCTTCTATTAAACTGATTTTTTAGAATATAAAGATGTTATTTAAGACTTAGATGCACAGTTGGTGGTAGTTGAGATGTACAACTCCAAATCAGAAAAAGTTGGGACAGTATGAAAAATGCAAATAATGAAAAACACAGAGTTTTTTTACATTTACTTTGACTTTTATTTGATTGCAGACAGGATGAACCTGAGATAGTTTTGTCTGCACAACTTCATTTCATTTAATAATAAACATGTATTCCTGTATTTCAGACCTGCAATGCATTCCAAAAAAGTTGGGACAGCCTTTACCACTTTATAATGTTACCATTCCTTTTCACCACACTTAAAAGACGGCGTCCATTTAAAAAAAAAAAAGACCTGGAATGCTTATTCATTTGACCAAAGTACACGTTTCCACTGTGTGATGGTCCATCCTAGATGCCTCAGAGCCCAGAGAAGTTGACACCTCTTCTAAACATGGTTAACATAAGGCTTCTTTTTTGCACAGTAAAGTTTTAAGTGGTATTTGTGCATGTAACTCTGTATTGTAGTGCTTGACAAAGGTTTGCTAAAGTAATCCCTTGCCCATGTGGTTATATCAGCTATTGTTGAGTAGCGGTTCTGGATGCCGTGCCGTCTGAGGGATCGAAGATCACAGGCGTTTAGCTAAAGCTTGCGCCCTTGACCTTTACGCACTGATTTTTCCCGAATCTGTGAATCGTTTAATTATTTTATGCACTGTGGAGGGAGAAATATGCAAATCCCTTCCAATCTTTCTTTGAGGTTCATTGTTTTTAAACATTTCAATAATTTTCTCACACATTTGCTGATAAACTGGAGATCCTCAAATCATCTTTGTTCACCAAAGACTCAGCTTTTCCTGGATGCTGCTTTTGTACCAAATCATGGTTACAATCACCTGTTGACATCATCATTATTTAGTTTTTTTACCTCATTACTAGCCCTAAATTGTCCCCGGCCCAACTTTTTTTGGAATATGTTGCAGGCCTGAAATGCAGGAATGGAGGTATATTAACAAATAAAATGTTGAGCAGATAAAACATGAAATACCTCAGGTTCATCCTGTCTGCAATCAAGTTAAAGTCAAAGTAAATGTAAGGAACACTGTGTTTTTATTTTATTTGCATTTTCCATACTTTCCCAACTTTTTCTGATTTGGGGTTGTACATTTGATGGGAATTCTTTAATCATGTTGCATTGATTGAAACATTTCTATTGTACTTTTTTATAGATTTTAATGGTTTACGATTAGAATTTTTGTGGTATGTTGGTAGTTAAAAGCATTTTCTTTACTTAGCTACAGTTTGCATTAATCATACAGATTTCAAAACCCTTTCATTATTAAGAAACAAAGTGGACTTTTACTATTTAATTTTGCTATATTTTTCAGTTGAAGTAAAACTGTAAACAATATTTATACTTGTTGTACACTACAAGATGTGACCCTGATTTTGACAGGTTTTCAGAATTTTACAGTTTTGGAGCCACTTGTGGTTGTCTTATGTAAAAAAAACAAAAAAAAACAGGCAGTGCAAGTTTTGCTTTTCTGATCCAATCCTAGAGTCATCCCCAGAGCTTGGATTATCTCCAATTTATTTGATATTATTGGAAGCCATTGGCACTGTGCATGTAGTGTGAATGGTTAACGACTTGTTTTGATACTGAGGGGTGTGAAACCTTCTTGGCTGGAAGAACCCATGTTGTTGTGTGACTCCTTGAAAAATTAATGTGAAGAAAAACTTCCAGGTAAAAATTCAATTTCAGGGTTTTGTAGTTTTGTCTGTAGGGTAAAAAAAAAAACCTTTGACAAAACATTAGGCCCACTCCTCAAAATGTGCATGGCAAAGTCTATTTTGGAAAAATTGTACATATCAAAGTCAGTGATGATATAAATGTTGGGCTAATGGTAGTTGTAGTAGATGTGTTGAATGCAGTAGATATGATCAACATAAAGACCTGAGTGGCTTTGACTAAATTGTCTCTGAAATACAGTATAATACTACAGAGAAGGCACAAGTCACAAACCACAGGTTGTTGGGCAGCCAAGACTCATTGGCCCTAGTATGGCCCAACAGAAGGGCTACTGTGGCTTAAATTGCAGCAATATTTTAGAAATACCTATGAGCGCACACACACACGCACACACACACTTTTCATTTCCCTCTTGGTGACTTTAAAAAGTGAAATGGAATGATGCATGTCACTCAGGGATGCCAGTTACATGGGCTGAGCCCCTCAGCATATCTGTTAAATGGAGTAGAACTTTCATCTCAAGTTGTTCCGGGCACTGGGCAGCCTGACTGTTCCCTGGTCGACAGAGGTAATGAGCCATGGGCAAGCTAGGGAGAGTCACAAGTCCCACTCAGAACATTCCAATACTGTTTTAGTAAGTCTTGTCAAACAGGGTTCAAACTTTCCAAATGAATGTTTGACCGAAAATGCAACTTTATAGCAGTTACCACATCTTCAGTAACCATTTTTAATAAAAATATAGTCACAGAGAAGCCTCAACCAGTGACATGCATGCTATGGCAGTCTTTCTATGACTGAAGTTTGTTGCTGATCACATGGGCCGAAGAAAAGATTCCTACCTCTCAAACCACATTGTGATGTGAAGCTTACTTGACCCTGGACAGTGTCACACGTGTTTGAGCAGCTTCAAATTCTTGATTGTCTTGTTTTTATTGGTTCCTTAATTATGTTAGACCATCTGGACAAATTTTCTTTCAACATATGGTGACAGTTCAGGTTTTTTTCCCCAAACTTGGCAAATAAACCATGTATGTCCTTTAGCAGTGAAATGAGAAGACTTTTGACTTTTTTAAGCAATTTCCCCCCCAATTCCCCCCCTAATCTAGTTGTATCCAATTACCCTGATTGCATTACGCTTCCCCTCTACCAATACTACCCTCCACTGCTGACTCCGCTCCCTCCGACACATGTGCAGTACCGACTGCATCTTTTCACCTGCACGAGGCAAGTTAATTTGCGAATCAGCTTTGTGTACGAAGAGCCACACCCTGCTCAACACATTATTGCTCGACCTTTGCAGAGGTCTGAGCTGCATCAATAATGAGAAGCCCTGGTCCGGCTTTCCCACCCTGTGTGAACAACAGCCAATCGTTGTTCATGTAGGTGCCCAGCCCAGCCGGATGGCAGAGCTGAAACTGAAAAGATGTGTTTGAAATCCCAGCTCTGGTGTGCTAGCGTGTTTTACCACTGTGCCTCCTGAGCGGCAACATTTGACTTGGAATGTGGAATGTTTATGACTTTCTGTTTTAAGTTTACTCCGTGTTCCTGCATTCTATTGTTTGATAGCCAAAATGTGTTTTGACCTTGTGCCTGTTTATAGTTTATGACTTCAGCCTATCTCTTGTAGTGTTGTTTGCCTATTGCCTGATTTATTTTGCCTGCTTTTTGACTATGCCTCTTGGAGTATACCTTTTCCTTAAACCTTGTTAAAACTACCTGCAACTGCATCCAAACTGCATTTATGTCTTTTAATTAGTAAAGGGGTTTATGGGGTAAGAGATTGAATAGCTGTTAGTAATAGTTTGAATCTTAGTTTTGCTACTGGCAGGCTAGGCACCTACATGGACAATGATTGGCTCATCAACCACTAGCCCACTGCTGCTGAGATCTGGGAATTTAGTGTTGGGATCTCAGCGGTGCTACCAGCTAATCGGGCATCTGCATGGACATGATCGGCTAATGTCCGAGGGGGGAAGAGGTATGGCCGAAACAGCCTAGCCATTGGGTGATGCACTTGTCAGTGCGCTCCTAGTATCAATCCCAAGCACAGAAGGGTCCTAAAAATAGGTGGTTTGTGTTAGGAAAGGAATCTGTACAAAAACTGATCCATTGTGGCAACACCTAAATTATTTAATAATAAATATATGCTTTACAATTGCTATATCTTAATGATTTCAGTGATACACATTGGAACTTGTGCATCTCTGAAAGGTGCTAGATGCTCTAGACAAGGCTAAAATACCACTAATATAAAATATTATCTTTTAAAGTTAAATAAGAATTTCCTTTAATTGTAGTGCTGGAGCATTTTTACCTGGGGCACCTTAAACATCTCTGTCAGTACAAATAGCTAAATTAATAACAATATTTTGCAACATGCACTTAGACTATTGACAAGGAAAGTAAAATAGGATCCAGCAGTCATATGAATAAACATTCAGGACAACCTGGAAACAACAGGAGCAACAGTTACACAGTGAACTGCAGGAAAAACATCTCTGTTCCAACAAGTCATGCAAATCTTCTCTGCCAAACAACAGATGCACACAGATGCCTGACAGAAATTTGCACACAAGCACTCAGACAAAATATGACAATGGGCAGAGGAAACATACAACCCAAAATCAGAAAAAGTTGGGAAATAATAAATAGTAAGAAATAACAGTTAGAAAAATGCACATAATAAAGAAAGCGGTGTTTCTTACATTTACTTTGACCTTTATTTAATTGCAAACAGTGAAACACTTAAAACACTTAATTGCTTAATATCCTTAGTGCCAAGGTGTAGAAGGAATGGCAACAATACAAAGAGATAAATGCTTTTTTAGGCAAAGTAAATTAAAGAAACACTTTTTTCCCTTTAGTGTCCCAATTTTAATTTTAATTTTGGTTGTAATAGGCTGTAAAACAGTTGTAAATGGTTGAATAGCAAAGGTTTGCAAGCATGAAGTTTTATGAGAGAGAAATCAATCTTTTTAACCCCCAAACTTAATTTGGAGATTTTAACAAGATAATAACCAAAACATCAAGATTGGTGTCTAGGTTAAGTCGCTTGCATGGCTCCACCAATCTTCTAACTTAAATTTGACTAAATGACTTGACGATGATTAAAAAAAAGCCAATACATCAAATAGAGTCTTGTAACACAGATGAATTCCAAAAGGAGTGGGTTAAAATGAACCACAAATTCTGCAAAGAGATAATAATTTTATGCTGTAGGTGCCTTAAAGCTGTAATTGCCGGTTTTTCAACTACAGTTTGTACTAATGTTATTCGTATGCATTGAAAGTATATCAAATAAAAACAAAAGTAAATAAATAATTGTTTTTATTTACAGTATGTATTCCAATCACTCCAAAACCATAGCTTCAAAAATCACTGAAATCACAATAATGACATGACATCAATGTCCTTTAAAAATACAGTGTTACCTTGAAATTCAATGTCAGTTGGTTCTGGAAGTGGCGTTGAAATTAAAAGGTGTTGAGTTTTAAGGTATTTTTCCCATAATGATATATGGGAAACCTGGTAATGCGTTCCATGATCCTGTGAAACTGCATACTGTATATTTTAGGCTTATGTAAAATAATTGGGTTGTTTTTGACACAAATATGATATGCAAAACACTGAAATACAATTGAAAACAGTTAAAAATTACAAAATACAACAAAACCTGCACTTTACCTTTACTTCTTTATTGTTTTCTTATGCTTAATCTTGGAATACCGTATTCTGTTCAGTAAAGGCACATTTACATGAGAAGTGACAAATTGGCTTTTGCGCTGCTGTGCTGTTATTTCCTATGGAGTGTGGCAGTGCACAAAGCTTAACGTGACTTATTGTACTAAAACAATAAGCGAGGAATTTCATTAGTGGAGAGAACTTATAAGCAGTATTAATTAAGAGAGGTTTCTATGCTTTTCTTTAAATACATTGTCACGTTAAGCGTTTTTTTTATTTTTTTTTAGACGTTTTAGACTCGGAAAACCTGATTCTCACAATTTCTCAGAACCCTGAGCTATAACACAAGTTTAAAAGTGAAACAGGAGAAAAATCCAGATAAACACGGATACATGTGGATGCTTTCAGAGTGGATTTAATGATTATTCCACACAAATGCAGATTCGTCTCATATGCTCACTTTGATGATGTTTTACTGCACCACTCAAGCCAAGCGCAGAACAAAGCAGCTGTTCATTGTTAATTAAAAAAAAAAACTGAACATGAGTTTAAGGTAAATGTTGAGTTTAAGGGTACAAATTTCTCGATGAAGGGCGTTGAGTTTCAAAGATTTTGAGTTTAGGGGACATTGAGTTACAAGGTACCATTGTATGTGTCCATTTCAGACCTCAACTGTAGCCTTAAACTTGTTTTTAAAATCTTTGATGTACAACTGGGTTAAAACTTGTGATTTTTTTACACCGTTAGAAGATGTAATTTTTCTGAGATGTAACTGCTTAAAGAGGTAGAAGTTTATTGTGACCAGGCCCCTTTTCTCCTCACAGCTGTAGACATTTATCAAATCACTTTCTATATGGCTGGGCAGTCAAATGACTAGATCACTGCTTCTTGGAAACAGGCTGCTAAAAACAATTTTCTTGACAGGGACGTTAAGGCAGAAGTGGTATGAGAAATGTAAAATGAAATGAAATGAAAACAACGCAATAGATAAATGAAGAAGGAAGTAGAAAATCATAGTAGAGTTTTTTTTATTGCCCCTGACACTTAAATGTCTCATTGAAACCATTAGTCACATTCTTCTCTCTGCTCTCTAGGAAAACAAGAGTAATTTGTGTGCTAGGAATGATTAATAGCTAAATAAACATTTCCCTCTGCTACAAGGTGTGAGTTATTAATTCTCTGAGCATAAAAGGTACAATTGGAAGTTTTTTTCAATTAAATTAGGATTGAATGATTATTAGCTGTCTCTGTGTTTTAAATTAAAGTAATAATTATATAGTTTTCCCATACAGCTTTTTATCTACACCTATATGGTCACATCTTGTATATTAGTACCACAATAAGTCCAAGAGACCCAACAGTTTCCAAAAATTTATGCAGACAAGACAAAACATTCCCAAAGACTATTATGTGCATATTCATTTAATTTTTCTCCCATTTACCCAGTTGTTTGCTGGCCCCAATTCTACTTCAAATGCCTGCCAGTAGGTCCTGGTCAGCTGACCAGTACCATGCCAAAACACTGTAAACTTAACTACAGTGATTCTGCATATCTAGCTTTATAAACACACCTACACCGTGATTAACTAATGTGTGTAAACACTTGATTACATCAGCAAGACAGTAAAACTGGTATGGACCAAGAACTTACTCAAGACAGTACACTGATCTGGCTGAAACTACACCAACAGAAAAACAAGATCTAAACATAAACGTCTCACTTAGTGCAAGATTTGATATCATTTATTAGAGTGTCACAGCTGAGTGCTCTATTGACTATGCTATAAGGGAGTGCAAGTGAGTATGCACAAAACACTAAATACAGAAGCCAAACTACAATGTGTAACAGTACCAACACGAAATCACAATGCAAGCAGAGAAAGGCATAAACAAATGAAGGAAACATAAAACAGAAAGAGTGTAAAAGAGTGCAAACAACTCTTGTGCAAGACACCAGCTACACTCTAAAAAATTATTCAGTGGCTTTGTAAATATAACAATAATAAAAAGCTATATTGCATGAATAAAATCTCTGAATATCACCTAAGTGATTGTTTGAGTTGCACTTATCAAATTAAATGCCTAAATCTCCAACAGTTCATTTTGTCCTAAATTTACATATAGTATTTAAGTTTATTTCAAGAACAAAAATTAGTAGTTGACTAACAAATTAGATTTTTAGAATATGCTTAATATTTTTAGTAAATTCCAAATAAAATATTTGAGAAAGGAGTAAATAAACTGATCAGTTTCAATTACTCCAATTATTATTTACTTAAAATCAATATTTCATTTTCTTCTACAACAACTTAATAAATTGAGTAAATTAAGTTAAACGTCATGACGTGGACGCCATTAACTCCTGGGAAATCTACCTGCTGAGTAGTACTGAGGGAAAGTGCCATCTTAAAGACCGCCTGCAATCTTGGTAAGTAGTCAGCTAGCAAAAGTTATTATTGTTATTAAGTTTTTTTTTTTTATTAATAGTGCATACATAACTTTTAAGATTTGTAATTTTGTGAATACTATCGCAGCCAGTTTTTTTCTGTACCTTAGCTAGCTAATTAGCTTCCATCAAAATGATCACTTACCATTTACAAAATCGATTATTTACAATTGTGAATCGATTCATAGTCCACATCAGTGCATATATGAATTTATTTTCCCCCCACCCTTAAATTAATTTGAGTAAAAATGTGTTTGCACAAAAAGCTAAAGTAATTTACTGAGGGTAACGCTGTTCAGCTGCTCAAATAGTTTATGTAAAAATACAAAATCAAAACTTCATTCTTTGTTTAAGCAGTAATACATGAGAGGTCTATAATGTGAGTTATACCAAAGTTCATTCTGATCCCACAGTGTGATTGGCTAAGTGGCATTCTAGGAGTGCCAATATTGCATGATAATGGAACTTGGACCGAAGCTTTTCAATTATCCGATGGGATTAATATAGTCTTTCCTTTCTATCTTAAAATCTAATAGTATTAATGGTGGTATAATGGAAACAATGCACTTTAGATTTGTGCTTAACTCAAGATGTTGGCACTGGTGTAACACCACAGCACACCAGTGCCGATATATCATGTTGTAGCACTCCGTTTCGTGTATTATTGCTTATATGTTCTGTGGTCGTAAGGCAGAGCAGTGCCTGTATCTCAGGTTGAACTTTTAAAGTTTTATCAGCAAATGCCACCTTCAGTGATAATCGTGTATCTATTTATAATCATCAGGGTTACAAGCATTTTTATGAGGGTATGTTAATCAAGTGTGAACTGCTATTTCACAAAAAAATGCTATCTATCAGTCCTCAGGAAAAATAGTTCTCCTGATGCTAAAATAAAGCTTCCTATCTCTCGGTTCAAAAAAATTGCATGATATTTTGCAAACACTGTCCATATCTCTAATCACTTTTTATTGCCTACATAAGCAGCCATCGTGAACTGAAGCGTGAAGAAGCACATCTGGGATTATATATTGTTCCATGTTTTAACAATGTGATTTAAAAAGATCTAAATTATAGTTCAAGAATGTACTGACAATGTGTTTTGAAGCAAGCCTGCATTCAGCACAGATCCAAATATCCGAATCCCAAAATTAACAACTTAATACCTGCTCAACATAAACACACAAATTTGAACTTCAAAAAATGGACTTCACAAGGAAAAATAAAATGTAGTACATTTAATGATTTTTCTTATGCCTTTTTAACATGCACGCTGACATTAACTAACTGTCTTTTCAATGTCTGCAGGACCCTGCTGATGCTCCTGTCAATGTACAAGAAGAGTTGGCAGAGGAGGTGATGAAGACGTACCTGTTGCGTAACCAAGAAGGGTCAGCTGAAGAATCTACTGATGTAGGGATTGTGATTGAGGGCATCACTGTCCTCAGCAGTCTTGAGGATCTTAGCAGAGCCTGTTGCTATTTGTTGGGACTAACAAATGCCTTGGATCTGAGATACCCCAAGAATCTCAAATACAGTTTTGAGTTTTTCCAAAAAGTTCTGCTGGAGCTGGATTCTGGAAACCTTTCAACCAAGGTTCAAAAACTGAAAACCTACCCGCATATGTAGTTTCCAAGTTATGATCGTTAAGATGCTGTCATACCATTGGATTTAGTGCACAAGGAGTTTAAGAGATCCCAGTTCTTGGTGTCTTTCAGCCACTGACTGTAGAAACATGGACACCACTTCCAGCAGAGGTGCTAGGCATGTGCTGGCTTCACTTTTGAGAAGTTGCACTGTCCAGGTTTTCTACAGTCATTGGTTTTATTTTACTGATTTACTGAGATTTTCATTAATGCCAAGCAGCCTTTGTTCACTTGTTGCTGTTGTATGGAGTCTAAAATTGATTGAAGGACATATTTGTGTATTTCAACCATGTTTGAGACAGCTAAGTTCAATTTAGCTCTCTATTCATTTTTACTGCCATTTCCAAAGAAAACCATGTTGAATTTAATGCCATGTGTTCAACTTATATACTGAGGGAATAAATGTTTTAAAATAGTAATGTGTGTACAGTTACTTTATTTACATTCAATTTAATTAGATAAATTAATCTCAAGTAAAGTTCTCCTGGATGAAAAGGTAAATGCAGTTTAATAAATTAAGTAAATTTTGATAATTGATAGTCCAGTAAAAGTAGCATTTTTGTGTTTTTAGTCATATTTACCTAGCAGTTTAATTATATCTACTCAATTTTTTAAATGGTTTTGACTAAGGATTTTAATTATATCTACTCAATATTATATTCTGTCTAGCTAAATGTGATTACTCATATCTACTTACATTTTTTACTTACATTTACTTAACTCAGATGGTATATATCAATGATTTCACAGCTTTAAAATTAACTCAATATTTTTAAGTGTAAAAATGTTTCACCAAAAAAATTGAGTACATCACAGTTTTAGTTTTTAGAGTGTACTCAGTCCACCAGTGTGTCACACTTCACACAGTCACACTTCAACAATGTTCTAGGCGCTCTTTTCCCTCAGTGCTTTTGTTATTGTTGTCTTTCTTTAGTTGTAGCTACTGTCTGTAAAGACTACCAGTTTGCCTTCATGACCTTGTTACCTGCTCGCTCTCCCTTTTAGTTATGCTGTAATAATTAGGGGTGCCGGAATCTAAAGCTACTCTCTGTAAAACTGATATTTTACTTAATTCACATTTTACATTTTTAACTACATTTTCTGTTGTTTTACCCTGAGGTGGTTCTGATGGAAACCTGTTTACCCACCCGAGGTTAAGGAATGAAGTCGAGACTGCCATGCCAACAATGCTACTCCTGCCAGATGTGACGGAAACCTGCCGTGTTTGCACCAAGAATGTGAAGAACTCACTACAGACTTTATCACGGACTGGACTGAATAATAACTTCAATTATTTTTGCTAGTTACAACCTTTAGTTCATTTTAATTTGTGTGTGTATGATATTGTGTAAATCCTATTTATTCAAATTATTCTCCAGGCCACCCAAGAAAGATGGAGGTCCCTGCTGAGTCCTCCTCTCAAGGTTTCTTCCTGTAATTTTAAGGGAGAATTTCCTTGCCACTGTCGCCCTTGGCTTGCTCAACAGGGGTTTTGGTCTGTTGGTCCTGGATGTCTATTGTAAAAAGCGCTATATAAATATCAACACAGCTGACAGCAAGGGTACCACTGTAATGTATGTCCTGTCTACTGATTGCATGTACATTGTATGATATTGTAAGGACTCACTCTCTTGGTCCTGTAAGTGTTGCTGTCAGCTGCAGCTAATTTAAACATGAGTAATGAACAACCAGGCAGCACAGTGACACTGCAGGTAGTCTGGGTGCTGCACAGCTTTTGAATCCTATCTCATACCTCCAAAATATGCCAGTGGGTGTATCGGCTGCTCTAACTTTCTTTTCGACGTAACGTGCCCACATGCTATTCAGCTTAGCAGGGGGCATGGACTACACTATCATGTCCATTTGCCATGCCACTAATGCTCAGCATGGAGGGAAGGGCAAATTCAGGTAGAAGAATGTTTATTCATGACAAACTTCTGGCTTCTCTGTTGCAACCTGTTTCTATTAAGTTTCTAAGGCTATGATGCTGGGCTCTGTCTGGCCTATTTTTTTGCTGGCGTATATGGTGGTATTCTTTATCTTTTTTTTTTTTCAGAAGAACACTCAGACATCGCAGCCAAACTGCTCTGGACAGACCAGCTGCCTTCAGAGGTTGCGTGATGGCACCTCTATAAACGGACCCCACACGTGATACCATGCTTGTTACAAGCAAGTCAGTGGAGTGGCAGCTCTTTTCTTTTTAGAGTTGCTGCTGGTTTTTACAGAGCTACCTCTCCCTTTATTCTTTTTTTGACTACTCAGGTTGTCACATGCTGGTGCTTTGAGCAGCTGGCACCTTTTTTGGCATTCTGTAACGATACCTTACCTGTCATCTCACTTTGCTTTGGATTGCAGATGTATTCTTTGTATTTCTTTGGTACTTTTATTATTTTTCCTAGTTTGCATTTTGATTATTAGTGCTACCTTTTGTTTGTGGCTCTTTAGCCATAGCATTTGTAACGAATTTGGCTAGACGAGACAAGAGGGGCGGACACACACGCAGAGATGATTTACAAGACGTTTAATAATAAAAGACAAGACAGGGATTAACAAGACAAGACACATTAACACATGACCTAATCTAAATGCTAATGCTAATCTAAACATACTATGAACCTAACCAAATCTAATCCCTAAGCTAACAATGCTAAAGCTAAACATGAACAAGACTAACAAGACATGAACAAAAAGATAATATTTGCTTTGAGAAAGTTGATGGAGAAGTATAAGGAAGGCCATAAGGAGTTAAATTGTGTGTATGTATATCTCGAGAGCTTATAATAAGGTGCCAAGAGAAGAGATGTGGTATTTTATGATGAAATTGTGCAAGAGTGGCATAAAGATAAATACATAAGGGTGGTGCAAGATATGTATGAGAACAGTGTGACAGTGGTGAGATGTGCAGTAGGAATGATGGACAGAGTCTTTTCCTGATTGCAATGGTCATGGACAGGCTGACGCATGTGAAGATGGAATATGTTTATGGATGACATTGTGATTTGTAGAGTAGGAGCAGGTTGAGAAGAGACTCAGTGGTAGTATGTGTGGCCGTACCCATGGCCCATGGCCGTACAATCTTTACAATTTTACCACAAGGAAACACTACAGACAACGCTACCCTGGGAATTTCACCCAGAAAAATAATTACCCCCCCAAAAAAGGGAATGCACTCAGGTTTGTATAGCAAAATCAGCAAGAGGCGTGTGTTTATAAAAAAAAAATAGAACACTTTATTTCTTTAAATCAGTATTATCTAGACAAGTCATAAAATACATCTTAAAAGATACAGTACAATTAAACTTGCTGCAAAACAGGGCAATAAATGTTAT
The DNA here is from genome assembly GCF_030014385.1 of Trichomycterus rosablanca. Taxonomy (NCBI): domain Eukaryota; kingdom Metazoa; phylum Chordata; class Actinopteri; order Siluriformes; family Trichomycteridae; genus Trichomycterus; species Trichomycterus rosablanca. The sequence continues at coordinate 18,462,450 of NC_085989.1, read as the reverse complement.
TACTGAGATCAGCAAAAGCCCCAATATATTGATTACAGGTTACAGGACACCAAGAACACTCCTACAAACTAAACAATCCAAGTAAAGAAAAATAAATAAATAAATACAATGAAACTTACCAAAATAAATCTAAGTGGTCACCCAAAGTACAACACCAAATATATACATTCCGGCACAGCAAACCACATCACAAATGTTACTCCACTACACTCATTTTAGTTTGGTAGGCTAGATAATAAAAAGATAGAAATAATAAGGAAAGAAAATTATTAACCAAATAATACTAATATTAATATTAACAATATTCTTAATACTGATGATACTAATAATAACAACAATTAAGACAACTGAAGAAAAGAAAGAAAGAAAAACAAAAATAGAGGCAAAACTAAAATACAGACAAAACTAGCGACAAAAATAAAGACAAAAACAGAAATAAAGGCAAAACTAGAGAGAAAACAGCAGAGACAAAACAGCAGTGCTCAATGGGAACGTGTCAACTGGATACGACTGGCAACCCAAGAAGCAGCAGAGAGGGAGGGAATGAGAGAATGCTCCACCCCCAGCCACCTGTCAATAAAACAAATCTCTTATAAATCCATTTAATATTGCATTTAAGTTGAATTACGTCTCAATGCACAACAAGTACATACCAAGAGGAAGGGCTCACGGTGCACTCACACAGCACCAAACACCCACACTAAATAGTAGCAGCAACGTGGTTCGTCAGCTGTGTGTAAAATATATAATTACTAGTACGACCTATACATCGCAAACAGAGATACCAAGTTACCACGGACTTACCTGCAATGACTGCAAACAGGATAACCAAACCAGAACACGTTTCGCTATGAATATAGCACAATTCTGGCACAAATCCAACTGACACCGAGCACAACGCTACGTAGGTGCATGACGCCAGGTTAGTCAGTGCCAGGACTCACAAAACATGGGGGTGGATCCTTTACCGGGAACACCTGTAACCAACTCACCTGTCTTTAAATACTCTATAAGCACCTACGTCATACTCACTAATTATCCAATCCTCATTCACACCATCAAATGTAAACAAAACGCTCAGCAGGGAGATACCGTGTTTCACCTGTCACATATGCATTGGAGAAAAGTGGAATGAAAGTTAGCAAAGGTTAAATAGAGTACATGTGTGCAAATGGTTATGTTCACAGGAGTTGAGGTGATGAAAGTGAAGAAGTTTAAATACTTGCGGTCAAGTGTACAAAGTAATAAAGAATGTAGTAGAGATGTGAAGAAGAGAGTGGATGTGGATGGAGTGGATGGCAGGAGTGATCTGTGATAGAACGCTATCTGCCAGACTGAAAGGAAAAGTTTACAGGATGGTAGTGAGGTCTGCTATGTTATATGGTTTGGAGGCAGCAGCACTGACTAAAGGATAAGATTGGGAGCTGAAGGCTGCAAGTTAGGGAGGAGAAATTGAGATTGTTTGGGCATGTGAAGAGGAAGAATGATAGGGTGCTGAGGATGGAGCCGCCAGACAGGAGGAGAAAAGGAGGGCCAAAGAGGAGGTTTTTGGATGCAGTAAGGGTGGACATGCAGGTGGTTGGGGTGACAGAGAAGGATGCTCAGGGCAGGGCAGCATGGAGATGAATGATAAGCTGTGTCGACTACTAAGTGCACCACTGAAAGAAGAATTCAATCTAGAGCAATTCTGTACTGTCTGATGAAAACAGCTCCGCTTCAGGACAAAACCCTTTAATGTTTTTGATCTAAAACACATTTTGCAGCCTTTCAAGTCTTTCTTGCAAATATAAATGCTATTGTTGAACATTTGTTCCACAGCGCACTATTTCTATAAGGTATGACAGAAATCATTTTGCAGTGAGACCCCAGTCAGAATGCAGATAGGTCTCACGGGCTTTAAATCCTTTTGTGTGTTTGAAAAATCGATTTGTTCCTCTATCTGAAGAATCAAAATGAAACATCTTACCTTTTGCTCAGACACACAGAATAATGAATTCATTGTTGAGGGCTTTTTCGTTTTTCTTTTAGTTCAATCTGCTGCCACCTTGCAACCTTGCTTGAATCTATACTGTTTTGTTTACGCAAACACAATTAATCACAGTTGTTACAATAATGGATAAGGATAAAAAAAAGATCAGTGTTGAAAAATACAATCAATCAATTAAAAGGTCATCAATCCTAAATAACCATAGAGGACAAACATACAACCCGAAATCAGAAAAAGTTGGGACAGTAAGGAAAATGCAAATAATCCTTACATTTACTTTGACTTTTTTTGATTGCAGACAGATTGAACCCAAGATATTTCATGTTCTGTCTGCTCAACTTCATTTCATTTGTTAATATACCTCGGATTGGACCACACGGGCCAAGCCTTTGCTCCCCATGTGCATCAACGAGCCTTGGCCGCCCATGGCGCTGTCGCTGGTTTATCACTGTTCCTTTCTTGGACCACTTTTGATAGATACTGACCACTGCAGACCAGGAACACCCCACAAGAGCTGCAGTTTTGGAGATGCTCTGCCCAGTCGTCTAGCCATCACAATTTGGCCCTCGTCAAACTCGCTCAAATCCTTACGCTTGAGGATAAAATGTTCACTTGCTGCCTTATATATCCCACCCACTAACAGGTGCCGTGATGAAGAGGTAATCAGTGTTATTCACTTCACCTGTCAGTGGTCATAATGTTATGCCTAGTCGGTGTAAAGCTGCATAAAAGTTAGACGATGGGTCTTTCAGCAGAATGATCAAAATCGTGTCCAGATTAAAACAAAAATGGTTTAATGAGCTAAACCTATAAAACTGGATGTTTTAAAGATTATCTATATTTAGTGCTCTCAGATTCCTTGCTTTGGATTTACCCATTCTTATCTAGCATTATAAGAGAATTATAATAGCACTAAGTTGGCAAAGGGATGTACCACATGCACAGGTGCCAATTAAGGTGCCACATGGTTTTGTTAAAACAAGATTCATGATATAAAATTACTTTAGGTAATGGTTTGAACTCTTACACATTATCAGTGTGAGACTGACATAATTAAGCCCAAAGATTCATGTAATCCTTTCAATCTGGGGTTTTAATAATTTTAGACTGTATATATTCAGACATTATTTTAACTGTCTACATCTAGCGTTAGTGTTGGTGCCTTTTTGATATTTAAGAATATATACAGCAAACACATTCACACAAATTTGAGAAGAGACATTTATTGTTAATATGTTTGTGACTGTGACAATACAACAGTGCATTATTTTGCAACTCGGACATAGAAATGTTACATGTATTATTGCAAATGTAAAACATAAATAAAGTAATAAAATGTCTTTATCCAGTATAGAACACACATTAAAATGTATGTGGACACCCCAGCTAATTATTCCATTTAGATGTATCAGTCACACCCATTGCTAACAGGTATTATAAATTACACTGATCAGCAATAACATTAAAGCCACCTCCTTCTTTCTACACACATTGTCCATTTTATCAGCTCCACTTACCATATAGAAGCACTTACTAACTGTAGTCCATCTGTTTCTCTGCATGCTTTGTTAGCCCCTTTTCATGCTGTTCTTCAATGGTCAGGACTCTCCCAGGACCACCACTCAGCAGGTATTATTTGGGTGGTGGATCATTCTCAGCACTGCAGTGACACTGACATGGTGGTGGTGTGTTAGTGTGTGTTGTGCTGGTATGATCAGACACAGCAGCGTTGATGGAGTTTTTAAACACCTCACTGTCACTGCTGGACTGAAAATAACCCACCAACCAAAAATATATCCAGCCAACAGCGCCCTGTGGGAAGCGTCCTGTGCCCACTGATGAAGGTCTAGAAGATGACCAACTCAAACAGGAGCAATAGCTGAGCGATCGTCGCTGACTACAAGGTGGACCAACTAGGTAGGAGTGTCTAACAGAGTGGACACGGTATTTAAAAACTCCAGCAGCGCTGCTGTGTCTGATCCACTCATACCAGCACCATGTCAGTGTCACTGCAGTGCTGAGAATGATCCATCACCTAAATAATACCTGCTCTGTGGTGGTCCTGACCATTGAAGAACAGGGTGAAAGCAGGCTAAAAAGGAATGTAGAGAAACAGATGGACTACAGTCAGTACTTCTATATGGTGCTTCTATATGGTAAGTGGAGCTGATAAAATGGACAGTGAGTGTAGAAACAAGGTGGTTTTAATGTTATGGCTGATCAGTGTATATGCTTTTAACTTTGTGGCAACAGTGTGGGGAAGGCCTTTTTCTGTTCCAACATGACTGAGACTTAAGGTTCATAAAGACATGTGGTGGTGTGAAGGAACTTCAGTGGTCTGCACACAGCCCTAAACTTAATACCATTAAACACTGTTGGGATAAACTGTAACAATGACTGTGATTGAGGCACAAAAGACACAGTTCACTTTAAAATCAAAAGTGGAGGCTGCTGCAGCAGTAAAGCAGGGAAACTATTGATGACCATTGTTTAACAAGCTTAGAGTTAGGTGTCCACATAGTTTTGTCTTTGTGAGTAGTGAGAGCTATTTCCGCTCATGGTTCTCTGGTTTTGGCAGTTTTTGTTAACCAAAAACACTGTTTACACACAGAGTATTTTTTTTATCAATAATAAATTGACATTTGGAAAAAGTTTTTTAAATATTTTACTTGTTCTTAGTGCATTCCTAATTACTCTTCAGGTACCATTAAATCTGATATTTACATTACAGAACAGACAACCAAACTTAATTTGTCCAGTGGTTACAAAGCTACTTAGTAATATCTATCACTGTATCACTAGTCAGTTTTCGTAGTCAGAGTATGGTATCATGATGCTGTACAGATATGCGATCTTAATACTGTAGGTTATAGCTTATAAAAAGTATGTTATACATTTAAATATTATTATTGTTGTTCGATTGACCCTCACCAGGAGAAGCAGAATATGAGATTAAAAAATAAGAGGGCAAAAAAATAAGACAGACCAACATTAGTGCCAAATGCAGTGCTGTCATCAAATTTTACAGATAAATCTACCATAAAGTACCATAAAAACATCTTCCTCACTCCTGAGCTGTTTTATTTTTGCATATTCATTACAAAGAAGTAGACCAACATTCATCTGAAAGACTAATCTTAGACATGTTGCATTTTGTTGCAATTGTTGGTGCTGAGTGACACAACTAATATTTAAATTTAGAGGGGGCAATAAGTGGCAGGAGTTAAGTATTAGCAGATCTAGCAAGCACAAAAAAACAGACTTTATATAGTGAGGAATATACTAAAGCTTGAGAACCAAAAAGATCTAATCACTCCAAAAGCTAATTAGTAATTAGAACATACACTGATCAGCCATAACATTAAAACCACCTCCTGGTTTCTACATTCACTGTCCATTTTATCAGCTCCACTTAGTCCATCTGTTTCTCTGCATGCTGTCCTTCAATGGTCAGGACTCTCCCAGGACCGCTACAGAGCAGGTATTATTTAGGTGGTGAATCATTCTTAGCATTGCAGTGACACTGACATAGTGGTGCTGTGTTAGTGTGTGTTGTGCTGGTATGAGTGTCACTGTGACTTCTGGAGAATAGTCCACCAACCAAAAAATCCAGCCAACAGCACCCCCCATGGGCAGTGTCCTTTGACCACTGATGAAGGTCTAGAAGATGACCAACTCAAACAGCAGCAATAGATGGGCGATCGTCTCTGACTTTACATCTACAAGGTGAACCATCTAAATAGGAGTGTCTAACAGAGTGGACAGTGAGTGTACACTGTATTTGTGTGTCTGATCCACTCATACCAGCACAACACACACTAACACACAACCAGCATGTCATTGTCACTGGGTGATCCACCACCCAAATAATACCTGCTCTGTGGTGGTCCTGTGGGGGTCCTGACCATTGAAGAACAGGGTGAAAGCAGGCTAAAAATGTATGCGGAGAAACAGATGGACTACAGTCAGTTATTGTAGAACTACAAAGTGCTTCTATATGGTAAGTGGAGCTGATAAAATGGACAGTGAGTGTAGAAACAAGGAGGTGGTTTTAATGTTATGGCTGATCAGTGTATATTGTAATTAGATGTATGTCACCTGCAGTGTGGATGTAACCTATTCATGTGACCTACATATGATGATGTAAAAAGGAAATTAATGGCTTACAAAATCAAGTTGTGTATCTTACCAACAGCACATTATCAAATGGTTGTTCAACTCTCCTATCTCTCTTGTAACAAAGATTTCAGTTTATCAGTTTACCAGGTGGTGTTGGATTTGGGACATTACCTACAGGGACTGAGAACTGACACACTTTATATGGTCATCTGGAAAATACTTGGGCTCTCTCTCTCTCTTTAATTAAATGGTTTGGTGTTTTGGTAACACAAATAATGCTTACAATCTTTACTGACTGTAATGTTAGGAGCACAGCACTGAGCAAGAAATGTAAATTATTAATATGGAATCTGGTGTGTTCAGTTTACTGACGTTCTGCCGTTATCACAAGCAACAAACATGGTCCAGTAACGCACGTAAGAATATTAATCATGACATAATGACTTGCATCTTCCATTCTGAATAATAATTAATTCATGCATATTCAATAACCACTTACATTTGTTCAGCACCACCTAAAAACTCAAAAGCATAAATACACCCTGTAGAGTAGGCTATTTCATTTCTGGGCAACACATAACTAGAGGATCAAACAGCTTATGTATAAACCTACATCTTGTTAAATTTACTTTATGTCATGTACATAAGCTTATTTTTTTTGTTTGTTTTTTCTTTCTGTAGAATGTGGTCTGTTTCCCTTTTTATAAAAAAAAAAAAAAACATTGTATCAACTGTAAATGCTCTAATAACTGAAACATTATTTAAACAAACAAAAAATAGCCCACAAACCATGTGACCATTTCTGTGCCAAAATGTACAAAAATATATGAATACCATACATCATAAGCTAGTGAGTCATGGTTATAGTGAGTAAAAATGCTTAGATTAATAGTAGAATTTCATTCTGCAACCCCAAATTAAAAAAAGTTGGGACAGTATAAAAAATGCAAATAAAATAAAAATGCAGTGTTCCTTACATTTACTTTTTCTTAATTGCAGACAGGATGAACCTGAGATATTTCATGTTTTATCTGCTTAACTTCATTTCATTTGTTAATATACCTCCGTTCTGTAATTTCAGGCCTGCAACACATTCTAAAAAAAGTTGGGACAGTGGCAATTTAGGCTAGTAATGACGTGAAAAAACTAAATAATGATGTGATTCCAAACAAGTGATGTCAACAGGTGATTGTAATCATGGTTTGGTATAAAAGCAGCATCCAGGAAAGGCTGAGTCTTTGATGAGCAAAGATGATCAGAGGATCTCCAGTTTATTGAAATGTTTAAAAACAATGTACCTCAAAGAAAGACTGGAAGTGATTTGCATATTTCTCCCTCTACAGTGTATAATATCATTAAACCATTCAAGGAATCGGGAGGAATTTCAGTGCGTAAAGGCCAAGGGTGCAAGCTTAAGCTGAACGTCCATGATCTTCGATCCCTCAGATCGCACTGCATCAAAAACCACCACTCAACAATAGCTGATATAACCACATGGGTGAGGGATTACTTTAACAAACCTTTGTCAAGCACTACAATACGGAGTTACATGTACAAATGCCACTTAAAACTTTACTGTGTAAAAAAGAAGCCTTATGTAAACCATGTCCAGAAGAGGGTACGGGTACTGGACTGACCTGCCTGCAGTCCTGACCTGTCCCCAACAGAGAATGTGTGGAGAATTTTGAAATGAAAAATGCGACGACGACCCCGTACTGTTGCACATCTTAAGACGTGTTTGCAGGAAGAATGGAACAAAATAAAACCTGAAACACTAAATCACTTGGTCTCCTCGGTGCCAAAACGTCTTTTAAGTGTGGTGAAAAGGAATGGCAACATTACAAAGTGGTGCAGTCTTGAAACTGCTTATTATGTTTATTAATAAATGAAATGAAGTTGACCAGACAAAACATGAAATATCTCAGGTTTATCCTGTCTGCAATGAAATAAAAGTAAATGTAAGAAACTCATTTGCATTCCATGCTGTCCCAACTTTTTCTGATTTGGGGTATGTATGTTATTATTCATTATTTGTTTCCCTTCATTCATTTTCACTTTTTTGTTAACCACTTTATTCTCATCACAGTCACAGTGTGTTCAGAGCCTCAGTAAACACTGGACAGGTTACAGAATTATTCACTCACTAGCTTACTCACTCACACATAAGTCCACCTTCTTGATAATTCTGAAAGGTAGTAATAAGCTGTAATTCGGGAAGAGATGGTCAGAAAATGCTAAACTTGTTACACTATGATAAATCCATGGTCTCCTGGAGGTTCTTTTTTTTTCAAATTGATTAAATACATAAAAAGTATATTACTGTAATAACACAAACATTTAAAAGGTCATATGCTGTGTTTTGCAATTCATCTATTGATCTTTCTCTTTGAGAAAACACTTTAAGCAACTGCACAAAGCAAGAAGTTAGGTTTTGTAGAAAGGCACACGCCCCGAGATCAGTGTGTGTTGTATAGCTACATCTTTCAGGTACTAAACTGGAATGTACTAGAATTGAAGTGCTTTCATCAATCAAATGTCCAAAATGATTAATTTGGTTGTATACTGCTTGTCTGCACATTTAAACATGTCAAAAGTTTATTATCAGGTCATGATTCTAGATTGCATTAGAATGCAGTGAGGAATATTACCAGCTCATATTCCTCCAGATTGAGTCATATGCCATCCTGTTTCAAGAATTAAAGAATAAGCACAGACCCTGTGTGCATGGGGCCTTCACAGATGGTCATCCAATGCCAGGCCCTGAGAAAGAAACATTCCTCTTGCTTTTACATTCCTCTCTCTCCTACGGTGGCACAGGGCCAGCCGGCTCTGTTGAGCCACTCAGACAGTCACCTCAGTCTTGCTGTTGGTGATGAAGTATGGATGTGGGGGCAAGTAGTGCTGACTTTGTGAGCTCAGCTCATTGACTTGCTCCAATAGTGTGCTGTGTTTTTTAGGGCCATAGGTGTGGCGGCGTCCAAGTGCATCAGAGGCCTCCCAGTTCCTCAGCACGGCCGGGCCGGAAATCGTATTGGAACTGTAGGGTAGCGGGTGCAAGACGGACACCTTGACGCTCTTGGCTTTGTGTCCATTTTGTTTTTGGCATGGCGGCTCTGGGCTGTACGGGTTGGGAGGCTCTGGTTCAAGCTGCACCGGGTGAAGCGGAAGCGTGCCTTTAGATGTCAACTCAGTCCCATATCTTCGAGTTGTGTAGAAGTTCTCGCTGGCTTTCTCAGCTGAAAACACAAACGAAGATAAGCAATAGGTTAAAATATGGCAGCAGAATCTAAAGTGTGGCATTTACACTGATCAGCCATAACAATAAAACCACCTCCTTATTTCTACACTCACTGTCCATTTGGTCAGCTCCACTTACCACATAGAAGCACTTTGTAGTTCTACAATTACTGACTGTAGTCCGTTTGTTTCTCTGCATGCTTTGTTAGCCCCCTTTCATGCTGTTCTTCAGTGGTCAGGACCCCCACAGGACCACCACAGAGCAGGTATTATTTAGGTGGTGGATCATTCTCAGCACTGCAGTGACACTGACGTGGTGGTGGTGTGTTAGTGTGTGTTGTGCTGGTATGAGTGGATCAGACACAGCAGCACTACTGGAGTTTTTAAATACCGTGTCCACTCACTGTCCACTCTATTAGACACTCCTACCTAGTTGGTCCACCTTGTAGATGTAAAGTCAGAGACGATCGCTCATCTATTGCTGCTGTTTGAGTTGGTCATCTTCTTGACCTTCATCACAGGTCAGAGGTCGCTGCCCACGTGGCGCTGTTGGCTAGATGTTTTTGGTTGGTGGACTATTCTCAGTCCAGCAGTTACAGTGATGTGTTTAAAAACTCCATAAGCACTGCTGTGTCTGATCCACTCATACCAGCAAAGCACACACTAACACACCACCACCATGTCAGTGTCACTGCAGTGCTGAGAATGATCCACCACCCAAATAATACCTACTATGTAGTGGTCCTGGGAGAGTCCTGACCATTGAAGAATAGCATGAAACAGGGCTAACAAAGTATGCAGAGAAAAATATGGACCACAGTCAGTAATTGTAGAACTACAAAGTGCTTCTGTATGGTAAGTGGAGCTGATAAAATGGACAGTGAGGTTAGAAACAAGGAGGTGGTTTTAATGTTATGGCTGATCAGTGTACATTTACATTTATTAAAAACAACATGAGAGTTTGTGGTAGAGATAGAGATACTGCACAGTAACACACCCTAGACAGGACACCAATCTATTGTGAGCCCTAGGCCAATACCACCCCCTACCTCAGACACAGCCAATGGTGTCTGTCTAAAAACTGGCCAATAGCATTCAAACCACTAAACCTTTTCCCAGCAACCAGAACAATGTGTTATTCCTAATAATGTATTAAATACTACGATTATTTTAAGTGCTGTGAGGTCAATTCCAACTCCTAGCAACCATATGAATAGTGTCTTTTGTTTGGGTCTTCAGGCTTTGTAGTGGCTCACTTATTACTGTAATTGTATCCATTCATCTTGTTGCTGGCTGTTCCCTTTTACCTTTAACTCTTACAAGCATCATTTTTTTAATGCATGTGGTTCTTATCATAATGAGGTTTAGTTTGGTTATTTGAGTTTCAGTGAAAGGTAAGGACTTGGTTGAGGATCAATTTGCCATTCAAAGTACTCTCAGAAGTCGTCACCAGCACCAAAGTTCAAAGAGATTTACTGTCCAGCTTTCACATTCATAAAAAACACTGCTTCTTTCTTCTTGCTCTGACATGTGCCAGTCTGTGTCATATTTTCTTACTGCCGGATCCTTTGCTGTTAAGAATTGATCCAAGAAGGGAAAGGCTGCCCAACACTTTGATATATTCTCCACCAAGGGTAAGGTTAGTGTTTTTTCTTGTTGTCATGACAGTTGTTTTCTTCATAGTGAGCTTTACTCAGTGTTTTTCTTATTATATGTCCAGCATGCAGGATTGTTAAGAAAATAAAGTCTAAACTCATATATATATATATAAATATATTTAAATATATTTACTTCAAGATGCATTAAAGCAGTTATTTTGGCTCATGATGACTCAACAGCTTACTAAATAATTTTTATGTTGGTTTGCTTCCAAGTGTTTTGTATGTACTGTGCACTTCAGACATAACATTATGACCACCTTCCTAATATTGTCTTGATCCCCCTTTTGCTGCCAAAACAGCCCTGACCCGTCGAGGCATGGACTCCACTAGATACCTGAAGGTGTGCTGTGGTATCTGGCACCAAGATGTTACCAGCAGATCCTTTAACTCCTGTAAGTTGTGAGGTGGGGCCTCCATGGATCTGACTTGTTTGTCCAGCACATCCCACAGATGCTCGATTGGATTAAGATCTGGGGAATTTGGAGGCCAAGTCAACACCTTAAACTTGTTGTTGTGCTCATCAAACCATTCCTGAACCATTTTTGCTTTGTGGCAGGGCGCATTATCCTGCTGAAAGAGGCCATAGCCATCAGGAAATACCGTTTCCATGATGGTCTGTAACAATGCTTAGGTAGGTGATATGTGTCAGAGTAACATCCACATGGATGGCAGGACCCAAGATTTCCCAGCAGAACATTGCCCAAAGCATCACACTGCCTCCCCCAGCTTGCCTTCTTTCCATAGTGCATCCTGGTGCCATGTGTTCCCCAGGTAAGTGACGCACACGCACTCGACCATTCACGTGATGCAAAAGAAAACATGATTCATCAGACCAGGCCATCTTCTTCCATTGCTCCGTGGTCCAGTTCTGATGCTCATGTACCCATTGTTGGCACTTTCTGCGGAGGACAGGGGTCAGCATGGGCACCCTGACTGGTCTGCGGCTATGCAGCCCCATACGCAACAAACTGTGATGCACTGTGTATTCTGACACCTTTCTATCAGAACCAGCATTAACTTCTTCAGCAATTTGAGCTACAGTAGCTCGTCTGTTGGATCGGACCACACGGGCCAGCCTTCGCTCCCCACGTGCATCAATGAGCCTTGGCCGCCCATGACCCTGTCGCTGGTCTACCACTGATTTTTCCTTGGACCACTTTTGATAGATATTGACCACTGCAGACCAGGAACACCCCACAAGAGCTGTTTAGTTTTGGAGATGCTCTGACCCAGTCATCTAGCCATCACAATTTGGCCCTTGTCAAACTTGCTCAAATCCTTACGCCTGTTTATTTTTTCTGCTTCTAACACATCAACTTTGAGAATAAAATGTTCACTTGCTGCCCAATATACCCACCCACTAACAGGTGCTGTAATGAAGAGATAATCAGTGTTATTCACTTTGCTATATCTTGCTATAATTATACCTGTTTGAATTTTATTCACTTTATTAGTCCAGTTGTATTTACAAATTTTTACCTTTAATTTATTTGCTTGAGCATGTAACTTTATGTTTTTCATCTCTTCTTTTTATCAGATCCTGTCAAGTGAAATATAATTCTCCCACAAATTGCACATCGGCGTCCATAGTGCATCACCTTGAAACTGTCTAAAGCCCTAATTGGGATAGCCTCTGCTCGCTTGAAGTCTTCATCAGTTCTCGATGACATTTTCGACTGCTTAATTAAATATCAGGTGACCTTTCTAGCAGCTCTGACACGCTCTAGAGTCTAGCTTGCTTGGATCTTACACTTCGCTCCAGGCAGCACAGCCAGCAAAACAAGCCAGGCGGCAGAGAGACCAGATGCGTTTGGGAGAACAAGCCTCATCTCTTACAGGCCTAGTACCTTTATAAGTATTGTCTGGTTGCTGCTTTAATAGTCTGGCTGCACACGCAGCACTTCCACTGGATTACCAGGTGGAAAAGTAATATACACAAAAGGTCAATACACAATCATCAGTTTGTCATTGGCAGGGTTTCAGCTATCCCCGTCCTGCCCTTTCCAGACTTAGCCGATCATGTTTGTGTAGATGTCCGGCCAGCTAATCTCAGCAGTGTTGGACTAGCATAAGACACCACTGCGCCACCCAAGTGCCATCATTAAAAAATCAGCAGACCTATGCAAATGAGAAATTTTAACTGCAAGTTGTTTTTCTGTAGTTCTCATGTCTTTTCACTGAGTTTTCTCCCTCCTCCCAAAACTGGAAATATCCCTGACCAAGAAAAAACGGTTGATAAAAATTGTAAAGGGGTGGGTCCTGCCTTTCGAGTGGAGTATTGCACACAACAAAAAAAGAATACAAGTCCAAGATATTTAACCAAGGTAGAACAGTACTGTGGCTAAAAACTCACTAACTAAAAAGGGTAAAATTGTAGAGACAAAACAACAAATGAGAGACATTTGAACAACAAATAAAACATTTGCAGCCTGCAACAGAGAAGTTGATAGAACAGGGATAGAGCAGAAAACAGAACTGGCTGTCACTTTGACCTGAACTTCTGACTATAATAATGAGGCCTTTATAAAAGTCACTCAGGTCTCATTCAACAAGCACTGTGAGTACCTACCATCAGCTCAACATTTAATATATCCCTCACTATAACATACACAATTGTTCCAATATAGGCATCGTCATGCACATTTAAGGGGGTGGTCTTACTGTTTTAGCCAATCAGTAAAAGTATAAAGTCTTACCCACTGCTTTCAATGAAGCATACTTGTTGTGTTCCTTGACAGGCTGGGGCTGCTCATAGGTGTGAGACACCTGTCCTAGTGTAGAGTACTGGGTCATGGCCTGCATTAGGCCTGATCCTGAACCCACGTTGTTTATCTGGGAGCCCTCTAAGGAAAGAGATAAAAGAAACAATGAGGGAGGAAAATTTGATAAAACATATACTATATGGACAAAAGTATGTGACCACCTTTAACACAGGTGTCCGCGGGAATCAGTTTATGAGTTTAGGAACTGATGCTGGTCAAGAAAGCCTGGCTCACAGTCAGTGTTCCAATTAATCTTAGAAGTGTAGCAGGCTTAATGAACTTAATTGACCTTGCACAGAGGAACGGTCATGCTTAGACAGACAACGGCTTTCCTCAAATTGTTGACGCAAAGTTGGGAGCATATAATTAATTTAATATCATTTACTTCTGTATACATTTCTATTAAACCCATTTAGAATACATTAGAAATACAATTTGGAGGCATATTTCAAACTTTTGTGGCTTAATCATTTCTCTTAATTGTATAGTAGTACATTCCTTGATGATAATAAAATTAGGGCTTCAACAATGAATTTACAGAATTGATTGAGGATACAAATCTCCTAAAACCAGGAAGGTAAGGTATAAGTATATTTTTTGACAGATAGTATATAACAGGGGTGTCGGACTCATTATCACCTGCTGTGATTGCAGTCTGCCTCTTAAGTCTTGGACAATTTGTTGTTTTCTTGGAGGCTAAATTCTGTGTTTGGTGTCAAAATGCCAAATTTATACAGTATATTTATAATGTATATCTACATTTATATTGTACTCCTTTACCACAGACACGGCCTCATAATACAAGAGACGTAACGTTTTTTCTTCCTGAAGCACAAACTTGTATTCACTTTCCCATCTTTCATTTAATTTCCTTTCTTCTGTTTTAATTTCTCTTCTTGTACATTTTGGGATTATTTGTAAATATTTCTCAACATCACTTGTTGGAAAACCGTTCAGTTAAACGCTGATATAGAAACACCACCATCTAGTGGCGGGATGAGGTCACTTTGCGGGTCACAAAATCGGCATGCATTGTGGGAGATGCAGTTTATGTACGATTTTACAGTGTATTTTAAGACAATCATACGTCTTTTAAAGCTCTCGCGGGCCACATAAAATGACGTGGCGGGTAGGATTTGGCCCATGGGCCTTGAGTATGACACATGTGGTATAGAAGATCAGTAAGTGCAAGTTAACACTTAAGTGCTTAGTAAAGAAACTCATGACATGAAGCTTTCTGGTGCACAATGCCAGAGTAGATTTGGAACTCTGCAGTTATTGAGTCAGCAAAACGTTGGTGAGTTTTCGCACTATGTGCCCCAGCATTCGGCGACCCCACCCTGAAACTTTACTGCTCTGGCTTCCTAAACAATTTCACTCTTCATTGATGTCACTCACAGATGATTGTGAAATATCTAGGTGGGAAGAAATTTCACAAACTGATTTGTCGCAACTGTGGCATCGTGTTACAGTAGCACACTCAACATACAGGGGTTGGACAAAATAACTGAAACACCTGTCATTTTAGTGTGGGAGGTTTCATGGCTAAATTGGACCAGTCTGGTGGCCAATCTTCATTAATTGCACATTGCACCAGTAAGAGCAGAGTGTGAAGGTTCAATTAGCAGGGTAAGAGCACAGTTTTGCTCAAAATATTGCAATGCACACAACATTATGGGTGACATACCAGAGTTCAAAAGAGGACAAATTGTTGGTGCACGTCTTGCTGGCGCATCTGTGACCAAGACAGCAAGTCTTTGTGATGTATCAAGAGCCACGGTATCCAGGGTAATGTCAGCATACCACCAAGAAGGACAAACCACATCCAACAGGATTAACTGTGGACGCAAGAGGAAGCTGTCTGAAGGGGATGTTCGGGTGCTAACCCAGATTGTAACCAAAAAACATAAAACCACGGCTGCCCAAATCACGGCAGAATTAAATGTGCACCTCAACTCTCCTGTTTCCACCAGAACTGTCCGTCGGGAGCTCCACAGGGTCGATATACACGGCCGGGCTGCTATAGCCAAACCTTTGGTCACTCGTGCCAATGCCAAACGTCGGTTTCAATGGTGCAAGGAGCACAAATCTTGGGCTGTGGACAATGTGAAACATGTATTGTTCTCTGATGAGTCCACCTTTACTGTTTTCCCCACATCCGGGAGAGTTACGGTGTGGAGAAGCCCCAAAGAAGCGTACCACCCAGACTGTTGCATGCCCAGAGTGAAGCATGGGGGTGGATCAGTGATGGTTTGGGCTGCCATATCATGGCATTCCCTTGGCCCAATACTTGTGCTAGATGGGCGCGTCACTGCCAAGGACTACCGAACCATTCTGGAGGACCATGTGCATCCAATGGCGGTGCCGTGTATCAGGATGACAATGCACCAATACACACAGCAAGACTGGTGAAAGATTGGTTTGATGAACATGAAAGTGAAGTTGAACATCTCCCATGGCCTGCACAGTCACCAGATCTAAATATTATTGAGCCACTTTGGGGTGTTTTGGAGAAGCGAGTCAGGAAACGTTTTCCTCCACCAGCATCACGTAGTGACCTGGCCACTATCCTGCAAGAAGAATGGCTTAAAATCCCTCTGACCACTGTGCAGGACTTGTATATGTCATTTCCAAGACGAATTGACGCTGTATTGGCCGCAAAAGGAGGCCCTACACCATACTAATAAATTATTGTGGTCTAAAACCAGGTGTTTCAGTTATTTTGTCCAACCCCTGTAAGTGAGCTCTTTAAAATGACCCATTTGTTCACAAATTAATTTGCAAAGAAGACATTGTATATTGTGTCAATGTTTTTTTACGTATAGATAGATAGATAGATAGATAGATAGATAGATAGATAGATAGATAGATAGATAGATAGATAGATATACAGTAGACCATTGACTTATGAATTCAATTGGTTCCAAAGGACTGTTCTTAAGTCAAAATGTTTGTTAGTTAAAGCTATTTTTCCCATGAGAAATAATGTAAATAGAATTAATCCGTGTCAGACCTCCCAAACCACCCCCTTACCTAACCTTTCTAATGTCTTAAATGGTCTTTTTTGTTATAAATACAAGTATATTTGCCCTTAAATCTTCAATTATAGAATAGACATTACTGTAATAAACAATAATAAACAACAATACACAGTAGTACTGTACTGTACATAAAAAACACATCACATTTCAGTACAGTACGTGTGCTGTACTATACACCATAATACATTTCCTTCTTTTTATATAAAATGTATCTACCAAAAACAACAATAACTCTCATATTTCTCTATTATTATACTCCTTTTTTTAATAGTATTGTATTTTGTAAAGAAAGAATACTTTACTGAGCCGAATTCCTTCTTCTCTCTCACTCACTGTCCCCTCTGTCTGATACACAGCGACAGCTACTGGCAGGAGTAATTATACAACACAACAAATAGTGATTTTTTCATTTTCTCACCACTGCACTTACACTGCACATTCTCTGGGGACATTTTTAAATTGAATTTTACAAAATATAAAAAAAACACCGGAAAAACACCGTCCACTGTCCGAATGTTTGCTCACTGTATATATATATATAGAGAGAGAAAGAGACGGTTGGAGTCAACTTGTTCGTGACGTCACGTGTTTCGCGAATTTCTGTTCGTAATCCGAAATTTGTTTGTACGTTAAGTTAAAAAAGATCGCTCGTAACCTGAAATGTTCGTATGGTAAACCGTTCGTAACTCAAGGGTCTACTGTAAAATGATATGTGGGCGGATCTTATTAATTTTTGGTATATCAGACATTACTGTTGATAAAAGGTGAGAAAAATTAATTATATTTAATAATCTTACCGGTCACTGCCTTCCTTAGATCTTAGGTAAACACATTCTCTTGCTTCTAAATTTGAGTAGTATTTATTTTTCATCAGTATTCAATTAATTATAGCTCAAAATAGAACCTGCTGTGTGGAGTCCCTTTCATGAGCCCCTCAACACAACTGTGAATTTCTCTTTTCAGTGCTTTCTAGACACCACCTCCAGAGAACCAGTCAATAATGATAGATTTTTGGAGCTCCAGCCTTGTTCTCCTGCAGTAATTGGCCTCTGATCAAACCGCTTTGAACTACTAATGTCAAAACATGTTAATGCTCAAAGCAATAGTAGCGTCTTGCTGTGACAACCTTCAATACCCTTGATAAGAACAGAAAATTGGATTTTTTTTGTCCCTGGATTGTGATGTTCATTTGTTTAAAGCTTGTCAAGTCAAGGAGCACAGCTGGGGTAAGTCAGAGAACTATTGTGGAGACTGTACTGATCCATCAGCGGACAGCTGGTCAATTGAAGGGTGCACAGCAGCAAAGCAAATTGACTTCTGGCACAAGAGACCAGCCAGATGCTGTGACTATTATTTCTAACAGCGCTGATGAGTCTGAGTCACTCACTATAGTATTATAAAGAATTAGGGCAATCCAACAGTAAACCATTCTTCTGGGTTTCTTTATTCAGTAATTCTTTAGGGTTTTTTAATAGGATTGTGAATAAGAGATGACTGTGAATCTTCTATTCAGCAGCAGTTTTGCCTATTGAAATGTTGAGAATATAGTCTTGTTAATAGCACAGTGAGCATATACAGTGTATCACAAAAGTGAGTACACCCCTCACATTTCTGCAAATATTTTATTATATCTTTTCATGGGACAACACTATAGAAATAAAACTTGGATATAACTTAGAGTAGTCAGTGTACAGCTTGTATAGCAGTGTAGATTTACTGTCTTCTGAAAATAACTCAACACACAGCCATTAATGTCTAAATGGATGGCAACATAAGTGAGTACACCCCACAGTGAACATGTCCAAATTGTGCCCAAAGTGTCAATATTTTGTGTGACCACCATTATTATCCAGCACTGCCTTAACCCTCCTGGGCATGGAATTCACCAGAGCTGCACAGGTTGCTACTGGAATCCTCTTCCACTCCTCCATGATGACATCACGGAGCTGGTGGATGTTAGACACCTTGAACTCCTCCACCTTCCACTTGAGGATGCGCCACAGGTGCTCAATTGGGTTTAGTCCATCACCTTTACCTTCAGCTTCCTCAGCAAGGCAGTTGTCATCTTGGAGGTTGTGTTTGGGGTCGTTATCCTGTTGGAAAAATGCCATGAGGCCCAGTTTTCGAAGGGAGGGGATCATGCTCTGTTTCAGAATGTCACAGTACATGTTGGAATTCATGTTTCCCTCAATGAACCGCAGCTCCCCAGTGCCAGCAACACTCATGCAGCCCAAGACCATGATGCTACCACCACCATGCTTGACTGTAGGCAAGATACAGTTGTCTTGGTACTTCTCACCAGGGCGCCGCCACACATGCTGGACACCATCTGAGCCAAACAAGTTTATCTTGGTCTCGTCAGACCACAGGGCATTCCAGTAATCCATGTTCTTGGACTGCTTGTCTTCAGCAAACTGTTTGCGGGCTTTCTTGTGCGTCAGCTTCCTTCTGGGATGACGACCATGCACCAATACACACAGCAAGACTGGTGAAAGATTGGTTTGATGAACATGAAAGTGAAGTTGAACATCTCCCATGGCCTGCACAGTCACCAGATCTAAATATTATTGAGCCACTTTGGGGTGTTTTGGAGAAGCGAGTCAGGAAACGTTTTCCTCCACCAGCATCACGTAGTGACCTGGCCACTATCCTGCAAGAAGAATGGCTTAAAATCCCTCTGACCACTGTGCAGGACTTGTATATGTCATTTCCAAGACGAATTGACGCTGTATTGGCCGCAAAAGGAGGCCCTACACCATACTAATAAATTATTGTGGTCTAAAACCAGGTGTTTCAGTTATTTTGTCCAACCCCTGTAAGTGAGCTCTTTAAAATGACCCATTTGTTCACAAATTAATTTGCAAAGAAGACATTGTATATTGTGTCAATGTTTTTTTACGTATAGATAGATAGATAGATAGATAGATAGATAGATAGATAGATAGATAGATAGATAGATAGATAGATATACAGTAGACCATTGACTTATGAATTCAATTGGTTCCAAAGGACTGTTCTTAAGTCAAAATGTTTGTTAGTTAAAGCTATTTTTCCCATGAGAAATAATGTAAATAGAATTAATCCGTGTCAGACCTCCCAAACCACCCCCTTACCTAACCTTTCTAATGTCTTAAATGGTCTTTTTTGTTATAAATACAAGTATATTTGCCCTTAAATCTTCAATTATAGAATAGACATTACTGTAATAAACAATAATAAACAACAATACACAGTAGTACTGTACTGTACATAAAAAACACATCACATTTCAGTACAGTACGTGTGCTGTACTATACACCATAATACATTTCCTTCTTTTTATATAAAATGTATCTACCAAAAACAACAATAACTCTCATATTTCTCTATTATTATACTCCTTTTTTTAATAGTATTGTATTTTGTAAAGAAAGAATACTTTACTGAGCCGAATTCCTTCTTCTCTCTCACTCACTGTCCCCTCTGTCTGATACACAGCGACAGCTACTGGCAGGAGTAATTATACAACACAACAAATAGTGATTTTTTCATTTTCTCACCACTGCACTTACACTGCACATTCTCTGGGGACATTTTTAAATTGAATTTTACAAAATATAAAAAAAACACCGGAAAAACACCGTCCACTGTCCGAATGTTTGCTCACTGTATATATATATATAGAGAGAGAAAGAGACGGTTGGAGTCAACTTGTTCGTGACGTCACGTGTTTCGCGAATTTCTGTTCGTAATCCGAAATTTGTTTGTACGTTAAGTTAAAAAAGATCGCTCGTAACCTGAAATGTTCGTATGGTAAACCGTTCGTAACTCAAGGGTCTACTGTAAAATGATATGTGGGCGGATCTTATTAATTTTTGGTATATCAGACATTACTGTTGATAAAAGGTGAGAAAAATTAATTATATTTAATAATCTTACCGGTCACTGCCTTCCTTAGATCTTAGGTAAACACATTCTCTTGCTTCTAAATTTGAGTAGTATTTATTTTTCATCAGTATTCAATTAATTATAGCTCAAAATAGAACCTGCTGTGTGGAGTCCCTTTCATGAGCCCCTCAACACAACTGTGAATTTCTCTTTTCAGTGCTTTCTAGACACCACCTCCAGAGAACCAGTCAATAATGATAGATTTTTGGAGCTCCAGCCTTGTTCTCCTGCAGTAATTGGCCTCTGATCAAACCGCTTTGAACTACTAATGTCAAAACATGTTAATGCTCAAAGCAATAGTAGCGTCTTGCTGTGACAACCTTCAATACCCTTGATAAGAACAGAAAATTGGATTTTTTTTGTCCCTGGATTGTGATGTTCATTTGTTTAAAGCTTGTCAAGTCAAGGAGCACAGCTGGGGTAAGTCAGAGAACTATTGTGGAGACTGTACTGATCCATCAGCGGACAGCTGGTCAATTGAAGGGTGCACAGCAGCAAAGCAAATTGACTTCTGGCACAAGAGACCAGCCAGATGCTGTGACTATTATTTCTAACAGCGCTGATGAGTCTGAGTCACTCACTATAGTATTATAAAGAATTAGGGCAATCCAACAGTAAACCATTCTTCTGGGTTTCTTTATTCAGTAATTCTTTAGGGTTTTTTAATAGGATTGTGAATAAGAGATGACTGTGAATCTTCTATTCAGCAGCAGTTTTGCCTATTGAAATGTTGAGAATATAGTCTTGTTAATAGCACAGTGAGCATATACAGTGTATCACAAAAGTGAGTACACCCCTCACATTTCTGCAAATATTTTATTATATCTTTTCATGGGACAACACTATAGAAATAAAACTTGGATATAACTTAGAGTAGTCAGTGTACAGCTTGTATAGCAGTGTAGATTTACTGTCTTCTGAAAATAACTCAACACACAGCCATTAATGTCTAAATGGATGGCAACATAAGTGAGTACACCCCACAGTGAACATGTCCAAATTGTGCCCAAAGTGTCAATATTTTGTGTGACCACCATTATTATCCAGCACTGCCTTAACCCTCCTGGGCATGGAATTCACCAGAGCTGCACAGGTTGCTACTGGAATCCTCTTCCACTCCTCCATGATGACATCACGGAGCTGGTGGATGTTAGACACCTTGAACTCCTCCACCTTCCACTTGAGGATGCGCCACAGGTGCTCAATTGGGTTTAGTCCATCACCTTTACCTTCAGCTTCCTCAGCAAGGCAGTTGTCATCTTGGAGGTTGTGTTTGGGGTCGTTATCCTGTTGGAAAAATGCCATGAGGCCCAGTTTTCGAAGGGAGGGGATCATGCTCTGTTTCAGAATGTCACAGTACATGTTGGAATTCATGTTTCCCTCAATGAACCGCAGCTCCCCAGTGCCAGCAACACTCATGCAGCCCAAGACCATGATGCTACCACCACCATGCTTGACTGTAGGCAAGATACAGTTGTCTTGGTACTTCTCACCAGGGCGCCGCCACACATGCTGGACACCATCTGAGCCAAACAAGTTTATCTTGGTCTCGTCAGACCACAGGGCATTCCAGTAATCCATGTTCTTGGACTGCTTGTCTTCAGCAAACTGTTTGCGGGCTTTCTTGTGCGTCAGCTTCCTTCTGGGATGACGACCATGCAGACCGAGTTGATGCAGTGTGCGGCGTATGGTCTGAGCACTGACAGGCTGACCTCCCACGTCTTCAACCTCTGCAGCAATGCTGGCAGCACTCATGTGTCTATTTTTTAAAGCCAACCTCTGGATATGACGCCGAACACGTGGACTCAACTTCTTTGGTCGACCCTGGCGAAGCCTGTTCCGAGTGGAACCTGTCCTGGAAAACCGCTGTATGACCTTGGCCACCATGCTGTAGCTCAGTTTCAGGGTGTTAGCAATCTTCTTATAGCCCAGGCCATCTTTGTGGAGAGCAACAATTCTATTTCTCACATCCTCAGAGAGTTCTTTGCCATGAGGTGCCATGTTGAATATCCAGTGGCCAGTATGAGAGAATTGTACCCAAAACACCAAATTTAACAGCCCTGCTCCCCATTTACACCTGGGACCTTGACACATGACACCAGGGAGGGACAACGACACATTTGGGCACAATTTGGACATGTTCACTGTGGGGTGTACTCACTTATGTTGCCAGCTATTTAGACATTAATGGCTGTGTGTTGAGTTATTTTCAGAAGACAGTAAATCTACATGAAATAATACATTCAAGACTTGCTGTTTTTTTGTTTTTTTATTTTCTACATTAGTTTACAATGAATATCAAAAAACAAAGCTGGTACAGTAGGTGTCAGAACATGGGTCCTGATTGCCAAGTCAATGTTTCTGAGAGGTTTTCATGTTCTTTTCAATTCTGCATGGGTTTTTTTTTTTTTGGGTTCTCCAGTTATCTTTCACCTTACTAAAACATATAGAAGATAAATTAGCTTTTCTTAATTTCCTGTAGCTGTGGGTGGCCAATTTTACCACCATGACCCTCACCAGGAGGAATCAGTTATTAAAAATGTACAATAAAAAAATAATACACTCATTTGTAATCCAAAAGTGTTATTTTAAAGCGAATAATACTTTTATATTTTTAGGAGTGTAATGTTATGGACTTCTATTTACAGTCATCTAACAAAAGCCTGTTGAACATTTAAAGGAACCGCAAAAGACAGAAAAGGCTAGGCATTTACTATCATCACAACATGCTCTATGAAATATTTTGAAATCAGGCAGGAATAACATGGATTTGGTACAAACTTGTAGTATCCATGCCATGAGAAACTTGTACTACAAATTTGAATACTTTATTTCCTGATCAGTTTGATTTTGAATCATATCATATTCAATACATATCGTTACAAATACACACTTTTTATTCAGCGTCTTGTGACCACTGATGAAGGTCTAGAAGATGACCAACTCAAACAGCAGCAATAGATGAGCGATCGTCTTTGACTTTACATCTACAAGGTGAACCAACTAGTTAGGAGTGTCTAACAGAGTAGACAGTAAGTAAACACGGTATTTAAAAACTCCAGCAGCGCTGCTGTGTCTGATCCACTCATACCAGCACAACACACACTAACACACCACCACCATGTCATTGTCACTGCAGTGCTGAGATCATCCACCACCTAAATAACATCTGCTCTGTGGTGATCCTGACCATTGAAGAACAGGGTGAAAGCAGGGAAAAAAGTATGTAGAGAAACAGATGGACTACAGTCAGTAATTGTAGAACTACAAAGTGTTCTTCTATTGGGTAAGTGAAGCTGATAAAATGGACAGTGAGTGTAGAAACAAGGAGGAGGTCACCAGTGCATCACAGGACAAACACACACGCACACATCTAGGGGGACTTTAGTATCTCCAGTTAACATAACTGCATGTCTTTGGACTGTAAGAGGAAACCGACACAGACATGGGGAGAAAGGACCCTGACCGCTCCACCTGGGAATCGAACCCAAGACCTTGTCGTGAGGCGACAGTGCTACCCACTCAACCAGCATGCTGCCTTTATTCATTTGTAGCAAAAAATGTCCTGACATTATTTAGTTACATTGAGCTCTCATTATCTGTGCATTTTGTGAATCTTGTATTTATCACTGACCCATGTTTAGTTACGGCTGCTTTGTGCAGTGCAGCAGATTCATATTCACCGACAGTATTGTATTATCTTTCTGACATGATCATCACTCAAGTGAATGAATGTTATACTACCTGATTATTCCAGCTGATGCTCAGAACCAGTACTTTATTAAAATACACACTGATCCTCATTATTAACATGAACCTTGGGACATATTATTGAAATACATCTATGGTCGTAAGCTTATCCTTCTTGTCATACATCATCACTGAGAGGACAGTTCTTTGCCAGGACTCATACACAGACGTTTTATTACGTTACAGACTCATTCTATAATAGATTGAGTTCATTTTTGTCACATAATTCTACACAAAATAGCCACAATGACAAAGTGAAAGCAGGTTTTTAGATATTTGTGCTAATTTATTAAAAATCAAAATGTAAAATATCATATGTACACAAGTGTGCACATATTTTGATATGACACCCAAAAGTGATCTGATGTGCATTTTGTTTTCACTGATACTTCTAGAGATGTTTCCACAATTTAATTGGAGTCCACCTGTGGTAAATTCTATTGATTGGACATGATTGGGGATTGCCAGCACCTACCTATATAAGGTCCCACAGTTGACAGTGCATATCAGAGCAAACTCCAAGCCATGGGGTCAAAGGAATTATCTGCAGACCTCAGAAACAGGACTGTGTCAAGGCATAGATCTGGAGAAGGGTACAAAAAAATTGCTGCAGAGAGCACAGTGGCCTCCATCATTCATAAATGGAAGAAGTTTGGAACCACCAAAATCTTCCTAGACCTGGCCGCCCGGCCAAACTGAGCGATCGGGAAAGACGGGCCTTGGCCAGGGAGGTGAGCAGGAACCCGAGGGTCACTCTGACAGAGCGTATCCTTGTGGAGATAGGAGAACCTATCAGAAGATCAACCATCCAGGCATCACTCCACAAATCACGCCTTTATGGTAGAGTAGACAGACGGCACATGACAGCTCGCTTGGAGTTTGCCAAAAGGCACCTAGAGGACTCTCAAACCATGAAAAACAAGATTCTCTGGTCTGATGAAACAAAAATTAAACTTTTTGGCCTGAATACCAAGTGCCACATCTAGAGGAAACCAGGCACAGCTCATCACCTGGCTAATGCCATACAGTGAAGCATGGTGGTGGCAGCACCATGATGTGGGGACTAGTCCTGATAGAGGGAAAGATGAATGCAGCTAAGTACACCGAGATCCTTAAAGAAAATCTGCTCCAGAGCGCTTTGGACCTCAGACTTGGGCGAAGGTTTACCTTCCAACATACATACAAGAGAACAAAGGAGTGGCTTCGGAGAAAGTCTGTGAATGTCCTTGAGTGACCCAGCCAGAGCCCAGACCTGAATCCAATCAAACATCTGTGGAAGGAGCTGAAAATGGCTGTGTACTGATGCTCTCCATCCAACCTGGCGGAGCTTGTAAGAATATGCCAAGAGGAATGGGCAAAAATGTCCAGAAGCAAGTGTGCCAAGCTCATAGCTTCTTTCTCAAGACGCCTTGAAGCTGTAATTGCTGCCAAAGGTGCATCAACCAAGTATTAGGCTAAGGGTGTGTACAGATATGTATTATAGAATGAGTCTGTAATGTAATAAAACGTGGAGAAGGTGAAAGGGGTGTGCAGACTTTCCGGCTTGACTGTATAGTACATCCCTGATTTTTACATAACTGGATTAGTTAACTTTGTTGTCACACAAACTATTTCCTGTTTTATTTGTGGATCTTCTCTAATGTCATGCCTCTACAAACTTTCAATCGTGCGTGAGGCTAATTTTGCATTCAATATAAATAGCATTGCTTTATTATGTACGTCCATATTTGTATTCAATGTGCATGGCTGGATCTGGTGTAAGGCCAAAATGATTCTGTTTGTGCATCACCTGTTTGTAAATCATCACTCAAACATGCTGTTAGTGAACGGGCAAATAGCCGGTAAAGCTGTTCAGATTTGGATTTAAATTATTTCTCAAGTGACAAAACTGAGTGGCAGACTGGTAAAAAATTGATGTAATTTGTGAGGGACTCTAGAAGAGAACAAGCATTTGTCCTGGGGGAAGGATATGTCAGTTACTGCCGAAATGTCACCCGGTCTTCATTTGCCATCATTCTCCCCTGGCACTCTCTTTGATTGGATTTTAAACCATTTCTGCAGACACAGACATAATGAATATGCCAGCTTTAGTTACGCTTGCTGGCCTGTGGCTCTGTAGCCTGCAGACAGTATACCTCATGCAAACGCTAAACCTGATTACAGTTAGCTGTCAAAGCCAAGAGTCAGCATCTCACAAACAAGACAAGGATATTGTTACTGAGGGCTCATCCAATAGATAATGTTACTGTCATCCTCAATAAATATAACCCCAAATCAGAAACAGTTGGGACAGTATGGAAAATGCAAATAAAATAAAAATGCAGTGTTCGTTACATTTACTTTGACTTTTATTTGATTGCAGACAGTTGCAGACAAACCCAAGATATTTCATGTTTTTTTCTGCTCAAATTCATTTCATTTGTTAATGTGGGATGGGAGCAATTTAGGACTAGTAATTAGGTGAAAAAACTAAATAATGATGTGATTCCAAACAGGTGATGTCAACGGGTGATTGTAATCATGGTTTGATACAAAAGCAGCATCCAGGAAAGGCTTTGATGAGCAAAGATGATTAGAGGATCTCCAGTTTGTCAACAAATGTGTGAGAAAATTATTAAAATGTTTAAAAACAATGTACCTCAAAGAAAGATTGGAAGGGATTTGCATATTTCTCCCTCTACAGTGCATAATATCATTAAATGATTCAAGGAATCGGAAGAAATTTCAGTGCGTAAAGGCCAAGGGTGCAAGCTTAAGCTGAGCACCCGCGATCTACGATCCCTCAGGCGGCACTGCATCAAGAACCGCCGTTACACAATAGTTGATATAACCACAAAGGATTACTTTGGCAAACCTTTGTCAAGCACTACAATACAGAGTTACATGCACAAATGCCACTTAAGACTTTACTGTGCAAAAAAGAAGCCTTATTTTAACCATGTCCAGAAGCTGCGTCGACTTCTCTGAGCTCGGAGGCATCTAGGATGGACCATCACACAGTGGAAACGTGTATTGGAGGCCGTGTGCTCTGAACCAAAGACGAAAAGGACCATCCAGACTGTTATCTGCAACAAGTCCAAAAGCCAGGGTCTGTCATGGTATGGGGCTGTGTCAGTGCACTTGGCAAAGGTAATTTACACTTCTGTGATGGCAACATTAATGCCGAAAAGTACATTGAGATCTTAGAGTAACATATGCTGCCTTCAAGACGTCATCTTTTCCGGGGATGTCCATGCATTTTTCAACAAGACAATGCAAAACCACATGCTGCACACATTACAAAGGCATGGCTGCGGAAGAAGAGCGTACGGGTACTGGACTGGCCTGCCTGCAGTCCTGACCTGTCCCGACCCCGTACTGTTGTACATCTTAAGACGTGTTTGCAAGAAGAATGGGACAAAATAAAAGCTGAAACACTAAATCACTTGGTATTCTCAGTGCCAAAGCATCTTTTAAGTGTGGTGAAAAGGAATAGTAACATTACAAAGAGGTAAATGCATTACTGTCCCAACTTTGTTTGGAATGTGTTGCAGGTCTGAAATGCAGGAATGGATGTTTATTAATAAATGAAATGAAGTTGAGCAGATAAAACATAAAATATATCAGGTTCATCCTGTCTGCAATCAAATAAAAGTCAAAGTAAATGTAAGAAACTCTGTTTTTTTACTATTTGCATTTTCCATGCTGTCCCAACTTTTTCTGATTTGGGGTGGTAGTTAGCAGTTCCTGTTTATAACCTTTTATAATAAATACAATCATCCTGAGTTCATTAAAAGTTCATACCCCTGATCGTCACACAGCCACCCACACACCACCTTTACACATGCACACACAACCTGACCCACAAAGACATCTCCTGATAATAAAGATGATCCTGAGTTCATTAAAACTTCATACCTCTGATCATCACACAGCCACACACACCAAATCTGACCCATAATGACATTTCCAGATAATAAAAATGATAATCCTGAGTTCATACACACAGACACCCCTAAAACCTTATCGACATGTCCTCATTGTAAAATGTAATTAACTTAGACACAAGTTTGGTGAAAGATACGTTTTGCCACTCATCCAAGTGACTTCTTCAGCTGAGCTGGTGGTGAATACCCCAACCTTATATGCAGACGATTTGCATAACGACTGATCACCGCCCACTGCATAACAATGAAACCTATGATCAGGTCCATATGCAAATCACAATGACCATTAATTACAATGGTCATGTGTGCCTTTCACACATGATTGGGGTATAGCTCCTATTATGGCGTTGTAAGATGGTGAGAGATGTACTCTCAGCCCCCCTCCTCGGTTCAGGGATGGTCGTTCCCTCTTCACATAGATGGCCTCTGACTCCCCGTTCAAACCAGCATTCCTCCTTGTCAAGGATCTGCACATCTTCAACGGATGGCCCAACATAGAAGATCAACCTTTTCTGGCCAGGACTCCACAGTTTACACTCACCTGCAAGCCAGCGGCCACTCATTTAATAATGAAGATGTCCAGATCCTTGACAAGGAGGAACGCTGGTTTGAACAGGGAGTCAAAGATCAGTTGTTATGCAAATCGTCTGCATATAAGGTTGGGGTATTCACCACCAGCTCAGACTGCAGAAGTCACTTGGATGAGTGGGGAAACGTATCTCTACAACAAACTTGTGTCCAGATGAACTGATTCAACTTTGTGTATTTGTGTACCTGGATTATTGAGCATGCATCAAGAGATACCTTAGACACCTGTCTAAAAATAATAAAGTCTTGTTGTCCCCATGTCCTGTGTTTTACAGGTTATAAAAAGATACCCATGTGTCTTGAACTATATAAAAAAACACAATACTACTAATACCCTAAGGTCTTGCCACAGCAGTTCACAGCAAGTTAGGACTTTGACTCGGGCAGCCTCAGACCATTACAATACCACCACCATGTTTCCCTGTTGATATGATGATCTTATGGTGGAATGTGGTTTTAGCTTTATGCTAGATGTAATGGGACCCATGTCATTCAAAAAATTCCACCTTTGACTCGACAGTCTACACAATTCTGCCAAATTTGTAAATGCAAGACAAATTGTGCCTTGTAACTCTCCAATGGATGCCATTTTTGTCCAGTGTTTATTATTGTTGGATCGTGAACACTGAACTGAGGCAAGTGAGGCCTACATTTCTATAGGTGTTTCTCTGGGTTAACCTGTGACCTTCCTGGTTGAATCATCGATGCATTCTTGGTGTAATTTTGGTAGGCCAGCCACTCTTGGAAAGGTTCACCACTGTTCAAAGGTTTCTCTATTTGTGGATAATGGCTCTCAGTGCAATTCACTGGACTCTCAGAGCTTTAGCAATGGCTTTGTAATTAAAGAAAAAAAGTGAATAAAAAGAGATAGAGCAGAAATGAAAACTGGTTGTCACAATGAGCGGCACCCCACCCCACCAACTGGCACAGCATGCACCAGACGTGGGTCCTAACTTGGGGCCTGCTCCAGAAAAAGACGTCACTCAATCAGGGCATTGCAACACCAGCTGAGTTCCCAGAAAGACAGAAAATATGCTAGTGATAGCTCAGTGGTTAAGGTGCTGGACTAGTAAACAAAAGGTTGCCGGTTCAAGCCCCGCCACCACCAAGTTGCCACTGTTGGGTCCCTGAGCAAGGCCCTTAACCCTCAATTGCTCATTGTGTTCCGCTCACTGTGTAAGTCACTTTGGATAAAAGCGTCTGCTAAATGCTGAAAATAAACAGTAAATATACTCAATGTACTTTTCTGCATTAATGCTGCCATCACAGAAGTGTAAATGACCTTTGCCCTGGGCACTGGCCCCATACCATGACAGACCCTGGCTTTTGGACTTGTTGCTGATAACAGTCTGGATGGTCCTTTTTGTCTTTGGTCCAGAGCACACGGTGTCCATTTTTTCCAAAAAAGACCTGGAATGCTGATTCATCTGACCACAATACCCGTTTCCACTGTGTGATGATCCATCCTAGATGCTTCCGAGCCCTGAGAAGTCGACACCGCTTCTGGACATGGTTAGCATAAGGCTTTTTTTTTTACACAGTAAAGTTTTAAGTGGCATTTGTGCATGTAACTCCATATTGTAGTACTTGACAAAGGTTTGTTAAAGTAATCCCTCACCCATGTGGTTATATCAGCTATTGTTGAGTGGCGGTTTTTGATGCAGTGCCGTCTGATGGATCAAAGATCACGGGCGTTCAGCTTAAGCTTGCACCCTTGGCCTTTATGCACTGAAATTCCTCCCGATTCCTTGAATGGTTTAATGATATTATGCACTGAAGAGGGAGAAATATGCAAATCCCTACCAATCTTTTTTTGAGGTACATTGTTTTTAAACAGTTCAATAATTTTCTCACACATTTGTGGACAAACTGGAGATCCTCTGATCATCTTTGCTCATCAAAGACTCAGCCTTTCCTGGATGCTGCTGTTGTACCAAACCATGATTACAATCACCTGTTGACATCACCTGTTTGGAATCACATCATTATTAAGTTTTTTCACCTCATTACTAGCTTTAAATTGCCCCTGTACCAACTTTTTTTGGAATGTGCTGCAGGCCTGAAATGCAGGAATGGAGGTATATTAACAAATAAAATGAAGTCGAGCAAACAAAACATGAAATATCTTGGGTTTACACTATCTGCAATCAAATAAATGTCAAAGTAAATGTAAGAAACATTGCATTTTTATTTTATTTGCATTATATTACATTTATTTCCATACTGTCCCAACTTTTTCTAATTTGGGGTTGTAAATTAATGGAAAAAAAGATGGGTCTCACTTATTGTCTTTTATGTTCTTTGAAAAACATACAGAAACAATTACTATTATTATTATTCCTGTTTTCACCTTTATGTGGTATATGGTGAACCCAGTTCTCAATAAGAGCTGAGAGCAAATCACCCTGTCACCTTTCTAAGTATTTATGTACTGTTCATAAGAGTTATCTTCTGTACTTTGCTGGCTGATGGCTGGCCTGGGAGCATTTGAAGGTAGTTATTCAATTCATTCTTAAGTGCTCCTCTTATCATCACTGCAACCGCTCATGTTTTAGCATTTAATAATATATGGACTTTATCTATAGTTCCTGAGTGGTTCAGCCTCTTTCAGTGAAATTTATTAACTTGAACTGTGATAGTGTTGTGAAGGAGAGAATCTGGCGAAACATGATGGCCAAGATGTTGTACTAGCAATCTCCCTGACATTGTGCTGCACAAAAAGGACAGGACCTGAGCCAAAACGTACCCTCCTTTTTGTGCAGCACAAGGTCACAGTGGATTTCTAGTACCACACCATGGCCATCATGCTTATTTTTTTATTATAATTATGTAATGAATTGGGCTAGACTTGACAAGTGGGACGGACACACACTCGGAGAGTGTTTAATAATAATAAAGAACAAGACAAGTGTACACTGTTACGGGGTCACATTGGTGGAGGGTTTTAGCCACACCTGTTGATCTTTTCCTATTGGTGCACGGGGATTAATTAGTCTAATCACGAGCTCTATATATAGAAGTGGTGTGGGAATCCTTGTTGCCAGTTGGTCTCTTTACGTCGTACGACTTGAGCATTATATTATATCCCTGTTACTATTTTTGAGCCTTTACCCTGGCTGTGCTTATTCTGTTTGTTGCAGGTGAGAGCGGTCCAGGCGATTCTTGAAATTTTGGACACTTTACGTTATTAGAAGCCCTGGAACCGACTCCGTTCCTTTTGACATGTGTTATGTGCTTATGAACATTAACTTTCTTTACATACGTTGTAGTATTCTTTGTTACATTGCTGATTGTATTTTGGGTACTGGTATTAAAACCCTCTTTATTGATTTCTGTTTCTGAGCTTGATTTTCCGAGTAGTGGTTCCAAACTAACCTCTAGGGGTTGTTTGAATCCCCATAACAGTACACAAGACAAGACATACAAACACATGACCTAAGCTAACTGATAATGCTAATCTAAACAAACATGAACAATGCTAAAGCTAAAGTAAATGCTATGCTAACTGCTAAGCTAAACATATGAGACAGGAACCTAAACCATAAGCTAAGCTAACAAAGAACATCGACTAACTAACACAAAACATGACCAAGACTAACTTTAAACAAAACTTATAAAAAAGGAACATTAGCAAACAAACAGAAGCAAACAGACAGGAGCAAACTAAATCTACAAGAGCAATATAACATAACCAAACCCAACATGAGCTACGAACAAACTGACATCAAGTCAAACCAAAATAATCTCCGCTGAAGGATCCACAGCTGCTCCCTTAAATGTGGATCATTAGCATCATTGACCAATCATGACGAGGGGGCGTTGTCTTGCTCCTGGAGAAAGGGGCGTGGCACACAAACAAACTCCAGGAGCACAGAGGCCCGATTTGTGACAAATTATTATCAGTATTTTTAATAGGTAATTTCATTTCCCAGGGAAAAAACTGGGCACAAGGCAGGAATACCCTGGACAGAACACCAATTCACTGCAGGGCTTTGACCTTTCCTCCGTCTGACACAGATAGCACTGACATTTAAATTTAGATCTCAGCGGTGGTGGACTAGAAAAATAGACAGATTGTAGTAATAGTAAGTAGTAGTAATATTTAATATGGTTGTAAATATATGATATCCTTATGTCATTTTAGGGGAATGGGATAATTGCATCTGTTCTATACATGAAAAAAGAATAGGTAAATGTCATTGTCAGTTATTTGATCGATTATAATCTTTTAGTCAAGGTGTCCATGCTGACCCCTGTACACCGCCGAAAGCACCAACAATGGGCACGTGAGCATCAGAACTGGACCACGGAGCAATGGGAGAAGGTGGCCTCGTCTGATGAATCACGTTTTCTTTTACATTACGTGGATGACCGGGTGCGTGTGCGTCGCTTACCTGGAGAACACATGGCACCAGGATGCACTGTGGAATGAAGACAAGCCGGTGGAGGCAGTGTGATGCTTTGGTCAATGTTCTGCTGGGAAACATTGGGTCCTGCCATTCATGTGGATGTTACTTTGACACGTAACACCTACCTAAGCATTGTTGCGGACCATGTACACCCTGTCTTGGAAACGGTATTCCCTGATGGCTGTGGCCTCTTTCAGCATGATAATGTGCCCTGCCACAAAGCAAAAATGGTTCAGGAATGGTTTGAGGAGCACAACAACAAGTTTGAGGTGTTGACTTGGCCTCCAAATTCCCCAGAACTCAATCTAATTGAGCATCTGTGGGATGTGCTGGACAAACAAGTCCAATCCATGGAGGCCCCACCTCACAACTTACAGGAGTTAAATGATCTGCTGCTAACATCTTGGTGCCAGGTACCACAGCACACCTTCAGGGGTCTAGTGGAGTCTGTGCCTCGATGGGTCAGGGCTGTTTTGGCAGCAAAAGGGGGACCAACACAATATTAGGACCAGCACAACACAGTAAAATACAACACAAATTCTGTCCTGAAACAGTTGACACTCTGAAAAAAGTTAGATTTACGTCTTATACTTAACATTTATCAAATCTGTTTGTACTGATAGTTCCTATAGCATGAGAATGCAGTATTCTTTCTGCAGTGAGATTGAATCGATGTGATTTAGGTGCAAAGATAAGCAGTGATCTCTGGGAATGATACCTGGAGAAGACTTGGATTGAACAACAGCAGAGCTTTTCACAAGGGAGGATGAAACTGACAAAGGCTTCTGAATTAATAATGACCACTGAAACTTTGGAGTGAGAGAGAGTGAAGCAGGAGAAAACCAAAACCAGTTTCCACCTACGCCGTATTTAACCTGGCAAATAAACAGGACATGATGTTCCACAGAGAAGTAAAGCAATCTTCAGTTAAAGTGCACTTAAAGGTTAGAGAATTTTGATGGATGGTAAAGGATGTCGCTTAAAAAACGTTTAAGATCAAACACAGGGTGAAACTGAGATATAAAATGCAGTTTCTTCTGTACCCCATTGAGAGTTTAGCTATGAGTCCACAATCCCGTAATACAATAATAAAACAGAACCTAACAGACAAGTAAGGCTAATTAGGACAGAATTTCCCAGTGGTCAAAAGAGATATTAGTTTAGTGCTAATTGCTTAAAACGATCTGTTGTGTCTGATTAATTGTGTGAGGGCTCTTTGGAAATGTCTCTGCAGTACCCCAGCTATTTTTAATAGCTTGATAGAGTAGCCTAATTTCTGACACTTGTCACTAAATTAGGTTCATTTTCTGTATTCTGTACAGAAGCCACTGCTGTCTATTGGGCATATATAACAGTATCTGTTTCTGGACTGAGGGTCTTATCATGGGAGAGGGTCTTATCATCATAGCACTGTCGCCTCACAGCAAGACGGTCGGTCCTGGGTTCGATCCCCAGGCAGGATGGTTAGGGTCCTTTCGTGGAGTTTGCATGTTCTCCCCGTGTCGGCGTGGGTTTTCTTCCCGGGAGCTCCGGTTTCCTCCCACAGTCCATTAATATGCAGTCAGGTTGATTGGAGACACTGAATTGCCCTATAGGTGAATGGGTGTGTGTATGTGTCTGCCCTGTGATAGACTGGTGCCCCGTCCAGGGTGTTACTGTGTGCCTTGCACCCATTGAAAAGCTGAGATAGGCTCCAGCACCCCCCGCGACCCTAATTGAATAAGTGGTAAAGAAAGTGAGTTAGTGTCTGAGCTTGAAAGGTGTCTTTTATAACTAATTGCTGTGGAGATCAGCAGTGGGGCTTGGTTATGGAATCATGCCCTGCTACCTTGCCAAATATGGCCGGCAGAGGGGGCACATAGGTACAGCTGAAAGGATGTGTCAGTTCCTCTTAACTGACAGTCACCTGTGCCTTACTGGGCACTAATTTGCTCCAGATGGAAGTGTTTCTATTTATCAAGTTTTTTTATTTTCTTTGTGAGAAAATTGTGATCCAGCACACTTTGATCTCCTTCAGGGAACTCATGCTGGATCTGGCTTCGCAGTTGGGCTTTGCAGTTGGTAGAGTGGAGTGCTTGTCATGCATTGCCATCCCTGGCTTGTTCTGGGTTTTCTTTCTTTCCTTGTTATTTCAAAAATGTGGTTGTCGCAGATTTGAGTGGCTTGCCATATTGTGACAACAAGGTTTGATTTCTGTGCTCTCCCTTTTCTATTCCATTTCCATTGTTTTGGACACCGCATTCATTGTCCTTATTCATTTTTTTTCTATTTATTTATGCATTTTCTCCCATTTTTCTCCCGATTTAGTGTAGTCTACTGCTGCTGGGGATCCCTGATTGCATTCGAGGAAGGTATATTTCATGTCCACGCCTCCTTTGACCTGTGTGCAGTCCTTAGCAGACCCTTTCTTTTTTAACAACACACATCACATTTCAGTACAGTACGTGTGCTGTACCATACACCAAAATGCATTTCCTTCTTTTTATATAAAATGTATCTTAGCAGAAACAACAATAACTCTCATATTTCTCTATTATTTCCTTCTTTATTTCAACAGTATTGTATTTTGTAGGTGTAATTGCACAAAAGAAAGAATACTTTACTGAGCCGACTTCCTTCTTCTCTCTCACTCACTGTCCCCTCTGTCTGATACACAGTAACATCTACTGGCAGGAGTAATAATACAACAACAAATAGTAATAGATTCATTTTCGCAACACTGCACTCTCTCTGCACATTGTTTGGGGATATTTTAATATTGAATTTTACACAATATAAAGAAAATACCAAAAAAACACCTTCCGCTGTCCGAATGTTTGCTCACTGTATATATATATATATATATATATAGAGAGAGAGAGAGAGAGAGAGAGAGACTGTCGGAGTTAACTTGTGCGTGACGTCACGTGTTTCGCGAATGTCGGTTCGTAATCCGAAATTTGTTTGTACGTTAAGTTGAAAAAGATCGTTCGTAACCCAAAATGTTCATATGGTAAACCGTTGGTTCATAACAAGGGTCTACTGTATAAGCTGTTTTGCAGTCAGCTTACTTCAGGTAATGCCACATCATCTAAAAAATCTCAGTCTTTTAATAAATTACCTTTGTGTTGAAAAGTCTTTTTCATCATTTCTATTAGTTTAAGCTTCAATTCTATAAAATTTCTTAATACACTTTTCATTTTATTAGTATCTTCATATAAGCCCCAGAGGAGCCAATCGGCCCAAAGCCCTTCCTAATGTCTACTGAAAAACTGTGGGGTTTTTTCTGCAATTA
Source organism: Trichomycterus rosablanca (assembly GCF_030014385.1). Classification (NCBI taxonomy): domain Eukaryota; kingdom Metazoa; phylum Chordata; class Actinopteri; order Siluriformes; family Trichomycteridae; genus Trichomycterus; species Trichomycterus rosablanca. The sequence goes on along the minus strand of NC_085989.1, from coordinate 18,425,769 downwards.
TTTATAAAGTGGACACACGAACTAAGATATCAGCAAGTCTTTCTGATTTCTGCAGGCATTTTACTGCTAGCCAAAGGTTCTTTGTCTCCCTTCTTTAAAATTTCATGTTGTGCTCCTGATATGATTTTTGCAGAGTTTCTATCTCTTTTTTAAATATTTTGTTCTTTTTGTAGGCAGTTTATTTTATTGTGGATTATTTCTTAAATTTGTTTTGGTGAGGTCATGGTTCACATAAACATATTTTTTCTTCTTTTTTAGAACACACACAGACATGTGTGCCTTTTGATTAGGTAGCTGGGGAGCAACCACTCGTCATAGTTCTAACAGAACTGGAAAACCCACGAGTTGCATTGCTAATAATGACTAATGCATTGCACATGCATTTGGTTCTATTTAACCCTTCAATGCAATAATGATTAAAAACATTATCTAGATTTTTTAAGATTCTTTTTATTACTCAAAATTATGCTAACATTTAAATCTACTTCCATTTTTTACAAAATCGTTTTATTTTAAAATGAATTCCCTGTCCACGTATGTGGATACCATTCTATAAAGGCTTAACATTTCACAACTGATAATATGGAATATTATGTTTTTAATGTCATGTTATGCCATGAATTTAAGCTAAATTACAACCCCAAATCAGAAAAAGTTGGGACAGCATGGAAAATGCAAATAATAATAAAAAACAGAGTTTCTTACATTTACTTTGATTTTTATTTCATTGCAGACAGGATGAACCTGAAATATTTCATGTTTTATCTGCTCAACTTCATTTAATTTATTAATAAACATCCATTCCTGCATTTCAGGCCTGCAACACATTCCAAAAACAGTTGGGACAGTAAAGCATTTACCACTTTGTAATGTTGTCATTCCTTTTCCCCACACTTAAAAGACGTTTTGACACCGAGGATACCAAGTGATTTAGTGTTTCAGCTTTTATTTTGTCCCATTCTTCCTGCAAACACGTCTTAAGATGTGCAACAGTACGGGGTCGTCATTGTCGCATTTATCTTTTCAAAATTCTCCACACATTCTCTATTGGGGACAGGTCAGGACTGCAGGCTGGCCAGTCCAGTACCCATACCCTCTTCTTCCACAGCCATGCCTTTGTAATGTGTGCAGCATGTGGTTTTGCATTGTCTTGTTGAAAAATGCATGGACGTCCCTGGAAAAGATGACGTTCTGAAGGCAGCACATGTTGCTCTAAGATCTCAGTGTACTTTTCTGCATTAATGCTGCCATCACAGAGGTGTACATGACCTTTGTCAAGGGCACTGACACAGCCCCATACCATGACAGACCCTGGCTCTTGGACTTGTTGCTGATAACAGTCTGGATGGTCCTTTTCGTCTTTGGTCCTGAACACAGTGTACATTTCTCCCAAAAAAAAGATCTGATATACAGATTGGTCTGACCACTATACATATTTTCACTGTGTGAGGGTCCATCTGAGATGCCTCTGAAACTAAAACTTAATGCAGCTTCTGGACAGGGTTAACATAAGGCCTATTTAAAAGTTTTAAGTGGCATTTGTAAATGTAACTCTGTATTGTAGTGCTTGATAAAGGTTCTTGATTCAGTGCCATCTGAGGAATTGAAGGTTATGGAAGCTTGCGCTCTTGCCCTTTACGAACTAATGTATAATTCCTCCAGATTCCCTGAAATTTTAATGATATTATGTACTGTAGAAGGAGAATTATCCAAAATTCAATCAATCAAATTCAATCGAAAATGTTCTTATGCATTTGTTGGCAAACTGGATCTTCTCTGTCCATCTTTGCTCCGGTAAGACTCACATTCACATGGATACTGTTTTTGTTCCCGATTACATTTACATTTTCAGCATTTAGCAGACACTTTTATCCAAAGCGACTTACACAATGAGCTGAACACGATGAGCGATTGAGGGTTAAGGGCCTTGCTCAGGGACCCAACAGTGGCAACTTGGTAGTGGCGGGGCTTGAACCGGCAACCTTCAGTTTACTAGTCTAGTACCTTAACATCATCTGTTTGAAATCACAATTACTAGGCCTAAATTACCCCAGTCTCACTTGTTTTTAATGTGTTTCTGGCCTGAAATGCAGGAATTGAGGTATATTAACAAGTTAAATGAGTTCACCAGACAAAACATGAAATATATTGGGTTCATATTGTCCTCAATAAAATAAAAGTCAAAGTAGCTGTATGAAACACGGCATGAAACATTTTCCTGCACTAGGGGTGCATTTCTGAATTTTTCATGCAATAGAAAACATTCCTGGAATTGTTGGTGCAGTGAATCCAAATATACACTACAAGCCTCTTGAGACTTTTTCTGAGTTAAATGTGCAACCACTAAGGCCTCCTTACAGACATTATAGGCAAGTGGCCTGGAAGTGCTCATGGCTCATTCATCCTTGCCAACCCTAGAGTGTGTCAGATGGCAAGGGACGGTGCGTTTGTTGGTGCATATGTACTGGGTAAAAGCAGTTATCCACTCTGAAGCTACTTACTCACTCCTGTCTTGAATCCCCAGACTGAGGCTGAGGAGAGATACAACATGGCACACAGCAGAACACACAGTGTTGTGGAGAGAGCATTGGGCATTTGGAAAACGCATTTTTGGTGCCTATATAGTCAGTGGAGCTTTCGTGTTCACCAAAAGGCAGCTGTGCCATCATAGTTGTATGTGCTATGCTAGCATTTGCCTTCTTGATGCAAAAGATGAGGAAGAGGATGAGGACAGAAAGTATATATACACTGATCAGCCATAACATTAAAACCACCTCCTTGTTTCTACATTTTCTGTCCATTTTATCAGCTCCACTTACCATATAGAAGCACTTTGTAGTTCTACAATTACTGACTGTAGTCCATCTGTTTCTCTACATACTTTTTAAGCCTGCTTTCACCCTGTTCTTCAATGGTCAGGACCACCACAGAGCAAGTATTATTTAGGTGGTGGATCACTCTCAGCACTGCAGTGACACTGACATTGTGGTGGTGTGTTAGTGTGTTTTGTGCTGGTATGAGTGGATCAGACACAGCAGCGCTGCTGGAGTTTTTAAATACCGTGTCCACTCACTGTCCACTCTATTCGACACTCCTACCTAGTTGGTCCACCTTTTAGATGTAAAGTCAGAGACGATTGCTCATCTATTACTGCTGTTTGAGTTGGTCATCTTCTAGACCTTCATCAGTGGTCACAGGACTCTGCCCATGGGGCACTGTTGGCTGGATATTTTTGGTTGGTGAACTATTCTCAGCATTTTATAGATCTGTTAGACAGAACTAACCTCACGTGCATCAATGAGCCTTGGCCACCCTTGACCCTGTCACCGGTTTACCACTGTTCCCTCCTTGGACCACTTTTGATAGATACTGACCACTGCAGACCGGGAACACCCCACAAGAACTGCAGTTTTGGAGATGCTCTGACCCAGTCGTCTAGCCATCACAATTTGGCCCTTGTCAAACTCGCTCAAATCCTTACGCTTGCCAATTTTTCCTGCTTCTAACACATCAACTTTGAGGATAAAATGTTCACTTGCTGCCTAATATATCCCACCCACTAACATGTGCCGTGATGAAGAGATAATCAGTGTTAATCACTTCACCTCTCAGCGGTCATAATGTTATGCCTAGTCGGTGTATTTGGACATGATATCAAGTTTGGCCCTATTTAATTTAGCTGTAACTGCTCTTTTTTTACATTAACTCTTTCTTTTTCAAGGGCAATTAACTCCTTACACCCACAGGTTTGGATCTCTGGAGCAGGTAGAGACCTTTGACTGGGCTGTGCAGGGGAGGAGATGACCCAGGACTGCTGCAAAGTGAAGGTTGCACAGGAAATGTAGGCTAAAGTGGGGTAGATTGGAACTCATTTAAAGCTCCATAAATCCCCCAGAGATCCCTACAGTTGCTGTTGGGCATGGTTTTACCAGTGATTTTTTCTGTTATGTAGTAAGACCCATTGCAGTAATTGACTTCCACCTGTCTAAGTTCTCTCTTTCTCGAGTTCTGCCCCCATTTATTTAGCTTGACTAGAAAAGTTGTGCATTGTTTCTGATTTTGATAACAGATTTAATATCACTACATGCATTTATGTTCTTTTCTTCACATTTTTGTACCAGCAATTTAAATCCTTATTAGTTATTAGTTTTGCATAATGATTATTTGCGTAATGTGTGTAAATTGGTGAGTCAGTTTTCAACTGGCACTGTTTTTCAGAGCAGATACACTCTGCATCAATCAGCCAGCAGATGTCGTAATTGCACCAATTATAAGGAACCCTGGTCCGGCTCATCCCAAACAGAACAACAAGCCAATTGTTGTTCCTGTGGCCGCCCAGCCCAGCCGGATGGCAGAACTGAGATTCGATACGATGTATTTGAAATCCCAGCTCTGGTGTGCTAGCGTATTTTACCGCTACGCCACCTGAGCGGCACCAAATACTATTTAAAACTTATTCTACAATTTGGAGAGTAATAAAGATTTTAGGACACACTCACAAAGTCCTTAGAGATACGTCATTTTTAAAGTTGTTTGTGAATAGCTAAGATTAACCATTATCAGAAAACGCACCCCGGTTGTATATCTTGCCTTTACCTTGCTTATTAAAACCTGATGGATGCCCCTGACTAACACCCTAGAGGCACGGAGGAAATTACCTGAATATATGTAGGATATTTAAAATTAGCCCGAACCTCCCAACTTCTACATCCCTAAAGGTAAAACGTCCATCAAAATGAACAAACTCTAAATCTTTGAAGCATCATATGACCACTGGAACAACTCAAAAAGCAATTTGTTTCCAAAAAAAGACAACGTGATTGCAGCTAAGGGCAAAAAGGTTGTTTGAGCAATTGAGACTAGGTCAAAGTGAATGGAAACTAGAGATTCAGACACCTTTTAAGATCTCATGAAAAATGCAAAGCATTATTTTGGGATCCTGATACCAAGACCCTTGAGCGTTTCAAAGGGCATTGCTGTTTTCAGATTAGTCTAAATTCTTTATAAAGCTGAGTGAGGACAGGACTATTACAACATCTTAAATATTGACATCATTTACTCCCAGAAGACAGGTCACAAAGATTGTGCGTATTGATCATAGCTACAGCTGTCTAAATGGTGCTGGACGTTAACATGTCTGAACAAAAGGAGAGCTGGGCATGACAGAATGCTTTTATTTCGACATTCAACTTATGTCAAAAATGTATTGACAGTTTGTAGTTCTTGATAAAGATTCTTATTTGCAGTGCCGTCTGAGGGATTGAAGATCATGGATGCTCCTTTACGTACTATAATTCCTCCAGAATGTGTTGCAGGCCTAAAATGCAGGAATGGATGTACAGTATATTAACAAGTAAAATGAGACTGACCAGACTAAACATTAAATATATTGGATTCATACTGTCTTTAATAAACTAAAAGTCAAAGTATCTGTATGAATACCAAGAATAACAATAACATCCTTGACAGCCGTCAAAACACTCTGAAGCCATTGATTATCCATGCATCAAACAGTGTTCCTTTATCCATTAAAAACATCTACGTTTGAACTTTTGATGGGATGCACCTTAACAATATAATACCATCAAAAGGTTGAAATAAAGGAAAAATACATATATTACCTCTCATCCGAAACTGCCCAATCTAGCACCCAAAAAGCAACAAGCCCACCTGCCACAGATATCAGTGAGAGGTTTTGGTAGACAATCACTTAATGAGCGTTAATTCACTCTAGGTGGAAGTGTTTCTATTTATCACATTTTTCTCTCACACACTTACCAGCTCCTCTGTTTAGCAAGTCAAGTCAAATGTATTTGTATAGCACTGTTTACAATGGACATTGTCTCAAAGCAACTGAACAGATTCCAGGACCAACAGACCAAAAGCCTCTGTTGGCCTGGAGAATAAGCAACCAATTTGGTCCAGTTTGGTCATACTTTGTGTCTTTCTGGGTACTCAAAAGGTTTTGAAGCACTTTTCAGGTGTCAAAAGTGAATTTTCCTGGTCGTTCAAGCTGCCCCTCTTTTTTGGAGTGGTCACCAGTGGTGTGCGATACTGCAAAATTTGGTATCGATCCGATACCAAGAAATACAGGGCCAGTATCGTCGATACCAATACCGATACTTTTTAATAATTAATGTAGATTCATCAAATTTCTAAATCTGAATGAATTTTCATGACCTTTGAGTGTATTATTGTAATACATAAATTTTTTGTAAGTAGCTGCTCTCAGCAGGATTGTAAAAAAAATTCAGTTGTTTAAAGCAGACCAATTTCTAGTTTCTGGTGCTTTACTTTCTCACAACGTTACCATCAGGGCATATCACCACAAAGCGGCTAACTCATACCACATAGTTGTGTTTGCTGGGTGAATAAATTTGTTAATTTTTAATAGTGACCGAATATATGTGTCCTTGCTAATTTAAAATAAAAAACCGATGCTATTCTGTTTACATTTATAAGCACAAAGTCAAAAGAAAAGAGCTCTCATTCACCAAAACACAAACACTTAGAATAAGAGCCTCACTACGCATGCATTCCGATTCATTTGCGTAGGGTGCACAAAGTGTGTAAGGTGCATCCGTACTTTATGTACGTATAGTTTACACTATTATTTCCATAAAATTGACCCTATTTCTGTATTTCTGTATGTTTGCAAAGCAAAGTATTCAAAAACGTACAATCTTCTAATGCCTACCAATGTACTGATGTCTGTCACAGCAGAGCAGGAGGGGAGGAGCAAGGTGTGCATGTAAGATGTGAGAGGACGAGTCTGTACAGACATGGTCTTCACTTTCTGACGAAACGTGAGAAATGTGCTGAATGTAACGGAGAAAAAGTAAAACTAAAGTATCGACCCCCTCACCCTAGTATCGATCCGAGACCAATACCAACGTTGGTATCAATAATATCCATATTTAGATCGATCTGCCCACCATTAGTGGTCACTTTGTATGGACCCACGTGGACTGAACCTGGATGGGATGCAGACTCAGTTATTGCCACCTCCTGCTGGCTCTGAATGCTGCAGATTTGGTAGAACAGTAATGTTCTACCTTGGTTAAGCACCCTGCACTTGGGTTCATTTTCAATTCTTGCAGCTACTGGGCTCCATTACATTTTTTTTTCCCAGCAAAACATCAATCTAAAATTTAAAGAATATACCAATTTATAAGAGCACATCCTGTGTTTAGATGTAGCTAAGTGTTTTACATACCTAAATGTTATTTAAAGTTATTTTAGTCAGTATACAGGAAAGCCAGCATTTATTGCTGTGTCCCAATTCACACTGTGCTGAATTGAATGTGACAAATTAGTACATAAATAGTATATTAGTGTTGTTACTATTCACTTTACTATTCTAGTGCATTATATGCAGTTTATAATGCAAGTTTCCCACTGATTTGAGAAAATAAACTCCCCCACAAGCACATTAGCCATGCACATCTATGCATTTGTTGTCCAAATAAATCAAAAATAAGGATTTATTGAATACTTCTACTTTAATTACACCAGGCGTATATTGGTACCATGGACCTGCTGCGTTCTTAAATGATCATAGTAAATTGCTATGCTTGAAATGCATAGACAATCTCAGACTGCCACAAACTGGTTTGTTTATGCTGCCAAATGCTTTTATTTCTATGCCATCCAAATTGCTTCTATTTTGGGTGGAATTGGCAGATGGGTTATGTTTAAAAATGAGGGATTAAGAATGTAAAGGCAATCGTTGGACACCTGCCATTTATAAACACAAGCTTTACCAGTTCCTGATTGTGGCTTTAAGCTGTCTAGACCTTCCCATAAGAATCTCCCAAAAACAGTCACTCATCACTTCTGTAACACAGCCTTGTAATTACTATAAATATTGAATCCTCTGCCTCAGTCTGAAATGCTATAAATATTAATGGACAAAGACTCACACTGCAATAGCGGAAAACCACCTTTAAATATATCCAAAGCTATTACTCAAGACTGCTGTCAGGCTCTGCTGAAGGTGACTTACACCAGCAATGCTTACCCTTTGTCCTGAAGAAACCCTGTCCTGCATTTCTTCTTGTTCCCTGCTCTGTAATACAACCCCAAATCAGAAAAAGTCTTTGATCCCTCAGACGGCACTGCATCGAGAACCGACAGTCAACAATAGCTGATATAACCACATGGGTGAGGGATTACTTTGGCAAACCTTTGTCAAGCACTACAATACAGAGTTACATGCACAAATGCCACTTACAACTTTACTGTGCAAAAAAGAAGCCTTATGTTAACCATGTCCAGAAGCAGTGTCGACTTCTCTGGGCTCGGAGGCATCTAGGATGGACCATCACACAGTGGAAACGTGTATTGTGGTCAGATAAATCAGCATTCCAGGTCTTTTTTGGAAAAAAATGGACGCTGTGTGCTCTGGACCAAAGACGAAAATAATCATCCAGACTGTTATCAGCAAGTCCAAAAGCCAGGGTCCGTCATGGTATGGGGTTGTACCTAAACTGATTAAAATGGTCTTGCCCCTTGTACCACCCCCACGCTATGAAGGTGCCTGAACTAAACAGTTTAGGTCAGAACTATACAGTGGCACTGAAGCCCAGTTGACCTCACAAAGCAGTAACACACCACGGAACGGATTTAAATCCATCACAGGGCTTCAGTCACCCCCCACTTGGACAAAGCCAATCTTGTCTATATGTAGATTCCCAACCAGCTAATAACACGTGGAGTTTTGAACCATGGATCCCAGCATTAGTGGACTAGTGCTACATGACCTGAGCACCAATTTTCCACCACACCTGCACCACAATCCTCACTGATTGTTCACACCATGCCAACCATTTCTGATAAAGAAGAAGAAGCACAGATATCTCAACACAGCAGTCCAATGCGCTAACACACCAAGGCTGAGATCTCAAGCTTTTTTTGCAGGTGGTGCTATCAACCTGACTGGCTGTCCAGAACAGGCACAACTAGATGTACTCGAGGCACTAGTGATGGATCATTTGCAAGGTTATAGCATGACTCTCCTTACACAATATGAGTGTCTGAGACCACACCACTAACAGGTGAAAAAACGCCACCAACTGTATTTTCTCAAGTTCTCCTTGGCCAGCAGCAAGAGAATTGCAATAGGGAAATAGGCGATGACAAGATATGGGGGAAATGTAAAAAAAAAAGATAAAATAAGATAAGATTCCTTTATTGATCACCATGAAGGAAATTCGAGTGTTACAGCAGCTCCAGCACAGATGAAATACAGATAAAGATAGAGTAAATAAAATAGGGTAGAATAAAATATACACTACTTAAGGGCAATTACTATTATTCAGAAGTATGACAAATTTATTTCTATATAGAAAAAAACACTATATATACACATTATACACTGATCAGCCATAACATTAAAACCACCTCCTTGTTTTTACACTCACTGTCCATTTTATTATTAGATGGACTAGAGTCAGTAATTGTAGAACTACAAAGTGCTTCTATATGGTAAGTGGAGCCGATAAAATGGAGTGTAGAAACAAGGGGGTGGTTTTAATGTTATGGCTGATCGGTGTATATATATATACTGTATGTGTGTGTGTGTGTGTGTGTGTGTTTCACAAAGTCAAATGCAGGAGAAAGCCGGGGAAAAGGATCTTTAAGTTATTGTGTGTGTTTGGGCTGGCAGATCAGTGTGAGGACAGCCTGTGTATTCTGCTATTGTTATGCAGTCTGATGGCAGTGGGCACAAAAGAAAAAAAAAGTAAACAGGGCATTAAAACCTCCCAGAGAACCAAGTCAAATGGTAAATCTATTTTTGAAACATTCACTTTCATGTTTATAATACACTACACTAATTAGTTTATTTTCTATTATTCCCTATTACTATATTATTGTGCACCAATCAGGAATAACATTATGACCACCTTCCTAATATTGTGTTGGTCCCCATTTTGCTGCCCAAACAGCCCTGCAACTGTGATGCACTGTGTATTCTGACACCTTTCTATCAGAACCAGCAATTTGAGCTACAGTAGCTCGTCTGTTGGATCGGACCACACGGGCCAGCCTTCACTCCCCACGTGATGAGCCTTGGCCGCCCATGACCCTGTCGCAGGTTTACCACTCTTCCTTCTTTGGACCACTTAGATAGATACTGACCACTGCAGACCGGGAACACCCCACAAGAGCTGCAGTTTTGGAGATGCTCTGACGCAGTCGTCTAGCCATCACAATTTGGCCCTTGTCAAACTCGCTCAAATCCTTACGCTTGCCCATTTTTCCTGCTTCTAACACATTAACTCTGAGGATTAAATGTTCACTTGCTGCCTAATATATCCCACCCACTAACATGTGCCGTGATGAAGAGATAATCAGTGTTATTCACTTCACCTGTCAGTGGTCATAATGTTATGCCACGTCGGTGTACATTATTATTCTATAATTAAATTTAATGTCATAATTAAAAAAATATATAAAATTCTGTAAAGTAAAACAGGTCATGTACAAATAAAAGGTTGAGTTGTTTCTTCTGCTGACACATAATATAGTTCTAAAGTGGGGGAGCTTACTGACCTATTTCACTACCTTCCTGAAATCTGATTTTCTAGTTTGATGGCTAAAGCTGTTGCAATTTCACAGTGAAATTGAATGGAGCAGGTCTGATCAGATTCATCCACTGTGTGTGACTTTTGATCCACACCAGTGAATCCCACATTGCCAGATTTCTGTGGTTATTTGATCCTCTAGATGAAAGTGAACGCTCTATTTGATGCATGCTACCAATTTGACCAAAACATAAAAAAATGAGTGGATTCTGACGTGCAGCAGATCATGATAAAACATCTAAAGAGAACATAGCAATCACGTGTACAAAACCATCAGAGCTCTCTCGAGGTCAGCTACACCAGGGTGTAGTCTGTTACCTACTTTAATTCGCAAATGTTTGTAAGTCTGCATAGATAAAACTTTTGATGAATGTTTTGTTATATTTGCAGTTTATCTTTCATAGACTGGCAGGTGCAAAATTAAAACATGGTTGTTTACCTTCAAAGAAATGAGTGAGTTATGTTTTCTTTTCATGTCCTGTTTTAAGTCCATTTTGATTAAACAGATTACATCAAAATCTGTTTTTTATCAGCATCATGATTAACAAAACATACTGGGATGCTTGAAATGTCTACCTGGTTAATTTGCCATTATGATATGGTTTATAAGGGCGATACAGTAAAATGTAATTGCTGATCCTGGAAAAAAATCCTTACCCTAAAAAACTGAAATGATGTTTCCTTTTTCTTCTAGGTTCACCACAGTCGTTCTTTTTGGTCTGCATACCTGATTTGACTGAGTTTTTAAGCCTGATGCCTTTCTTGATGCAGCACTCATTTTAATCCCGGCTTAGGATCAGCACTGAGAGAGCAGAACCTCCCAATGGCTAGGCAGTTTGCCCAAATAACCCAAGATCCTTTCTAGACACAGACACTGGTCTAAAATGACATCTTTTTTAATTGTTTGTTTATTAGGATTTTAACGTCATGTTTTACACTTTGGTTACATTCATGACAGGAACGGTAGTTACTCTTTACACAAGATTCATCAGTTCACACAAAGTTATATCGAACACAGTCAAGGACAATTTAGTATCTCCAATTTACCTCACTTGCATGTCTTTGGACTGTGGGAAGAAAACCGGGCAGCCACAGTAAACCCACGCAGACACGGGGAGAACTTGCAAACTCCAAACAGAAAGGATCCGGACCGTCCCCCCTGGGGATCGAACCCAGGACCTTCTTGCTGTGAGGCGACAGTGCTACCCACTTAGCCATCGTGCCACTCACATCTTTTTTGATAAATTTTAATAGCCTGGCCAATGCATGGTCGCAAAATGTATGCCTATTTTTCCATAGAAGAGGTAGCTGTATACAAATTCCTTACTTTAGTAAAAGTACAAATACTCCTTCAGAGGTATACTCTATGTGTGCACCGCCACACTCCATAGGAAATAACGGCACAGCCAGCGCAAAAGAATAGTGAAAAGAATGAATAGAATACGGTATTTCAAGTTCAAGCATCTCCATGATTAAGAAGCATAATGAAACAATAAAGAAGTAAAGGTAAAATGCAGGTTTTATTGTATTTTTAATTTACGTTTTAAGTTTTCAATTGTATTTCAGTGTTTTTATATTATATTTGTGTTATTTTCAGTGTGTAACAAACCCATTATTTTAATTTACATTACTAATTTACTTTAGCCTAAAATATATTCTGTTCCATGGGAACATGGGACACATTAACAGGTTTCCCTAACATCCTTATGGGAAAAAATACCTTGAAACTCAATGCCTTTAAAACTTGATGCCACTTCCAGAATCAATTGAGGTGGTAGCCATGTTAATATAATATAATATAATAATTTGTTAGCGGCTTTTTAACAACATTATTATTCTACCTTGGTTAAATATCTTTTTTGTTCCTGCAGGTGCTGGGCTTCACCTCGCACTTCACCTACGAGGTGACCCACCCCATTACAATAACATTCTACCCTATTCAGGGCTCCAGACAAAAAGGCCAGAGGCTCCTAAATGAAAACGAAAAGTCACTAATAAGTGACAAGAAATAACATTCTGTAAGGTGTATTGAGGACAGACTCACCACCAATCTTCTTCTGGACCCAAGTGCAGTGGCTGAATCGAATCAGAACAAAGGGGAGCCAAAGAAAAAAGTTATACTAACCATGTAACTGGAAAAAAATAAAGAATAGAGAAAAATGAAAACAACTTGATATGTGGCTATAGTAATTCAAGGACGAGCATAAGCACACCAGCCAGTAATACAGCACAGTGGCTCAAAGCCTGAGAAGGCAATAAGTGAACCAATTCAGTTTGTGAATAAACAGTGTCGACCTGGTAGTGGTGCAGCTTGAACAAGAGATCTTCTGATTACTTGTCCAATACTTTAACTGTTGAGCTACCATTGCATCTTGCTGAACTAATGTACAGAGACATAACCACAGCCCAATCCTTCAACCTCAACACTGACTAAAGATTCTAATTTCCGCTATCAGCAGAGTAAATGGAATGCTACAGAGTCAAATCACTGATCCATCTGTGTTATCGATTTTGCCAAAGATAGTTTAGATGAGAGATTGCCACAGCCATCAGGGAATACCGTTTTCATGAAAGGTTGTACATGGTCTGCAACAATGCTTAGGTAGGTGGTATGCTTAGGCAGCATGGGCACCCTAACATGTTTTTTTTTTACTTACAGTGGGGCCAAAAAGTATTTAGTCAGCCACTGATTGTGCAAGTTCTCCTACTTAGAAAGATGAGAGAGGTCTGTAATTTTCATCATAGGTACACTTCAACTATGAGAGACAAAATGAGAAAAAAAAATCCAGGAAATCACATTGTAGGATTTTTAAAGAATTTATTTGTAAATTATGGTGGAAAATAAGTATTTGGTCACCCACAAACAAGCAAGATTTCTGGCTCTCACAGACCTGTAACTTCTTCTTTAAGAAGCTCTTCTGTCCTCCACTCGTTACCTGTATTAATGGCACCTGTTTGACCTCGTTATCTGTATAAAAGACACCTGTCCACAGCCTCAAACAGTTAGACTCCAAACGCAACCATGGCCAAGACCAAAGAAAATTGTAGACCTGCACCAGGCTGGGAAGAGTGAATCTACAATAGGCAAGCAGGTTGGTGTGAATAAATCAACTGTGGGAGCAATTGTAAGAAAATGGAAGACATACAAGACCATTGATAATCTCCCTCGATCTGGGGCTCATCCCGTGGGGTCAAAATGATCATGAGAACGGTGAGCAAAAATCCCAGAACTACACGGAGGGACCTGATGAATGACCTGCAGAGAGCTGGGACCGAAGTAAAAAGGCTACCATCAGTAACACACTATGCCGAGAGGGACTCAAATCCTGCAGTGCCAGGCGTGTCCCCCTGCTTAAGCCAGTACATGTCCAGGCCCGTCTGAAGTTTGCCAGAGAGCATATGGATGATCCAGAAGAGGATTGGGAGAATATCATGTGGTCAGATGAAACCAAAATGGAACTTTTTGGTAAAAACTCAATTCGTCGTGTTTGGAAGAAGCAGAATGCTGAGTTGCACCATACCTACTGTGAAGCGTGGGGGTGGAAACATCATGCTTTGGGGCTGTTTTTCTGCAAAGGGGACAGGACGACTGATCTGTGTTAAGGGAAGAATGAACGGGGCCATGTATCGTGAGATTTTAAGCCAAAACCTCCTTCCATCAGTGAGAGCATTGAAGATGGAACGTGGCTGGGTCTTCCAGCATGACAATGTTCCCAAACACACCGCTCGGGCAACGAAGGAGTGGCTCCGTAAAAAGCATTTCAAGGTCCTGGAGTTGCCTAGCCAGTCTCCAGACCTCAACCCCATAGAAAATTTGTGGAGGGAGTTGAAAGTCCGTGTTGCCCAGCGACAGCCCCAAAACATCACTGCTCTAGAGGAGATCTGCATGGAGGAATGGGCCAAAATACCAGCTACAGTGTGTGCAAACCTGGTGAAGACTTACAGGAAACGTTTGACCTCTGTCATTGCCAACAAAGGTTATGTTACAAAGTATTGAGTTGAACTTTTGTTATTGACCAAATACTTATTTTCCACCATAATTTACAAATAAATTCTTTAAAAATCCTACAATGTGATTTCCTGGATTTTTTTTTTCTCATTTTGTCTCTCATAGTTGAAGTGTACCTATGATGAAAATTACAGACCTCTCTCATCTTTCTAAGTAGGAGAACCTCCACAGTCAGTGGCTGACTAAATACTTTTTGGCCCCACTGTAGGTTTGATATTGATATGGATTGATATTACAGCTGTATTAATGGGAATGCTGCATTTTAATGCTGTGGCTGTTTAATATCTAGGAAGGTCGTACCATTTCATCAAGAAAAATGCGAACAAAAATCAAATACCCCTGGTTCACCACTGAATACCTCCAAAATGGTGGTTAACCCAAAATCCACTTTGGTTATACGTCATCTGTCAAAGACCTATGCCTGATACAATCTGATCTCACTGTGGTTCATAAGATGTAACATAAAGCCTCCACAAGGGGGCATTCGCCTATAAGTTTATCTAATTATTAATATTTTTCTCTGCAACCCATTTTTTTGCAGCTCACGACCCACCTAAGGGTTGCAACCTATGGTTTGAAAAACCCTGAGTCTGGTTTCCACAAAATCACTGGGAGCAACACACCCCGGATAGAAGCTAGTCCATCATAGGGTCTCAGCCACCCCCCACTCATATAGAGCCGATCATATCTGTATGCAGATGCCCAAAAGGCTAAAAGCACCCTTGGGAATTTGAACCCTGGATCTCAGAATAAGTGGGCTAGCAGAACTTACTGCTGTGCCACCCGAGCACCCAACATGGCAGGACATGTTCCTCTAAATAACTACTTAAGAGTGCACCTATTCCACCTGAAGCACCCATGTGCTCTATCTTATGATTAGTTTTATTATCATTAAACAAGCTTTTAATTGTGATCAATACTCCCTGTACATGACAATGTTTAATCTCAGCTAGTCCAAAACCAGTACTGGTACACCTCTAGAACTGTGTCTTCAGTATGCAATAAAGCTATCCCTACCAGACACATCTGTCAGTAATTACAGAAATATAATTAGCCTTTTGAGCTTCTGTCTGTCCTTTGACTTCTATGCATTCTATAAATTCCTTGACATACCCTGGTGAAAAAAGTATACTTAAGTATACTAATCTTTAATATGCTTAAGTGCACTAAAGTGTATTATTGTCACACTAATGATCAATACACTTAAAGAGTGCTAAAATGGATTTTGGAACTATTTCTGTACTTATTATACTTTAGTTGTACAACAATAATACAAAAGCTCAACTTTAATTGTGTTAAGTGTATTAAACTGTACTAAATTGAGACTATTTTAAGTATATTTAATTCAACTTAAGTATACTACTGCATGAGTATTTAATTCCATTTTTCACATACACTTAAAGTAAAATTAAAGCACACTCAATCAGTATTCCAAGTGCACTTGAAGTACATTAAAATTAGACTTCAAATATATTTATTTTAAAGTAAAAATATACTACCACCTCCACTATGCTTTTGTATTATTTCTGTACAATTACAGTATTTGAAATATATATTTACATATATACCATACCATCTGCCCCTCTACAAAGGTGCAGCACTGATGATTTGAGCGAGCTTTTTATGCAGAGCCAAGCAGGTGTGTCTGATCAGCAGTAATCAGTGCTGGGGCTTCTGGGAACTGGAGTTCTAAGAGCTGCACCCAGCTGCTCTCTTACTGCGCCCCCCAGGCCCCCTGCTGGTAACCGGCGGCATGGACCGACCCCTTACAATCATTCTCAGCACTGCAGTGACACTGACATGGTGGTGGTGTGTTAGTGTGTGTTGTGCTGGTATGAGTGGATCAGACACAGCAGTGCTGATGGAGTTTTTAAATACAGTTTCTACTCACTGTCCACTCTATTAGACACTCCTACCTAGTTGGTCCACCTTGTAGATGTAAAGTCAGAGACGATCGCTCATCTATTGCTGCTGTTTGAGTTGGTCATCTTCTAGACCTTCATCAGTGGTCACAGGACGCTGCCCATGGGGCGCTGTTGGCTGGATGTTTTTGGTTGGTGGACTATTCTCAGTCCAGCAGTGACAGTGAGGTGATTAATAACTCCATCAGTGCTGCTGTGTCTTATCCACTCATACCAGCACAACACACACTAACACACCACCACCATGTCAGTGTCAAAGCAGTGCTGAGAATCATCCACCACCCAAATAATACCTACTATGTAGTGGTCCTGACCATTGAAGAATAGGGTGAAAGCAGGCTAAAAATGTATGCAGAGAAACAGATGGACTACAGTCAGTAATTGTAGAACTACAAAGTGCTTCTATATGGTAAGTGGAGCTGATAAAAAGGACAGTGAGTGTAGAAACAAGGAGGTGGTCATAATGTTATTCCACAATGTCATAGTGTGTCATAATGCTAATGAATGCTTATTGATTTGCTTTTTTTGTTTGTGATCGCATGCATTATTTGAAGAGTAAAATTAAGAACACATTTCTTTTCTAATTATAAGGTTAAGGTGAGAGAAACAGTCTATATTAATAATTATTTTAATCATTATATTAATCATTCCAGGAGGAGGTGGCCGGGAACAAAAGAAGCACATCATTAAAAGCATCATTTATTTTTTATATTTGATTTCATAAGTGAGCAAGGAGCGTGAATAGAACACCTGAACTTAATAGTTGAAGGGTTGTCCACATCCCACATCAATGTGGAGAATACTGTGTTTATAACAAATCATAAACAGTAGCATAGCGAGCAGTAAGAGTGTTTGACTGCTGCTGTGCTGTGAGGACAGTTAAGTCCAAATATGCTGTGGCTCAAAACTCCATACAGCCACATCACACGGTGCATCACACCGATGCTTTTTTCAGCTCTCATCTGTGAACGGCAGCTTTAGCAGCGTGAAGATGCACAATCTGCACATCATTTCCGAGACCGCTTTCATAATGCTAATAAATGCTTATTTATATGCTTTGGTTGTTTATAATCTCATGCATCATTTGCAGTAAATTAAGAGCACATTTATTTTCTAATTATAAGGTTAAGGTGAGAGAAACAGTCTACTGTGATGATTACTAGGCACCGTAGCCGTCCACCTGAGCTGCCGCTGCGCACAGCCACCTACCTGTCAGCACTGCTGCTGGCAGGAAATTAACTGATAATTATTCCAGGAGGAGGTGGCCGGGAACAAAAGGATAGGTCTCTCTTAAAAGAAAGATGAATGATTGATCTGTCTCGCCGCTCTGCTTCTCTGCTAATTAATGCTAATGAATTAGGTACAGTGATTTACGTAAACCGTGGATGCTGTTTTCTTTACCTCTAATCTTAAGTGTTTGTAGGCAGATACAAGCTGGCTTATTTGTCTCATTATTTATGGAATTCATTTAATCATTTATCATATGCGACCACTTTATCCATGTCATGGTCAAAGCAGGTTCAGAGCCTGTCTGAAAGGCAGAAATATAAAAGGACACCACATATTCATGTGTTCATTACCATACACAGTGTATTAAAAATCCTAAAAAATTAAGGATTAAGGATTTTTTTTTTTTTTTTTTTGGTTTATGCATTTTCTCCCCTTTTTCTCCCTTTTAGCGCGTCCTATTGCCTGATTGCATCATGCTTCCTCTCCACCAATGCCGATCCCCGCTCTGATTGAGGAGAACGAAGCTAACCCACGCCCCCTCCGACACGTGGGCAGCAGCCATATGCATTTTGTCACCTACACTTTGACGAGTGCAATGCGAATCAGCACTGTGTACGGAGAGACACACCCTGACAGCACTCTTTTCCCATCTCAGCCAGCAGAAGTCGTACTTGCATTAGTTATGAGAGAGTCCCTATCCGGCTTTTAATATCCCACCCTTATCTGAACAACCGATACGATACGATGTATTCGAGATCCCAGCTCTGGTTCCAGCTAGTGTTTTTACTGCTGCACTACCTGAGCGGCAGGATTAAAGATTTATTTCACGGTTTTTTTTTAGATATAATACATTGTGCTTTAATTAATGGATATAATTCTACTCATAATCACCAATATAGAGTTTTTTTAGAAATTAAAAAAAAAGTGAACTCTGTCATTTACATTAGGCCGTTCATACTTAGACCCTTTGCTGTGGCACTCAAATGTTCTCAGGTGCATCGTGTTTGTTTTACTTTTTCTTGAGCTGTGTCCGAGCGTCTTCAAGACAGAGTGGCACAGCAATGCCATTGTTGAGCAATAGACATATGACAGCCAGGCAATATGACAGAACAGACTCTCTGGTCTGTTTGAGACTTTAGGAAAAACGCTTTAGGAAAACAGCAAGTGCTATGTCTAGTAAAAAACAGGCACTGTACATCACCTGACTAATACCATCCCTACCTAACACCATCCCTACTGTGAATCTTGGTGGCAGCTACATGCTGTGGGTTGCCTTTCTGTGGCAGGGACAGTGAGACTGGAAGGAATTGATTTACAAATGCACATAGTCAGATACAGTAACAACCCAGAGGAAAACCAACTCCAGAGCACACAGAAACTCAGACTAGGGCTGTTAGTTTATCCTTAATAACCCAAATCATATATTCAAAACTACTTGACTTCGGCCCAAATCTCTCAATGGCCATGAAAGGGCCAGACTTTATTTAATCATTTAACATACAGTACAGGCCAAAAGTTTGGACACACCTTCTCATTCCTGTGGTTTTTCTTAATTTTTTTTAAATTTTCTACATTGTAGATTAATACTAAAGACATCCAAACTATGAAGGAACACGTATGGAATTATGTAGTAAACAGAAAAGTGTTAAACAAACCAGAATATGTTTTATATTTTAGATTCTTCAAAGTAGCCATCTTTTGCTTTAATGACAGATTTGCACACTCTTTGAAATTTTCTCAACCAGCTTTATTAGGTTTCCACCTGGAATGGTTTTCAATGAATGTTTGTGCCTTGTCTAGAGTGAATTTTTGGAATTTGTTGCTTTTTTAATGTGTTTGAGACCATCAGTTGGGTTGTGCAGAGGTAGAGTTGGTAAAATATAAAACATATTCTGGTTTGTTTAACACTTTTTGGTTCACTACATAATTCTTCATAGTTTGGACGTCTTCAGTATTAATCTACAATGTAGAAAATAAAAATAATCAAGAAAAAACATTGAAGAGAAGGTGTGTCCAAACTTTTGGCTGGTGTGTCCAAACTTTTGGCCTGTACTGTATGTGGAGCTACCTAGAATTGGTAGTTCACAGGGTCTCACCTTCCAATTTGAAAGCATCTGCCATGAGAAATGGAATAAACTGCCCCAATTCCAGGTGTGCAAAGTTTGTATCCTTAAAGACTTTCAGCTGTAAAGGGTTCTACAATACTTTTTTGATTAAAAAACGTATTTATTGATTAAAAAACTATATTATTATGGGTGAATAAGTGTAGACTGATGGGCACAAATGACCATTAAAATCCATTTGTAATTAAATCCACAACACAATAAAATGTGCAAACAGTCAAGGGGTTTAAATACTTTTTGCAGCAGTACTTCGGAACAATTAGTAGTAACCATTCCTTCTGTTTTCTCAACGTTAGCACATCAATGTGTAGTTTACCCTCTTAACATGGACTGAATGCACAGATGAGTTAAGCAATCCTATACACTAGCTCCTGTGTGGTACAGTGGCGTATTATGCTAGCCCACCACTGCTAAGATCTGGGTTCAAATCTCAGTGATGCTGGGCAATCTACACAGGCATGATTATGTGTGATGGGTTGCTGGACATCCAAAAACCGTAGCACTGCTTGGACAGATGCCTGCCACACATGTTTTGTGTATGTGTGTGTGTGTGTGTGTGTGTGTGTGTGTGCATGTATTTACTACAACACAGGCTACATGCATTTACTACAACCCAGTTACATACAATCAATGATGTGTGACCATTTCTACTCACATTATTTTATTGTTACATTAATGCCACGCAATATCAAAGAGGGTGGCTCAGTGGGTAGCACTGTTGCCTCATAGCAAGAAGGTCCTGGGTTCGATTCCCAAGTGGAACGGCCCGGGTCCTTTCTGTGTGTAGTTTGCATGTTCTCCCTGTGTAGTTTGCATGTTTCCTCCCACAGTCCAAGACATGCAGTCAGGTTAACTGGAGCTATAAAAATTGCCCTAGATGTGTGTGAGAGCGTGTGTGTCTGATTGCCCTGTGATGGACTGGAAATAGACTGGCAACCTGTCCAGGGTGTTTCTGCCCTTTTGCCCAGTGCATTGTACCCACCTGACCATGAATGGGGAAAAGCAATGGTAAAACAGCCAATGAATTAATTAATAAATATCAAACTATCGAAAGACCATTTAAGACCAGTACTAAATACATAAATACAGTTGGCTATAGAAATAATTGCACCTTTGTTTCTTGAACTAAATCCCAATGATATATGGTATAAGTGGATCATACACAGTAGCACTGCTGGAGTTTTTAAACACCTCACTGTCACTGCTGGACTGAGAATAGTCCACCAACCAAAAATATCCAGCCAACAGCGCCCCATGGGCAGCGTCCTGTGACCACTGATGAAGGTCTAGAAGATGACCAACTCAGACAGCAGCAATAGATGAGCAACCGTCTCTGACTTTACATCTACAAGGTGGACCAACTAGGTAGGAGTGTCTAATAGAGTGGATAGTGAGTGGACGTTGTATTTAAAAACTCCAGCAGCGCTGCTGTGTCTGATCCGCTCATACCAGCACAACACACACCAACACACCACCACCATGTCATTATCACTGCAGTGCTGAAAATGATCCACCACCTAAATAATACCTGCTCTGTGGTGGTCCTGTGGGGGTCCTTACCATTAAAGAACAGGGTGAAAAGTTACAAATAACAGCTACAAAGTGCTTCTACATGGTAAGTGGAGCTGATAAAATAAACAGTGAGTGTAGAAAGAAGAAGGTGGTTTTAATGTTATGGCTGATCAGTGTATTAAAAGCCTCTGTGTCAAATCGACAAACTCTCCAAACCATCTGAAAGTATCAAACTTAAAAGTACAACAACAATTCATTTATTATGTAGTTTTACTAAATGCGTCATTCGGGACAAGGTCACAGTGAGTCTGTTCCAATCCAGCACAACAAGGCTAACCTTGAACATGGTGGCAATGCATTACAAATTAGCAAACAAATGTGGGATTGCAATTATCACATTTTAATTCATAGGTTCTCATTCAGACTTCCAAATGCTGAAGCTTTTATCTTAGTTTGTAAATGCTAAATCCCTCAGCGCTCTGCACTGTTTGACTAAAAGTTTAGAACATGCTAATGAGTCTGTAGTATTCTTTAAGCAGACGGTTGTTAAAAAAGTCAGAGCTGGGCAAACACATTCACAGAAGAATAACTTACATTGTTGTTTACATTCACTGCATTATGTCTCCACTCTTTACACGTTTATGTCCAACAATGGGAAACATCACCATGTGGTATTTTTTTAACTGCAGATTAAGACTAAATCACTACAATTCATACATTTAGATTTTCAGCATTTAGCAGACGCCTTTATCCAAAGTGACTTACAGTACAGTTACAGTATACAATCTGAGCAATTGAGGGTTAAAGGCCTTGCTTAAGGGCCCAACAGCAGCAACCTGGCAGTGGTGAGGCTTGAAACAGCAACCTTTTGATTACTAGTCCAGTACCCTAACCACTAGGCTACGGCTTGCCCTACACAATGATATACACAATGGTTTAATCTGCTTTATATTTATTAAGACAACTACACCTGTAATAAGGTACAGTAGCTATCTTATAGCCTACTTCTTAGAGTACACATTAAACCAAATTGTTCAAATTGTTTGTTTATCTGAACACTATAATGCAGCTGGTAGAGTGGGTGCTCACAGCACCAGGGTCCTCAGGCAATTAAATTTAATTGAATTATAATCACGCCACTTGCCAATAAACTATCAACATTTGTTTATTTGTTTATAATCATGTGTAGCCTGCTAAAGTACACCCAATGTCAACATCCTAGTTCATTTCATTCAAATCATTCTCCAGACCACCCAAGGAGGATGGGGGGCCCCTGCTGAGTCTGGTTCCTCTCAGGGTTTCTTCCTGTAATTTTTTTTACGCATTTGCCCCTTTTTCTCCCGATTTTTTAGTGCGTCCAATTTTTACCCAGTTGCGTTATGCTTCCTCTCTACTGGTGCTGACATCCGCCCCGATTGTGGATCTGCATCTTTTCACCTTTACTAGGCAAGTTTATATGTGGATCAGCCACACCCTGATCAACAAATGATCCCTCGACTCTGTGCAGGCGCCATCAATCAGCCAGCAGAGGTCGTAAATGCATCAGTTATGAGGTATGAGTACCTATCTGGCTCCCATCCTGCATGAACAACAGCCAATTGCCGGGTGGCAGAGTTGAGTTTTGAACCAATGAGTTCGAAATGTCAGCTCTGGTGTGCTAGCGTGTTTTACCGCTGCGCCACCTGAGCGCTGATATACGTAACTTTTAACCCAGTGCTCCTGCATTCTGTGTATGGTAAGGACTTGCACTAATAGGAACTGATGCACCCCAAAAACCCAATGAGGACTCCTGAATCATTTGTTGCATGACCTTGAAGTTGAAGTCTTGATCAGTGGGCATATAAACAAGCACCCCACACTTGCACAACAGTATCTCAAAGTTTCTAAACTATCCACTTACTAAGTCGAAGTTCAAGTAAGGAAACTATATATTACTAATCCATCAAAAGAAAGTATTTACATTTTAGACATTTCTGTATTCCTTTAAGCAAAATGTAATAGATAAACAACCTGAACTACCAGTGAAAAGATACATTGAGGAACACTACATGTATCTAAACATAATTTAGGAATAAAAATTCTCTCATACTGACCGGGTTATTATTAGAAACAATTTTGTTTTGATTTGCATTGACCTTTTTCTTTAAGCAGCCAAGTACACACAAACCCTGCCAGCAAAATGCCCTCCACAGCATAACAGAGCATAACTGACCCATATTATTCTAGCAATGAATTATTGACATCTGGATTTAATTACTAATGTTTTTATTACTGATCTTAATGCACATGTTTCATAAGTCAGTGTTCCAAGTAAAGCACTAGTTGAGCAGTATTTGAAATTGAAGCTCCTGCCACATGTTCTTTTTATGTCACTTGGATTCTTTCCCCTTGCCATTTATTAGGGCAGTTGTAGCCTAGTGGTTAAGGTACTGGACTAGTAATCAAAAGGTCACTGGTTAAAGCCCCACCACTGCCAGGCTCTGTTGTTGGGACCTTGAGCAAGGCCCTTAACCCTCAATTGCTCAGTCTGTATACTGCCACAGTACTGTAAGTCGCTTTGGATAAAGGCGTCTGCTAAATGCCTGTAATGTAAATGTAATCCATAATTGTTGTGAACTATGCTACTTAGTATTTGAAACATACCACTGCTTAGTAGAAAATATGATTAACTGTATCTAACAGTGTTTGTACTTGGTTTATTTTCCCAATAATTTGTTCACATTGTTTATTTATATATACAATGTGCCTATATCCTAAATATTCACATTAACTGTATGGACAGAAATTTTATTATATATCTAAACGGCTGTTACTTTTGAAACTTTTGGTTCCAAATTTTGTAGAAATACACATAACCCACTTCCTTGGCCTGTTTCCTTTGTGTAACCTCCATTTGAGTCAGAATGCCCCATTTTAATTTTAATGAAAGTGGAACAATTATAAAACAATGACATTTCACTTACATGTTTTTATCAGTGCTTTATACTGGTCAGGGTTGCAGTGTGTCTGATGTCCCTGACTCACTAGATACAAATCAGTAACACAGCCCGGACAGAACGGCAATCCATAGCTGGGCCTTACCCATATCCACCACCCCCTAAGACTAGGGCACTGCTGGAGATTCAAACCCAGGCATTTGTGGGTTAGTATAAAGCCAGTAGTGCCAGAATGATGTTGAACTCGTACATGCTTAGTTGTTTTAATGAATTAGAAAAATACTTTAAAAATTATATTTATAATAAAATGTTTAAAATAAGTTAAAAAAAAAAAACACCAGAGCTGGGATTTCAAATACATCGTATCGAATCTCAGCTCTGTCATCCGACTGGGTTGGGCGGCTACATTAACAATGATTGGCTTGTTGTTCATACAGGGTGGGAGTCGGACGGGACCTCGTAATTGATGCAATTATGACCTCTGCTGTCTGGTTGATGGCGCTGCACAGGGTCAAGGAAAAATGCGTTGATCAAGGTGTGGCTCTCCGGACACAAAGCTGATCCGCATATGAACTCGCCCCATGCAGGTAAAAAGATGCAGTCAGCTGCTGCACATGTCGGAGGGTTGCGTGTGTCAGTCTCGCTCTCCTCAATCAGAAGTGGGGATCAGCATCAGTAAAGAGGAAGCGTAATGCAATCGGGTAATTGGATACGACTAGATTGGGAGGAAAATTGGGGTCTGTCTGAGTTCGCCATCAACTGGCACAATAAATAAAATGTAAACAAATTTAAAACCCAATAACCAAACATTTCGGATATTCCCTTTAGTGCTTTTCAAAAAGCCATACCTCTGTTACACCTGCATTTATGCCCTGGAACAAATCTTTCACAAACTAACAATCTGGATGCTCAGATGTGGTCCATGAACCACCAAGAAGCAGGCTGCTGGAACATGGGTTACACTGTTTGTATTAAAGTAAGCTTTGGGGCGGCACAGTGGTTCAGTGGATAGCCCTGTCACCTCATGGCAAGAAGGTCCTGGGTTTGATTCCCAGGTGGGGCGGTCCAGGTCTTTTCTGTGTGGAGTTTTCACCTTTTTTTGAGGTGAACTGGAGATACAAAATTGTCCATGACCAACCATAAAAAATTTAACTGATGAACCCTGTGTAACGAGTAATTACCTGTCCTGTCATGAATGTAACTAAAGTGTGTAAAACATGACAGTAAAATCCTAATAAATAAATAAATAAAGTGTGCTTTGCATCTTTATAAACTTCCTGTCATGCAAATAAGAAGCCCATGTCCATGTAATGAGCAACAAAACTTTGTTTAGAGTGGTAAAAGTACTGTAGCAGAAATCATTAAAATACCAAGGTTGTCATGACATGTTCCTTACAAGTTTATGTAAACTTTTCAGTTCAACTGTACCTCTGTAAACTGCTTAGTAGTGCAGTAATTTCATCCTAGTGTTGACTTAAACTTAAACGCTGATTTCTAGAGCCTTTAGTCCCCTAAAAATATTAATCACAGAATAGACTGAAAACCTCTATGATCCAGTCTTAACAAAAAGTGTGACTTTATTGCAAGGGTGGCGTTTTAAAACCATATTTCCTACATCTGGAAATACAATCCTTCAAGCCACAGTATCTCGCTAGCTATGGAAATTACTTGGTCCAACACATTTTTAAATAGGCAGTTGGTTGGCATACTGGTAAGCTGAGCTAGCCCACTACCTCTGAGATCCAGGGTCCACATTTCTTGTGGTGCTATCGGCCAGATCCCCAGCTGTACTATTGGCTACATCTGAGCCGCAATATATTGGCATCCTGTCCAGGGTGTGTTACTGCATTGCGCCCAAACCAAATCTCAGTTCTGCTTTGTTTGTTTGTTTATTAGGATTTTAGTCATGTTTTACACTTTGGTTACATTCATGACACGAACAGTGGTTACTCGTTACACAAGGTTCATCAGTTCACAAGGTTATATCAAACACAGTCTTGGACAAATTAGTATCTCCAGTTTACCTCACTTGCATGTCTTTGGACTGTGGGAGGAAACCGGAGCACCCGGAGAAAACCCACACGGACACGGGGAGAACATGCAAACTCCACACAGAAAAGACCCGGACCGCCCCACCTGGGGATCGAACCCAGGACCTTCTTGCTGTGAGGCGACAGTGCTACCCACTTAGCTTTCAGAGACATGATTGGCTACTACACATGTGTCTGTTATCTACAGTCCTCCTCAGTCAGAGTAGGGGTCTGCAGCAGTTAAGAAAGATATAATTTGGGTAATTGGATACAACTAGAAAGAAATGATTAAATATACATAAGCACTAAACCACCACTGCTGAGAGGGCTTCCTCACTGCTGCCGTGACTGCTGCCTCTGCTGGCTGGTTGTAGACAGCAGTGCATGACTCTCTGTACGCAATACTGATCTGTCTGAACCCGCCTCATGCATTTTAAAAGAAGCTGTTGGCTACTACACACATGTTGGTTAGGTACAGCCCTCTTCGGTCAGTGGTCTGCAGCAATTAGGGAGTAAATAGTACTGGGTAATTAGATGCGACAAGATTGAGAGAAACAGAAGAGAATTAATGCATAGATAGGGGCCTACTAAATTCATGGGGAAATGTGCTTAATTTTTTAAAAATCACAGATTTCATGGATTTTTAAACAAAAGTGCCACATTTCACGGCAGTCATTAAATTACACTCATAATTCAATGATAGAACACAGCCTACCTTAACGTATACAGCCTACCTTAACACAGCCTACTTTAACGTATACGTAAATACTCGTCCGTGTTTTCACACCCTCCCTCTGGTTCCACAGAATCGGTTGGGAGTTTTCCAAACTCAGTTTTGTCTAATCGATTGCTAATATGACCAAGTGTCTTTAGAGTTTGATGAGTTTATAAAGAAAGAAAGAAACTGTACATAGACAAATTATCAGAAGCATAATACTTTACTGGCTTATTTCTTGTGTGTAGAAGCACATCTTTTTTATTGACTACGGAATCCCACATACATCAAACATTTTGTCTGTCCGAAAAACCTAGCAAGCTCTCTACGCTAGAGGTAGGCACGTCTCATTAATTCCAATGTACAGTAACAACAGAATGATCCCAAATTCTAACCTACACATTCACTCAAAAATTACTTCACATTCTAAGCAATGTAAACAAAGTGGTAAGTGTTTCACATAAGAAGCTTTTTGCAATTTGAGCGCCGTGGCAACCGCAATAATCGCGAGCCCAACACAGCAAAGTCTAACTGAACTCACTAAGAAATACGGTATTCCAAGATCTCTGCGATTAAGAAGCTTAATAAAACAATATAGAAGTGAAAGTTTTGCTGTGTCTCATGTGCCCTAACCAAACTCGCTAAGGAATACAGTATTCCAATATCTCTGTGATTAAGAAGCTTAATAAAACAATATAGTAAAAATGGGCCCTAACTGAACTTGCTAAGGAATACGGTATTCTAGGATCTCCGCGATTAAGAAGCTTAATAAAACAATATAGAAGTGAAAGTTTTGCTGTGTCTCATGTGCCCTAACCAAACTCGCTAAGGAATACAGTATTCCAATATCTCTGTGATTAAGAAGCTTAATAAAACAATATAGTAAAAATGGGCCCTAACTGAACTCGCTAAGGAATACGGTATTCTAGGATCTCCGCGATTAAGAAGCTTACTGAAACAATATAGAAGTAAAAAAGCGCCCTAACTGAACTCGCTAAGGAATACGGTATTCTAGGATCTCCGCGATTAAGAAGCTTAATGAAACAATATAGAAGTGAAAGTTTTGCTGTGTCTCATGTGCCCTAACCAAACTCGCTAAGGAATACAGTATTCCAATATCTCTGTGATTAAGAAGCTTAATAAGACAATATAGTAAAAATGGGCCCTAACTGAACTTGCTAAGGAATACGGTATTCTAGGATCTCCGCGATTAAGAAGCTTAATGAAACAATATAGAAGTAAAAAAGCACCCTAACTGAACTTGCTAAGGAATATGGTATTCCAAGATCTCTGTGATTAAGAAGCATAATGAAACAATATAGAAGTAAAAATGTGCCCTAACTGAACTCGCTAAGGAATACAGTATTCCAAGATCTCCGCAATTAAGAAGCATAATGAAACAATATAGAAGTAAAAATGCTCTCTAACTGAACTCGCTACGGAATATGGTATTCCAAGATCTCCGCGATTAAGAAGAATAATGAAACAATATAGACGTGCATTAGTGCTGCTGTGGTACCATCAAAGTTTTGAACAGTGTACAAACCACCTTTTTGTTTTGTGCCAGTTTAAGTGTGCAAACTTTTTATGATTTGGGTCTGTTAACTTTTAGCTTTTCTTTGAAAGCTCTCTACAATCGGCCTCTGACTGCTGCAGACGGCATTGTTTAAAACCAACCAGTGACTGGATCAAATACGACTTAGGTCATGCATGCAGCAAGTAATGCTGAGGGAACTCATATGAACGGTTATATGAATGGAAACTTTGTAAAAATGAAAAAGGATCAATTATAAACATAGTTTTAAAAACGATGCGTCGACTTTTTGATGTTGCTATTATCAACTAGGTCAGCCCTAATGCGGAGCATTGTAAATAAATTCTCATTGATTTTTTATTTGTATAAAAGTGTACGAGTGTCATTTATTTGCAAATTTGGGCTTGTCAGTGACAATTTAACCATCTTCGTTAAACAGAGGGAGATGTTAGCTTGCATGCTAGTGGGTTATGCTGTCTCAGTCCATTGGTTTGAATGGCCTGAGGCTAACTAACACAAACCTTACATTTTTAATTTTAGAGCAAATTGCATATTTCACAAGAAGCGGCTCATTTGAATTAGGTAGGGCCTTATGCATAGATCACATAGAAAAATAGTAAAAAAAAAAAAAGGGCTGATAGTGCCATAACCATTTTATACGAATTGGTGCATTGCACAATCATACAGGTTTAGTACGAACTCTATAATCAGATATAACAACATCTCTTGAATATTCAACCAATCAGATTGATCAATGCATCACATGTAGAGCTGGGGGGAAAAACACTTAAAGCAATCACAGCATAAGTAGTGTTCTATTATAGTGGTTAGAGTCCTGCTCATGTACGCATTTACAGTGACTTCAAGTGTGTGTGAAAGTGAGAGAGAGCACGGTTGTATTAGTCAGCCAAGACAATTACCACCCCAGTGCATTAAATGATCACTGTAGATGTAAGTGGTGCTGTAATCCACCGGACGTGCCAAATATGGCCTGCTGTAACTATTTTCCTCACAGCAAGGGCCAAGTCGAGAATCTGCGCCTCTGTGAATAGCTGTAGGACCTCACAGCTGCCTCTCTGTGGTGAATAAGTCACAGCTGTTTCTTTTTGGTTTCTTCTGCTTTTGTTGTGTCCATCTTATTTTGAATTTTACACCAAGCAGCTGTCGAAATTAAATTCGTAAACAGTTTAAGCAAACTGAAAGCTGCCAGGACTCCTGTTAAGAATACTGACAGACATCTGTGAGAGAGGCGAGAACTTACAAAAGAGGAAAATCTACTGACTGTTCCATCGAGCAGAAAGCTTTAAAACAATACACACTATCGATTGACAGTATTGACTGGTAATTAAGATGCAGAATGAAATGTATTTTAGTTTTAAGAAGAGTACTCTGGTAAAGGTTGCCTTTTTGGGTTCATAAAACATTAATCAGAGGGTGAATTAGATCTTATTAAACAGCTATGAAGCCACAACAAGTTCATCCAGGATTAGTAAACAGGGTTTTTTTTCTAAATGCAAACCAGGTATCATGTTCCACAGCTCACTGTTTGCCAAGACTTATTTTACTCACAACCTGGTATTGTTTTAAAGTTAATTAAAACATTGAGAATCAGTTTGTCCACTTCATCTCTTCTAACTATATTGCAAACAGTTGGTCTCATTTGGTGGGTCAAACTGGGTCAAAGTACAGTCAGACTGAATTTGGAGTGCAGCAAGAAACTGTAAAAACCAAGCAGCATAGCAGCAAATCTGGGCAGTGAGTGATGCACAAGGTAGCACAGCAGCAATGTAAGCAGTACTGTCTTACTCTATAGGACAACAATGCCACAACCAGCACAATGTGGTTGTGCCATATATCACGTGAAGGCAGCCTAAGTGTGTTTTGCAGGGTCAAGACCTGAACAACATGCCATTATTAAGCCATTACTAACAGGTGTATACAACCATGAATAAAAAAAACTGTTGGGACAGTATGAAAAAACACAGTGTTTCTTATATTTACTTTGACTTTCATTTAAGTGCAGACAGGATGAACCCAAGATATTTCATGTTTTGTCTGGTCAACTTCATTTCATTTATTATCATACATCCATTCCTGTACTTCAAGTCTGTAAAATAGTTGGGAAGGTTTAGACATTTTGGCATACCAAGTAATAGTGTTTTTTGATATTATTTTGTCCCGTTCTTCCTGCAAACACGTCTTAAGATGTGCAACAGTACGGGGTCATCGTCACATTTTTATTTCAAAATTCTCCACACATTCTCTATTGGGGACAGGTCAGAACTGCAGGCAGGTCAGTCCAGTACCCGTACCCTCCTCTTCCACAGTCATGCCTTTGTAATGTGTGCAGCATGTGGTTTTGCATTGTCTTGTTGAAAAATACATGGACATCCCTGGAAAAGATGACATCTTGAAGGCAGCACATGTTGCTCTAAGATCTCAATGTACTTTTGTGCATTAATGCTGCCATCACAGAAGTGTAAATGACCTTTGCTAAGGGCTCTGACACAACCACATACCATGACAGACCCTGGCTTTTGGACTTGTTGCTGATAACAGTCTGGATGGTCCTTTTCGTCTTTGGTCCAGAGCACATGGAGTCTATTTTTTCCAAAAAAGACCTGGAATGCTGATTCATCTGACCACAATGGTCCATCCTAGATGAAGAGAAGTCGATGCCACTTCTGAACATGGTTAAGATAAGGCTTCTTTTTTTGCACAGTAAAGTTTAAGTGACATTTATGAATATAACTCTGTATTGTAGTGCTTATTAAGGGTTTGCCAAAGTAATCCCTTGCCCATGTGGTTATATCAGCTATTGATGAGTGACAGTTCTAGTTCTTGATGCAGTGCCATCTGAGGCATCAGAGATTACAGATGTTCAGTCTAAGCTTGTGCCCTTCTCCCTTACACTCTGAAATTCCTCCAGATTATGTGAATCGTGAAATGATATTATGCACTGTAGAGGGAGACATATGCAAATCCCTTCGTCTTTCTTTGAGGTTCAGTGTTTTTAAATAATGTCCTCACTCATTTGTTGACAAACTGGAGATCCTCTGCCCATCTTCGCTCCTCAAAGACTCAGCCTTTTGTAAACACTGCTTTTGTTCCAAACCATGATTACAATCACCTGTTCAAAATTACATCATTATTCATTTATTTATTTTGGGTTTTTTTACCTGATGCCCCAACTTTTTTGGAATATGATGCAGGCCTGAAATGCAGGTATGAATGTATATTAACAAATGAAATGAATGTCTTGGATACATTGCAGACTGCATGTACTATGCCAAATAGCATGTCAAAATAACACGCAAGTGTTAAAACTGCTAGGTGGCAGCCAATTCCCAGGCAGGTTTATAGAAAGTACCCAGAATTCCTAGTTATAGCCTCTTCAATAAAACCTTAACATTCACTTTCCAACATTAAATTAAATAGCAAAAACTTTGTGGAAACAGATTATATAAGGCCACAAGTTTGTGGACACCTCTCCAATTCATTACGATTAAGTGTTTCACTCTGCTTGCTAACAGAAGTATAAAATCAATGATATAAAATACAATTTATTCTTCCAAAGTTGTGGCAAGAGGAAAGCTTTAAGGAAAGTCCTTTACTGGCCCAGCATGACTGTTCCCTTGTGATCCATAAATACATAATTCAATGTGTGAGCAAACTTTAATGTCCTACACAGAGCCCTTACCTCAATCCGAATACCTTTAGGATTAATTAAGATGGTTGTGAACCAGGCCTTCTTATCCATAAACAGTCTGACTATCACCTCACAAATGCTCAAATTTAACTGAAACAGAGCAAAAACTCTACATTCTTGTAAAAGTATATAACTCTATAAGTAGGGGTACAACTCCATAGGAATACCCATGATTTAAGGTTTTTGAATGGGATGTCCAGCAAGCTCATGGTAAGGTGCTCACATACATAGTGTTGAATGCTAGTCTCAAAATCAGTTTCATGAATGTAAAATAGTTAAAAAAAAAAACTGTTTAAAACAATGGGAAAAAAATTCCAGGAAACTGTAGGCTGAAGGACTGTTGTTTCCAACTAAAATCTTGTAGCAAAACCCAAAAATGTTGGCTGTTCTTAAAACAATGGGACTAGAAACCTAGTATTTAACATATCATTCCTAAAATATACACCGACGAGGCATAACATTATGACCACTGACAGGTGAAGTGAATAACACTGATTATCTCTTCATTAGGGCACCAGTTAGTGCGTGGTTTATATTAGGCAGCAAGTGAACATTTAACCTCAAAGTTGATGTGTTAGAAGCAGAAAAAATGGGCAAGCGTAAGGATTTGCACATGGGAAGCGAAGGCTGGCCCGTGTGGTCTGATCCAACAGACGAGCTCCTGTAGCTCAAATTGCTGAAGAGGTTAATGCTGGTTCTGATAGAAAGGTGTCAGAATACACAGTGCATCACAGTTTGTTGCGTATGGGGCTGCATAGCCGCAGACCAGTCAGGGTGCCCATGCTGACCCCTGTCCACTGCCGAATGCGCCAACAATGGGCACGTGAACATCGGAACTGGACCACGGAGCAATGGAATAAGGTGGCCTGGTCTGATGAATCACGTTTTCTTTAACATTACGGATGCGTGTGCATTGCTTACTTGGGGAACACATGGCACCAGGATGCACTATGGGAAGAAGGCAACGACAAATCAGTGCTGGACAAACATGTCTGATCCATGGAGGCCCAAACTCGCAACTTACAGGATCTGCTGCTAACATCTTGGTGACAGATACCACAGCACACCTTCAGTGGTCTAGTGGTCATGTAAAATGATGCATAAATATCATAAAAAATATCATGCCGTATAATTAGGGCCCTACTAAATTTACGGGAAAATACCTAATGCCTAATTAGTGCCTAATTTCACACACCTTGTTTTTCAAAAATCACAGATTTCACAGAGTTTTAAAGAAAACATTTCATGGCAGTCATTAAATATCATACATAAATTGAATGATAGAATCAATGGAAGCTACAATATACACAGCGCAGCCTACCTTAAAATATCCCTCTCAATGACCAAAATACTAGTCCGTGTTTTGACACACTATCCTCTGCATCCACGTGTTTTTAGCTGCTTTAGACTTCAACATCTTGGGCATTTTGTCTAACCGAGCGTCTTTAGAGTTTGCTGAGTGTATAAAGTAAGAAATAAACTGTACATAGACAAACTATTGGGAGCATAATACTTTACTGGCTTGTTTTTTTGAGCACAGACTACAGAGAGATGATCACGTGTGTAGAGAAGCACACTTTATGAAATTCCCAAAGGGACAAAATGCACTCAATATGAAAACACACATCAAACATTGTCAGCACACTACACCACTGAAAAGTTAAGTTACACTAACTTAATGATGATGCGGTATGATTGCTAGGACCACCTTATACTGCATATTGCGCCTCATATTTCACATGCTACACAAATGAAAAATGTTTAATCTCTAAAGACATTTTACAGCAAATTTCATAGAAAAGGCTCATTTATTGGTCTGTGACGTCCTTACGTATAAGCATGCTCACTCTATGATGCATCTTGGACTGACTTTGTCATGTTAAGCACACCGAACATTGGCATGACACATATACAAGAAGTGTATATACTCACGCAGGTTATTTCCCGTCCTTGACTGCAGGCTCTCATAGGGCTGTCCATGCACAGCCAGGCCCTCCTCGTGTTCTTCCCCTCCAGCCTGCCGCATCACTTGTGCCAGCGCTCTGTGGAAACACGCATTTGTCACTGCACCAGACTGCAAGTCCATTAGAGATACAGCATTTCAATGCTTTCAATGTCTTTTTAATGGCACTATGGTCAAAACTAGTCATGTTCTCATTCCGGGCTCATTTTACCAGTGTGATGGATGCACTGTCAAACTGCAGGAAGCTGTACTCTCATAAGCATAGCAGGGTCATTCTACAGAAATGATGGAAATGCATGTCCCTTACTTTTTCAGCCTGCTAAAACATATGATTAGACCGAGTAATCACATGAATTATATATATTCAATAATTACAGACTGTCCCTGTAGTAATAAAACAAAGTTTATTTATATAATCTTTATTGTTTTAATTTTAACCTTTTAGATAAAATGCCTAGATCAAGAAAGTACCTTGTCCCTTAGATCAGACATGGGTGATGCGCTTTGTACTTTTCATTTAAATGTATTTTTTATTTAATAAAATCTCATTTATATTTACCATTAACATAAAAAAACATATTATAATATATATATTTTCAAATAAATATTTGTCCCCACAAACTATGTCATTGGTGTTACCGCACACCTTTTATTTTGAAAACATGCACATACTCTTTGAGGTTTTCCCTGGGTCAAGAGCTCAGTGGAAAAAGTGCAGTGGACAATAGCAAAAAGTTTGTGAGATTTCTTACTTCATTTGTTTAAAATAACATGATATGTTGTAGAATTTTTAGCGACGATTTAAAGGATGTCATTGGAGTTACTCATTTTATAGCTGAGGGTTTGAGAATATTCACATACAAATGCATTATACTAAATAATTTTAGTCATTTTAATATTTATGATATGTGGTCTAAAAAATTGTGACCATTTTGTAAAAATTTCCGTTTTTTCCAAACTGTCATTGGTGTTCCTGTTCCTGGTGTTATTTCTCCTAGGAGCAACATTCCAGTAAATGAGCCACATAAAAGCTTAAAAAAAACAAGGAGAATTATGAATTAATTACATTAATTACAAATAATAATAATAATAGGTTGAACTGTATTCTAAAAATGTTTGAATCAAACTTTTGCTGCCTTTGCGTCATTGGTGTTACATTGTGTCCTTGGTGTTATGCCAAGTTTTTCCAGGATTTTGGCATTATGAATGGATTTTTTAAAAACGTTCTAGCAATAGTTTGTTGACATGTGTTGTATAAAATAGTCCATATTTCAGAGTTTGTATTAAAGCCCCTTTGTTTGGCTACTCCTGTTTTTGTGGGGGGGGGGGGGGGGGGGGGTTCTTTTTTTTTTTTTTTTTTTAATTTAGCACGTCCAATTTCGTCCCATCTATCATCCTCTCATTAGTGCGGATTCCTGCTCCTGATTGGGGCTGACGAGGCCGTTCCACGCCTCCTCCGAAACGTGCACAGCCAATCGACCGTCTTATCACCCACACTTGACGAGTGTAGCGTGGCAGAGTACTGTGCACGGAGGATCACACACTCCGCCACACCCCCTCCCGTCTCCATACAGGCGCCACCAACCAGCCAGCAGAGGGCGCAACCGCCCCGTTCCTGAGAGAGCATCCCCTATGGTCAAATCGTTGTCCATAGCCACCCAGCCTCAACCGTGAAGGCAGAGCTGGATTCGAAACGATGCTCCTTCAAAATCCAGCTCTGGTTGCAGCGCGTGTCTTTTACCGCTGCGCCACCTGAGCGGCTGTTTTTGTGGTTTTTAAAGGAAAAAGTACAATTGCGAATCAAATAATTTCATGCAATGATGTGCAAACGTACAATTACACTATAAATATAAACAATCACATATTTTTTTCTTGGTGTCATCATTCCACCACTCTACCTTTAACTAAATCCTGAGGTTGTAATGAGAATGTCTTTTAAAAAATTCAACGTTGGTTGAATCTTTGGTAACACCAATGACAAATAAGCAGCTCATAGGCTCTTTATAAAAAAAATACTTTAAAATAATGAAAATGGATTAAGGTTGATTTTTTGTGGATTCATCAAGATTAGGAAGTAAATAATGTAATTTCAGAAGTTTAGGGTATGTTGGAAGATTTAAATTTTAGCAGATTTGTGTCATCCAGTTTGTAGAATGACCCAGCAGCTGGTCTAAAACAGAACATCATGCATGGCTAAAATTTACAGTACATGCTCAGCGAGGAATAAAAAAAAATCACACAGCAAAACTGTCAAAGCTTAGCACCTTCACCACGTTTTATTATGTTACAGACTCTTTATGGTAGAGTGGCCAGATGGAAGCCACCCCTTAGTAAAAGGCACATGACAGCCCGCTTGGAGTTTGCCAAAAGGCACCTAGAGGACTCTCAAACCATGAAAAACAAGATTCTCTGCTCTGATGAAATCAAAATGGAACTTTTTGGCCTGAATACCAAACGTCATGTCTGGAGGAAACCAGGCACCGCTCATCACCTGAATAATGCCATCCCTACAGTGAAGCATGGCGGTGGCAGCATCATGATGTGGAGATGTTTTTTAGCAGCGGGACCGGGGCGACTAGTCCTGATAGAGGGAAATATGAATGCAGCTAAGTACACCGAGATCCTTGAAGAAAACATGCTCCAGAGCGCTCTCAACCTCAGACTGGGGCGAAGGTTTACCTTTCAACATGACAATGACCTGAAGCACACAGCCAAGAGAACAAAGGAGTGGCCCAGTCAGATCCCAGACCTGAATCCAATCGAACGTCTGTGGAAGGAGCTGAACATGGCTGTGTACCGACACTCCCCATCCAACCTGACGGAGCTTGCAAGGATATGCGAAAATGGGCAAAAATGTCCAGAAACAAGTGTGCCAAGCTCTGAGCTTCTTTCCCAAGACGCCTTAAAGCTGTAATTGCTGCCAAATGTGTATCAACCAAGTATTAGGCTAAGGGTACAGATATGTAACCCTTAAATAAACGATTTTTGTCAGTAAAATAAAATTGCATATTTTCTAAACCCTGTTTTCACTTCGTAATTATTGGTGATTGTGTGTAGATGTTCAATCTATTATAGAATGAGTCTGTAAAGATATAAAACATGGAGAAGGTGAAAGGGGTGTACAGACTTTCTGGCTTGACTGTAAGTACAAATTAACACAGGCATAATGAAACAAATACAGATTTTCAGCAACCCACAATGGAGAAAGTGGACAAAAAAGGGATTAGACCTGGATTCTACAATATGACAGGCTCTTCTGGCTATCCATGACAAAACAGGTTCTCAAAAAGACAACAGTAAGGGGACTGTCTATTCCACCCAGTGTCTGCTTTTAACAGATGAACACCCCATCCATGCAACTTGCACTTCCTCTGCACACCAAGCGCATTTAAGGGCGATTCTCAGCTAGGAAAGGAACATTGCATTACAACTGAGACATTCTGCTCTCCCATTGTGTTCCTCTTGCAAAGCCCTAAACACCAAAACACTGGGGGAGTTCCCAGAAAACATCCAAAGTCAACAAAAAA
Source organism: Trichomycterus rosablanca (assembly GCF_030014385.1). Classification (NCBI taxonomy): domain Eukaryota; kingdom Metazoa; phylum Chordata; class Actinopteri; order Siluriformes; family Trichomycteridae; genus Trichomycterus; species Trichomycterus rosablanca. The sequence continues at coordinate 18,387,973 of NC_085989.1, read as the reverse complement.
CTGGAGTGGACCGAGCCATCTGGCATCACGACTTCAAGATAAGATAGCGGTACCAGCCAATGCACACCTAAAATAAAATACAGGAAGATGTCACGATATAAATAGAAAAGCTGCCACCTGGAGCGCGTAGGCACTTACGAGTCACAGGTGACTGTCACTGAAAGACTGACAAGTCACACTGTGACGGCGTGCCCCCCTCTGTCAGGCAGATTAGGCTGAACAGCAAAGTCTTCAACGTGGGTGAACTGCCAAAATTCTACAATACATGGCCAGGTTGATAGCACAGCTGAGATTCAAACTTGAAAGCTTAAACTCAAAACCTCAAAATCACAGCATCGAAACCTCAAGATCACAGCATCTATCAGACTGCTGCACCATCTGAGCGCCCCCAGCTCAAAATGTTCCTCCCAGAACATGCAAATGGTAGAATAGATAATTAGCCCTTGTCAAAGTAACATCCACATGGATGGCAGGACCAAAGGTTTCCCAGCAGAACATTGCCCAAGGCATCACACTGCTTCCGCCGGCTTGTCTTCTTCCCACAGTGCATCCTGATGCCATGTGTTCCCCAGGTAAGCGATGCACACGCACCCGGCCATCCACGTGATGTAAAAGAAAACGTGATTCATCAGACCAGGCCACCTTCTTTCATTGCTCCGTGGTCCAGTTCCAATGCTCACGTGCCCAATTGGTGCTTTCGACGGTGGACAGAGGTCAGCATGGGCACCCTGACTGGTCTGCGGCTATGCGGCACCATACGCAACAAACTGTGATGCACTGTGTATTCTGACACCTTTCTATCAGAACCAGCATTAACTTCTACAGCAATCTGAGCTACAGCAGCTCATCTGTTGGATGAGCAACAGGCCAGCCTTCGTTTCCCATGTGCATCAATGAGCCTTGGCCGCCCATGACCCTGTCGCCGGTTTACCACTGTTCCGTACTTAGACCACTTTTGATAGATACTGACCACTGCAGACTGGGAACACTCCACAAGAGCTGCAGTTTTGGAGATGCCCTGACCCAGTCGTCCTGCCATCACAATTTGGCCCTTGTCAAACTCGCTTAAATTTTTCCTTCTTCTAACACATCAACTTTGAGGTTAAATGTTCACTTGCTGTCTAATATATCCCACCCACTAACAGGTGCTGTGATGAAGAGATAATCAGTGTTATTCACTTCACCTGTCAGTGGTCATAATGTTTAGGATCAGGGTTGGGTGCTGGAGCCTGTCCCAGCTTTTCAATGGGCGCAAGGCACACAGTAACATGCTGGATGGGGCGCCAGTCCATTGCAGGGCAGACACACACACACACACACACACACCCAGTCACCTATAGGGCAATTTAGTGTCTCCAGTTAACCAGAGGAAACCGGAGCTCCCTGAGAAAACTCGCACAGACACAGGGAGAACATGCAAACTCCACACAGAAAGGGGAATTGAATGCAGGACCTTCTTGTGGCTACCAACTGAGACACTGTGCCACCCACAAAAATTACATTTAAATTTATTAAAAAGCCTTTAGAATGAGTTTGAATCTCAGCTTTGCTATCAACCAGCCAGGCACCTACAAAGACGTAAACAGCTACAGTATGTCTGTCGGGAGGAATGGCTAAGGGATTCCTCATTACTGCTGCAAGTGCAACCTCCACAGACTGGTTGAAACAACCTGCACAGATGGTGAATAATGAAGACCAGTGTGTGACTCTCCGTAAAGGATACTGCTGTATGTGGTAAAAAGAAGCAATTGGCTACTACACACACGGTGGAGGAAGTTGCATGTTAGGTACAGTACGTCTCAGTAAGGATAGTAGTCTGCATTTGTGAGGAGATACACCTGTGTAATTGGATATGAGCTGGGTCTTGAAAATGGGACAAAACAGAAATAATAATCCAAATATATGTCAAAACCTGCTGCATCAAAAATACACACAACAGCTCAGAGCATTAATCTGTGTTGAATATTCTATAACCTTGTGGCATGACCTTCTAATTTCTTGGTAGGTGTAATGATCGACTTGGGCTTCTCACTGCTCTGTGTCCATAAAAACAGTTCTAGTTCTAGTAGTAAGAGAAAGATTGTCAGGTCTGATATAAACTAAAAGACGCTGCAAAAAGAATGTCCACTTATTAGAAATAAGGCAGCGTCCCTGCATTTTATTTGTCTTTTTAATCAGCAGTAAACATTAGTTAATGTTTAAGGTGCAAATTTTAAAGAGCAGGCTCTGTTTCATCGGGTAAAAATGATTTGTTTGAGTTGAATTTAAATTAGCTATATTTTTATATGTAATATAGCTGATTTCTTAGCTCTCTGTAAACAGTTTTGTATTGAGTAGTTTGTAATGACAAATTCAAGAATATAAAATGACACAGATATAAGTCCACCTCTATCTGTATCTTTGCTATTGATCTATGTGAAAGTGTGGCAACTAGTGTTATTTTGGGTCCTTTTTTAACCTGTTTTCTCCCCGATGACGCGCATTTCATATTTGCTATGAAAATGGCTTGCTCTGTGCATCCAGCTGTCTAATAATGTCCGTGTTTTATTATATTTATTCTCAGCATATTGATCAGCATATTCTTGTCTGGTTCTTGTAAAGGTTCCTTCCATTTAACATGTGGGGAGTTTTTTTCTTGCCACCGTTGCCCTCGACCTGCTCATGAGGGGGTTTATCGTCCTAGAGTGTAATTTGTACTATACAAACAATTTATTGGTCGATTTATCTGGTAATCAGTTTGTTGTAATTTGTATTAATTTGTAGAGACCCTTTACTTAAGGGGATGAGGGGTAGCATGGAAGCATTTTTCCTTGACGTGGAAAATATGCTGAGTTAATAATGGACATACTTTTTTTTGTTTGTTTATTAGGATTTTAACGTCATGTTTTACACTTTGGTTACATTCATGACAGGAACGGTAGTTACTCATTACACAAGATTCATCAGTTCACAAGGCTATATCAAACACAGTCATGGACAATTTAGTGTCTCCAATTCACCTCACTTGCATGTCTTTGGACTGTGGGAGGAAACCGGAGCACCCAGAGTAAACCTACACAGACACAGGGAAAACATGCAAACTCTACACAGAAACGACCTGGACCGCCCCACCTGGGGATCGAACCCGGGACCTTCTTGCTGTGAGGCGACAGTGCTACCCACTTAGCCACCGTGCCGCCCAAATGGACATACAACAACTTTAATTATTGAATTGATTATGCAGAAAATGTTAATGTTGTTTAATTTTGTAGCGAGATCTGCTTTTTTGTAAGTGATCATAATTCATTACAGTGGGTGATTATCTGTGTCCATCAAAATAAAACTGGATGAAATGCACCTTTTTTAAGTTTTGTAGAGATATTGGGCTGCTTTTACTGTGTATAATGTCACCATGTCTTATAAACTTCTTATTTATTTGTTTATGTATTTGTTTGTTTGTTTTTTTGGAATAAGTTCACAGTTTGGGTTTTCTTTTGGACCTTGACAAACAACCCACTGTTCCACTTTTCTACTCCATATTAACATAAGATAGTTATCTGCTCACCCACCTGGACATGTTTTCTCTATGCGGCCGGTGCGCCTTTTCCAGTCCGAGTTTGGTGAAAATCCCCACCAGTGCCATGATCGCGACCACTCCGCATATGATATAGACGATCAGGTTAGTTTTATCCTTGGTGGGGTCGTGTGCCGGGTCACTTTTTTTGGGAGGCGGTCTCCCCGTCATGGACCAAGGTGGGGTACCGTAGTTAGTGCAGGAGCGCTGGTCCAGGCGAGAGTCCTTAAACTCGCAGCAGAAGCGAAAGCCGCAGGTACCACAGCAGTACAAATAGCTGCCTGTGCGGCAAACGAACGGTGGATCCCACTGGCCCATCACGTCGTAGTAGCCTTGACATTTATCCTCAGTGTGTGGAGGCTCTGACAGACCACTCTCACCATCCCGAGATTCATTGGAACCCGAAAGTGCAACTGAACTGACCTGTTTAGCGCTCTCTCCTGCTGCACCACACGCTACAACTTTCACCAGAAAGTAAGCAAACAACAGCTCTGCGCCCCTCATCCTGCGCTCTTTATCTTCTCCACTTAAAAGCGCAAAATATCGCCTCATAAAGTTGCGCAAATCAGGTTTCCCTCCAGCGCGTCCCCGCTGTCCACAGTTCCGATCATGTTGGATGGTGCGTTTCAAAGCGCAACAGTTCCATGTAACAGTGGGTTACAGAGACGCACCAGCAGCTCCGCTCTTCCCAAATAAAAGTGCGCGTTATAGAGCTGTATCACTCTAGTATCTTATATCACCCATAGATCATATCACTCTCTCTGAATATTTAGAGCCACCACTCTCTACCAGCACAATAACGCAGTCCAGGAGAGAGTGTGAGCGAGTGTGTGTGTGTGTGTGTGATGAGGAGAAGAGGAGAGTGCGAGCGCGCGTGTGGGTAGGTGCGTACAGAACAAAGCGAGAATCATGAAGGTTCTTACTGATCCACATCTTAACAATCACACAGCTGCTACAAATGGACCAAACCCCATCTTTCACCTCAAAATCTACACAGATGTCTTTATATCTGATATGTAAAATAAATAAATAAATAAATAAAACCACAAATAGGACACCATAGTAATACTGGGTAAGACTTACCTTGCTTTCAAAACAGCATCGGTTTTTGTTCCATGAATATCACGTTATTAGAAACATTACTTTGATCTTTTGATAAATTGTACATAATTAATAACTTAAAAGTAAAACTTTTTAATACAATACTTGAATACTTGCAGCTTTGAATACCCGTGAATATCATATCATACCATATCATATCAAATACGAGATACTCTACTACACTCAAACACTGAAGTCCATTTACATTTACATTTTTGGCACTTAGCAGATCCAAAGCGACTTACAGTACTATGACAGTACACTGTCTAAACAATTAAGGGTTAAGGGCCTTGCTCAAGGGCCAAACAGTGGCAACCTGGAACTGGTGAGGCTTGAACCAGTAACTTTTCGATTACTAGTCTAGTACCCTAACCACTAGGTTACAACTGCCTCTTATAATGTTACTTGTTTGTAGCTGCCACTGCTACCCTCAAGGGTACACATCTTGTACTCAGGGCCAGATCATGCCGATCAGATGCCCTGGGCAAAACTAAACATGCTGCCCCTTTAGTAGATTCCTCAGAGCAAAAACTATTTTTATTAACCATGATTAACCATCTGTAACCAAGAATTGTTTGTTTTAATGTCATGTTTTACACTCTTTGGTTACATTCATTATGTACACATGGTTACACAAGATTCATCAATTCACAAGGTTATATCGAACACAGCCATGGACAATTTTGTATCTACAATTCACCTCACATGCATGTTTTTGGACTGTGGGAGAAAATCGGAGCACCGGGAGGAAAGCCACTCAGACGCGGGGAGAACATGACCTTCTTGCTGTGAGGTGACAGTGCTACCTACTTAGCCACCGTGACTCCCTCCAAGAATTAAGAAAGAACTAATACGTGCAGGTATTATTATTATCATTATTATTATTATTATTATTATTATGACTAATGTGCAATCATCTGTGATTTTTGGTTGTTAAATTGTTTCAATTTTTGAATTATATTATTGTAACAAGTTACATTACAATTACAGTTACAATTATATTAATAAAATTACCTTTGTCCGGTTTCCTTGCACATTAGGAAGAGCTGATCCACACATCCTTGCTTCCAAGCGACCTACAAATCCAAGGAGCTGCAGCACTAATCAGTGCTAACACTCAGCACCTGAATTTGAGAGTATTTAAGAAAACACTTAACACCTGTGTGATGCTGTGTCATTTTCCAGTCTGTAAGGTAGGGGGCCAGTGTTGGTTTCTCTTTCATACTAACGTTTTTAAAGCATTGTTTGTTAAGACTTTGGCTGGATGTTGGTGACCAGTGGATCAAGTAGCTGCTTTACTAACCATGATTGCAGTCACACCAAGCACTCTCTAATTTTTTGTGTTTATTAATGAAGAGAGGATAACAGAGTACCCTCTTTCTTTAGTGCTTTAAACAGTCGGTCATCTACCTTCAGTGGGGCTTTGGGTCATTGCAGTGTCTTCCTCGTAAAATGCTCGCTGGCCTTTAAGCTCCAGCCTTCACGCTTTCCGACAGAGTGGTTGAAGGTCATCTACTATATATTATTGCTCTTCTGTCCGGTAGGGCACTCACCTGGTCAACTACCATGTGGGAGAATCATCCTGACCTGTGCTCCTCGCTGGACCAGTTTAGCCATGAGTTTAGGCAGACCTTTGACTGTCCCGCAGTCGGTCGGGACTCCTCTTTGTGATTTCCCTACATCCAGCAAAGCCAGTGCTCTGTGGTAGATCATACCATCAAGTTTTGCACACTTGCCACAAGGAGTGTGTGGAACTTGGAGGGATTAATGGCAGCCTACCATAAGGAGTTGTCTGAACAACTCAAAAACAAGCTGGCCACCAAGGATCCTCCAGCTTTCCTTTGAGTCACTCTATGAGCTCACTTCCTCACTCCCAACCATTGGATAAGAGCCCAGTGGCGAGAGAAACAGGTGCATAGCTTGCCCAAATCCATTCCCATCACCTTTATATCTCTGACCAGTGCCACCCATGTGGAAGAGAGAGTTTTTGTGAACACTGGTGTCCCACATTCCTATGCACATGGAGGAGTGCCCAGACAGCAGTAAGGAGCGTTACCAGCACCACAGACAGAAGCTAAATTTAAAAGACAGGGCCCGGGATTTGTGAAAGACCCGAAATCTGCTCCTACTTCACTGGTGTGTGAAGGACCACAATCTTCTGAGGAATCTGGCAACAAAAAAGCCTTATGGTCTTTATTGACTCAAGCTGAGCTGGTAATTTTATGAATAGAGGTGCCACGTCCTATAACAAGTATTGACGATTCATTACTGGAATTGTCTCGAGTGGTTATTAGAAAACTTGGCTGAAAACCTTGTGTCTGGGTAACCATACCAAGGATAGATCTTTTCTTCTCTGGATCTACTCTTGATCCTGGGCTTACTGCCCAGCACAACCACAGGATTAAATGGTGCACATGCTTAGTCTCCCTTTGGGCACCACTCTATCATAAGACGTGTCTCAGGAAAGAGCCAAAAGCCCCTCTCCTGGCTGAGGGTTCACCAGAAGTGGTTTACCATGACCTCTAGGTGGTCTTTAGCAAATGCAAAAAATATATATATATATCGCTTCTACCTCACCATTCATTTAATTGCGCAATCTGCAGACAGATTGTTCCTTCTATCAGCCCTAGAACAAAAGGCTATGGACAAAGACATATGGGACACCCTAACCTCAGGACACGTTCACCCTCATCCCCAACCAGTGCTGTTTTGTAAAGAAAAAAAAAATTCTGTGGATCCCTGCATATACTACTGAGGCCTTAACATCAAAGTTTTTAAGCATCCCCAGCCCCTAACACTCATGAACTTTGTGTTCATGTTTTTTCATCAGGCATCCAAGTGGGACCTGCACAATGCATACAACCTCATCCAAGTTCAACAAGAGAATGATTAACTTACTAAAATGTGAAGTACAAGTAGAAGTTTCAAAATAAAAAAAATCAATAATTGTGGCACATGGAATTTTGTTTATTTATTTTTTGATAAAAGATTTTTGTTCTCTAAAAAACTCACCTCAATGAAAACTTTTTGTTTTTTTCTGAAGCCAAAGATTATGTATAGGCAACTGATGTACTAAACTACATATCAAACTACACATCAGCTAAACTACATATCATATCTGGCAGAACCTCTGTACTTTCATGAGGAAAGGTGGCTTATAGCAAAAATGTAATTTAAAAAGTACTAAATAATTTATATGTTGAAATGGTATATATCTATATATATATATATATATATATATATATATATATATATATATATATATACATGTTTTGTCTGGTCAACTTTATTTCATTTGTTAATATACCTCCATTCCTGCATTTCAGGCCTGCAACACATTCCAAAAAAGGTTGGGACATCATGGTAATCATGGTTTTGTACAAAAGCAGCATCCAGGAAAGGCTGAGCCTTTGATGAGCAAAGATGATCAGAGGATCTCCAGTTTGTCAACAAATGTGTGAGAAAATGATTGAAATGTTTAAAAACAATGTACCTCAAAGAAAGATTGGAAGGCATTTGCATATTTCTCCCTCTACAGTGCATAATATTATTAAACCATTCAAGGAATCGGGAGGAATTTCAGTGCGTAAAGGCCAAGTGCGTAAGCTTAAGCTGAATGTCTGTGATCTTCGATCCCTCAGATGGCACTGCATCAAGAACCGCCACTCAACAATAGCTGATATAACCACATGGGTGAGGGATTACTTTAACAAACCTTTGTCAAGCACTACAATACAGAGTTACATGCACAAATACCACTTAAAACTTTACAGTGCAAAAAAGAAGCCTTATGTTAACCATGTCCAGAAGCGGCATCAACTTCTCTGGGCTCGGAGGCATCTAGGATGGACCATCACACAGTGAAAACATGTATTGTGGTCAGATGAATCAGCATTCCAGGTCTTAATAGACGCCATGTACTCCAGACCAAAGACGAAACACGTGTCAGTGCCCTTGGCAAACGTAATTAACACTTCTGTGATGGCAGCATTAATGCAGAAAAATACACTGAGATCTTAGAGCAACATATGCTGCCTTCAAGACGTCACCTTTTCCAGGGACGTCCATGCATTTTTCAACAAGACAATGCAAAACCACATGCTGCACACATTACAAAGGCATGGCTGCGGAAGAAGAGGGTACGGGTACTGGACTGGCCTGCCTGCAGTCCTGACCTGTCCCCAATAGAGAATGTGTGGAGAATTTTCAAACGAAAAATGCGACGACGACGACCCCGTACTGTTGCATATATATATATATATAAAAGCCTGTTTTCTGGGAGGCTTTTCAGAGAATCTTGTGGAAATCCATGCCTGTTCCTTCAAGAGCAATTGTTTGGGTAGGTGTTGGACAAGAAGGCCTTGTTCAGTGGGTTAGGGTCAGGGCTCCGTGAAGACTACTGAAAATTCTTCAAACCAAACTTGTCAAACCGTGTGTTTTTAGTACTAGCTTTTTTCACATGAGTACAGCCATCGTGGAACAGAAAAATATGCTCACTTTTACCTTTCTTTGCTAAGAGTTTCAATAATTCTGGAACTGATTGTTCTGAAACAGCTATCAGACTTTGCTCTTTCAGACTTGCAGCCAGTCTAAGTGTAGCAGTATTTCGCTACTAGAAGATCAGAATCGGTTTGGCTGTTTGAAATCTGTGCATGATGTAAGCAGAGCCGGCATATTACAAGATTGCCAGTTTTATATAGCGGCAGCAGTGAGAATGATGGTTTTCAAAAGACACAAAGGCCAGTAACTTTCTTAGTGAAATTACAGCCATAAAAGCATAAGGCAACAGAACGTATTGTCTCACATTTTTTAACTGGATAAAGAACTGGCTTCCATCAGATGTTTTTTTAGTTCTGAAGTAATATTGCAATAATTGTGATGATGGGCTTGTAGCAATAAATAATAGGGCTGAGATTCTACATTGTTTAATTGCAGGACAAGTAGAATTTACAAAGATATAAACACATTTCCTGGGAAGCTACTTCAGCTGCACTGACTGCTAAGAAGTGAGGGAACATATAGTTTACATGCAATTACTCCATGTAGATAAGCACTTACAGTAGACTGGGTCATACCTCATGATTTGGTGATTTTCACTGTGACATTATCGTAGGATAAAACTTTGCAAAAAGTTAATCCATTACATTTCTCGTAGTAGTATCTGTTGAGTTATTAAGTAGAAACAACTAGGTTTCCTAAAGTGTCACATGTAATAAGTATAATAATTCAGAAAACACATGCACAAGGAGCTTCTTTCATCACAATGTGCAGTTGCAGTTGTTGGGTTAATTGGTGTAAAGCTAAACTTGAGAAGTGAAAATGTATTTTTTGGGGCAATTAATACAATTTTATGATCTTGCAGTTTGTCAAATGTGAAATTTTGGGGTTTAGGGTTTGGCAGATGCATATATTTTGGCCATATATACACATAAAATGCACCAAAAATTAGTGCTGGGTGGTATGGCAGTACATTCGGTATACTGTCTTTGATTCCTTATACTGTATGGATTTTTCAAATACCGCCATACCATAGCATAGTTAATACAACAGCTGTAGGCTGCAGTAGACAGCAAATCATATAATATTGTTCACCACTAAAAGCGCTATGGAGCGTTGTGCAGATTAGATACAGCTCACGATTTAGCCAGGTAGAGTTAGACAGTGTTAACAGATGAGAGAGGTTTTCTCAATATGGTGAAAAAAATAAACAAAAACAGATGGAGGATGAAGAGAGGGAGACCAAATATGCACTGAAAGAACCTGCCAAAGAAATGAGGCGTGTCGGCAGTTTACAACAGATTAAAACACTATATACACTGTACGGTTTGGCGAGCCACAGCTGTTGCAAATAATGACATTACGAACGCAGTAACAATCTACATATGCAAGAACACGATTCCTCTATCAGTCAGAGCAATAATTAAAACAGTGGATTCCAGGTATGTCTTACCAATGTTATAAGCGAACTGGAAGCGGCGATGTGTAAAGTTGTCCACTTTTCTACAACAAGTTGTACAGTGGAGTTTGCAAACATTGTTTTATTTGTTAAAGGGAGAGCTATGGGTAATTGTATTTAATTGTAAATATTAAATAAACAATAAAAATTTTATTTATTGCAACTGATGCACGAGTACTGATTCCAAGGACGGATTAAGGATAGTCTGGGCCCCTGGGCAAAGAGTTGGATATGCTGCAGCGAGTGAGTTAGCCTTTAAAGTGAGCTCACTGTTGGACATATTGTCAGGCATGAAAAGAACATCAAATAGCTCAGTTAAGTGTGTGTATGCATTCAAACTGCTTGAAATTGCTTGTCTTAAATTTAAATAATTGCAAAATTGCTAAATTAATTTGTGTCTCTGCGCTTAAGAGAAATTGAACATAATAATTTTGAAATATACAAATTCAGAAACATTAAGTAAGGGCCTGAATCGCATATTTGCAACAAAACGTCTGTTATGAAATATGGTAGCTTGCCTGGCAATTTGTAGGTCCCTAGAAAGTCAAGGAGCCATGGTAAACGACTTCTATGGAAGTCAAAGGCCCCATAGCAGGGGCCCTCATGATCAAGGGCCCTCTAATGGTATGCCCTGCTCTTCTCTAGGGCCCCCTGGTAGGGGCTCTCATAACCAGGGCCCTCTAAAAATATGCCCCCCTCTTTCCTAGGACCCCTAATAGCCAGAAGTCGAAGTCAGAGCAGTGCCACAACGCCTCATCCATTTTCATAAGGGGCCCAAAAGCATGGCTAGGGCCCAAAAGCATGGCTAGGGCCCAAAAGCATAGCTAGGGGCCCCAAAAGCATAGCTAGGGGCCCCAAAAGCATGGCTAGGGGCCCCAAAAGCATGGCTAGGGCCCCCAAGAGGCCATGGGGTCAAAGTCCCTAATAGTCAGAGGATCCTTAAAATGGAGGGCCCTCGGAAATAAAGATATATTGTATCATAAATGTTGATAGGCATCGCAAAATGTTTTGGGCCAGGGCCCCCCCGGGGCCCCCTGACCTCAAGGGCCCCTGGGCGCTGGCCCCACTGGCCCGGTCAGTAATCCAGCCATGACTGATTCCATCATATATTGTGTCATTTTGTGGGGCCAAGCAAAGCTTATAGTCAAAGATAGGGACGCATGTAAGTCGCACACACAGTGACTTCAGACTCGACTCGGACTCGTTTCAAATTACTCGGACTCGACTCATGACTCGCAAAAAAAATTACTTGTGAACAAGAGTCCCTAGCTACATGGTCCCTACTGAGTGCCCTTGTGTTCCCTACACACTGATCACGTGATCTTGTCTATGGGACCTTAAGCAGGTTAAACGAATTCATTCGAACACCCTGTGACGTCATTACGTACGTGACGGCGTCTTGTTACCGAAATTTCTTTGCGTTTCTTTACTTTCTAAACTACAGTACATATTGTGATGTCATCTGGGAATAAACCTGATTTTATCATCGTAAAGCCGCTTTGTGATGTCATCACGTGGTGTTTTATTGTTTGTGATTAACAGGGTAAAAGTTAACGAGCTACATTTGTGTTTTTGGTGGATTGTGCAGCATTCTGGATGTTCACTGGTTATTCTCACATTACTGCTAGTTTTTATTAAAGATGAATGAAACGTCGATCTGACATCATCCTGATCATGTCAGTTTCTGCTCTCTAATAATGCCCCGGCCATCTTAACCCACAACGCACACAATGGGTAAATGTTACAGCCAGCTTCTGGTGTAGTGATGAAGAGTCGCTCCCTACTCCCTACACAGTTTGAAGTTCACTTCATTTGAACATTTTCATTAACTTTGGATTGGAATCTCATCTAAAATGGTGGAAAACCCTACGTAGTGCACTTCACAGGAACAACTGGGGTGAATGGAATGCTTCTACAGAATTGGCGATAATAGTTGAAAGACCACTTTCTGAACCAATCAGACCTGATTTAAATTGTTAGTATGAAATGCTGGTATTTGTATTTATTCAGTTTGCGTCACACAGATGATGTGTCAATAAAACGTTTGATTGGCTTCCTAACGAGTTCGTGTTTTACTTCACAACCGGGAAAAGTTTGGATGTTTTTAATTATTAGCACACATTTACAAAATAACGGATTTTGGCCGCTGTGTCATTATTTGTCGCTCGCTTTTGTTTTGCAATGAAAATAAAACGTATCAGTTTAAGCTTTGAACTGGTACCTTCTTGTTACGGAAATTACATTCATTTGCACAATGACTAGAAAAGTAAGACACTAAGTTAAACGGCAAAATACAGTTGCTAATCTGTTTTTGTTTTTTATCTGAACTTACATATTATTTGTTTATTTCTATGCTACATTTCCAATATATGTTTTGTGTATATTATATTGACTCGTGACTTGACTCAGACTCGTATTTTGTGACTTGTGAACATCTCTGCGTATAGTACTTAAAAAGTTATGTACTTATGGCAGTAGAATAAGCCACAGACATATAAAAAGTCCCAGTCATACAAAAAAACAAACATACCGTGATATACTGTAAAACCTTCAGAATCTTAAACAATACTGTGATAGAAATTTTTGGTCATCCCGCCCAGCCCCACCATAAATTCTAATCTAAATGAACATCTGTGTAAGAAGCTGTGAATACACGTTCACCTTCAAAGGGTTATTTTACCCTTTTTTTCACCATCAAAATGATGCCAGTGAATAAAGTAAAAAAAACAAATCAATTAGCTCAGCAGGCAACCCAAAGAGGGCATGAATCTACTTCAACACTGAGCCTAAAAGGGAAACGTGATTCAGAAAGCTACTTTCATTCACTGAGCTTCTTTGTAAGTAAGATAGAAAAGCAGACAGAGAGAATACTCAAACCATAATATCACCAGCGTTTATGCACTTTCACCCTCACTTGAGTAATCCTGAATTTTTTGTGCATTGTAGTCTTGTTGGACTCTTGCCATCAAGTTGAATGATATTTTTAGCTTGCTTCTGACGCAAATTTCAAATGCAGCTGACCATCTAACACCTCCCCCTCCACACATACCAAACACCAGCACATACAAACCCACACACTTCCCCCAGCGTAAACCTAGCGTGTTTAGCCCAGAGATGCAATATAAGGTCATTAGATGGTTGGCAGCATACAATCCTTGCACAAAATTGGCACTGTGCATGTTGCAATCTGTTCAGTCATATTTGGCTGTACTTGGCCATATAAACCGTGACGTAAGACCTTGCGTGCCTGGTGGGTGACGTATTGTCCCTGCTTAGATGAAGAATCTCAACTGTGACTCAGAGCAATTTAGATAAAATTAGGATAACACACTGCCTCCTACAAACAAATTGATTATTTGTAGTTGTAAAGGGTGGATTGGATACGGCAATTAATTTGAGTTGGAGTGTATCAAACTCAGACTTTGTGATAAAATTGATTTATTTTTTATTTAATTATTTTAATTAATTCTTAGTAGTGATTCAACTTAAATGTGCAAAACTCATAAATTATTTGTATAATCAATTATATACAGTGTATCACAAAAGTGAGTACACCCCTCACATTTCTGCAGACATTTAAGTATATCTTTTCATGGGACAACACTGACAAAATGACACTTTGACACAATGAAAAGTAGTCTGTGTGCAGCTTATATAACAGTGTAAATTTATTCTTCCCTCAAAATAACTCAATATACAGCCATTAATGTCTAAACCACCGGCAACAAAAGTGAGTACACCCCTAAGAGACTACACCCTTAAATGTCCAAATTGAGCACTGCTTGTCATTTTTTCTCCAAAATGTCATGTGACTCGTTAGTGTTACTAGGTCTCAGGTGTGCATAGGGAGCAGGTGTGTTCAATTTAGTAGTACAGCTCTCACACTCTCTCATACTGGTCACTGAAAGTTCCAACATGGCACCTCATGGCAAAGAACTCTCTGAGGATCTTAAAAGACGAATTGTTGCGCTACATGAAGATGGCCAAGGCTACAAGAAGATTGCCAACACCCTGAAACTGAGCTGCAGCACAGTGGCCAAGATCATCCAGCGTTTTAAAAGAGCAGGGTCCACTCAGAACAGACCTTGCGTTGGTCGTCCAAAGAAGCTGAGTGCACGTGCTCAGCGTCACATCCAACTGCTGTCTTTGAAAGATAGGTGCAGGAGTGCTGTCAGCATTGCTGTAGAGATTGAAAAGGTGGGGGGTCAGCCTGTCAGTGCTCAGACCATACGCCACACACTACATCAAATTGGTCTGCATGGCTGTCACCCCAGAAGGAAGCCTCTTCTGAAGTCTCTACACAAGAAAGCCCGCAAACAGTTTGCTGAAGACATGTCAACAAAGGACAAGGATTACTGGAACCATGTCCTATGGTCTGATGAGACCAAGATTAATTTGTTTGGTTCAGATGGTCTCAAGCATGTGTGGCGGCAATCAGGTGAGGAGTACAAAGATAAGTGTGTCATGCCTACAGTCAAGCATGGTGGTGGGAATGCCATGGTCTGGGGCTGCATGAGTGCAGCAGGTGTTGGGGAGTTACATTTCATTGAGGGACACATGAACTCCAATATGTACTGTGAAATACTGAAGCGGAGCATGATCCCCTCCCTCCGGAAACTGGGTCGCAGGGCAGTGTTCCAGCATGATAATGACCCCAAACACACCTCTAAGACGACCACTGCTTTACTGAAGAGGCTGAGGGTAAAGGTGATGGACTGGCCAAGCATGTCTCCAGACCTAAACCCAATAGAACATCTTTGGGGCATCCTCAAGCGGAAGGTGGAGGAGCGCAAAGTCTCGAATATCCGCCAGCTCCGTGATGTCGTCATGGAGGAGTGGAAAAGCATTCCAGTGGCAACCTGTGAAGCTCTGGTAAACTCCATGCCCAGGAGAGTTAAGGCAGTTCTGGGAAATAATGGTGGCCACACAAAATATTGACACTTCAGGAACTTTCACTAAGGGGTGTACTCACTTTTGTTGCCGGTGGTTTAGACATTAATGGCTGTATATTGAGTTATTTTAAGGGGAGGATAAATTTACACTGTTATATAAGCTGCACACAGACTACTTTTTATTGTGTCAAAGTGTCATTTTGTCAGTGTTGTCCCATGAAAAGATATACTTAAATATCTGCAGAAATGTGAGGGGTGTACTCACTTTTGTGATACACTGTATGTACTGATCAGCCATAACATTAAAACCACCTCCTTGTTTCTACACTCACTGTCCATTTTATCAGCTCCACTTACCATATAGAAGCACTTTGTAGTTCTACAATTATTGACTGTAGTCCATCTGCTTCTCTGCATACTTTGTTAGCCTGCTTTCACCCTGTTCTTCAATGGTCAGGACCACCACAGAGTAGGTATTATTTAGGTGGTGGATCATTCTCAGCACTGCAGTGACACTGACATGGTGGTGGTGTGTTAGTGTGTGTTGTGCTGGTATGAGTGGATCAGACACAGCAATGCTGATGGAGTTTTTAAACACCTCACTGTCACTGCTGAACTGAGAATAGTCCACCAACCAAAAATATCCAGCCAACAGCGCCCCGTGGGCAGTGTCCTGTCACCACTGATGAAGGTCTAGAAGATGACCAACTCAAACAGCAGCAATAGATGAGCGATCGTCTCTGACTTTACATCTACAAGGTGGACCAACCAGGTAGGAGTGTCTAATAGAGTGGACAGTGAGTGGACACGGTATTTAAAAACTCCAGCAGCGTTGCTGTGTTTGATCCACTCATACCAGCACAACACACACTAACACACCACCACCATGTCAGTGTCACTGCAGTGCTGAGAATCATCCACCACCCAAATAATACCTGCGCTGTGGTGGTCCTGACCATTAAAGAATAGGGTGAAAGCAGGTTAAAAAAGTATGTAGAAAAATAGATGGACTACAGCCAGTAATTGTAGAACTACAAAGTGCTTCTATATGGTAAGTGAAGCTGGTAATATGGACAGTGTGTGTAGAAGCAAGGAGGTGGTTTTAATGTTATGGCTGATCAGTGTATATAATTATTTTAACTAAGAATTTTGCAAAACACCCTGAAAAAGCCATTGCAGGGTGACACAAACACGTTTCATTTAGGTGGTCCACTTTATATCTAGTGTGTCTTGTGAAGCTCCATACCCCCCATGACCCTGATCAAGATAAAGTGTTAAAATTAAGACTTTTTTGTGCCCACTTTCAAGACTTTTGTGTGCCCCTGTATGTCATTTACACTCATGTTATTTCCTCCTTAGATTCCATGTCAACAAACTGTAGTTTTAGCAGGTTGTTTAAATGATCTACTATGTAAACAACACAAGCAATTTTTCCAATAAATAGGAAACAGATACAGAAATATCTATATCAACAGTAAAGCATGTTCTATATTGACATGATCTAAAAGGCCATTCAGCACAGAAAAAGCCACTGCTCCAAAATCACCATTACAAAAGCCAGGTTACATTTTTCAACTGCACATGGAGACAGTGATCTTACTTTTTGGAGAAATGCCCCCTGGTCTAAATCTATGTGAAAAGGGAATGACCATTCTTAAACTGAGAGGGCGGGCCGAGAGTACATCTCTCGCCTTCTTACAATGCTGTGATTACAGCTATACCCCAATCATATGTAAAAGGCACACATGGCCATTGCAATTAATGGTCATTGTGATTTGCATATCATCAGTTCCATTGTTATGCAGTGGGCCGTGATCGTCATTATGCAAATCGGCTGCATATAAGGTTGGGGTATTCACCACCAGCTCAGACTGAAGAAGTCACTTGGATGAGTGACGAAATGTATCTCTACACCAAACTTTGTGTCCAGATGAACTGATTCAACTTTGTGGTCCCCTGGTCTAATGAAACAAAAAATGAACCATAGTTAGTCCATAATGACTATAGTTTACCACCATGGATGGAGGAAAAAGGGGAAAATTTGCAACAACAAGAACACCATTCCAACCGTGAAGCATGGCAACACCATGTTGTGGAGGTGCTCTGCTGCAGGAGGGACTAGTGCACTTCACAAAATACATGAAACACTGTAGAGTTGTTAAGGCAACATCTGAAGACATCAGCCAGAGAGGTAAAGCTTGGGTGCAAATGAGTCTTGCGAATGAACAATGATCCTAAACATACTTCCAAAGTTGATGCAAAATGGCTTAAGGACAACAAAGTGAAGATAATGGAGAGTCCATCACAAAGCCCTGATATAAATCCCATGAAAAATGTCTAAGAGCATCCACTTTCTTTATATTTTGAGAAGGTGATTGGAAACCAAACTTATCACAGAATATGCTTTAACTCTTTGTATTCCTAACAGACATTAATCACAAGCATTTTAAGAGCTTAATGACAACCTATTGAAGAAAGTCACAAAAGATCTAAAAACAACTCCAAATGTTGCAAGAATCAGCTCTTTCTTCCCAAATGTCTGCTCCTTCTTGCTTGATACAAGATTTTAGCTGCTCAACCTGCTGTTTGCTGTTGTCTTATTCTCCTTTTCATGATGAGCCATACATCTTTAATAGGAGACAGATCTGGAGTGCAGGCAAGCTAGTCAAGCTTGTGCACTCGGTGTCTATGAAGTCATGCTGTTTTAGTGCATGCAGAATGAGGCCTGGCATTGTCTTGCTTAAATAACATGGAGTTACTGTGAAAAGCAGTCACCAAAAAGAGAATATGCCTCTGCGTCAGTGGTACCTTTACACTTATGCAAGCCATTCACTATACCCAGACAAATGTTGGATTTTTGCACCTTTTGTTATTAATAAAATGGATAGTCCTTTTTGTCTTTTACACACAGAACTCGTGTTTTCCCTAAAACATGGACTCATCTGACCAGAGCACCCATTTCTGCCTTCTTTGCATATAATAAGAGCTTGCTCAATGTGAAAGAAAAATGTTCTCAACTTGCTTCTGACTTACTGAGCAGTTTGATTGCTGTCCATGTCAGACAACTTTAGGATTTAAATTTCTTTTGGCTAATGGACTAGTATTCCTATCATTTTAAATTTAAATTATTCAGTGAGAAACATTACATTTGACAGTTTATTTCCTAGTGACTAATTCAGACACAGGTTCAAACAGGGTTAGAAATGCAATCTAGGAAACATCTCTGAAAAATGTGAACATTCTGTCATTACGCTGTAGAAATAGTCTATATTTTTATTTATCTATAGCAACCGGTGCATCCTGATCATGGTTATGGTGAACACTGTGCCCATGGAAATGCCTAGGAGCATCTGCATTCTTTATATTTTGAGAAGGTAATTGAAAAGCATGCTTTAACTCTAACCTCTGTGTTATGATTTCACTGTACTAGCAATGTGGTAACATACAACCCCAAATAAAAAAAAGCACAGTTTCCATTGTGTCCATTGTGCCCATAGAAGTACCTAGGAGCATTTACTTTCTTTATAATTCAAGAAGTTAGACACTTATCTAGACATTATTTAGAAACTTATCTAGACATATTATCTAAACATATTCTTTATACTTCGAGATGATTGAAAAGCAAACTTATCTAGACATTATCTAGAAACGTATCCAGACATTATCTAGAAACTTATCTAGACACTTATCTAGAAACATATCTAGATATATTATCTAGACATATTTAGACAAACTTATCTAGACATATTCTTTATACTTCAAGAAGATGATTGAAAAGCAAACTTATCTAGACACTTATCTAGATATTATGTAGAAACTTATCTAAACATTATTTAAAAATGCATCTAGACATTATCTAGAAACTTATCTAGACATTATCTAGAAACTTATCTAGACATTATCTAGAAACTTATCTAGACATTATCTAAAAACTTATCTAGACATTATCTACAAACTTATCTAGACATTATCTACAAACTTATCTAGACATTATCTAGAAACTTATCTAGACATTATCTACAAACTTATCTAGACATTATCTAGAAACTTATCTAGACATTATCTAAAAACTTATCTAGACATTATCTACAAACTTATCTAGACATTATCTACAAACTTATCTAGACATTATCTAGAAACTTATCTAGACATTATCTACAAACTTATCTAGACATTATCTACAAACTTATCTAGACATTATCTAGAAACTTATCTAGACATTATCTACAAACTTATCTAGACATTATCTACAAACTTATCTAGACATTATCTAGAAACTTATCTAGACCTTATCTAGAAACGTATCTGGACATTATCTAGTAACTTATCTAGACATTATCTAGAAACATATTTAGACAATATCTAGACACTTATCAAGACATATTATCTAGACATATTTAGACAAACTTATCTAGACATTCTTTATACTTCAAGAAGATACTTATCTCGAAACTTATCTAAAAACGTATCTAGACATATTTCGAGAAGATGATTGGAAACCAAACTCATCTAGACACAGAACATGCTTTAACTCTAACTTCTGTATTCCTAGCAGACATTCATCACAAACATTTAAAGAGCTTAAATGACAACCTAGTAAAGAGACTCACAAATGATCTAAAAAAAGGAAACAAGGAGGAAACCACTTTTACCAAGCGTAAAAGGAGCTTATCTGACATTTACTGATGGATGTACACCAAAACCTCTAGAAATAATTGTTTACAGGCAAACCAATAATAAAATAGATTGTTAGACAACCCTGATATTATTGCAAAAATATAGTATTTATGATGGTGATGGCTTTGCTCCATCTGGATCTAGAAGAATTGTCATTATTAAGGGATAGATCCAACTGAGCTGTGATTGAAATCATGCTTTATAAATGTGGTGTGTTTTTATATAATGAAGAACAAATTCATTTCTTCCTCAAAGATTATTATTTGATTTTCTATCTACATTAAGGTTGCCAAAGAAGCGAAATTCAAGCTTTTGAGCATTTTTTACCTTTTTTTTTTAATTAAGATGGATTTGATGGTACCGACCATTGTGTAGTAATCATTGGCTGTCTTAAAGATTACACTGTCCGGTGATTGACAGCATTTCATATGCCTGCTTATCTCCTCATACATAAAATCTCTATTTTGTTCCTTCATTTACATTTTAAAAGTCCACTCACATTTTTAGATATGTTTATTTTCTTTAATACTCACATCCTGAGCAGTTTTCCTCCCCCTTGTTTTCCACATTTGCCACTGGTTGCTTGGCCACAACTGTACCATTTCAGAAATGATTTCCATTTCCAGCTGGCGTGCCTTAGCTCTCCCAGACACCACTGATTGAGCTGCCAAACCACATCATCAGAGTGTGCTTCTGCTGGCACTCGCTCACCAGGCTGGTAATTGAAAGAGAAAACACGAGTCCACATGCTCACCTGTAAGTGAGTTCCAGTAAAGTGATTCATACTGATGAAGACTTTGAATCTCCCTGTTGGAGTTCAATCTGAGAAAAACAGCATGCAGTAAAATGGTATCTTCAAACATACATGGCATTTTCATACAGTATATAGAGACTGCATGATATACACTGATCAGCCATAACATTAAAACCACCTCCTTGTTTCTACACTCACTGTCCATTTTATCAGCCCCACTTACCATATAGAAGCCCCTCGAAGTTCTACAATAACTGACTGTAGTCCATCTATTTCTTTACATATTTTTTAACCTGCTTTCACCCTGTTCTTCAATGGTCAAGACCACCACAGAGCAGGTATTATATAGGTGGTGGATGATTCTCAGCACTGCAGTGACACTGACGTGGTGGTTGTGTGTTAGCAGTGCTGCTGGAGTTTTTAAATACCGTGTCAACTCACTGTCCACTCTATTAGACACTCCTGCCTAGTTGGTCTACCTTGTAGATGTAAAGTCAGAGACGATCGCTCATCTATTGCTGCTGTTTGAGTTGGTCATCTTCTAGACCTTCGTCAGTGGTCACAGGACGCTGCCCATGGGGTGCTGTTGGCTGGATGTTTTTCTCAGTCCAGCAGCGACAGCGAGGTGTTTAAAAACTCCATCAGCGCTGCTGTGTCTTATCCACTCATACCAGCACAACACACACTAACACACCACCACCATGTCAGTGTCACTGCAGTGCTGAGAATGACCCACCACCTAAATAATACCTACTCTGTAGTGGTCCTGGGAGAGTCCTGACCATTGAAGAACAGCATGAAAGGGGGCTAACAAAGCATGTAGAGAAACAGATGGACTACAGTCAGTAATTGTAGAACTACAAAGTGCTTCTATATGGTAAGTGGAGCTGATAAAATGGACAGTGAGTGTAAAAACAAGGAGGTGGTTTTAATGTTATGGCTGATCAGTGTAAATATAATATATATTATTATACCAGTGCTTCAGTGTGTTCAATGACTAATTAAGTGCACACACACTTTCCATAAAGTCATTGTTATTGTTTAAGCTACATCAACCATACAGATGAACTTAGTGAATATGCAGTTACTGACTGTCGCTTATTTGTTGATCTGTACACTTTATTATTTTATTTATCAGTTAAAAGAGAACCTCACAGGACCCCACTGACCAGATGTTAGTTGGGTGGTGGACGGCTACTGTTATTTGTACATCAACATAGTAATGCCATGATTCCATAAAGAAAGTACCTTGTATGGTGGCATAGGTTATATATTTTTGTAATTTTGACTACTGCAGTTCACATTTACCTTAACCTACCCTTCTTTTTATCAATGGCCACTTGTAAAATGTAAGTAAGTAAAATAAGTAAAATGGCAATACAAAACTTTATTATTATTATTTTATGGTGTTTGCATACTCCAGTGGCAGTGTCAGTGGATTCCTTGTCAGAATTTATTGATTGTAAAGGTGGCTAAAGCAGATTAACGCCTCCCTTCTGGTTGCAACCTCAGTGTGACTAAAGTCAGCAGTGTCTGTAGGCCACACACAACCTTGGGGGAATGTGGTGTGTGTAGTGGTAGGCAGGCTTTCATCATCTTCAAGGCTCTATTTCCATACAGTATGTGAGGGAAGCTCTGGGAAAAAAAGACTCTCCGGGGTTCTGCTTTGATCAATGCAGAAAAAAGTTACTATATAAGACCCATAAAATGGTCTATTGTTCATGACTAATTACACAGTCAAAGGTTATTTCTTACATTCAAGGAATCAGGAGGAATTTCAGTGCATAAAGGCCAAGGGTGCAAGCTTAAGCTGAACACCCGTGATCTTCGATCCCTCAGGCGGCACTGCATCAAGACCCACCACTCAACAATAGCTAATATTACCACATGGGTGAGGAATTACTTTGGCAAAACTTTTGTCAAGCACTACAATACAGAGTTACATGCACAAATGCCACTTAAACCTTTACTGTGCAAAAAAAAAGCCTTATGTTAACCATGTCCAGAAGCGGCGTCGACGTCTCTAGGGTCAGAGACATCTAGGATGGACCATCACACAGTGGAAACATGTATTGTGGTCAGACAAATCAGCGTTCCAGGTCTTTTTTTTTTTTAATTGGACACCATGTGCTCCGGACCAAAGACCAAACGGACCATCCAGACTGTTATCAGCAACAAGTCCAAAAGCCAGGGTCTGTCATGGTATGGGACTTTGTCAGAGCCCTTGGCAAATGTAATTTACTCTTCTGTGATGGCAGCATTAACGCAGAAAAGTACATTGAGATCTCAGAGCAACATGTGCTGCTTTCAAGACGTCATCTTTTCCAGGGACGTCCATGTATTTTTCAACAAGACAATGCAAAACCACATGCTGCACACATTACATAGGCGTGGCTGCGGAAGAAGAGGGTACGGGTACTGGACTGGCCTGCCTGCAGTCTTGACCTGTCCCCAATAGAGAATGTGTGGAGAATTTTGAAAGGAAAAATGCAACAACGACAACCCTGTACTGTTGTACATCTTAATACGTGTTTGCAGGACGAATGAGACAAAATAAAAGCTGAAACACTAAATCACTTGGTATCCTCGGTGCCAAAATGTCTTTTAAGTGTGGTGAAAAGGAATGGTAACATTACAAAATGGTAAATGCTTTACTGCCCCAACTTTTTTTGGAATGTGTTGCAGGCCTGAAATGCAGGAATAGATGTTTATTACTAAATGAAATGAAGTTGAGCAGACAAAACATGAAATATCTCAGGTTCATCCTGTCTGCAATCAAATAAAAGTCAAAGTAAATGTAGGAAACTTTGTGTTTTTTTTATTATTTGCATTTTCCATACTGTCCCAACTTTTTCTGATGCATTTGAACTTTTACTTGAGTATTTTTATCAGATTTGTAGTACTTTTACTTAAGTAAAGAATCTGTGTAATTCTGTCATCTTGATATATGCATATGCTTAAATACCACATGTTGAGTATGAAGTTTGTTTGCTGATTTTCCTTTGAGAGTGACATGTCTGTCAAATTCTGTGATCTTTGGCCTTCTAAATGGAATGATGTGACTGAAAGATGGTCATTTTCATCTTAATAATGAATTAAACTCATACAGCACTCATTCTAACATGAAATAGCATGACAAATATAGGTGTTAGCATTGGGTTCCATTCCATATTTAGAGAGTCAGGTCCTGCTATTGCTTAAGTGTAGGGAGAGGTCACACTAAACACATGCCACTTATAGAAGCATATAGAAGCTGTTTTTCTGTTGTTTTTTAACACTGCATACAAATTCCCTGGTTGTATTCTAATAAAGTGACTGATAAATAATTATATATGGTCATTATACCATAAAACAAGATAACTAAGCCTTGGTTGACTTTGAGATATGTTCGGAATCATTGTCCTGTTGGAAGCTTCCTCACAGGAGGCATGACTCTTTTTACTTTAGCGTTCCAGTGCCAAAGAAAGCAAAGCAGCCCCAGCGCATCACTGAGCCACCCCCATGCTTCACTGTAGGCAGGGTCTTCTTTTCTGCATATGCTTCATTCTTCCTCCTCCAAACGTACCGCTTATCCACAGGCCTGAAAAGTTCCACATGCCACAGAACAGAAAACTTCTGTGGTTTATTGACATGGTTTTGAGCATATTATTTGCTTTTGTGTCAATAGAGCTGTACGCCTTGGAGTTCAGGCATGGAGACCGTCTGTGTTTAGTATGCGCCTAACTGTGCAAACTCAAATTACTATGCCTGCTGCCACAAATTTTCCTGTAGATCTTTAGCAGTCACTTGAGAATTTTTGACCACCTGCCTCCCCAGGAATCTGGTGGCAAGTGGTGATAACTTCCTTTTTTGTCCTTTGTAGTCTAGCCAGTGTTCTTTTGAACTTTTGAACTTGTGAAATATGGTTCCAACTGTATCTCTAGGAACATTTAGAACCTTTGCTACCCTTTGTATTTTGTTTGTGCATGGCAAAAATCTCTTCTCTTGATTCTGTTCAGGGCGTTAAATAATTTGGGGCTGTAGTAGTCATTAAATGGTCTGTTTGTTCTGGATGCTAAGTTAAGTGCTATTGTTTATTCCTCAGAATCACATCAAGTTTAAAAACCACCCCTGGGACAACAATGTCTAGGAAGACAGGACAGAGTGTTAAAACGCATTGTTTTTATGAAATAGACAGTAAAGCATGATGGATGGTGCTGACAGTATAATAACAAACACTGTACCTACACCTTAACTAAGATAGCTGTATCAGTTATAGCTAATTATCAGTTGTACACAACTAATACCTAGTTCACACTACACAACTTTTGCCCTGATTTTTGCTCAGCGACTGGTCGCCGGTGGATGTGGCAGCTCGGAGGCAACTCAGCGTTTGCTCGGGGATTAAAACTCTGCTCTCGATTGCTATGTGTGAACTGTTCAACGACTCGATCCGAGCGGCTTGCCAATCACTCGCTGAACGATCGGCGACTTAAGAAAAATATCTAGCATGTTAAATATCTGGACCAGTTATTTTTCCTACTTGCTTTAACGCTGCACATCAGCGCACAAACAGCTTTGATTGCTCGATTATTGATGCCACGGTATCATGCCATGCCTGCAATTCCTCCCAGTGATAGATCGCATAGTGTGTATTTCTCTATCGCCGATCAGTCATGTAGTGTGAAACACACAATGACTTAAAAGACTCCCGACTGAAGAGATCCAGTTGTGTAGTGTGAACTGTACAGTGATCTGACGACTTGGAAAGTCATGTAGTGTAAACCTGGCATAAATAAACACCCAAACAATATAATAACTTCCCAGGCCTTAAAGTCATTAAGTTGTTGTGGCCTGACCTAAAAAGAACCCTTCATGTAAACGCAAAATAACCCAATATCTTATATATTTTCCTTCTTAAACTTTCATTTCCTGATCAGCAGCTTCAGAAATGTTATTGCTTCTAAACAAGGTTCTACCACGTAATAGTTTAGGATTTAAACGCCTTTCCAGTCTAAAAATAAATGAATAAATAATGTGTTTGAATCCTATTGTTTTACAAAATGTAATGTAACTGTAATTTTCATCATAGGTACACTTCAACTATGAGAGACAAAATGAGAAAAAAAAATCCAGGAAATCACATTGTAGGATTTTTAAAGAATTTATTTGTAAATTATGGTGGAAAATAAGTATTTGGTCAATAACAAACAAGCAAGATTTCTGGCTCTCACAGACCTGTAACTTCTTCTTTAAGAAGCTCTTCTGTCCTCCACTCAATACCTGTATTAATGGCACCTGTTTGACCTCGTTATCTGTATAAAAGACACCTGTCCACAGCCTCAAACAGTCAGACTCCAAACTCAACCATGGCCAAGACAAAACAGCTGTTGAAGGACACCAAGAAGAAAATTGTAGACCTGCACCAGGCTGGGAAGAGTGAATCTACAATAGGCAAGCAGGTTGGTGTGAATAAATCAACTGTGGGAGCAATTGTAAGAAATTGGAAGACATACAAGACCATTGATAATCTCCCTCGATCTGGGTCCCACGCAAGATCTCATCCCGTAGGGTCAAAATGATCATGAGAACGATGAGCAAAAATCCCAGAACTACACGGAGGGACCTGATGAATGACCTGCAGAGAGCTGGGACCAAAGTAACAAAGGCTACCATCAGTAACACACTATGCCGAGAGGGACTCAAATCCTGCAGTGCCAGGCGTGTCCCCCTGCTTAAGCCAGTACATGTCCAGGCCCGTCTGAAGTTTGCCAGAGAGCATATGGATGATCCAGAAGAGGATTGAGAGAATATCATGTGGTCAGATGAAACCAAAATGGAACTTTTTGGTAAAAACTCAACTCGTCGTGTTTGGAGGAAGAAGAATGTGGAGTTGCATCCCAAGAACACCATACCTACTGTGAAGCATGGGGGTGGAAACATCATGCTTTGGGGCTGTTTTTCTGCAAAGGGGACAGGACGACTGATCCGTGTTAAGGGAAGAATGAACGGGGCCATGTATCGTGAGATTTTAAGCCAAAACCTCCTTCCATCAGTGAGAGCATTGAAGATGGAACGTGGCTGGGTCTTCCAGCATTACAATGATCCCAAACACACCGCTTGGGCAACAAAGGAGTGGCTCCGTAAAAAGCATTTCAAGGTCCTGGAGTGGCCTAGCCAGTCTCCAGACCTCAACCCCATAGAAAATTTGTGGAGGGAGTTGAAAGTCCGTATTGCCCAGCGACAGCCCCAAAACATCACTGCTCTAGAGGAGATCTGCATGTGCAAACCTGGTGAAGACTTACAGGAAACGTTTGACCTCTGTCATTGCCAACAAAGGTCATGTTACAAAGTATTGAGTTGAACTTTTGTTATTGACCAAATACTTATTTTCCACCATAATTTACAAATAAATTCTTTAAAATTCCTACAATGTGATTTCCTGGATTTTTTTTCCTCATTTTGTCTCTTGTAGTTGAAGTGTACCTATGATGAAAATTACAGACCTCTCTCATCTTTCTAGATAGAAGAACTTGCACAATCGGTGGCTGACTAAATACTTTTTGGCCCCACTGTGTATATATATACACAGGGGTTGGACAAAATAACTGAAACACCTGTCATTTTAGTGTGGGAGGTTTCATGGCTAAATTGGACCAGTCTGGTGGCCAATCTTCATTAATTGCACATTGCACCAGTAAGAGCAGAGTGTGAAGGTTCAATTAGCAGGGTAAGAGCACAGTTTTGCTCAAAATATTGCAATGCACACAACATTATGGGTGACATACCAGAGTTCAAAAGAGGACAAATTGTTGGTGCACGTCTTGCTGGCGCATCTGTGACCAAGACAGCAAGTCTTTGTGATGTATCAAGAGCCACGGTATCCAGGGTAATGTCAGCATACCACCAAGAAGGACAAACCACATCCAACAGGATTAACTGTGGACGCAAGAGGAAGCTGTCTGAAAGGGATGTTCGGGTGCTAACCCGGATTGTATCCAAAAAACATAAAACCACGGCTGCCCAAATCACGGCAGAATTAAATGTGCACCTCGACTCTCCTGTTTCCACCAGAACTGTCCGTCGGGAGCTCCACAGGGTCAATATACACGGCCGGGCTGCTATAGCCAAACCTTTGGTCACTCGTGCCAATGCAAACGTCGGTTTCAATGGTGCAAGGAGCGCAAATCTTGGGCTGTGGACAATGTGAAACATGTATTGTTCTCTGATGAGTCCACCTTTACTGTATATACATATATATATATTCTTTTATGCGTGCAACTGTACATGGAGGTTCAGGGTTTGTCTTTTGCATCTCTCTGCTACTTAACCCACTCCACTTTAGGTTTTCCATTTTTCCTTCCTTCCATTTTCTGAAAATGTTTCACGCTGTGCCATTTCAGTGCGGTGCCATGCTGTTTCCCTCACCTTAACTTCTTTATCTCCATGCCAAATGCCTCTCAAAAAGGAGGCGGCACAAATGAAATGAGCATCGCACACAGACACTTTTCTTTGTTCATCCTTGTATGTCAGTGATATTTTTCCCCTCTCTGAAATTACATTTCCATTCTGACACCCCACAGCTCAATTGCTCCCCAAACCCTAAATCCCCTATAAAAGCTCCTTACATTAGCTGACCTTATACTTCCCTGACTCCAACAATGAAACTATCTTACTGGTTTCTGCGAGAAAGGACTGAGTAGTGACACATTCTATTCAGCAGTCTGCTTTCTCAGCCCATCACGGGATTTTTGCTTTGTGACAGCTTATATTAATGTCAGAAAGCAATGATGGATTTGCTGTCGAGCCAGGGTCAGGCTTTTCCTTTTTCATCACTGAATCACACTATATCCATCAAGAATCAGGAAACTACCTCAAGGAAACACTAACTGCTGTTTTACCTAGATATTACGTACTAGCAGCCTGCTAAACAGAATATATGAAAATACAGAATACAAAATATAGCTATGCAGGAACTGAATTAGCCCACTGAATTGATTCCCTCTCTGTAATAGAACCCTAAGATTTAATTTAGCAGCATGAGATTTCCTCCTCTGACAGGTATGGTAGATTTTATATAAGCCTTGTGTGGGAGGCTTTCCTTTGATCCACTTTGAGGCGGGAAGGCGGCCATTTTTGAGATCTCACCAGTGAATAAGGAATGATGGTTGGTTATGGAATGTGATCATATATACATCTTATATACACCAACCAAAAATTACATTATGACCAGTGACAGGTGAAGTGAATAGCACTAATTATCTCTTCATCACGGCACCTGTTATTAGGCAGCAAGTGAACATTTTATCCTCAAAGTTGATGTGCTCCTGTAGCTCAAATTGCTGAAGAAGTTAATGCTGGTTCTGATAGAAAGGTGTCAGAATACACAGGGCATCACAGTTTGTTGCATATTGGGCTGCATAGCCGCAGACCAGTCAGGGTGCCCATGCTGACCCCTGTCCACGTGAGCATTGTAACTGGACCACGGAGCAATGGAAGAAGGTGGCCTGGTCTGATAAATCACATAATCTTTCCATCATATGAATGGTCGAGTGCGTGTGCGTGTCTCACCTGGGGAACACATGGCACCAGGATGCACTATGGGAGGCAGTGTGATGCTTTGGGCAATGTTCTGCTGGGACACCTTGGGTCCTGCCATCCATGTGGATGTTACTTTGACACGTACCACCTACCTAAGCATTGTTGCAGAGCATGTACACCCTTTCATTGAAATGGTATTCCCTGATGGCTGTGGACTCTTTCAGTAGGATAATTCACCCTGCCACAAAGCAAACATGGTTCAGGAATGGTTTGAGGAGCACAACAACGAGTCTGAGGTGTTGACTTGGCCTCCAAATTCCCCAGATCTCAATCCAATCGAGCATCTGTGGGATGTGCTGGACAAACAAGTCCGATCCATGGAGGCCCCACCTCACAACTTACAGGAGTTAAAGGATCTGAACCACAGCACACCTTCACGGGTCTAGTGGAGTCCAAGCCTCGACGGGTCAGGGCTGATTTGGCAAAAGTCGGCAGTGTAGCCTAGTGGTTAAGGTACTGGTCCAGTATTCAGAAGGTTGCCGGTTCAAGCCTCACCACTACCAGGTTGCCACTGTTGGGCCCTTGAGCAAGGCCCTTAACCCTCAATTGCTTAGACTGTATACTGTCACAACTGTAAGTCGCTTTGGATAAAAGCGTCTGCTAAATGCCGAAAATGTAAAATGTAAATGTACCACACTAATCTAGTCCCTTCAGCCACACCCACAGCTAATGGGTCCATACAACCAACTTACAACCATTCCATTTCCACAGACATGTCCATCATGTACATTAGCAGTGCAATGGGTCAATCTAAAGAGCTCAGTAATGTAGAATTATCACTGGATGACACCTTTACTGACCTTTTATACAATTTGGTTGTTCTGTCCTGCTAAAGCTGCCCTGGGCAACTTAATGTGTTGTTAATGTGATGTGAAAACATCTAGAGCTTAGACTTAAGCTCAAAGATTGTAACCACATGGTATTGAAATGTATACAGCATGAACATTGTCTGTAATTGGTGTTAATACTAAGATTCAGACTGCTTCTAAAAGCAACAGGCGTTCATGATATACACACTATGGTCTATTTCATGCATTTTTGCGCCGACTATGGACAAAGGCACAGAGCTTGGGGGTTCTAGGTCATAGAAACTTGTGGTGATCAGGGATGTTGGGTTTCTGTTGTTCTGCCTCTCTTGTCTGATCACTCAGGTTTGATGGCGGTGAGGGAGGTGGGCGCTGATGTCCTGTGAAAGCCTTCATGGCTTTGTTACCTGCTAACTCTCCCTTTTAGTTATGCTGTAATAATTAGGGGTGCTGGAGTCTAATGCTACTCTCTGCAGAACTGACATTTCACTCTTAATGATTTTACATTTTAACTACATTGTCTGTTGTTTTACCCCAATGTAGTTCTGACAGAAACCTGTTTACCCACCCGAGGTTGAAGACCGCAGGTCGAGACTGCCATGCCAACAACACTGCTCCTGCTAGATGTGATGGTTCCCTGGCGTGTTTGCACCAAAACTGTCAAGAACACACTACGCACTTTATCACAGACTGGACTAAATACTTTTAGTTCAATTTAATTTTCTGTAAATTAAATCTGCTTGTGTAAATTTTGTTAATTTAAATTGTCCTCCAGGCCACCCAAGGAGGATGGGGGTCCCTGCTGAGTTTGGTTCCTCTCAAGGTTTCTTTCTGTAATGTTAAGGGAGTTTTTCCTTGCCACTGTCACCCTCGGCTTGCTCAACAGGGGTTTTTGGTCTGTGCCAGATAGAGACTCCTCATAACTAAGGCGATTATGACCTTTGCTGACTGATTGATGACGCCTGCACAGGGACGAGGAATAATGGGTCAATCAGGGTGTGGCTCCTCGTACACAAAGCTGATCCACATATGAACTTGTCTCGTGCAGGTGAAAAGATGCAGTCGGCTACTGCACACGTGTTGAAGGGGGCGTGTCAGTCTTGCTCTCCTCAATCAGGGCGGGGATGAGCATCAGTATAGAGAAAGCGCAATGCAACTGGGTTACTGGATACACTAAAAGTTGAGAGAAAGTAAGGGTTTTGGGGGTTTTCTATACTATTTGAATTTTAATTTCAAATTTCTATTTAAGATTTAAGGTCAAAAAAGTGAAAAACATGCTGAGTGTAAAGGGTTAACGCTTTAACACTTTAAGACACTGTTAGTGGGTCCAGAGTAGCTTTGTAAGCTCTTTACCTTTAATCCACATCTATTAATCATTGTTAATTGATGAATTAAGTTTAATTTAAATACGTGTATGGCCACATAGCACTAAATACATGTGTATGATATATAACTTATGGTATGATACATTTGTTTGCTTTATTATTTACACAATAAATCATCAGATATTTCTGATGCCAATCAATACTGACTCACCAACATCAGCACATTAAAACATGAAATATGGTCTTCCTTGTCTGAATCATAGCTAAATGACATATGCAAGCTATAAGATTTTTTCCACCTTTTACAAGTGGGCTGTAATTACAGACTATTAAGCAACAAGGCAATCTGGATTTTGGAGCACATTAACAGGTTTTATAGCCCATTTCCTTGTGATGTGTACACAAGCTGTTCTTTAATCTAATATCCTCTGTTGTGAGGAAGTATCTGTGAAGTTTTTTCACCTTGCTTTGTTTTCTCTAATTTTTCTTCTCTGTTCACACTTACAGAATGCCTCAGCAATATTTAAATTCTACTAGAGGAACACGTGAAACTCCTCACAGATGTTGACTCGAGTCAAGGCTATAACCCAGTTCTTTAGGATTTATGTTTTCCTGGGGTGGGCTCACAAATACAGAGGGCGCATGGTTCATCAGTTTTCAAGTTCGGACAATGTAGTGTCTCCAATTCACCTCACTTGCATGTCTTTGGACTGTGGGAGGAAACCGGAGCTCCCAGAAAAAAAACCCACACAGACACGGGGAGAATATGCAAACTCCACACAGAAAGGACCCGGACCGCTCCACCTGGGAATCAAACCCAGGACCTTTCTGCTGTCAGGCGACAGTACAAACCACTGAGCCACCATGCCGTCCCGTATTTTAAAGCACAGTGCATGAGTGTCGTACACCAGGAATACAATAAAGGTCTAAATTCCAGAGCCTTGAAATGAGAGGATCTATGTTATATGACTATGTTAGTGTATAAAAGAAAATCAATATAAAAGAATAATGTATCCTAAAGGGATTGTAAACCATTTTCTTAAACTCCTCGATTAGCAGCATGGCAGCATGGAGCATTTGTGTAGTATAAAAGGGAAAATAAGAATAAATGTCATCACACACACACACACACATTTATTTGGAAGTAAAAGATTCTGTCACACATGCAGACCGCCTTTCCCCAAGTTAAAATACAGCACTTACTCTTACCACTTATCACTTGACATTTCACACACATTGAATACTAAATGCAGAGAAAGAACTGCACTTTATGTGCTTATACAAGATGCTCATATACACACTATATGACATCCTATTCCAAAAACCATGAGCATTAATATGGAGTTTGCCCCCCTTTCCTCCACAAATAGCAAACCCCAGTCTGCTTTTCCATCTGTCTCCAGTCTCCCTCTATCACGGCTCCTTATTGGGCAAGCTGAAGTCTAGTGGTTAAGGTACTGGACTAATAATCAGAAGGTTGCTGGTTCAAGCCCCACCACTGCCAGGTTGCTGCTGTTGGGCCATTAACCCTCAATATACTGTAACTGTAGTGTAAGTCGCTTTGGATAAAGACATCTGCTAAATGTAGTTTTTTTTTTTTTTGCCCACTTTTTCCCCCAATTTACTCCCCTCCCCCTAATCTAGTCATGTCCAATTACCCTGATTGCATCCTCTATACTGATTCGACCCTTCACCGATGACTGAGGACGCCTCTCAACCGACGTACAGTCAGTACAGACTGCATTTTTCACCTGCACGAGTCGAGTTCATACACTGACGGGCACTGTGTACAGAGGGTCACACCCCCATCAGCATTATTCCTCAGCCCTGTGCAGGTGCCATCAGTCAGCCACCAGGGGCCGCAGTTGCACCAATCATGAGGACCTATGATCCGACTTTTTTTTTTTTACCCCTATGAACAACAGCCAATCGTTGTTCGTGCAGCCATCCAGCCCAGTCGGAAGGCAGAGCTGAGATTCGATACGATGTATTCGAAACCCCAACTCTGGTGCGCTAGCGTACTTTTACCGCTGCACCACCTGACCGGCCTTGCTAAATGTAATGTTATGTTTATTCCCTTTTCTGTTTTGCTTTACCATGTCCAGCACCCCCCCAATTTTTCGGCCATATAAAATGTTCTGTTCTCCAGAATTGCAAACAATGGGCTCCAATTATTTGTCCTATTCAACCATTTGTTCTACTGATACGAAAACGTATAGAGTATGTTTTTAAATGTCTTACTAAAGCATTTCACCAGCCTGTTTGTCTAAGAATGGTACACACTTGCCTTAATTTGCAACAATTTACAAATTACACATCCCAGGGGCTACTGTGATCATTAGCGCTAATGCATCTGAGATGTGTGGTTCAATTGAAACTACTGTTCATCAACCTGCACTTACTTCTACTGCTGAAAGAACAGCTTTATGGTGCTTTATGGTGCATTAATAGTGTGTAGTTCACCTGGAACTGCTGCACATTAACCTGCATTTACTTTTGTTAATGGAAGCACTAGTCACAGGTAGACCTGTTACACTGCACTGGGATTGTTCTAAGCTTCCATGGCAAAGAGATTCCATGCTGCTCTTCAGTACCAAGTTAGGTCAGTGTTTCATCCATCTGAGCTCCCCGGCTTACTCTATACAATTCTAAATTAGGGGTAGGTTAAGACCGCTCCGGGCTACTGCACTTTATCATCTATAAACCATCACCTGGTCAAAGGCAAGCCTCAGGGTTGTATCATATGACTGTTCCAAAGAAATATCTGGTAAGGGCATCATGGGTGTGTGAGTACCCATGACTGGGATATTTGTCTCCATGCCACCAGTCCTTGTTCTCGCCAACCAATGCACCTGAAGTGTCTTCTGCCAGCCACAGCTGGATAAACTAAACACTTCCCAGACTGCTGGGACCCACCCAGTCCAGCATCCATTGCTAGTTGTTTGAACCCCAGTCAAATAGTCCCCAAAATACTGAGTGGGCAAGACGGCTCCCCACTTGGAAAAGCCTTTCTGTGCATACCTCTGTGAATACACCTCAGAGGAAGCTTTGGCAAGGTACCAGCACAGCCAATGTAATTTTCTAGTTTTCAGTGTGGGCAGGACTCACTTCTGGCAAAGTGCAAGCATGGGCATACTCCTTCATACTCTAGTGTGGCATAGGTGTAAGAGATGCCCTAGAAGAAATGTCAAATGCTGCAAAATGACTCTTGGCCAGCTGGAAAGTGTGGCGAATGGTGTCCAAAAGCAAGCAGATAATGACCTGGTCTGCTGCATGCTTAATTATGTGCTGGGTAAAGGTCTCTGGTGTTAAACCCTATATGCATCATCATGTGTGATTCAGGTTTGCTGCATGCTGTCAGGTCTGTGGAGACCATGTTTATTTTCTTCTTGCTCTTTGGGCTACAAGAAGAACTCAGACAATTAAAATGATAGATGATCTTCCAGTTTCAAAGGATAATTGATCTTCTATTATTCCAGAGTAATTATAGAAACTCAAATACTGCATGATAAAAAAAATAAAGAGTGCAGCTTTTCAAGCTGTGTGTTTTTCAGTCTATAAGAACTCGGCATTCCAAAACTTACCTTCTCTTTTAAGAATTCCTTACACATGTCCTTTCACCAAGAACAAGATAAACAAAGGAGACAAAACACAGATGTGATATAGAGGTGTAGGTCAGGTGTACACACTCACTAATTAACCTTCTTACTCCTCCCTCTTACTCATCCCTCACTACAGCTCATGCTAAAACCACACCCCAACTGCTTAACACTAAAACCCAACAGCATATTTCCTGCAGAACATGTGGACTGTACTTAATAGACAGTGCCAAAAACAAACTGTTAATGGCTTTAAAATTCAACTGATTAACCAAACCATAGCTGTGCTGTATGTATATTTCAACCCAGCAGATTATCATAATTCAGAACACCTTATAATAAATACATGTATAAAATAACATTAAAACCACCTCATTGTTTCTACTTTACTGACTGTAGTCCATCTGTTTTCTACATGCTTTGTTATCCCCCATTTATGCTGTTCTTCAATGGTCAGGACTCCTCCAGGAGCACTACCGAGTGAGTATTATTTGGGTGGTGGGTCATTCTCAGCACTGCAGTGACACTGACATGGTGGTGGTGTGTTAGTGTGTGTTGCGCTGGTATGAGTGGATCAGACACAGCAATGCTGATGGACTTTTTAAACACCTCACTGTCACTGCCAGACTGAGAATAGTCCACCAACCAAAAATATCCAACCAACAGCGCCCTATGGGCAGCGTTCTGTGACCACTGACGGAGGTCTAGAAGATGACCAACTCAAACAGCAGCAATAGACGAACAATTGTCTCTGACTTTACATCTACAAAGTGAACCAACTAGGTAGGAGTGTCTAATAAAGTGGACCGTGAGTGGACAGTGCTGCTGTGTTTGATCCACTCATACCAGCACAACACACACTAACACACCACCACCATGTCATTGTCACTGCAGTGCTGAGAATGACCCACCATCCAAATAATACCTGCTCTGTGGTGGTCCTGACCATTAAAGAACAGGGTGAAAGGAGGCTAAAAAAGTATGTAGAGAAATAGATGGACTACAGTCAGTAATTGTAGAACTACAAAGTGCTTCTATATGGTAAGTGGAGCTGATAAAATGGACAGTGAATGTAGAAACAAGGAGGTGGTTTTTATGGTATGGCTGATCAGTGTATATAAACCAAGCAATCTGAAAGTTAAAAAATAATAGATTGTTATAATAAGGTGTAATAATAGGTGTGCACTAAATTGTATTATTGCAAGTAGTAACCAGTAGTAGAGTTTTCCAAAAACAGAGGTTTACTGTTTATTATTTCTCACATATTCAGTCATTCAACGTTTCATCTCAAAAGACTGTTATTTGCAGAGCAGCTCTCACAAAAATTCATCCAGCAAGGCATGCAGATCTCTGCTGGGTTATGAAAGTGCAAAAATAGCAGAGGAGTGAAAGGAAACAAAAACAGTGAAGACCTACATAAGGTGAAAGTTAGATACGCATGGTGCAAATATCAAAAAAGCAAACTGTATTTCAGCATTACAAACACTGAAATCTGGTCTATAACTGGAATAAAAAATCTACATTCTTTAATTTGGGTCATACACTTTGAACAATTTGTTTTGCACTCATCCTTTCCTGTTAAAGCACCACTGGACTCAAAATGAACTTCAATAAATAGCAGAGCCAGCTACAAGTCTGAAAGTATCACATTTAATAGTTCATGTGAACCATTATTTCAAACCCTGTCTAGGTTTACAACCGCAAATCAGAAACAGTTGGGACAGTATTGAAAATGCAAATAAAATAAAAATGCAGTGTTCCTTACATTTACTTTGACAGTTTGAACCCAAGATATTTTATGTTTTCTCTGCTCAATTTCATTTCATTTGTTAATAAACATCCATTCCTTCATTTCAGGCCTGCAACACATTCCAAAAAAAGTTGGGACAGGGGCAATTTAGGGCTAGTAATGAGGTGAAAACACTAAATAATGACGTGATTCCAAACAGGTGATGTCAAGAGGTGATTGTAATCATGGTTTGGTACAAAAGCAGCATCCAGGAAAGGCTGAGTCTTTGATGAGCAAAGATGATCAGAGGACCTACAGTTTGTCCACAAATGCATGAGAAAATGATTGAAATGTTTAAAAACAATGTACCTCAAGGACAGATTGGAAGGGATTTGCATATTTCTCCCTCTACAGTGCATAATATTATTAAATGATTCAAGGAATTGGCTGGAATTTCAGTGTGTAAAGGTCAAGGGTGCAAGCTTACACTGAAAGCTTGTGATCTTCGATCCCTCAGACGGCACTGCATCAAGAACCGCCACTCAACAATAGCTGATATAACCACATGGGTGAGGGATTACTTTGTCAAACCTTTGTCAAGCACTACAATACAGAGTTACATGCACAAATGCCACTTAAAACTTTACTGTGCAAAAAAGAAGCCTTATGTTAACCATGTCCAGAAGCGGTGTCAACTTCTCGGGGCTCTGAGGCATCTAGGATGTACCATCACATAGTGATGTGTATTGTGGTCAAATAAATCAGCATTCCAGGTCTTTTTTTGAAAAAAAAATGGACGCTGTGTGCTCCGGACCAAAGACGAAAATCCAGACTGTTATCAGCAACAAATCCAAAAGCCAGGGTCTGTCATGGTTTGGAGCTGTGTCAGTGCCCTTGGCAATGGTCATTTACACTTCTGTGATGGCAGCATTAATGCAGAAAAGTACATTGAGATCTTAGAGCAACATATGCTGCCTTCAAGACGTCATCTTTTTCAGGGACGTCCATGCATTTTTCAACAAGACACTACAAAACCACATGCTGCACACATTACAAAGGCATGGCTGCGGAAGAAGAGGGTACAGGTACTGGACTGGCCAGCCTGCAGTCCTGATCTGTCCCCAATAGAGAATGTGTGGAGAATTTTAAAAGGAAAAATGCATGAACGACAACCTCATACTTTTGCACATCTTAAAACTTGACCCCCCCCCCCCCCCCCCCCCCAAAAAAAAAACCAACAACAACAACATATATTTCCATAAATATTGAAAAATGTGGACTTGCCAGACAGTTTGAGAAAGGCTATTTCCAGTTCCAGCATGCCTGTGCTACTGTGCACAAGATGTCCATAAAGATATAAATTTGACCATGTCTTGGGGAGAATTTCCAGTGTCTGAACTTACAAATGCTCTATTGACTATATGGGCACAAATTACTACAGATACACTCCAAAAAAGGATGAAAATGTGATGCTGTTTAATCCACAAAGAGGGGACTTTATATAATGTCCATGGTTTTAAAACTGGATGTCCAACATGTTCATTTCCACAGACTTTTGGCCAAAAACGTCCCTTGTTTAGCTGCAATTACAGTTAAATGTTTCACATTAAATGTTGTGCAGCTAGTAACTCAGTGCTTCAGCAGACATCCACAAGTTTTACTCTTACTATATTAAATGCAACAGTGCTTTAAAATGTGTAACATTTTATTGAAGTAGTTTTAACCCTGAAAACCTCCAGTCAGGGTTTTACAAGACCAAAAGCACCTAATTCAGATCCATCCAGATGCAGTAATTTCCTTCCTTCCCCCACACAATTTCCCATCACTATTTGGAACGTTTAAGAGCTGAAAAAGGCAGTGGTTGTCATGGTGACCTCTGAGAACCAGCATGGATGATCATGAGTAGGTAGACCATGACCTATTTTTAAAGAAAATTGATTATTTGGACCATCAAGATATTAGGCACAGTAAGGCCACTTCAGACTCTGTAATGAGTTCCATCAGTACTAATAAAAACAGTGTTGCTTTATAGCCTTGCTTTTGGGTGTACTCTTTATAAATGAATCAGTTCAAGCCAATCAGATCAACCCATGGTTAAATAAAGTCAGCAGTTGAAAATGTATGTGTATAAATGTAACATGTTAAAATCTTAACAATATTTAATGAACTTATTCTTCAGTACTCACTTCATCTGTATTAGTATGTACATTAATGCATTGGAAACAAGTACATCATCCCGAATCACATGTTATTGCACTAAATAGTAAATAAATGTATGCAAACCCAATTCCAAAAGGGCTAGTTTAAATAAAACAGACACCAATGATTTGCAAATCCCCTTCGACCTGTATTCAATTAACACTGTAACAGGGTGGATGCTGATTGACACGTAGCTTTTTCTACAACCTAGTTTGGCTGCCAGAGGAAGGACAGAGTAACAGTATGAGCTGTCGTTCTATTAATCACCTGTGCCACAAGTGCTGATGCTGTTTAGGTGCAAGATTTCCTATATATCGGGACTCAGCGCATTATAGCTGGCACACTTTTTTTATTGGAGCTGTGATGCCAGAAGGCAAGGTTTAGAATTACAAAATGTTATGGCTGACCGGTGTATATTAATTGAGAATTAAGAAAGATGCTTGTGCTGGTTGGTTGCTTTGGTCCATGTGCAGACACCCAATTAGTGTGCTTTCCAACAAAGCAGTCTGTGAAAATCATCCACTGAAATTTCTAGTCTTACTTTATTAATATAGTACCTGCAATAGCCTAATAATGATTTGCATGCTATAAACATGTAGAAAAGTGCCAGGTTAGCTTTGAATCCAAAAACTGACTCCCAGAGTTTACATTTTCATTTACATTTTGAGCATTTAGGAGACGCTTTTATCCAAAATGACTTATAGTAATAATAATAATAATAATACATTTTATTTATATAGCGCTTTTCAAGATACTCAAAGACGCTTTACATAAGACAAATAATCAAAACAAATACGTACATACACCATACAAATCATAGTACAAAATCAAAATAGTACATCAACATCAAGAATAATTAAGATAAAAACAAAGAGAGCAGCATAAGACAGTTCATTAAAAATTAGCTAAATTATGAGAGAGAACAACAAATATAGAACAATTTCTTAAAATTAGACAGAAACAGGACAGATTCACATGCAATCAGGAAACTGAAAACTTTACAAGTTTTAGGATCTAGGACTTCACATTTCTGTCGTGATCTAAGTATAAAAACTATTAAAAAGAATAGCAAAAATAAAAGCATTTATTTCGTGTTGTTACAAGTTAAATGCCATTTTGAATAGATGAGTTTTGAGAAGTGACTTGAATTTGGACAGGTCAGGACAATCTCGTAGGTGTTTGGGGAGAGCATTCCATAAAGATGGAGCAGCTATGGAAAAGGCCCTGTCACCCCAGGTCCGGTGCTTGGTCCTAGAGGGTATGGACAGTAGGTTAGCCTCAGAAGAGCGAAGGCTACGGGAGGGAATGTGCTGATGGAGCAGGTCGGTGAGGTAGGATGGGGCCTGATTATGGAGAGCTTTGTGAGTGAATAGAAGAATTTTGAATTGAATGCGTTGAGCAACGGGAAGCCAATGAAGTTTTTGTAGAACAGGTGTAATATGATCACGGGAGCGAGTATGAGTAAGGAGGCGAGCAGCTGAATACTGTACTGTGACAATATACAGTCTAAGCAATTAAGGTTTAGTGGCCTTGCTCAAGAGCCCAACAGTGGCAACCTGGCAATTGTTTGGCCTGAACCAGTGATTTTCCAATCACTAATCCAGTACCTTCACCACTGGGCTGCAGCTATGTCAAAGTTACCATTACTTATGTGTTATTACTATGCTATTAATATGTTATTCTAGTACATGTCTTTATGTTCTGTAATGTATTATTAATTTATTACAAATGCAGTTGTTCTTGTTCTAGTGTGTTTGCCCTATAAAAGGTCAAATTTATATAGTATAAAGGTTAACTGAAATACTAGTTTGAAAAGATGAATGAATAATACTCCAGATTGCCATGAGGTAAGAGACACAGTCCTAAATTTGGCATGATGCTTGACTGTATATACAGCATATAATGAGGACCTAATGTCACATTTACCTGTCTGATGAGCTGCCACCCAACACAATCCTGAAAGAATTTTGAGCTCTGAATGACTCAGAAATATAGCATAATACAACTTCCCATCATTCGAGTTAAAAGATGTTGCCTTTGCTGATTATAATGTTTTCATGTGATGGATTCATTATGCCTTCCAACTACATTCTGAATGAGAAAATGAAAATTTTAAGAAATATAGTGTTGCAAAAGGTTTGGGGCAAATATATTAAGATCAGGTTTAATAAACATTTTTTCTTTAATAATGACATCACCATCACTCTGAGAGTGCAATACAAGTTGGTTCATTAGGCATTGTAAAGGAATTGTAACATAAACACAATATTACACCAAACAGCAGACTTCATATTTTTGTGCTTGTATTAATGACAGAATACAACAGAATAAAGAAAATATACAGGGTAATATATATATACGTATATACAGTATATATATATATATATATATATATATATATACACTGATCAGCCATTAAAACCACCTCCTTGTTTCTACACTCACTGTCCATTTTATCAGCTCCACTTACCATATAGAAGCACTTTGTAGTTCTACAATAACTGACTGTAGTCTGTCTGTTTCTCTACATACTTTTTTAGCCTGCTTTTACGCTGTTTTTAATGGTCAGGACCCCCACAAGAGCAGGTATTATTTGGGTGGTGGATCATTCTCAGCACCGCAGTGACCATGACATGGTGGTGGTGTGTTAGTGTGTGTTGTTCTGGTATGAGTGGATCAGACACAGCAGCGCTGCTGGAGTTTTTAAATATCCTGTCCACTCTATTAGACACTCCTACCTAGTTGGTCCACCTTGTAGATGTAAAGTCAGAGACAATCGCTCATCTATTGCTGCTGTTTGAGTTGGTCATCTTCTAGACCTTCATCAGTGGTCACAGGACGCTGCCCATGGGGCGCTGTTGCCTGGATATTTTTGGTTGGTGGACTATTCTCAGTCCAGCAGTGACAGTGAGGTGTTTAAAAACTCCATCAGCACTGCTGTGTCTTATCCACTCATACCAGCACAACACACACTAACACACCACCACCATGTCAGTGTCACTGCAGTGCTGAGAATGATCCACCACCTAAATAATACCTGCTCTGTGGTTGTCCTGCGAGAGCCCTGACCATTGAAGACCAGTATGAAAGGGGGCTAATTGTCAGTAATTGTAGAACTACAAAGTGCTTCTATATGGTAAGTGGAGCTGATAAAATGGACAGTGAGTGTAGAAACAAGGCGGTGGTTTTAATGTTATGGCTGATCGGTGTATGCATATATGACAAATAAAGGCATTCTATTCTCTATCAAT
Organism: Trichomycterus rosablanca; assembly: GCF_030014385.1. NCBI lineage: Eukaryota > Metazoa > Chordata > Actinopteri > Siluriformes > Trichomycteridae > Trichomycterus > Trichomycterus rosablanca. The sequence goes on along the minus strand of NC_085989.1, from coordinate 18,345,551 downwards.
GGTTTTTACCAATGGTTAAAATATATAAATCTGTGCTTTAATGTAATAACATAAGGGGAAAAATTCCTGTAAATAAAACATCAGTAATCTGCTAGTAAAAAGAATATCTACGGTGAAACCAAATCAGGTCCCAAACAAAGAGAAGGCTAATACAATACAACCCAGTACAAGTGACTAAAAGAAATCATCCTGCTAACAAGCAGTCCTGCTGATTTATTTGATTACAGTCAATAAGTCCCTCAGTTCTACCCACGTAATGCAGTGAAGTGTTTGGTGCAGTAGAATTAAAAAAAAGACTGAACTGAGAAAATTCTGTTAGCTGCATAATCAGTTTAAATTGTCTGACAAAGGCATCTTTCACCACTGTTTGCTTCTATACAGCTTAAATATTAAAGGTTTAATAAAATGTTTTTACAAGATGATCTTTAATGTTTAAATTAGCTGGCATTTTAAATCACCAGCACAACTTGTTGACTTTAATTCCTGAATTCCTTTATACCTGAATTCCTTTATACCTCTTTGAATTGCCTATGCTGACTATAATTCCTACAACTAATTAGATGTTTGAAACAACATTTACCTGTAAGTGCTGATACAGTCAGCAGTAGTAAAGTAGTTGTATTCACAATCCAATCCACAGAACAAAAATTGTTTTGGAGTTGTTGATAATTGTTTACATTGTCAACCATTGGTGTTAAGCCAGAAAAAGTAAAAATTTTTACACATTGCCCCCATAATAGTTCTTCATCTATGAAACTACTGTTTTCAGAAGATGAACATATACTGCCTGGCCAAAAAAAAGGTCACCACCTGGATTTAACTAAGCAAATAGGTAAGAGCCTCCCATTGGATAATTACTGCATGGGTGATTACGTTTCAGCTGGCAACAAGTTATTTAACCCTAACAGATGCAGTGAGTAGCTTCTCATTTGTTAAACAACCAAGTTGAAAGACACATCCTGTGGTCGTGGAAAAGATGTTAATCTGTTTCAGAAGGGTCAAATTATTGGCATGCATCAAGCAGAGAAAACATCTAAGGAGATTGCTGAAACTACTAAAATCGGGTTAAGAACTGTCCAACGCATTATTAAAAAGTGGAAGGACAGTGGGGAAACATCATCTTCAAGGAAGGAATGTGGTCGAAAAAAAAAATTTGAATGATTGTGATCGGCGTTCACTTAAACGTTTGGTGAAATCAAATGGTAGAAAAACTACAGTAGAACTCAGGGAAATGTTTAATAGTGAAAGTAAGAGCATTTCCACACGCACAATGTGAAGGGAACTCAAGGGATTGGGACTAAACAGCTGTGTAGCCTTAAGAAAGCCACTTGTCAGTGAGGCTAACCGGCAAAAACGGCTTCAATTTGCTAGGGAGCATAAAGATTGGACTCTGGAGCAATGGAAGAAGGTCATGTGGTCTGATGAGTCCAGATTTACCCTGTTCCAGAGTGATGGGCGCATCAGGGTAAAAAGAGAGGCGGCTGAAGTGATGCACCCATCATGCCTAGTGCCTACCGTACAAGCCTGTGGGGGCAGTGCTATGATCTGGGGTTGCTGCAGTTGGTCAGGTCTAGGTTCAGCAACGTTATGTGCCCAAAGAATGAGATCAGCTGACTACCTGAATATACTGAACCACCAGGTTATTCCATCAATGGATTTTTTTCTTCCCTGATGGCACGGGCATATTCCAAGATGACAATGCCAGGATTCATCGGGCTCAAATTGTAAAAGAGTGGTTCAGGGAGCATGAGACACATGGAGTCCAAACCTGAACCACATTAACAATCTTTGGGATGTGCTGGAGAAGACTTTGCACAGTGGTCCAAATCTCCCATCATCAATACAAGATCTTGGGGAAAAATTAATGCAACTCTGGACAGAAATAAATGTTGTGACATTGCAGAAGCTTGTGGAAACGATGCCACAGCGAATGCGTGCCGTAATCAAAGCTAAAGGCGGTCCAACAAAATATTAGAGTGTGTGACCTTTTTTTTGGCCAGGCAGTGTATAACAGACCCATCTGCTGTATAGATCAGCATGGGGCATGGATTACAGTATCATGCCCACTGGCCATGCCATTGGTGGTTGGCAGGGGCATAAACATGCAGATAATTGTCAGTGCTGATTTCTTCAATTGGTAGCCCTGTGCCTTATTAAGCCTCATACTAACTTTGTTGTCAACTCATTGTTGACTTTTTAACCTATTTTAACCTATTTTAACCTATTTTTTCTGCACACTCTATGAGGCTCTGATGGTCGCTGGCACTGTTTGCCAGTGTTCTTTTAAATGGTTTCCAGGAATTCAGCTGGTGGTGTGGATTTTCTTTCTTGTGTGTTTTTACCAACATTTCTATGTGCAGCATGGCCACCAAGTAGGTGATCTAACTGGTCTAACTTGGCAGCTCTTTAGACTGGCATGTACATTGTAAGAAACAATTTGATTTAACAAGTAAAATGAGCTTCAAGACCACAATTCTTGAGCCCCTTAGAGTATTTATGAAATACACCTATCTACACCTTTATCGGTTGTGTGAAGCACAGTGCAAAGACTCAGCACTGAGCCAGTTCAGCTGCAGTGCATTAGCACTAATAACTGCTAGAGCCCCTACTGCTTGTTAAGCTGGTGGCAGAGAGTATCACAAGCTTTTTTGTTACAGATTCATTCATTTTGTAGTGCAAGATCAAAAATTATGGTTTTGACAAAGGCCTCTCCACAGTTAAATAAAAAAGCTTGCTAAGCTCTGGCAACAACATGACTGAATGTTTAATGTCTTATTCAAAGTAATCACAACAATGTCAAGCCTCCCCACAACTCCAAACTCAATATTTTTATTGAGCTTTTATATATAGACATTTATGGCATTTAGTAGACTTATCCAGAGAGACGTACAGAAGTGCTTCCTTAAAGGGGTTTTTGTATCTATTGGTCATGGATTTTGTAAAGTTGCTTTGTGACAATGTCTATTGTAAAAAGCGCTATATAAATAAAGTTGACTTGACTTCCATAGTAAACATTACCTTACTCTAGTTTAAGTAAACAACAGTCCAAGAATACAAATCTGCTGAAACCCTGTCAGAACCAAAGTTAGTGTTTTTAATTACAAGAAATAAATAAGAGCATTAGTAAGTGCAAGTCAGCTTAAGTCTAAGTAAAAGGGTGGGTTTTTAATTGTCTTTTGAAGACAGTGAGAGACTCAGATGTTTGGACAGACAAGGAAAGTTCGTTCCACCACTTGGGTGCTAGTACAGAGAAAAGCCTTGATGTTTGTCTTTCTCGGTGGAGGATCAAGTCGAGCGAGACTAGTGGCTCTAAGGTTGCGTGGTACAGAGCTGGGTTTTATTAGACCTCGAAGGTAGCTAGGGGCTGGTCCATTTTTGGCTTTGTAGGCGAGCATCAGTGTTTTAAACGTAATCGTAATAATGATTTGAAACAAAAACAGTATCCAGAAAAGGCTGAGTATTTAAAAAGCTTTATAGGAGCATTATAGATAAAATAATTAGGCAAACTCTTTTTTTTTTCCAAAGTGACTTTTGTGACCAAAAACATGGGCCCAACAGATTTAACCTGGCAGGGGTGGGGCTTAAACTAGCAACCTTCTGATTATGCTGACAATTCACTTTACAATTAATATTTTTATGCAACGCAGTGCAACTAAACCCCAGTTGTAGCTGCTGACCTTGATGTTTGTAGCTTATACATATTTAGGTTTGTGAGGCCTTTGAAATGAACTGTACTTCTGGTCAGTTACAGATAAATAAAGTAGTTTGATTTTTATTCATGTCATAAAAATAGATACATATTATCAATTATACAAACACATGAGTAAATAAAAAACAGAATGCCTTAAAAAGAAACGTGTGATTTGAAGAGGTCAAGCCGCCGCTCAGGTGGCGCAGCGGTAAAACACGCTAACACACCGGAGCTGGCATTTCGAACTCGTCGGTTAGAAACTCAGCTCTGCCATCCAGCTGGGCTGAGCGACTAGATGAACAATGATTGGCTGTTGTTCATAAAGGGTGAGAAGCCGGATAGGGACCTTATAACTGATGCAATTACGACCTCTGCTGGCTGATTGATGGCGCCTGCACAGAGTTGAGGAATAATGCATTGATCAGGATGTGTCTCTCCGTGCACAAAGCTGATCCGTATATGAATGCACCTCGTGTAGGTGAAAAGATGCAATCGGCTACTGCGCACATGTCGGAGGGGGTGTCTCATTCAGAAAAGGAGATCAGCATCAGTAGAAAGGAAGCGAAATGCAATCGGATAATTGGGAGGAAAATGCAAAAAAAAGAAAAAGGGTAAAAAAATCCCAAAAAGGGTAAAAAAAGAAAAATCTAATTAAGGCCACTCAGTAGGCACAGTGGTAAAAACACACGCTGGAACCAGAGCTGGATCTCGAATACATTGTATCACGCCGGCTAAGGCTGAGCGGCCACATAAACAATGATTGGCCTGTTGTTCAGATGGGCGGGACTAAGCCGGATGGGGTCTCTTTCTCATGACTGGTACAGTTACGATCTCTGCTGGCTGATTGATGGCGCCTGCACAGAGATAAGAAAAGAGTGCTCTCAGGGTGTGTCTCTCTGTACACAACGCTGAGCTGCACTGCACTCGTCAAAGTGTAGGTGATAAGATGCATACGGCATGCTGCCCACGTTTGTTCTCCTCAATCAGAGCAGGGATTGGCATTGGTGGAGAGGAAGCACGATGCAATCGGGCAATTGGACGCGCTAAAAAGGGGAGAAAAAGGGGAAAATGCATAAAGAAAACATATTTTAAAAAATAATAATAATAATTAGTACCTGTAAATATTTTCTGGTACTTAATGTGTTTTTACTACTTATTAAATAAATACCTGTAGTGTGGTAGATTTGTACTGTAGATAAACAATAAATGTGTTTAAGTAGGGCATTAAAAGTACACATTAGCTTTATTTTATTTTTATTTAGGTCTTTTTTTTTGGCCAGTGACCCCGTTTTAAAGATCCCTAGTTTACCAATTTCTTTACAACCCCACCTCCTGGTCTTGATAAAAAGCGGTACAAATTACCTTACAAATTAATTAATTATTAATTATTTTAGTAAAAAAACTTAAAAAAAAAAGACATTTTGAACATTCCACAATATGCTGGTGAATTGGTAACTGGTGAGGATATTGGCTATATGAATCTAGAGAAATCTCAGTCCCTGTAGAGCAAGGCTGAAAATCTTGGTTAAATTTGTATGATCTCAGATGGCATTGCATGAGAAACCATCTAGCCACATGGGCTCACCAATGGCCACACCTGTATTATGGTGGCCCTCAAAGGGCCGATTGTAATGTATCCTGCTGTGATTGCAGAGGCTAAATTCTGTTTGGTGTCAAAATGCCAAATTTAAACTGTATATTTATAATGTATATCTACATTTATATTGTACTCCTTTACCACAGACACAGCCTCATAACATAAAGAGACATGCCGTTTTTTTTGCGGGTCACAAAATCATCATGCATTGTGGGCGATGCAGTTTATGTACGATTTTACAGTGTATTTTAAGACAATCATATGTCTTTTAAGCTCTCGAGGGCCACATAAAATGACGTGGCGGGCCGGATTTGGCCTTGAGTTTGACACACATGCTCTATTGCATAAAAAGAAAGTCATACATCAATTCTATGTAGAAGCACAACAGAATTGCTAGAGTGACATATTCTGCCATTTACTTGACAACTTTTTCTGGAAAGTGTCTGTTTTAACAAGACAATGCCAGGCCTCATTCTAAATGTGCTACAGCAGCATGATTTAAAGACACATGTATCTTCATAAAGAAGAGAATCAGACAGTGGTGACCACCGACTGTAAAGGTAAAAAACTTGCAATTAAACTTGCAAAACTTTAGCAATTAGTGTTTTCAGTTCCCAAAGAATTAAAGCGTGTTACAGTGGTAAACACGCCTCTGGGTTAACCTTTGTTAATTGGGTTGCAGGCATCCAATTCTTAGTGTTTGTATTTACAAAATACCACTAATTTGGTTAGTGGAATTAATGGAAATCTTTTCTCTGTACTTTTGTCAGTAAATAAAGGTTAAGAAGAGTTAACAAATCACAGATTCTTGTTTTTATTGCATTTTATTATGTCCCAACTTTTCTGGAAATAGAGTTTGTATATTTCCCAGTCAAGATTAAAAGTAAACTTGATTTTATACTTTTGTTTAAGAACTCTAATTTAGATTAATGGCCTCAATCTTAGGCAATGCCACATGGGATCCCAAACCTCAAAAACCTATAGAATAGTTTCTCTATTGTGTGCTTGTCAACTTAAAGATTACATTAAAGTTTACATTTTTCACTTATCAATCTGATTTAGGTATGTAGACAAACGCAAGATGTCTTGAGCGATGTGTTCAGGTGGCGCAGCGGGATATTCCGCTAGCACACCAGCGCCGAGATTCTGAACTCCTCGGCGTTGCCACCAGTCGGCTGGGCGCCATCTAACGGGCATAATTGGCAGTGCCTGCAGCAGACACTTATTTCTGTATCTAGATGTGTATATGTTTATTTTGTAAATACATGTGTATATATATGTCTGTGTGTACATACATGTACCGTCAAGGAGATGCTCAAAAAATTTCGTTGTGCACTGTGCAATGACAATAAAGGCATTCTATTCTATTCTATTCTATTCTATTCTATTCTATTATTGGCCACCATGTCTGCTAGGGGGCGGGGTAACTGGACTATGTGGGTGGGGTTTAAAACACTGTGCAAGGACCCTGATTAGCAGATAGAGGCGCCTGTGCAGAGTGCATGGACAAAAAGAACGAGTCCGCTAGGACTGCGCATGTGTCGGGGGAGACGTGAGCAGCAACATACCCTCCTCGAAAGCAATCAGGGATCCACAGCAGTGGAAGACAAATTGACTATGCTAAATTGTGAGAAAAATGGGAGGAAATGCATAAATACATTTATAAATAAATAAATACATTGATGGTGACATGGCTACTTTGGGAAATAAAAACTCAGACCCCAAATACCATTTCTTTCCTGCTTGTTCCAACTGCAACCCAATGGAGGGCAATTTGGTGGGGGCTGAAGAATTTTGACCCTGGTTTGTGCTGGTCTTGGACAAGCTACAGCAGGAACATGCAAGCACTCTGAATAGGACTCTACAACTAATCCATGACTCACTGAACTTTATCAAGAGACTTTGGACTTTTAGGAAGCCTTAGAGACTGCTATGTCCGACCACAGCAATAGGATGACCGCTCTTAAAAAACAAATGTGAGTCTCTACAAGTCAGAAACATCAAACTCCTTTTATTGGGATATTTGAGAAAATGGAAGGGAGCAACCATGTAAACTTTATGGCTGATCCTCTTTTTAAGGTTAAAGCACACAGGCTGGGTTGCTCGGAGGCTAACGGAGTAAGTAATTAACAAAAAAAAAAGCATTTATTATTCTGTTTTACAACTTCCAGGATAAATAGTTTGTTTTGAGAAAAGGACGAGTAAGTTAACCTTAGCAGACATGCTGCATACCAATGCATGGGAAAACATCTTAGTCTTGTTCCCAACTTGATTGTGAATTGATTTTAATGGTCATCCCAAATTTTTGAGTCAGCTCAGTCCTTTTTCAACAATCACTGGGGTCACTGATTACACTCTTTTGTTTGATTAGAGCTAATGCAAGGACAGTCCATATGATCTGGTAATAAATGATTCATATTTAATCATATACACAGTATCAGGTTTTACAGATTCAAATTTACCTCTAGAAGTTTTTATAGTACCTTTTATGTGCCTTTAGATTGTTATATATATGCACTGCTAAATAAACCACTTTGTAATGTTGTCATTCCTTTTCACCACACTTAAAATACGTTTTAACACCGAGGATACCAAGTGATTTAGTGTTTCAGCTTTTATTTTTTCCCATTCATCTTGCAAACACGTCTTAAGATGTGCAACAGTACGGGGTCGTCGTTGTCACTTTTTTTCGTTTCAAAATTATCCACACATTCTCTATTGGGGACAGGTCAAGACTGCAGACAGGCCAGTCCAGTACCCGTACCCTCTTCATCCTCAGCCATGCCTTTGTAATGTGTGCAGCATGTGGTTTTGCATTGTCTTGTTGAAAAATGCATTGACGTACCTGGAAAAGATGACGTCTTGAAGGCAGCATGTGTTGCTCTAAGATCTCAATGTACTTTTCTGCATTAATGCTGCCATCACAGAAGTGTAAATGACCTTTGCCAACTGCACTGACACAGCCCCATACCATTACAGACCCTGGCTTTTGGACTTGTTGATGATAACAGTCTGAATGGTCCTTTTCATCTTTGGTCCGGAGCACACGGTGTCCATTTTTTCCAAAAAAGAGCTGGAATGCTGATTCATCTGACCACAATACACATTTCCACTGTGTGATGGTCCATCCTAGATGCCTCTGAGCCCAGAGAAGTTGATGCCACTTCTGGACATGGTTAACATAAGGCTTCTTTTTTGCACAGTAAAGTTTTAAGTGGCGTTTGTGCATGTAACTCTGTATTGTAGTGCAAGTAATCCCTTGCCCATGTGGTTATATAAGCTGTCATTGAGTGGCAGTTCTTGAAGCAGTGGAGTTATATTAACAAATTAAATAAAAGATGAAATTTATTGGGTTCAAACTGTCTGCAATCAAATAAAAGTCAACGTAAATGTAAGGAACACTGCATTTTTTTTTTATTTGCCTTTTCCATACTGTCCTAACTTCTTCTGATTTGGGGTTATAGATTAATAAATTCAGCCAGTTTGCCAGGCTTTAGAGAAAAAGTCCATGCAATTACATGAAGATTTGGGAGCACCGTGTTTGGGAAACATCAAAAGTGCTCTCTCTCATTTAATATTTAAGCATAAGCCCATCATTGTTTTTCCTCTGACTAGATTCAAGAAGCTGATTAGGTGCACAGAAATCTCTCCTAACTAGACATTTTATTGTCTGGTGAACATTGCGCACAGCTTCATACTTGACTTATTCACTCCTGACCTCATATTAGTGGTGAGAAACAATGCACTGAGCTGTTGACAGAATGTACCTATTACATATGGACTTGTGCAGTCAGAGGTGAGACATTAAAGACGCTTAAGCCTGTGAGAGGAAAAAATAAGGCTGCTGTGAATGGGCAGGATGAATTGGTAACACGCAGGACCGGATGCTGGCACATATCCCAGATTAATATGACTCACAGAAGACCATGGACACACTTTCCATAAGAACTGGAAGAACTCTTAGAGGCAAGATTCATCTGTGTTTAAAAACACATTTCCTGCTTACATAAATTGAAGTTGCACCCAATAACTTTTTGATGCTTTTCAAGTCATCCCAAAACAAAACAAAAAAAAAACACTAAAAAAAGAATTACAGTGATAAAAATATTTGTAAAATAGTTGTAAAATGATTTGTGAGATTTCTTCATTAATTCATTAATATTTACAAGATCAGCTGGTCTGGGTTTGGTTCTGTGCCACAAACAGGGCACAAAACTAATTCCTACACCTTGCAGTGGGTGTCACATGTGCCACGATTCAAATCGGTTATTCATTTAAGATGAACCCATATTCACTTTAAACAGCAGAGGGTACTGGCGCTGTTCACCTTGCCTGGTTGATGGCACTTCACAAAGTTGCCAGGTAGGGGATTTTTAGCCAAATGTATTTATGTGAGGATACTTTCTTTATTTGTATTATACATTTATTTATATAATGTTGGATTTGTTTTAAAATTTCATTTCAGTTTTTTTTACACAATAAGCATTATTTGGCATAGTTTGTACCTACCTCGGAAATAAAAAAATTTTAAGCTCTATTTATAAAAAATTTCAAAAACAAATATCACTTCTACATAGTCACCTTCTGATGCATTTCCAACTTTTTAATGCCACATGGTTGAGTGTGTAGTAGAGCTGGGCGGTTCCTGAATCACCGGGTTAATTATTCAAATCTTTGTACTGAATCAGGAATCACGAGTCTGAAATCTCAATTAACCCGGATCATATGAGTCTCTGACTGGCTGCTGCTGAGTACACAAAACGAGTGAGCAGACTCACTGGAAACATCGCTGACTCAGTTGATTTGGCTGAATCAGCTTCAGTCCAGTCCTTGAATCTAAGTAGTAAGTTAAATATTACAATAAACAAGCGGTTAAACACACTGGTGTTTGTTATGTGGCTGATTTTATGCACATGCTATTATTATTATTATCAGTAGTCAAGGTATAGATTAGTAATACATCATATTTTCTTGTGAGCAAAACAACAACAACATGTAAGTATATTATTTCTAAAATGCAAATGCTTACAGGCTACTTTAGGGCTGTACCACTTAAGGAGTATCATAGCCCTCCCCCCATGGTAATGTATTGACTGTTTGTTTTGGTGCCACTGTGGCTGCCTGACTGGGTGAAGTTACCATGGCAATTTGTTGTTGACCATTCCCCTTGAACTCTTGACCCATTAATATACCCATCTGACTGGTAGGTGAGTTCACCCCCCTCTACCCCCTCCTTGTGCCTATCCCCCATGATCAAGATTCCACTTAGAAAAAAGTGTCAACTTGTCATTGACAAGAAAAGTGTGAGGTGCCAAGAGAATTAAGAGAGAATGATGTATTTACAGAAGATGAGTGGACGGAAGACAAGTGATAGTTGGATGCATAATCATGCAGTAAATCAATCACAATCAAGATGTCAGTACAAGTGACTCAAGTGAACCGGATCACATTACTGAGTGACTCAGATTAACCCGAGTCCATAAAATTAACCGAATTTACCACCACTAGTATGTAGCCACTGATGCACCACTGCTTTCACATCATCATCACATGAAAATCTTCTTCCTCTTAAAGCTTCTTTGAGCATCCAAAAAGGTGGAAATCAGATGCCACTAAATACTGGCTATAAGTTCTCTCTCAGTCTCTCAGACACGACCGATTACTACTCCTCCCACCATCACCGCATTCAATCAAAATATAAAAGAAACTTTTTGAAGATACATTGTATAAATATAATTTTTTGGTGCTGTGAAGAAGTAATTACGGGCCTTTTATAAAAATCCTCATAACAATAGATATAGCAGATATAACATAAAGCATTTTCTGTGGCACCAACCAAAAACATTTCCTCCATGTCTTTACACATTCTTGAATATTAAGGTTTTTTCAGGAATTAATCACTCACTTCTTGCTTCTTTGAACACGTTAGTGACTCTACCATTACATTTCACAGCACTGCACATGTCACAGATTGACAGCATTCTGAAACTTTTTCTCATCTCTTGTCTTGACAGACCTCCTGATTTATGTTTCCAGTGATATTTAGCCCTCATTCTGAACACGGCTCCCCTTTGCACACCATTTCACTAAACCGAGCATGTCTATTTGTTTTTCTCCCATTTTCTGCTCTGTGTAAATTTACTTTCCCCTGTCATATATCTCTTGGCGCCAGCCTGCAAGCAATATTTCTCTGTGTGTATTGCCCTGGTCTGACAAGCTTGTTATACTTGCAAAAGCAGCTGCCTGTATCACAGTCATAAATTCTGTATATGATATAAAATTGTCCATGTCTTGCAGTGTCTATATAAAACATTTTTTTTATATTTTAATGTGCATGCTTAGTGAGCTGCTGACAGCTGCATGAATTCTGATTTATTGCTAAAGCTATTTTAAAATCATCAATATTTATGTTGCTTTTATCTTTAGGAGACCAGAATAAACACTTTAAAAAGTTTATATATAATTGTAAAGGAAATGTATGCCATGGCAATTAATGTAGGCAGTACACTAATAGTATTTGATTTTGTATCAAACCCTGATCTCCTGTACACTGGAACATCACATCAGCCATAACATTAAAACCACCTCCTTGTTTCTACACTCACTGTCCATTTTATCAGCTCCACTTACCATATAGAAGCACTTTGTAGTTCTACAATTACTGACTGTAGTCCATCTGTTTCTTTACGTACTTTTTTAAACCTGCTTTCACCCTGTTCTTCAATGGTCAGGACCACCACAGAGCAGGTATTATTTAGGTGGTAGAGCATTCTCAGCACTGCAGTGACGATGACATGGTGGTGGTGTGTTAGTGTGTGTTGTGCTGGTATGAGTGGATCAGACACAGCAACGCTGCTGGAGTTTTTAAATAATGTGTCCACTCACTGCCCACTCTATTAGACACTCCTACCTTGTTGGTCTACCTTGTAGATGTAATGTCAGAGACGATCGCTCATCTATTGCTGCTGTTTGAGTTGGTCATCTTCTAGACCTTCATCAGTGGTCACAGGATGCTGCCCACATGGTGCTATTGGCTGGATATTTTTGGTTGATGGACTATTCTCAGTCCAGCAGTTACAGTGAGGTGTTTAAAAACTCCAGCAGCGCTGCTGTGTCTTATCCACTCATACCAGCACAACACACACTAACACACCACCACTATGTCAGTGTCACTGCAGTGCTGAGAATGATCCACCACCCAAATAACACCTACTCTGTAGTGGTCCTGGGAGAGTCCTGACCATTGAAGAACAGCATGAAAGAGGGCTAACAAAGCATGCAGAGAAACAGATGGACTACAGTCAGTAATTGTAGAACTACAAAGTGCTTCTATATGGTAAGTGGAGCTGATAAAATGGACAGTGAGTGTAGAAACAAGGAGGTGGTTTGAATGTTATGGCTGATCGGTGTATATAGTACTTTTAGTATTAAAGCTCAGCAAGCTCTTTGTATCATGCAAGGAACAATACAAAATGTACACTTTTTAACAAAAACTAACTTTCCAAACATTCTAAAGTGCATTGAGCAGAACAAGTTGCAGCTTTATTGTATCCAGCTTTATTGAGTCCACTGCTGGCTGATGGCTTTAAACGTGTAGGGGGACTTTTGCTAGTCTAAACTGGTCCAAGGTGCAATATGAAAAATATGACATTAAATCTTTAGTAAATCCTTGCACAGACCCATCATGTTCCACACACCTTTACATGTAGACTGCTTATTCTGCTTTATATTGAACACCTGTATTGACCAACGTGCTGTTCATAGAAATCCGAGTGCCTGAATCAGCACCATGGACAGCACTCTCAGCACCACCAAGGTGACTAATACACAAAAATAGACTTGCAGTCAGGGAGGAACAAGGTAAAAAATACTCTAAGCCTGAAGGCCACTGATTATCTCAAACACCCCTCAGAATAAGAACAGGAGCAGACACCAGGAAAACAGGAAGATAAATGAGCATTTGTGCCTTTTGACATGCCAATTCCCTTGCTGTGCCCCCGTAGCAAACCATGACTCTTAAACCTTGGTTGTCTGACCATACCCCCCTCCCCACTATTTTTCATATTTGACCTCTATCCATAGTAAACCATGACTCTTATAAACCTTGGTTGTCTGACCATACCCCCTCCCCACTATTTTTCATATTTGACCTCTATCCATAGTAAACCATGACTCTTATAAATCTTGGTTGTCTGACCATACCCCCTCCCCACTATTTTTCATATTTGACCTCTATCCATAGTAAACCATGACTCTTAAACCCTGGTTCTCTGACCATACCCACTCCCCACTATTTTTCATATTTGACCTCTATCCATAGTAAACCATGACTCTTAAACCTTGGTTCTCTGACCATACCCCCTGCCTACTATTTTTCATATTTGACCTCTATCCATAGTAAACCATGACTTTTAAGTCTTGGTTCTCTGACCATACACCCCCCCCCCCCCTCCATTTTAACACATGGAAGTTAATTGCTATCTCCCTATTGCACATCCTTTGTCCAAAATATTTCCATTTTATTTTAGAATGTTATAATTATTTCTTAAATATTATAACTTTATTATCAGATCGATATACAGATATATAAATACATACTTTATTAATCATGAACAAAATTAGGGAAATCAAGGACATGAATTATTAAGCAAATAAAAAAAAAATTCCTAATCAAAAAATTAAGACAATAGTTCAAAGTTAGAAATGCATCCAGCAAACAGAGTTATCACCTAAACATAACAGCTTATTTCTTAGGCAAAATGCAAGTTCTCTTTTACAAATAACTTTCATGTACAAAACACTGCGTCTGTTGTTTCATTTTGTGTTCTTATACTCTTAAGGAAACAGAAAGAAGGTAAAATAATTGTCTTGTCAAACATTGCTATTAACAATTCTTTATTACACCCATGTCCCCACAGCAGGAAGGACTTATCATAAAGTTAGCTAAAACAAAGTCCACCCATTCAGAGGGAAGTTGTGACTGGTCAATTTTAATGTAATTTGAAATTGATTTCTTGTTTAATTAAATTGTTCAGCCCTGTTCAGTACTTTATATTCCAATGGAAACTGAATAGACTGATATGAAAGGGCAAAAAGATATTTGCCTTGATTTGTGTTAGTTAATTAGTTTAAATGTTGATTGTCAAATTATGAATAGATAAAATTAGAATTGATCACTTATTGTTCTATATTCTATTATATATGTATATATTATATGTATTGTATATATTTGTTTATTAGCACTGTTCCTGTGCAAACAATGATAGGTGCATGAACAGGGTAAAGCTGGAGCAGGACCTGAAAAAATACACTAACGTTGAAATAAATGGAGAGAAAAGTGCTGCTGCTAAAATAAATTCAAAGAAAGTTTTTTTTTTTTTTTTTAATTCAAACAATCTTTGACATTGAACAGAATGGTGACTTAGGACAAAACAATAGGACAAAGCAAGAAAGGTATAACATAACATAATGACCACTGACAGGTGAAGTGAATAGCACAGAGTATCTCCATCATGGCACCTGTTAGTGGGTGGGATATATTAGGTAGCAAGTGAACATTTTATCCTCAAAGTTGATGTGTTAGACGACTGGGTCAGAGCATCTCCAAAACTGCAGCTCTTGTGGGGTGTTCCCAGATCTATCAAAAGAGGTCCAAGAAAGAAACAGTGGTAAACCGGCGACAGGGTCATGGGCAGCCAAGGCTCATTGATGCATGTGGGGAGCGAAGGCTGGCCAGTGTGGTCCAATCCAACAGACGAGCTACTGTAGCTCAAACTGCTGAAGATGTTAATGCTGGTTCTGATATAAAGATGTTAGAATTGTAATAATTTAAAATGTACATAGCATACCATTCTTAAACAAAGGAGGCAATAGTTATCCTAAACTATTGTATCTGAAAAATTTATGTGTTAATAGCTACAGATGGAGGGAAAATGTGAACCCTGTGAAGTGGCATACAAATAATTATTGTAAATTGTAGTCTGGTCATGTAGTCATGTAGTCAGTTACATTCTCCATAAATAAATCACACTTTATTCATGTCGTTTTATGTCACGTGTCAAACTCAGGGCTCGCTGGCCAAAATCCAGCCTGTCACGTCATGTTATGTGGCCCACGAGAGCTTTACACTGTAAAATCATACATAAACTGCATCTCCCACAATGCATGCCGATTTTTTGACCCGCAAAGTGACCACATCCCACCACTAGATGGCAGTGTTTCCACATCAGTGTTTAACTGAGGCGGTTTTACAACAAGTGATGTTCAGAAATATTTACAAATAATCCTAAAATGTACAAGAAGAGAAAATTGAAGCAGAAGGAGGAAATTTAATGAAAGATGGGGAAAGTGAATACAAGTTAGTGCTACAAGAAGAAAAAACAGTAAATCTCTTGTGTTATGAGGCCGTGTCTGTGGTAAAGAAGTACAATATACAGGTGCTGGTCATAAAATTACAATATCATGAAAAAGTTGATTTATTTCAGTAATTCCATTCAAAAAGTGAAACTTGTATATTATATTCATTCATTACACACAGACTGATATATTTCAAATGTTTATTTCTTTTAATGTTGATGATTATAACTGACAACTAATGAAAACTCCAAATTCAGTATCTCAGAAAATTTGAATATTGTGACAAGGTACAATATTGAAGACACCTGGTGCCACACTCTAATCAGCTAATTAACTCAAAACACCTGCAAAAGCCTTTAAATGGTCTCTCAGTCTAGTTCTGTAGGCTACACAATCATGGGGAAGACTGCTGACTTGACAGTTGTCCAAAAGACGACCATGACACCTTGCACAAGGAGGGCAAGACACAAAAGGTCATTGCTAAAGAGGCTGGCTGTTCACAGAGCTCTGTGTCCAAGCACATTAATAGAGAGGCGAAGGGAAGGAAAAGATGTGGTAGAAAAAAGTGTACAAGCAATAGGGATAACCGCACCCTGGAGAGGATTGTGAAACAAAACCCATTCAAAAATGTGGGGGAGATTCACAAAGAGTGGACTGCAGCTGGAGTCAGTGCTTCAAGAACCACCACGCACAGACATATGCAAGACATGGGTTTCAGCTGTCGCATTCCTTGTGCCAAGCCACTCTTGAACAAGAGACAGCGTCAGAAGCGTCTCGCCTGGGCTAAAGACAAAAAGGCTGCTGAGTGGTCCAAAGTTATGTTCTCTATTGAAAGTAAATTTTGCATTACCTTTGGAAATCAAGGTCCCAGAGTCTGGAGGAAGAGAGGAGAGGCACAGAATCCACGTTGCTTGATGTCCAGTGTAAAGTTTCCACAGTCAGTGATGGTTTGGAGTGCCA
Source organism: Trichomycterus rosablanca (assembly GCF_030014385.1). Taxonomy (NCBI): domain Eukaryota; kingdom Metazoa; phylum Chordata; class Actinopteri; order Siluriformes; family Trichomycteridae; genus Trichomycterus; species Trichomycterus rosablanca. The sequence goes on along the minus strand of NC_085989.1, from coordinate 18,328,947 downwards.
TGACATCTGCTGGTGTTGGTCCACTGTGTTTTCTGAGGTCCAAGGTCAACGCAGCCATCTACCAGGAAATTTTAGAGCACTTCATGCTTCCTGCTGCTGACCAACTTTATGGAGATGCAGATTTCATTTTCCAACAGGACTTGGCACCTGCACACAGTGCCAAAGCTACCAGTACCTGGTTTAAGGACCATGGTATCCCTGTTCTTAATTGGCCAGCAAACTCGCCTGACCTTAACCCCATAGAAAATCTATGGGGTATTGTGAAGAGGAAGATGCGATACGCCAGACCCAACAATTCAGAAGAGCTGAAGGCCACTATCAGAGCAACCTGGGCACTCATAACACCTGAGCAGTGCCACAGACTGATGGACTCCATGCCACGCCGCATTGCTGCAGTAATCCAGGCAAAAGGAGCCCCAACTAAGTATTGAGTGCTGTACATGCTCACACTTTTCATGTTCATACTTTTCAGTTGGCCAACATTTCTAAAAATCCTTTTTTTGTATTGGTCTTAAGTAATATTCTAATTTTCTGAGATACTGAATTTGGGGTTTTCATTAGTTGTCAGTTATAATCATCAACATTAAAAGAAAAAAATAACATTTTCATGATATTCTAATTTTATGACCAGCACCTGTAAATGTAGATATACATTATAAATATACAAACACAGAATTTAGCCTCCAAGAAAAACAAATTGTCCAAAACTTAAAAAGGAGACTGCAATCACAGCAGGATATGTTATAATCGGCACTTTGAGGGCGACCGTAATGCAGATGTGGTCCTCGATGAAAATGAGTTTGACACTCATGTTTTAAGTCATCATCGTACACATTAAAAACTGAGGACATACAGGCATATAGTCAAGGCTGAAAAATTACATAAGTGTTTGGGCTAACAGCATAAAGTATGACTTTGCTTTTCTCAATAAAAGAAAAAAAATGCTACACAATTTAAGTTTGAAAAAGTCTCGTCTATAATGCCTCTGGGATGATGTTCTGTGGTTTGGTGTGATTCATCACCTGAAGTGGTATGAAGAGGGTTGTTTGTGCAAGAAATCATAAAATGATTAAAACTCACATATGTCCTGTAAATGTTTTATTTTGCACGTGAATCTGCTTGTGTAGGCTGAATGTGTTCGTCCCTAATACTATGGTGACTTGGATAAAGATCAGACTACATATGACATGAATAAATAATGCCTAAATCCTGCAACACTGGTTTACAAACTTCTTTCTTGCAACTGTGAATTTAAAATGCAGCCACAGCTGATAGAGGAACTTCAGCAGGAGGACAGAAGGAAGGATTAGCTCATCTATAAATGACTACACACTTCCATCATCATGAGACGGGCAATAAATTAGATGCAGATGTTCAGCATTCGTCTATTAAAAAGAGGTTTGCTGTGCCTCAGATAAAGCTTTCCTCAACATCCACCACACATACACTCGTCTATTTTAATGGATGGTGTCAGGCAGCAGCTGCTTCTTCAATCCATAAGCCCTGTTTTAAAAATTGTGTTTGTAAGAGAAAAAGTTGCTAATAGACTAAAAAAAGGAGAAAAAATACACTATACTGTAACTAGGACTAGTTGGACAATTCAAAACCATAAGCAATAATATGGAATTGCACTTCTAACCTACCTAGGTGGTTCTAACAGCGTCTAGGACTGTCCCTGTTGAGTCAAAAGAGTATTCATAAGGTCAGGCGCTGATGTTGTATAAGAAAATTTGGCCTGCAATCAATGGTGTTTCTAAAGGTGCTCACTGAGGTTAAGCTTACTGGTGGTCCTTACCACTAATCTTATTATACCATGTTTACTGTCACGAATCGGTGCTTGCCCCTCTTTCCAGGAGCACATGATGGAGGGGTTCAGTGACAAGCCAACGCCTCCTCATCATGATGCTAATGATCCACAGCTGCTCCTCGTTGCAGGTAATGCTCAGGGCATTTAAGGGAAAAGCTGTGGATCCTTCAGTGGAGACTATTTTGCCTTTGTCATGCTCATGTTTGTTTGGTTCCTTGCTCATGTTAGTTTGGTCTGGTCTGGTCTGGTCTGGTCTCTTGTCTAGTTCATGCTCTTGTTAGTCCGCTCATGCTCTTGTTTGTTTGCTCATGCTTCTTGTTTAAGTCTTGTTTAGTTCATGTTTTGTGTTAGTCAGTTCAGGTTCATGTTTACTGTTAGCTTAGCAGTTAGCATTTAGCTTTGTTCATGTATGTTTAGATTAGTGTTAGCATTTAGGTTAGCATTAGTTTAGGTCAGGGTTTAGTGTGTCTTGTCTTGTGCAACCTGTCTTGTGTCTTTTGTTATTATTAAAACGTCTTGTTAAAACATCTCTGTGTGTGTCTGCCCCTCTTGTCAAGTTAGCCCATTCGTTACATTTATACACACCATGTTTATATAAATTTTGATCCTAACATTAACTGATTACATACACTTTGCTAAAACAGATAAACTCCATAATTAGGAGTGTCCTAATTACTTTTAGTCATATAGCGTATAGGTGAATATAAATTGTAATAAACAAGCAGTTTTCAAATAGATTTAAATAAATTGCTGGCCATTTTACCCACTCCCTTTACACATCCTTGTTTATTCAAGCACACACTTGCCATTAATTCTCACTTTTCTCAAACGTCATTTAAAATGCATGACACCCGAAACCCAGGTTTGATTCTTGCATTTGAATACTGCCCTAGTAGGTTTGGCATATCATTTGTCTCCATCTTGCCCCGTCCTCCTCTGTCATTCCAACCATCTGCATGTCCTTCCTCACTGCATTCATAAACCTCCTCTTAGGCCTTTCTCTCCTCCTCCTGCCGGTCGGGTCCAACTTCAGCACCCCTCTCCCGATATAACTCTCATCACTCCTCTGCAAATGTCCAAACCATTTCAATCTGTCCTCCCTCTTATCTCTCCTCCTTTACCTGCACCAAACCCCTAATAAAGTCATTTCTAATCTTGTCCATCCTTGTCACTCCCAATGAGAATCTAAGCATATACATACAACCCCAAATCAGAAAAAGTTGGGACAGCATGGAAAATGCAAATAACAAAAAACACAGAGTTTCTTACATTTACTTTGACTTTTATTTGATTGCAGACAGGATGAACCTGAGATATTTCATGTTTTATCTGCTCAACTTCATTTCATTTATTAATAAACATCCATCCCTGCATTTCAGGCCTGCAACACATTCCAAAAAAAAGTTGGGACAGTAAAGCATTTGCCACTTTGTAATGTTGCCATTCCTTTTCACCACAGCTTTTATTTTGTTCCATTCTTCCTGCAAACACGTTTTAAGATGTGCAACAGTACGGGGTCGTCGTTTTTCATTTTAAAATTCTCCACACATTCTCTATTGGAAACAGGTTAGGACTGCAGGCAGGCCAGTCTAGTACTCGTACCCTCTTCTTACACAGCCTTCTTCCATGACTTTGTAATGTGTGCAGCATGTGATTTTGCATTGTCTTGTTGACAATAACCTTTGCCAAGGACACTAACACAGCCCCATACCATGACAGACTTTTGGACTTGTTGGTAATAACAGTCTGGATGCTCCATTTCTGCTTTGAGTCATAGCCTATGGCATTCACTGCTTCCAAAAAAACATAACACTATACATGATTACACTGTGTGATGATCCATCCCAGATGCCGCAGGACTTAGAAAACTCAACACAGTCTCTGGAAATGGTTAACATAAGGCCCATTCATGAATGTAACTCTGTATTGTAGTGCTTGACAGAGGGGTTGTAAATAGGACATGAGGAGACCTCTGGAGGCTACCATTTGCACCATATCGAAATTAAATGGATGTAGAGCCAGATACCTCATTGTAATTTGGGCAATGGCATATTTTATGTCACTGCAGGTGACCTCGACCCAAGCGGAGGGTGAAAGCATGTCCCAGCAGGCTAATGCAGAAGAGTAAGGACCACTCACTTGATGGCCAGCTAGTCCTCTCCCTCCATCAACTGGGACAAAACAGCCCTCTGCCCTGTTCATCAGTCTGCAACATAAAAGGGAGAGAGAAATGAAAGGGAAGTGAAATATTGGGACCCCACAGAGAGCTGCCTTTAGTTTGACAAAAAGCCATCAGCACTGCTTTATCCACTGGCTTTTTAGTAAAATCAAATAGCGGGCTGACGAATTAAATAGTTAGGCACAAACGTATGGTAGTACCCTGCTAGCTTCAGAAACTTAGATCTTATTTAGTTTTTATATTTAGGGCAAAAATTGCAGCTGAAGCCCAGATTATGCCACGATTTTTTGGAAAAAATAACAATACTAAACAATGTGTGGTGGTATAAGATTTACTTACCACTTTGTGGTAAGGTTCATTCATCCTGGCAGGGGAGCTAACGTCATAGAATACTAACTGCATCTTGGCTACTTTTGCCTTCTGGGGTGGAGAGAGATGGTCCTCCATTGGGGGAAGAATGTGATTGACTGTTTTTGTGAACCTTGGTCTTTGCCAGAGCAACAGGGATTGCCTTGGCCCATTTTCTCTGGTTTTTATAAAAGATTTATCTAGTGTTTTCTCTGCCGGAATGCACCTCATATTCGACTCACATTGTGACCTTAAAAATATTAAACCCTGCCGCTCAGGTGGCACAGTGGTAAAAACACAAGCTGCAACACCAGAGCTGGGATCTCGAATACATCATATCGAGTCTCGGCTCTGCCTCGGCTGGGCTGAGCGGCCACATGAACAACGCCCTGTTGTTCATACAGGGGTGGGATATTAAGCCGGATAGGGACTCTCTCATAACTAATGCAACTACGACCTCTGCTGGCTGATTGATGGTGCCTGCACAGAGACGAGAAAAGAGTGCACTGATCAGGGTGTGTCTCTCCTTACACAGTGCTGATCCACATTGCACTCGTCAAGTGTATTTGACAAGATGCATACAGCTGCTGCCCACGTGTTGGAGGGAGCATGGGTTAGCTTTGTTCTCCTCAATCAGAGACCCTTAACTCAAATAATTTTACATAAACAATTAAAATTAAGCTTTTTATGAGGTTGTCTAATTAAACAACTAACGTAGAATGTCACTACACCATCATTGCTTTGTAATGGTTGGCTGCACAGATGGTCAGCTTTCACCAATGCCCTCTGTCGTGTCGCTTGTAGCAGACTAGCCCCTGATAATGCAATACATGTCGTGATATTGTCAATCCAGCTTATTCTTGGTCTTCCTCTACTTTCCAGTCGTCTACCTTCCATCATAATCTCCAGTACTTCTTCAGTCTTCTTTATTCTTTTATTATTGCTGCATTTATTAGCTTGTTATATTCACTTACAGCTGTCTCAATACGACACACCAGTTTTAGTTGTTCTGATGATGTGACCAATAATGCAATGTTATCAGCATACCTGAGTTTAATAATAGTCTTTCCACCAATCCTGAATCTTCTGGCAAATCCTTTTAGCGCCTTTCTCATCACATGTTCTCCAAGGATGTTAAACAGACATGATAAAACATTACATACTTGTCAGACTGATGTGTGATTGACTGTCCTGACCACAGCATGATATTGGCTATACAGATTCCCCAGTATTGGACCAGGTGTGCGGACAAACCCATCACAGTTATCCCCAAAATCTCAAGCATGGTTGGGGTATTGGTCTTGCTGTATCATGTATGCATTTGTAAAATCAATCAAACATGAATGGTGCCTGGTTCCCCCATATTACATACTACAACTCTTATACTGACACTTTTACCCTGTATTACATAATAAAAAACAGATTTTTATTCATAACTTCAATAACGTATTCAGCATATTAATAACTTCAATAGCTTTTAAAATATTCATCAAACTGCTTAAAAAGTTGTATTTTATTAAGTGTAAACCACATTACATACTACAACTTTTATACAGACACTTTTACTCTTTTTTACATAATAAAAACATTTCTATTCATAGCTTCAATAGCATTAAAAGTATTCAGCATGTTAATAACTTGAATAGCTTCTAAAATATTCATCAAATTACTCCAAAACAAGTTGTATTTTATCAAGTGTAATCCACATTACACACTACAGCTCTTATACTGACACTTTTACCTTTTAATACATGATAAAAAACTGATTTAAATTCATATTTTAAATATCATTGAAAGTATTCAGTATATTAATAACTTCAATAGCTTTAAAAATATTCATCAAATTACTCCAAAACAAGTTAAATTTTATTAAGTGTAACCTACATTACATATTACTAATCTTATACTGACACTTTTACCCTGTATTACATGAAAAAAACAAATTTTTAATTATAACTTCAATAGAATTTTAAGTATTCAGCATATTAGTAACTTCAATAGCTTTTAAAATATTCATCAAATTGCTCTAAAACAAGTTGTATTTTGTCAAGTGTAACCCACTTTACACACTGCAACTCTTACACTGACTTTTCTACCATGTATTACATTATAAAAAACTGATTTTTATTCATAACTTCAATAACATTTAAAGTATTCAGCATATTAGTAACTTCAATAGCTTTTAAAATATTCATCAAATTGTTCCAAAACAAGTTGTATTTTATCAAGTGTAGCCCACATTTACTTTTTATTAAATAATAAAAAACTGATTTTTATTCATAACTTCAATAGCTTTTAAAATATTCATCAAATTGCTCCAAAACAAGTTGTAATTCATCAAGTTTATATGGCAAGCCGTTTTAGCTTTTAATCCTCTTTTTCTTGATATCAGGAATTCAATTTTTGATATCAAGAATTAAATTCTTACTAGTAAAAATTGAATTCTTACTAGTAAAAATTGAATTTTTGATATCCAGAATTAAATTCTTACTAGTAAAAATTTAATTTTTGATATCAAGAATTAAATTCTTACTAGTAAGAATTTAATTATTACATGTTCTAATAATAATGAGTTGATTTGCGTGTGGATTTAAAGGCGGGGTTAACTTGGGTTGTGCTTTTCTTAAAGAGACAACATCATGAACCACATGTACTGCAAGCCATTGTAAACTAAATAGTAAAGGTTGTACATTACAGATTTTGCAGCATACTCGAGCATTTACATTAAAAAATAAACATGTTTAAAAACTGCAGACTGAAAATACATCTAATCCTTAAATCTAAGCTCTATCGCGTAATCTACATATCAGTACTAAACCACATTTCTTTTGTAACGCAGACGTGTTAATAATGTATGGAATGACGTGTATGAAAGCTGTAAAATGTAACATCACTTCATTATTGCATCCCAACTCTCTCACATCTACACTTTACAAAGTCAACTACACTAATGAACAACTTTCTAATGGTCCAACAACTTTCTATCTGGTCCAACTTACAATGTGCAACAGTCTAGGTCCAGTAGATGGCACTTGGAAACCAGAGACTGAACGGTCTACTAAATAAATACACATTTGTTTGATTCATCTATTAATGATGATTATTTTAGAAAGAAAAAATAGATCTTAGATTTTTTTAAAGTCAATTATTGATAATTACATTTGATTTCCAATCACTTGCAATGCCTGTTTAAGTCAAAGTTCCTGATTCTCAGTGTTTCACATGACAGTGATTTATATACAGGGTAAGAGACGAAAATCACTGTCAGATGTGTGTAATGCCAGGTCTATGGTCAGTGTAATGGGAGTGTGGTTGCCAGACACCTATGTAAGACATCTCACAGATGTTAACAACAAATGCGCTTCAATAACCAAAACTAACAAAATATTAACTACTTTGGGATTAGCTAAACACTTAAAGCAAACATTAAGAAAACGTATTCAATTTAATATAATCCATTGTCATTTTATTTATCACTGTCATTTATCAAACTCACATTTTATTGCAGACCTGGCAACCCTGAATATTTGGAGACACTCCCACATGCAGTGATAATGAGCTACTATTGGATATATTTAAACAGACTCATTTTAACTAGTAAGAATTCAATTCTTGATATCAAAAATTTAACTATGAATTTTTGATATCAAGAATTGAATTCTTACTAGTTAAAATTTAATTTTTGATATCAAAAATTGAATTCTTGATATCAAAAATACAATTCTTGATATCAAGAATTAAATTTTTGATATCAAGAATTGAATTCTTACTAGTAAAAACTTAATTCTTGATATCAAGAATTTAATTTTTGATATCAGAAAATACATTTTTACTAGTAAGAATTAAATTCTTACTAGTTAAAATTGTATTCAGATGAGTCTGTTTAAATATATCCAATAGTAGCTCATTGTCACTGCATGTGGGAGTGTCTCCAAATATTCAGGGTTGCCAAGTCTGCAATAAAATGTGAGTTTGATAAATGACAGTGATAAATAAAATGACAATGGATTATATTAAATTGAATACGTTTTCTTAATGTTTCCTTAAAGTGTTTAGCTAATTCCAAAGTAGTTAATATGTTTTAGTTTTGGTTATTGAAGCGCATTGTTGTTGCCATCTGTGAGATGACTTACATAGGTGTCTGGCAACCATACTCCCATTACACTGACCATAGACCTGGCATTACACACATCTGACAGTGAGTTATCATAAAATAAATACAGTAAAATCTCATGTTATCGAGGATATAGAATGCCAGTTATATTGTCTGTAATCTGTATTTTGTCAAATTCATGAGATGACTTGAGACATTTACCATAAAGCACCATTATATTTACTGTGGTGGCTATATCACATGGACACAATTAAAAATCTGTACACTATTTTTTTCAGGATTTTCGTCTCTTACACTGTATATAAATCACTGTCATGTGAAACACTGAGAATCAGGAGCTTTGTCTTAAACAGGCATTGCAAGTGATTGGAAATCAAATGTAATTATCAATCATTTACTTTAATTAAAAAAATTCTCCCATATGTTTATTTCACAGTATTGACATCTAAGATCTGTTTTCCCCCTAAAATAATCATCATTAAAAGAGGAATCAAATGAATGTGTATTTATTTAGTAGACCGTTCAGTCTCTGGTTTCAAAAGGCTTTTATTCTTAAATCTGTTTCCAAGCGCCATCTACTGAACCTAGACTTTACAAAAGAAATATGGTTTAATACTGATATGTACTGTAGATTACGTGATAGAGCTTAGATTTAAGGGTTAGATGTATTTTCACTCTGCAGTTTTTAAACATGTTTATTTTTTAATGTAAATGCTCGAGTATGCTGCAAAATCTGTGATACACAACCTTTACTATTTTGTTTACAATGGCTTGCAGTACATGTGGTTCATGATGTTGTCTCTTTAAGAAAAGCACAACCCAAGTTAACCCCGTCTTTGAATCCACATGCAAATCAACTAATTATCATTAGAACATGTAATAATTCAATTCTTAATATCAAAAATTGAATTCCTGATATCATGAAAAGGAGGATTAAAAGCTAAAACGGCTTGCCATAAGTTTATCCCACATTACACACTACAACTTTTACACTGACACTTTTACCCTGTATTACATAATAATTTTTTTATAAAAAATTGTATTCATAACTTTAATAGCATTTAAAGTATTCAGCATATCAATAACTTTAAAAGCTTTTAAAATTTTCATCAAATTGCTCCAAAACAAGTTGTAATTTATCAAGTGTAACCCACATTACATCCTACAACTCTTAGACTAACACTTTTACCCTGTATTACATAATAAAAAACAGATTTTTATTCATAACTTCAATAGCATTTAAAGTATGCAGCATATTAGTAACTTCAATAGCTTTTCAAATATTCACCAAATTGCTCCAAAACAAGTTGAATTTTATCAGATGTAACCCACATAACCCACTACAAATCTTACGCTGACACTTTTACCCTGTATTACATGATAAAAACAGATTTTTATTCATAACTTCAATAGCATTTAAAGTATTTAGAATATTAGAAACTTCAATAGCTTTCAAAATATTCATCATATTGCTCCAAAACAAGTTGTATTTTATCAAGTGTAGCCCACATTACATACTACAACTTTTAAACATACACTTTATATAGTTTTTACATAATAAAAAACTGATTTTTATTCATAACTTCAATAGCATTTAAAGTATTCAGCATGTTAATAATTTCAGTAGCTTTTAAAATATGCATCAAATTGCTCCAAAATTGAAAGGTGTCTGCGGCGTCGGTTGAACTTACCCCTGGTACCCGACGTCGCAGGCTTTACAGAACACTGCTTACAAAGGCATTAAATAGCTGGTGCACTAACGAGGTCTGACAACCTGCAGCTGCTCATTGCCTACTTAAGCAGATGCAGGTTGTCGCATATTTGGTTTGTTTTGCTGGTTGCTGCACCAGCATGCCTCTTTGTAGGGAAAGTAGGTACACCCGGGTGCCAACAGGGTGGTCTGGCTTGTAAGCTGAAAGGCTGAGGTAGCCAGGGACCTTTTTTGTTTTCTCCTCTGTTTTTAGGGAAAGCTGGTGTGACTTCGTGCAGCCCTTGCGCTGTGGTTATTTTGGTGTGTTCATTAGTGATGGGCTGATGAAGCCTCGTGAAGCCTTGACGCTTTCCATCAAATTGGTTCGAGAAAAGGTTCATTTCTCGAGGCTTCATTTGCACACAAACCCCCCTGCTGGTCAAAACTATTATTGTCATTTCAACTGATGTGATGACCCCTGCCTCCCATGCAAGTGTTAACATGGGAATAATCACTGCCAAGAATAGAAATAAAAACATCTTAATATGATTTTGTGTGGTTAATTCATCCATCCATCCATCCATTCATTCATGATTTCATATATGATTTTTGTTAAGTGGGAAAAAGTAATATAGGTCTATTCATGTTTAAATTTTAGTGGTGTTTTTATAGGATTGTGTTTGTGAATACTGGTGAGATGGACTTTATTCATTTTTATTTAGAAACAGTATTTTTTCCACTGTGCTGGGACTCATGGCGCTTTAAATATGCTCATAAATCGCGCCAGTACTCGAACCACTTCCTGAACCGGCGAGCACACGTCATCCGTGACGTCACTTGTTCTTAAAGAAGCAAGCCTCGATACGCGCTTCACGAAAGACTTCCTAGATTTCTCGACACACGCTCCGAAGCCTCGGCACAGTACGACCCATCACTAGTGTTCATTCGCCACTGCCTGCTCAGTTAGCAGGTGGCTAATATTAGCAGCACCCCTCAACAACACTGCGCTCTTAAGCCGTTGACCGGCGTAGCCTAGCGGGTTGAACCATTGGGTTGGAGTCCCGCATCGCCGGTTTGAATCACGCCGTGTCTAATGTACCTTTCTTTTTCCCTACAAATCGGCCCCTCCCAGAGAAAGCGATAAGCGTCTGGTGACCGTTCCGATCTACTTCAACCATTGGCATGGAGTCCCGCAACGCCGGCTCAAATCTAACACGTCCTTATCTCCCTGCCTACCGGCCCTTCCTGGGGAGCGTAATTAAGCATCTGGTCCCAATTCCCATCTGCTTTCGCGACCCGAACAGCGCCGAGTTTCGGTTTTGGCTTATCCCGGTTTGAGTAACTAAGGGTGCAGCTCCTACCGTGCTTTATAAGCATGTAATCTCCATTGTTCTCTAGTGCCGGCTTAACGTGGTGGAGAGTGCAACCGTCCTGAGCACCAGCGACCGAGGTTCGCCGCTCCACCCGACTTTGTCTGGTTTTTCCCCCTTTTTGTCTGTGAACTCAGCAGCTCCAATCGGGGTTCGCTTTATTTGTTGTTTACTTTTGTTGTTGATTATGATTCTTTATTTAATAAAACATTTGCCATCTCTGTGTCTTGGGTCCTATAAATCACCCCACGTAATAAACAAGTATTTTATCAAGTGTAACCCACATTACATACTACAACTCTTATACTGACACTTTTACCTTTTAATACATAATATTCTATATATAATTCCATATATTAAAAGCAGATTTTTATTCATAACTTCAACAGCATTTAAAGTATTCAGCATATTAATAACTTCAATAGCTTCTACAATGTTCATCAAATTGCTCCAAAACAAGTTGTATTTTATCAAGTGTAACCCACATTACACACTTCAACTTTTACACTGACACTTTTACCCTTTATTTCATAATAAAAAACAGATTTGTATTCATAACTTCAATAGCATTTAAAATATTTATAAAACTGCTCCAAATCAAGTTGTATTTTATCAAGTGTAACCCACATTACAAACTACAACTCTTATACTGACACTTTTGCCCTTTATTTCATAATAAAAAACTGATTTTTATTCATAACTTCAATAGCATTTAAAATATTCATCAAATTGCTTCAAAAACAAGTTGTATTTTATCACGTGTAACCCACATTACATACTACAACTCTTATTATGACACTTTACCCTGTATTACATAATAAAAAATAGATTTTTATTCATAACTTAAATAGCATTTAAAGTATTCAGTATATTAATAACTTCAATAGCTTTTAAAATATACATCATATTGCTCCAAAACAAGTTAAATTTTATCAAGTGTAACCTACATTACATACAACTCTTATTCTGACACTTTTACTCTGTATTAAATAATAAAAAATAGATTTGTATTTATAACTTCAATAGCATTTAAAGTATTCAACATATTAGTAATGTCAATAGCTTTTAAAATATGCAAAACAAGTTTTATTTTATCAAGTGTAACCCATATTGCATACTACAACTCTCATACTGACACATTTACCTTTTAATACATAATTAAAAACAGATTTTTATTTAGAACTTCAATAGCATTTAAAGTATTCAACATATTAATAACTTTAATAGCTTTTAAAATATTCATCAAATTGCTCAAAAACAAGTTGTATTTTATCAAGTGTAGCCCACATTACATACTACAAAGTTTTACACTGACACTTTTACCCTGTATTACATAATTAAAAACAGATTTTTATTCATAACTTCAATAGCATTTAAAGTATTCAGCATATTAGTAACTTCAATAGATTCAGAGGTTTGTGATCTGATCCCGTGTGCCTGTTCTTGACCTAAATCCAGCTTGTTTTTGGGCAATTTCTTTTTTTAGCTTGGTTCACATCACATGTCAAACTCAAGGCCCACAGGCCAAATCCTGGCCACCACGAGAGCTTAAAAGACATATGATTGTCTTAAAATACATTGTTAAATCATACATGAACGTTTCCACATCCATCAGCATTTAAGTGAGGCAGTTTTCTAACAAGTGACGTTGAGAAATATTTACAAGTAATCCCAAAATGTACATGAAGAGAAAATTGAAGCAGAAGGAGGTAATTTAATGAAAGATTGGAAGGTGAATAAAAATCTGTGCTTCAAGAAGAAAAACCTGTACTGTGTTATGAGGCCGTGTCTGTGGTGAAGGAGTACAATATACATGTAGATATACATTATAAATATACAGTATAAATTTGGCATTTTGACACCAAAAACAGAATTTAGCCTCTGAAAAAAACAACAAATTGTCCAAGGCAAACAGCAATCACAGCAGGATACGTTACAATCGGCCCTTTGAGGGACACCATAATGCAGATGTGGCCCTTGGTGAAAACCTCTGGTTTACATCATGTCGGAAATTCAATTCAGAGCACAAATAAGAAATGCCAATTGTAATTAAATGAAACATTTTTTATTTTTTTATTTGTAACATTAAATTAGGGGGGAAAGTACATTAGCAGAAACAAAACATTTAGATCCATTTACTTTTTCACAATTGGAATTTTGGTAGGAGTATTCAAATTTTATCATTAAGAAATGCAACCTAAATCTACTGCATAAAGAGAATGCAAAAAGACCACCATGTTTTCCAAATACACTCCAGTGTGCAATGGACTGCAGTCACGTCCAGTCAAATTTATTTATATAGCGCTTTTTACAATAGATATTGTCTCAAAGCAACTTTATAGAATCCAGGACTAACAGACCAAAAACCTTGTTGAGCAAGCTGAGGGCAACAGTGGCAAGGAAAAACTCCATTTAAAATACAGGAAGAAACCTTGAGAGGAACCAGACTCAGCAGGGACCCTATCCTCCTTGGGTGGCCTGGAGAACAATTTAAATAATTAGGATTAACACAATATCATACACACAAAATTAAAATGAACTAAAGGTTATAACTAGCAATAAATAATTGGAGTTATTATTCAGTCCAGTCTGTGATAAAGTCTGTAGTGAGTTCTTGACATTTTTGGTGCAAACATGCCAGGTTTCCGTCACATCTGGCAGGAGCAGCATTGTTGGCACGGCAGACTTGACTGCATTCCTTAACCTTGGGTGGGTAAACAGGTTTCCATCAGAACCACCACCTAAAAATGTGAATTGAGTAAGATGTCAGTTTTGCAGAGAGTAACTTTAGACTCCGACACCCCTAATTATTACAGCATATCTTAAAGGGAGAGTGAACAGGTAACAAGGTCACGTCTAGGCTGTATTCCTGCCATGTGCTTTATGTTTCTGAAATAGGCTTTAAGCACACAACCCCAATGAGGATAAAGCAGAGACTGAAGGATAAATAAAAACAACAGCTAAATGATTAAATCCATCATACTAATCTTATTTCCTATCTGCTTCTTTTAGTACGGCTGTGTAAGCTGAGTGTGTGTGTGTGTGTGTGTGTGTGTGTGTGTGTGTGTGTGTGTGTGTGTGTGAGAGAGAGAGAGAGAGAGAGAGAGAGAGAGAGAGAGAGAGAGAGAGAGAGAGAGATGGGACAAGCATCCCGCTGAAGTCCTGCATGCAGAATTCTGCAGAATGATTTTACATGTACAAAGAAAAACCCCAACCAATGCATGCAGGGCTGAATTAGGCCGATACCCATTAATTATTAATATTAAAAAAAGAGCCCTTAAATTCTGGATGCACCTAAAATCCAGTCCCACAACAAGCCTGCAGTTTCAGGCACTCCTATCCCAAGAGCTCTACCCTGAAAAGAGTCCCCTGTGTCAGCTGGTCCAGAGACTGCCCAACACTCTGACCCCTAACAACCCTAACTCTCTGACCAGCACTGCTTCCCAAACACCAATCAGGATCACCCAAATTATCAAACACCTCAAAAACACTTATCTGGAACATTGGACAACCCAAACTCAATCCCAAAACAGACTGAACTGCTATCTGACCCTAAAACATGAATACAACCTGGCCACGTATCTCTTCACTGTCCGAGATACGAAGCAGAGACACATTCTCACCAAATACAGACTGAGTGACCACAGCCTGGCCATCGAGAGAGGCAGGTTAAAAAAGTCCTGGATCCCCAGAGAGGAGAGACTGTGTGGTCACTGCAGGACAGGTGAGGTTGAGACAGAGGTGCACTTCCTTCTAAACTGCCCAAAATACACAACAATTAGACACAAATATTTTGATCAGTTTGGAAGAGAGGTGAGCGGCTTCAGAACGCTGACAGACAGCGAGAAACTGGCCATTATATTAGGAGAGGGACCATCAGCCTCCACTGCAGCCAGATATGTACAGGAGTGTCACACACTCCGGGACAGTGAGCGAAACATTAGATCATCCCCCCACCCACCCCCCGCACACACACCACACACACACCACACACACACCACACACAACACACACACACACACACACACACACACATCACACACCCACCACACACACACAGTAATATTTTCTCTTTTTTTTTGTGTGAATAATTGTCTAATTACATAATGAATATTTTATTACCATTTTTTTTTCTATGTATATACTTGTTCTTTTTTTCAAATATTTATATATACTAATGTAAGCTTTGACAATACAAGTATGTAAATTTGTCATGTCAATAAAGCAAATTGAATTGAATTGAATTGAATTGAATTGAGAGAGAGAGAGAGAGAGAGAGAGAGAGAGAGAGAGAGAGAGAGAGAGAGAGAGAGAGAGAGAGAGAGATTTAATTCACTTGAGGGGTATTTGAACACAGGTTGTTTTCAAAAATGCAATCGCTAACTTAAGTTGGAGCAATGTTATTCTGTCCCCTAGTGGTACGGTGCTATTTTACCAGGGTTGTTAAGTTTGCAGCACAGCAGGTAGTGTTATCCTGTCACGAATCCAGCCTCTATGGGCTCCTGCTGGAGTTTCTGTGCTCCAATGTGCTCCAGCTGCCCCCCATCTGGGGGTATTTAAGAGGAGCGTTGGGAAGCAGTCTTTGGAGACTATTTTCCTGTGACTTTGTCGGTTTGGTTTGGATTTTGCCTTAATTAAATTAAAGGTTAAATAATTAACATCTTCAGTCTTCATCAGATAGCATTTTATTTTGTGCAGCAGATCCAGAATAAAGATTGGCATCGGGGCTGATGTGCAATGAATAAAGAAGTACAACTTAACAATTGGGGAGATACAATAAGTGCAATCACAATTCACAATTTAAAAATTACATTACTTACTTATAATTTACTTGTAACTTATATGATTTTCCCCCTTTGTAGATACTTGCTTGATGTTTAAATTTAGTCTGGGTGGCCCTAATTCTTAAGTTGCTAATTTATCCTGATTACTGCGATGACCAAATGGCATTTCCCTTAATGACACGATGGAGTTGCTCGTGTTTTAGTTTTAGTTTAGTGTTTAGTTTAGATTAGCCTTTAGCATTAGCAGTTAACTTAGGTTGTTTGTTTGTCTTGTTCTAACCAGTCTTTTGTCTTTGTTATTATTAAATATATTTAGTTATACATCGCTGCGTCTCTTCTTGTCTGGTCATAGCCCATAAAGCGTTACATATTCCTGCTTAGTTACAATGACCAATGTTATGGAACCAACTCAATGTGACCAGATAACCTTGTCATTAAGAGACTTAATTGAAATTTTTCAGTTCCTTTATAGTATAGGGACGTTGCTCATAAGCAAACAGCCCTGTTATTTAGAAGAAAAAAAACAGCTTTTGTGTGATATACAAAGGCGTGGAAAAAGAGGCCAGATCTGACATGTGGCAGATCCCTCCCCCTCATTCACTATAGTGACTTTACAAAATCATTACAACTGTGTGCTACATCACTTCAAACAGATCTTACTATTCAACCGTTAATCCCGTTGTAATCCTTATTACTGTTTCGGCCATGTGCACCCTGCATCATGGGATACAGTGCTCCCACAGGTGGAGACCTTACCTTTCTATGACGACGAGCCGGCCACTCGCCACAGTATGTCTATCCGATCGCATACTCATCCTATCCTACACTCATTGCACACCTTCCCAACACATCTTATTCATTAAGTCAATCAGTCATTTACCAGGAAACATGGACAGCAAGACCATTAACCAACATGGACCTAAAAGTGGTAAGATCTCCAAGTTTTATCTCCCTTTAAGTTTGTTTGAGGTCAAGGCCGAGACCAAGAGAATAGGATCTGAAATAATGGGCAGAAATCTTGGGATGAATGTTCCCTTCAGTCCCTGTCTGTGAGGAGTTTTACATGTTCTCCTCGCATCTGTGTTTGCAGATGGTGAATTGACCGTTATAAATTATTCAGAGGTGTGAGTGAATAAATGTGTACGTGTCGGCTTGCAATGTAGCACCCTGCATGAGGTATTGTATTCCTGTTTTGCACCCAGTTTTTGTATGTTGGCAGACACTGCTAACCCTGACCAGAATGAATAGAATAGAAAGCCTTTAGGGTTAACCAGGTCCCAACAGTGGCTGCAGGGCAGAGCCTTCAGAACTCTTCCTGAAATAAGGAACTAGGGCTGTTTTTAGGAGGCTGTGTCTTAACTCTAATCTCCAAGTGACTGTTTGTTTAGTGGATCTTTAAGATCACTACTGTAGTCTCAAGAACGTTGATATATACACTGATCAGCCATAACATTAAAGCCACCTCCTTTTTTCTACAGCACTTTGTAGTTCTACAATTACTGACTGTAGTCCATCTGTTTCTCTGCATACTTTGTTAGCCCTCTTTCATGCTGTATTTCAATGGTCAGGACCCCCACAGGACCACCACAGAGTAGGTATTATTTGGGTGGTGGATCATTCTCAGCACTGCAGTGACATTGACATGGTGGTGGTGTGTTAGTGTGTGTTGTACTGGTATGATTGTATCAGACACAGCAATGCCGATGGAGTTTTTAAACACCTCACTGTTACTGCTGGACTGAGAATAGTCCACCAACCAAAAACATTCAGCCAACAGCGCCCCGTGGGCAGCGCCCTATGACCACTGATGAAGCTCTAGAAGATGACCAACTCAAACAGCAGCAAAAGTGATCATCTCTGACTTTACATCTACAAGGTGGACCAACTAGGATGGAGTGTCTAATAGAGTGGACAGTGAGTGGAGACAGTATAAACCTCCAGCAGCGCTGCTGTGTCTGATCCACTCATACCAGCACAACACACACTGACACATCACCACCATGTCAGTGTCACTGCAGTGCTGAGAATGATCCACCACCTAAATAATACCTGCTCTGTGGTAGTCCTGTTGGGGTCCTGACCATTGAAGGAACAGGGTTAAAGCAGGCAACAAAAAAACAAGCTGGACTACAGTCAGTAATTGTAGAACTACAAAGTGCTTCTATATGGTAAGTGGAGCTGATAAAATGGACAGTGAGTATAGAAACAAGGAGGCAGTTTTAATGTTATAGCTGATCATTGTATATCTTTCACCATCTGTGCTTGAAAAAGAGCAAATGTCTAAAAAGCATGCTGGGATGACTCAGTTCACACATTACTCCTCTCCAGTATAGAGCTGGCAAACGGCCTTGGGTTTGCCTCCTCCGAATTACCTTCCTTATAAGAAATCACACATTGTATTAGGTTGCGATTAGGACTCACACCTTTAACAGCAGAGCTGTAATAGGAAATCTGCATAAGGACCCAACTGAATTAAAGAGAAAAAAGAGAGGGAAGGGAGAAAAAGAGAGCATCTATTTAATGATTCCACTTTTCCATAAGAGAAAGAGCTCTCTCTCTCTCTCTCTCTCTCTCTCTCTGTCTTTTAAATGTAGGCTTTTGTCAGTTTTGTTTACTCAGTACTTGTTGCATGGAGGTGTGATGTGCCTACACTGGCCATTAGCACACCAGGCTATGCCTAACAAAGCCACTGGCATAATTGGTCAGAAAAAAGGTCTGTATTATCTTGTTTTGTGAACCA
This sequence comes from Trichomycterus rosablanca, assembly GCF_030014385.1. Taxonomy (NCBI): domain Eukaryota; kingdom Metazoa; phylum Chordata; class Actinopteri; order Siluriformes; family Trichomycteridae; genus Trichomycterus; species Trichomycterus rosablanca. Next base: position 18,309,915 of record NC_085989.1, on the reverse strand, counting down.
AACTGGCATACATTTGTACAACACATTTTAATTTTTATAATTTCATTGTCATTATGTGTGTAGAGACACACCGATGAGGCATAACATTACGACCACCTCCTTGTTTCTACACTCACTGTCCATTTTATCAGCTCCACTTACCATATAGAAGCACTTTGTAGTTCTACATTTACTGACTGTAGTCCATCTTTTTAGCCTGCTTTAACCCTGTTCTTCAATAATCAGGACCCCCACAGGACCACCACAGAGTAGGTATTATTTAGGTGGTGGATCATTCTTAGCGCTGCATGTGCTGGTATGAGTGGATAAGACACAGCAATGCTGCTGGTGTTTTTAAATACCTCACTGTCACTGCTGGACTGAGAATAGTCCACCAACCAAAAATATCCAGCCAGAAGCTCCCCATGGGCAGCATCCTGTGACCACTGATGAAGGTCTAGAAGATGACCAACTCAAACAGCAGCAATAGATCAATAGTGCAATCGTCTCTGACTTTACATCTACAAGGTGGACCAACTAGGTAGGAGTGTCTAATAGAGTGGACAGTGGGTGGACACGGTATTTAAAAACTCCAGCAGCGCTGCTGTGTCTGATCCACTCATAACAGCACAACACACACTAACACACCACCACCATGTCATCGTCACTGCAGTGCTGAGAATGATCCACCACCTAAATAATACCTGCTCTGTGGTGGTCAGGACCATTGAAGAACAGGGTGAAAGCAGGCGCAATGACTAGTGCAATTACGACCTCTGCTGGCTGATTGATGGCACCTACACAGAGATGAGATAAAAGTGCTCTCAGGGTGTGTCTCTCTGTACACAATGCTAAGCTGCACTGCACTTGTCAAAGCGTAGGTGATCAGATGTGTACGGCTGCTGCCCACGTGTCAGAGGGGGTGTGGGTTAGCTTTGTTCTCCTCAATCAGAGCAGGGATCGGCATTGGTGGAGAGGAAGCATGACACAATCAGGCAATTGGACGTGCTAAAAAGGGAGAAAAAGGGGAGAAAATGCATTAAGAAAATAAAAAGAATTTAATGTCTGCAACACACTCCTGAAAAGTTGTGGAGGCGTGTTTACCCCTGTGTTCCATTATCTTACTTATTAATGAGACTTTTTAATGGTTTAGGAACTGAGGACACTAATTGTTGCTGTCTTGCAAGAGGATTTGTTCTTCATTGTTGCTTGATACAAGAATTTAGCTGCTCAACAGTCCTGCTTTGATGGCAGCATGTGTCCTTCTAAAATCACAATATACATCTCCCTGTCAACGAAACCCTCACACATATGCAAGTCACCCATGCCTTAGACAATGATATGCCCCATACCATGACAGATGCTGACTTTTGGCCCTTTCACTGATAACAGTCGGAATGGTCATCAGTTGTTCCTGAAAACAAGCTGAACTGTGGACTCATTTAAACACAGCACACATCTCCACTGTCTTTTAGATCATCTAAGATATGCTTGGACAAAAAAAGCCCTGAGGCATTTCTGTATTAGTATTGATGTATGACAAGTTTAACATTGCATTTCTTGCTGCCATGATGGACTGTGTTACGTGACAATGGTTTTCTAAAGTATTCCCAAGTCCATGTGGCTATATTTATTACAGTAGCATGATAGTTTCTCATGCAAAGCCATTTGAGGTCACACACTTAAGTGATTTCCTGCTTTGCCCTACACAGGCTGAGATCTCTCCAGATTCCCAAATCTGTTCATAATAATATGAACAGTAGATGGTAAAGGACAAAATTTTTACAATCTTGCATTAAAAATCTTTTTTCAACTGATTGCCAATTGTCTTATGAAGTTTGGCACAGTGTTGAGCCATGCCCCATTATTGCTTGTAAAGACAGCCCTTTGGTGGAACCTACTTTTATGGACATGATACTGTCCCAACTTATAGTGAGGAAAATAAGTATTTGATACACTGCCGATTTTATAAGTTTTTCCACCTACAAAAAATGGAGAGGCCTGTAATTTTTATCGTAGGCACACTTCAACTGTGAGAGACAGAATCTAAAAAGAAAAATCCAGATAATCACATTGTATGATTTTTAAATAATTAATTTACATTTTATTGCATAAAATAAGTATTTGATCACCTACCAACCAGCAAGAATTCTGGCTCTCACAGACCTGTTAGTTTTTCTTTAAGAAGCCCTTCTATTCTGCACTCATTACCTGTATTTATTGCACCTGTTTGAACTCCTTACCTGTATAAAAGACACCTGTCCACACACTCAATCAATCACACTCCAACCTCTTCACTATGGCCAAGACCAAAGAGCTGTCTAAGGACACCAGGGACAAAATTGTAGACCTGCACAAGGCTGGGATGGGCTACAGGACAATAGCAAGCAGCTTGGTGAGAAGGCAACAACTGTTGGCGCAATTATTAGAAAATGGAAGAAACACAAGATGACAGTCCATCTTCCTTGATCTGCTGCTCCATGCAAGATCTCATCTCGTGGGGTAAGGATGATCCTGAGAAAGGTCAGGAATCAGCCCAGAACCACACGGGAGGACCTGGTCAATGACCTGAAGAGAGCTGGGACCACAGTCTCAAAGATTACCGTTAGTAACACACTATGCCACCATGGATTAAAATCCTGCAGGACACGCAAGGTCCCACTGCTCACGCCAGCACATGTCCAGGCCCGTTTGAAGATCAAAAATGACCATCTGGATGATCCAGAGGAGGCATGGGAGAAGGTCATGTGGTCAGATGAGACCAAAATAGAGCTTTTTGGTATCAACTCCACTCGCTGTGTTTGGAGGAAGAAAAAGGATGAGTACAACCCGTCCCAACCGTGAAGCATGGGGGTGGAAACATCATACTTTGGGAGTGCTTTTCTGCAAAGGGAACAGGACGACTGCACCGTATTGAAGGGAGGATGGATGGGGTCATGTATAGCGAGATTTTGCCAACAACCTCCTTCCCTCAGTAAGAGCATTGAAGATGGGTTGTGGCTGGGTCTTCCAGCATGACAATGACCTGAAACACACAGCCAGGGCAACTAAGGAGTGGCTCCGTAAGAAGCATTTCAAGGTCCTGGAGTGGCCTAGCCAGTCTCCAAACCTGAACCCAATGGAAAATCTTTGGAGGGAGCTGAAACTCAATGTTGCCCAGCGACAGCCCCGAAACCAGAACGATCTGGAAAAGATCTGTATGGAGGAGTGGGCCAAAATCCCTGCTGCAGTGTGTGCAAACTTGAACAAGAACTACAGGAAACGTCTGACCTCTGTAAAGGTTTCTGTACCAAATATTTAGTTCTGTTTTTCCATTGTATCAAATGCTTATTTTATGCAATAAAATGTAAATTAATTATTTAAAAATAATACTATGTGATTTTCTGGATTTTTTTTTCTGTCTCTCACAGTTGAAGTGTACCCACGATAAAGGCCTCTCCATTCTTTGTAGGTGGGAAAACTTGCAAAATCGGCAGTGTATCAATCACTTATTTTCCCCACTGTATATGGAGTGTGTTGCAGGAATAAAATTCTAAATGTTTCTATTTACAATTTTGTTCCTTATACTTTTATCAGTTAAATGAAGAGTCACATGTATGTTGTCTGGTCAACTGTATTTTGTTTGTTAATTGACATCTAATCTTGCATTTTAGGCCTGAAACAAATTTCAAAAAGAGTTGGGACAGGGCAATTTCAAGCTTGCAATGAGGTAAAAAAGAAAACTAAATAACAAAGAGATTCAACAGGTGATTGTAATCATGGTTTGGTACAAAAGCAGTATCCACAAAAGGCTGAGTCTTTGATGAGCAAAGATGGACAGAGGATCTCCAATTTGTCAATAACTGGTGATACTCTTCTACATTTTTATTTGATAATATGCTTTATATTGTGAGCAGCGTTCGTTATTAAGCAACAAGTTGAGGCCACACTGACATGCAGTCACTTAACCACTGTTTTGTCACTTGCTTTTTGCTAAAGAACCACGTGACATTTAATTTAGTTAATTGTAAATATTCCCTAAACCGTGCAAGGATGATGAGTCCTGTTAATCCTGGATTGTTTAATGGTTTCTTCCTCATAATGTTAAGAGTAAAAAAAGTGTCAAGGCAATTGTCTCTTGTAGAAACCATGATACTAATGAATTTAAGATAAACATGAACTAAAGCATGAATAGGAAAGACTATTTACAATTCCCCTTTCTATCTGAACACACAAATACAGAAAAGTTCACTTTTTGCAAGAAGAGTAAAAGACGGATAATGCAAGACTTAATAACAAATAAAAAAGGGAACAAAAAAGAAAAACAAACAAAGAAAGAATAAATGAAAAATCATGTAAGTATGTTGTGGGGCAGAATTTTTTTTATTTTTATTTCATAATTAAAAAATAAAGAAAATAAAAAGAATGTGAGTTTATTTTATCTACTGCAAGAGAAAGAAAAGTTCAAAAAGTTAATTAGATAAAAATATATTAATTGTATTAATTTTCTAAATGTATGTGTTGTGTGCATTGATCAGTTTGAATTTCTAAAAGAATAAGGAACATTTAAATCACACATTGGATCACGATGAAAAAAGATCCAAGTTGACGATCTTTACTGATAAAAATTGTGTCATTTGTTGAAAACATGACGTAAAATTACTAAACAATAGTTACCAAACGTAACCAAAATCATGAATCCACCGAGGCCTGGATTCAAAATCACACCAAAAATCTCAGTAAACAAATGGAATCTGAGGCTGATTCAGTTTGCGTAAGTGTCATAATGGTTTGTCATCAGTTTGGCCCACACTTGCCTGTATACACTCCTCAAAATGTCTGGACATGCTCCTGATGAGATAGCTGATGATCTCCCAGACCTGGTTCAGAGCATCAGTAAGCTTCTGGACAATCTTTGCTATTTTGTGGTTTTGGATGCACTTGTACATAACGTTTCAGAGGTTCTTAATGGCCCTCAATGGCATCAATGCCTTCATCATACACGAACAGCGTTCAGGGAACCTTTGGCTAGGACATGGAGGTTTGTGCGACCCTCCATGGATCTGCCTCCTCAGACGATCATTGACCCATGGCAAACCGGTCATGCTGGATGATGTTGCAGGCAGCATAACGTTTACCACATTTTCCCAGTTGTCACATGTGCTCAGTGTGAACTTGTTCTCATGTGTAAAGAAAATGGTGTGCCACTTGGGCTGTGAGCACAGGTCCCACTAAGAGATGTCGGGCCCTCATGCCAGCCTCGTGGAGTCCATTTCTGATAGTTTGGTCAGACACATGCATACCAGTAACCCACTGGAGGTAATTTTGTAGAAGTATGGCAGTGGTTCTCTCTGTCTCATTGCACAAAGGAGCATATACCGGTCCTGCTGCTGGGTTGGTGCCCTTTTATGGCGCTACCCAGTTCTCCTTGTAGAACGGCCTGTTTCCTGGTATCTTCTTCATGCTCTTTAGACTGTGCTGCAGCAAACCTTCTTGTGATGATACATAAGGATGTGCAACCTGAAGGGACTGCAGGTACCTCCTCATGCTACCAGAAGTGACAAGGACAGAAGCAAAATGCAAAATTAGAGAACAATCAGTCAGGAAGGTTAAAGAGACAGTAATTGTCTGTAGCCAGCACCTGCAAAAACATTTCCTTTTGGAGGGTTTCTTGTTGTTGCCTCTCCAGTGCACCTGTTTTCATTTGCACCAAAACAGGTGAAATTGATTCCCAGTTGTATATGCTTCCTAACATACTGATATTCCTGACATTCAGTTGACTTGGTGTTATGAGGAGAAGTGTTTCCTTAATTTATTTGTACATTAAAGGTTTAAAACACTAAATTGGGGTGAAAGAAAAAAAAACATAAAAATACAACAAATAATAATTAAATAAAGAAAAAGAAGGAAGTAAGGAAGAAAGAAAAAAATAAAGATTTTAGTGCCACCCACAAAAACACACCTACAGTAGAACAGGGCACTGATCCATTGATGGGTGATTCACACTTACGCATTTACTCAATCACTCAGACTTGAAGGCATCTTCAAAGCAGCAAGAACACCTTCTGCATGTTTCAGGAGGTAAATACAGGGTGAGTCAAAAGTCTCAAGACACTCTTTTATTTCAGAAACGAAAGAGAACATTACATATCTGAATACCCCAGCAAGTCATGGGTGAGGGGGCCTATCTTTTAGGCTGTGTCCGGATCAAGGGCAAGTTTTTCCAAAGGGAAAACCTTAACAGTGGTTTTGACAGTCTTTGCAAAAACTCCACGACGCATAATGCGACGTCTCGCAGCAGAATGTGGTGTCAGCCAGTCATCCCTTGTACGGATTCTTCATACCAATAAGCGGCACCCCTTCAAGATTCAGCTGCAGAAGAAACTATCAGAGGATGACTCTGATAGATGTGGAATGGCCGCCCAGATCAACCGACCTCACACCACTCGACTTTTATCTCTGGGGTCATCTCAAACAAATTTCGTGGAGGCTTGTGTTAGCATTTCTTCAGAGATTCTCATGCGGGTTCATAATGATTGGATCCATCGCCTTTAACTCTGTGTTCAGCACCAGGGACAACACATTGAACACGTCAAATAGCTGTGCATCACATGGAACATTCCCGGTTGTTGTTGCAACTTTCTGTGTTGATAACTTTTGAACCACAAATTTTGGTCTTCTGTGATATGCTACATGACCACCTTCCCATTGGAAAAACTTGCCCTTGATGCAATATGGCGGCTTTCAGGATGGCAGCCATGTTCCGGACATAGCCTAAAAGATAGGCCCCCTCATCCAATACTTGCTGGGGTATTCAGATATGTAATTTTCCCTTTCTTTTCTGAAATAAAAGAGTGTCCTGCGACTTTTGACTCACCCTGTAGATTGCTTGCAAAAACTTCTCTTAGAGTGACTAGTGGTGAGGTGGGAACCCAGATCCTGAAAACCTATGTCTGCATCACTGTGCTTGTAAAGTAAAACTGTTGGACATCCCATACCAAAACCATGGCTCACACTGAGGTTTCAACTTATCCCAAAGGTTTTTAGTGGGGTTGAGGTTAAGTGGGGTTGAGAAAATAAATTCAGGTGCATACAAAAATCTGTGAGGTGTCTGTAGATAAAGACCGACATGACATCTGAAGAAGAGAGGTTTGCACAGAATAGGCATAATAAAAGGTGCATGCTTAAAGTCTAAAAATCTATCTGAATTATATAAAATGTACTATTTGTCCTGTATGCATGAGGGTTCATGTCTGGTCACTGTTGAATGTTTTACCCTGAGGATTTTGCTCCTATGACTGTAAATATTATAAATGTTTTTGTAATATCCTAAATATTATAACTATGTAAATTAGTGCTGTATTGTTTCTTATTGAAATATTGTAAGTATATTAAATACAGTATTTGTATAAACTTTGGATTTTGGGATTTTTTAAATATTTTTTACATGTAATTCACTTAGTTCTGGGTTCTGGGAGTGGTATTGAGTTTTAAAAGACGTTTAAAGGAGTTTCAAGGTTTTTTTTTTACATAAGTATGCATGGGACCTGTTAATGCGTTCCATGGTCCTGTGGAACTGCATATATTTTATGCAAATGTAAAATAATGGGGTTGTTTTTGACACGTATACACTGAAAATAACACACTCACTCTCACTCACTTTCTTAACCACTTATCCAATCAGGGTCGCCGAGGGGTGCTGAAAATATAATAATATAATATAAAACACTGATATACAATTAAACACAGTTAAACTGAATAACTTTCTTCTTACATTAAGTCAAGTTAAGCTTTTTTTAACGATAAGCGTTTAAGACTCTCAAAAAAAGCTGATTTTTACAATTACTCAGCACCTTGAGCTGTAACACAAGTTTAAAAGTAAAACAGGAGAAAAATCCAAATAAACACAGATACATGTGAACACTTTCAGAGCGGATTTGACAGTTATTTCACACAAATGATTCGTTTTATATGCACACTTTGATGACGTCTTACTGCACCGCTCAAGCGAAACACTGAACAAAGCAGCTGTTCACTGTTAATTTGAAATTAAATAAATCAATTTAAAAAAAAAAAGATAAACACATTGAGTTCAAGGGAAATGTTGAGTTTAAGGGTACCAATTTCTCAAACGAAGGGCGTTGAGTTTCAAAGATTTTGAGGGATGTTAAGTTACAAGGTACCACTGTACAAAAAATTTACATACATGTAATAGTGCTCGCCTAGTGGTGGATTAGAACCCAGTACCCCTGCATACCACACAGGTGCCTTTACTGGGTGAGCCAGCAGACTATTTATAAACAGGACCCAAATGCTTAGTAGTCTGATTGTGAAACCAGATAATTAACTCAAAAAACCAAAGACTCCCTGAGTGGGGCTTGAACCCAGGTCATTCAGCCCTGAGCAAACACTCTACCACTCAGCCAAACCAGCTCTGTAGATAGTGCTGTGACTCAGGTGGGTTAGAATCCCATGAGCTCAAACAGGTAAAAAAAAACAAAAAAAACACCCGTTTTAGGGAAATGTTTGAGCGGGAAAAATTGGAGAACAAAGGACCACTGATGTCAGTAACGCGTTACTAAGTAACGCGTTACTCTAATCTGACCAAATTTTTTCGGTAACGAGTAATCTAACGAGTTACTATTTCCAATCCAGTAATCAGATTAAAGTTACTTATCCAAGTTACTGTGCGTTACTATTTTTGTCATTTTCCTTAGTAAAAAGATATATTTTTGCTTTCTTCTTGCGTCTCGGGGAGTGACGTCTGGCCTATGCGACAATTAAGTCAGGAGCTGCGTCCGAAATCGGACATACTAACCGCTCTTGTGTCCTCATTTCGCGTACTATTGAGTATGGAAGTATGCGATTCCGGACGCAGCTACGTTTTCAGCATGAGGACAACTCACGCAGCGACACAAACGTAAACAATGGAGGGAGGAGAGAGATGCGTGTTTTCTAGCTGGAAATACAGGCACTATTTTGAGTTTGTGTCAGCTAAAGATGACAATATCAAGGTTCGTTGCACACTCTGTGCTGGCGACAAAGTGCTATATAGCTTCAAAAACACTACGTCAAATTTAAAGAAACATTTGGAGTCGCAGCACGGCACAGTCAAACTTACAGAGCAAGTCCCACCAGGTGGTGTGAAGCAGAGAACTGCGACTAATGCAGGAGGTCCCCCTCCCCCACCACCCAAACAACAAAAGCTGGACTTCGGTGTAAAACCAGTAAGTCGGGGAGAGTTGAAGAAGTTGGTCGGGCAGTATGTAGTAGAGGAAATGCTGCCCTTAAACATGGTTGACTGGCCCTCGTTTCATGCCATAATAAACAAGATCCCTACTACTATCAATGCCGAGCTGCCTCACAGAGCAGCTTTTTCTTCTTACCTGGAGAAGGAGTATGCAGAGACGGAGAGAAATCCGAAGGCCGCGCTGAATGAGGTCAACTTTGTGTCAACTACCGCGGATATTTGGACTGCTAACAACAGAAGCTATATGGGAGTAACGCGCCACTGGATCAGTAGATCCACATTAGAGCGCAACAAGGCTGCATTGGCATGTAGGAGAATTCGCGGTAGACACACATATGATGTTATTGGTGCAGAAATCGAAAACATTCACTCTTCATATGGACTACTCAACAGAGTAGTTGCAACAGTGACCGATAATGGATCCAACTTTGTGAAGGCGTTTAAAGTTTATCAGCACAGAGTCTGATGATCAGACGGAGGAGGAAGAGTCCATCCCCACAGATGATGTCACTTTTTTAGATCTGTCAGAAATCCTCTCAGCTGAGAATAAATGTGATGGCCATCTGTCTCTTCCCCCGCACCACAGGTGTGCTTCACACACCATCAACATCATTTCCACAAGTGATGTGGAGAAATATTTAACTTCCCATGCAGAGAGCAAGGCTGTGTATAGGAGCAGCACAGCAAAATGCACAGCTCTTTGGACCAAAACAAGTAAATCTACCCTTGCATCAGAAGCAGTGGAGGAAGTCAGCAAAAGAAAGCTCCTGGTACCAACATCCACAAGGTGGAATTCCTTTTTTGATGCTGTAAGGAGAATTGCAGAAATCCCCATGAGTGAGCTGAATACTCTGTGCACCAAGCTGGGAGTTAAGTGCTTCAAAGACAGAGAGTACCAGTTCCTGCATGAGTACTGCACCGTCATGAAGCCTCTGACTGCAGCACTGGACATTTTACAAGGTGACAGTCCTTATGGGACTTTACTACCCACACTTGAAGTTCTGATGCAGAAGACCCTGGCTGTGAAAGATGCACTCTCCAGGATGACTGCAGGCCTTCCAGATGCCATAGTGCAGGTATGTTCCATCTTTAAGCTAGTTAAAATTTCTTGCATCACACTATTCATGAACATGGAGCAGAATATTCCTTATCATTGCAAAAGAAGATTAAAACAAATACAAACGTCAGTAAGTAACCTAAAACAAAATTAAATACATAACATTAGGCATGGTTTGCAAGTAATTCAATGACATAATAAATAGTAGGCGTTGTAGGCATAAACATATCAATTATATTTTTCAGGCTATCCAGACTCGTTTTGCCAGTGTGTTGGACGACAAAGATGCCCTTCTCGCAGCTGTCAGTTGTCCAAAATTCAAACTCCGATGGCTGAGAGATGCAGGTAGGAGGGAGCGAGTAAAAGAGCTTCTGACAGCAGAGTGTCGCACAACTGCTCCTGCAGCACAGAGCTCTGCCAGTGTGCCCACCACATCTGCCAGCCAAGGTGAGATTCACTTTTGAGGCAGAGCCAGAGGAGACCTACTCTGCAGAAAAGGAAGTCATGGACTACCTGAGGTCAGCCTATGACCTTCAGATTCTGCATACATTTTCAAACATAAAGAACATTTTCTTGAAGTATAACACTCCAACCCCATCAAGTGCTCCTGTGGAGCGGCTTTTCAGTCTGGGAGGTTTGGTGCTCACGCCTAGAAGAAATAGACTTTCTGACAAGAGGTTTGAGAAGCTTCTGTTAATGAGGTACAACCACTGGTTTACTCGCCCCACTCCACGGTTTCACACATAACATGCGATTACAACATAAAATTAGGCCAAAGTAACAAAAGTAGACATGATGTCAGTCTACATGTGGTGTTATAAACCACCGTATACACATATGTTTTGTTTTGTAAAACCACTCCTTGCTGCTCTAATGCTGTGAACAACAGGTTCAATGTTCAGTTTTGCCATTACAGTGTTAACAGTTAAATATGTCAGGTCAAGAAAGACTGTCTTTATTTTATATTTTATAAAAACAATTATTTATGTTAAGTTAATTCAAGAGAAACTGTCTTATTTTTATAAGAACATGTATTTTTTTAAGGAAATAGTTTTTCAGTTCAACTTTAAATGTCAGGAGATACATTGTTACTGTTAAAAATGCACTTCCAATAAAGTGAGCATTGGCAAAACTGGTTGTCATTTTTATGTTGAGGCGGCGGGGGGGTGTTGTCGGCAGCTGCTGAATGTAACTAATAAAGTAACTTGTAATCTAACTTAATTACTTTTAAAATCAAGTAATCAATAAAGTAACTAAGTTACTTTTTAAAGGAGTAATCAGTAATCAGATTACTTTTTCAAGGTAACTATGCCACCACTGCAAAGGACAGACAGGGCAAACACTGGTCACCTCAAGATTTATGAGGAAAAGGGGAAATAACAAAAATAGAAATAAGTTTTGAAAATGAAGAACTAAGATGTACTAACTAATATCTATATATTTCTTTTCTTTCATTTCTTTCTTTCTTTTCTTTTGCAAGAGAAAAGGGAGAGAAACTTGACACAAGAGAAAAATGAGGGTGAGGGTGAAAGCTCTCAGTCCTCTACCCAGGTTACCGGCTGTGTGTGTTTGCTCACTTGAGACAAAGACCCAGCAACGTCTGATTGCTTCTCTGTCTCTTTATAGGCTTGTGCACAGGTGTTGTGCATCAGGCCTTATTGCCGGTTTGCTGTTGACCCCTGGTGGCTGGAGTCTGCCTAGTCCCAAGGCCACCCCTTAATGTTTTCTTGCCTTTCATATTTGTTTCTTGTCATTTACCTATATGCTCATAGCTGAACTGTAAACTTCACAGTCATTATTATTGAACACTGAAAAAGATGACCATGAACTTTATAGTAACATGGGAGTTTACAGTTGTGCTCATGGTCTGACTGTAAAAGTGACACTAGAAATATGAACTAGAACTAGAACTTATGGTGCAACTTTAAACTTAACAGTTTTACTGTAAAACTTCACTGTACATTTTCCTCATGCTATACATGGACCTAGCTTTGTGCAGAAAGGCACAGTCATGCTGGAAAATAAAAGCATATTATATACAACCCCAAATCAGAAAAAGTTGGGACAGCATGGGAAATGCAAATAATAAAAAACACAGAGTTTTTTTTACATTTATAGATATCCTCTGATTATCTTTGCTCATCAAAGACTCAGCCTTTCCTGGATGCTGCTTTTGTACCAAACCATGATTACAATCACCTGTTGACATCACCTGTTTGGAATCACAACATTATGTAGTTTTTTCACCTCATTTTTTGGAATGTGTTGCAGGCCTGAAATGCAGGAATGGAGGTATATTAATAAATGAAATGAAGTTATCATGAAGATCAGACAAAACATGAAATATCTTGGGTTCAAACTGTCTGCAATCAAATAAAAGTCAAAGTAAATGTAAGGAGCACTGTGTTTTTATTTTTATTTTTATTTTGCATTTTTCACATGCAAATAAAATATATTTATGGGTTTCCACATAATTTCGCCCATACAGTGTATGAAGTAAAACTTTTGACAGATAAAGACATAAAGTGGCACAGCAGAGGGCAGTGTTACACAAGAAATATGTAATATTAGTTGCTCTATATAAATATAAGTATTATTTGTTTGTGAAGTGCTATTTATATTTATGTTAGCCGTGTTAACATATTATAAACCAGTTTATGTATTCATGCTACTGCAAAACCTTGTTTAAAAAACTTTACAGTACCGAAGTGTTAACCAGGAAAGGATAGCTCTGAAACGACATAGTATGCTAGTATAGTACAGAACTACAGGTGGTGGTGGAGGTTGTGGATGTCGCGTAACTCCAGCTGGAAACATAAACAGTGATGTATGACTAGATCTGTGCAGCAGCAGTTAGTTTATAAAGCACATCGTTTGGAAGCTGAGCGCAGCGGTAAGATAATGTTATTATATCCTCCTAATTTAGTCTGGAAGTTGTTGAGTAATGAGGATGTATTTAATGTATTACACAGAATCTTCTGCAGGGCTTGTAGTCACGTTTTCATTGTCACAGCTTTTGACTCTGGTTTATTACTGAGTATGTGTAGTGCATACCTGTCAAGTTTTGGATTTAAAAATAAGGGAAATTTTCCGCCGCGCGCTTCGAGCCGTCCCACCAGCCCAACCGAGGTTCAGTATCCCTTACATTTTAAGACAGGTTTACAAGAAATCTAAAATAACCACCTGTGAACCACTTACAAACTACAATTAGATGACCAGAATCTGATAGGCCTACCTTTGTTGACACTGAAATGCTGTGGACATTCCTACATATGTCATTCTTATAATACAGCCTAAATGAAAACACAAAAGGGAATCGAAGCACATTTATTTATTTTACATATTTTCACCATATATACACATTGCTTGTCTTAAAGTGAAACACATTTTATTTTCTTCTTCTCTTTAGAAAGGTAAATTCGATGTCCCATTTCTCTAGATATTTACATGTAGTCTTTACTTTTTTGGCAGGAATGCCCTCTCTCTCCTTGCATCCATCCATCTCTCCCTGTTCCAGGTTTGTTCCCGCTGTCCGCACTAACCTCGCGAGAACTGCCACTTGCAGCAGCCTGGGTGGCAGTTCTCACGAGGTTAGTGACATTTCAGTTTGGAGAGGCACAGGAATGTTTTTTTAAATTATAATATAATACGGGACATTTACGGGAAAATACTAATACGGGAGGACGGCGGGAAAGAGGGGTAAAATATGGTAGTTTCCCGGACAAAACGGGAGACTTGACAGGTATGGTAGTGCCATTTAAGTTTTTGTAGTTATGCACTTGTTCAGAAGTAGGACTGGTATAGGATTAGGTAATAATAGTAAAGAATTTATTATTACCATAGTCAAACATCCACAAACTATTTCAGTTAGTGCATTATTAATTTACATGATAGTAAAATTAAATAGAATAGGAATATAGTAAAATAAAATAATGGAATAGAAATTTAGTAAAATAAAATAATAGAATAGAAATATAGTCAAATAAAATAATAGAACAGAAATTTAGTAAAATAAAATAGAATAGAAATTTAGTAAAATAAGTTAATAAAATAGAAATTTAGTAAAATTATAGAATAGAAATATAGTAAAATAAAATAGGAATATAGCAAAATGAAATAATAGAACAGAAATTTAGTAAAATAAAATAATAGAATAGAAACTTAGTAAAATAAATTAATAAAATAGAAATTTAGTAAAATAATAGAATAGAATAGAAATATAGTAAAATAAAATAATAGCATATAAATATAGTAAAATAAAATAATAGAATAGGAATATAGTAAAATAAAATAATAGAAATTTAGTAAAATTCAATAAAAGAATAGAAATTTAGTAAAATAAAATAATAGAATAAGAATATAGTAAAATAAAATAATAGAAAATAAATAAAGTAAAATAAATTAATAGAATAGAATAGAAATTTAGTAAAATAAAATAATAGTATAGAAATATAGTAAAATAAAATAATAGAATAGGAATATAGTAAAATAAAATAATAGAATAGGAATATAGTAAAATAATAGAATAGAATAGAAATTTTGTAAAATTAAATAAAAGAATAGAAATTTAATAAAATAATAGAATAAGAATATAGTAAAATAAAATAATAGAAAATAAATAAAGTAAAATACATTAATAGAATAGAATAGAAATTTAGTAAAAATAAAATAATAGTATAGAAATATAGTAAAATAAAATAATAGTATAGAAATATAATAAAATAAAATAATAGAATAGAAATTTTGTAAAATAAAACAATAGAATAGAAATTTGATAAAATAAAATAATAGCATAGAAATATAGTTAAATAAAATAATAGAATAGGAATATAGTAAAATAAAATAATAGAATAGAAATTTAGTAAAATAAAATAATAGCATAGAAATATAGTAAAATAATAGAATAGGAATATAGTAAAATAAAATAATAGAACAGAAATTTAGTAAAATAAAATAGTAGAAAAAAAAATTTGTAAAATAAAATAATAGAATAGGAATATAGTAAAATAAAATAAAGAAGACTATAAGAGAGCTGAATAATATGCAATATGATAACAGAATATAAATAGAATAGAATAAATACTTACATTTAATGAAATATAAATACAATAGAGCAGAGCAAGAAATACAAAAAAAACTAGAAAGACTAGAATGAGAGTATTATTTATAATAAATTAGGGCTGTCAAACGATTAAAATTTTTAATCGCGATTAATCTCAGAATTTCATATAATTAATCGCGATTAATCGCATTAAAAAAAATCTGTGTAAATGTTATAGAAAACAAGGATTTTTATGTGAAATGTTACAATTAAAATGGTGAACACATTTTATGCTAAATGTACTGATGTTAAAAACTGCTGGGACAAGAGAAAACTGTAAGGGAGTTTTATTCACTCACATACTAGGCAGTAAATGTCAGATTGTAGTTTAGAATTTCTCCATCAGCAAACATTGTAGATCAGCGGTGCTTTAGGTGGGATAAGGCGTAGTTATTGTAACAGACTTTTCTGTGGTTGTATTGTGACAATGGTTTGATGGCCGTTTCTACACGAAGTGAGTGTGTTTTGACCCTTTGGGGCTTCCATAGTGCATGGACTAACGTGCTTGACTCAGCTTTCCGGTATTTGGTACCTTAACAGAATAAGTTAATAAAAGTGTTCTGCTCCCGACAACTTGTGAATATAGCGTGTATTTATTTCTTTATAAGTGCATCACTACAACGCTCGGTTACATTATGTTAACAAACCGCAAATGAAAAACGGTGGCAAGTCCGACATTAAAACGTTTGTTTTAACATAATGTTAACATAATGTAACCGAGCGTTGTAGTTCTACCAGTCAAGTCTCAACATTAACTAGAATTTGCGTTAACGGCACTATTATTTTTAATCGCGTTAAATTGAAATCGCGTTAATGCGTTATTATCGCGTTAACTTCGACAGCCCTATAATAAATGTATGCAAAATAATAGCACATAATAATCGCACATCATAAAATATAATTTAGCACATAGTAAAATATAATATCATAAAACTTTTGCTGCCACACACAATTCTGGTGTGTATATATGGAACATAACTTCAAAGCATTTAAACTGTAAAAATATATAAATTTGTCTCTCTAAAATCCCAATATACGCCTCTGCATCAGTGGTTCCTTCACACCCATGCTGTGGAGGTTGATGACAGTCACCCATGCCATAGACATTACAGTTGTTGGTTTTTGCACCTTTCACTGATAACAGTCTGAATGGTATATTTGATCTTTGGCACAGAGAACTCAACATCTGTTTTCCAAAAAT
Source organism: Trichomycterus rosablanca (assembly GCF_030014385.1). NCBI lineage: Eukaryota > Metazoa > Chordata > Actinopteri > Siluriformes > Trichomycteridae > Trichomycterus > Trichomycterus rosablanca. The sequence continues at coordinate 18,293,348 of NC_085989.1, read as the reverse complement.
CAAGCTGAACTGTGGACTTATCTGGCCACGGCTGATACTGTTTTTTGATTGTTTGTTTGTTTTTTGTGTAACAGTGTTTCAGGATGCATTTAACAGTGTTACGTGACAATGAAGACTTACAGTAGAAGGTGTAAGTCTAAATTATTTGCAATCTTACATTGAGAAATGTTTAATTGCCAATTTTCTCCTGGGGCGGCATGGTGGCTTAGTGGTAGCACTTGCGCCTCACAGCAAGAAGGTCCTGGGTTCGATCCCCAGGCGGGGTGGTCCGGGTCCTTTATGTGCTGAGTTTGCATGTTCTCCCAGTGTCTGTGTGGGTTTCCTCCGGGAGCTCCGGTTTCCTCCCACAGTCCAAAAACATGCAGTCAGGTGACACTGGAGACACTGAATTGCCATATAGGTGAATGAGTGTGTCTGTGTGTCTGCCCTGCCATGGACTGGCACCCCATCAAGTGTGTTACTGTGCCTTATACCCATTGGAAAGCTCGGATAGGCTTTTCAGAGGAGTAAAGACTGTTTTAGCTGTAATGAGTGGGTGTCATTTTGGGATGCATATTAATGTTTGTAGTATTGTCCAACAAGCCTATGATCAGATGTCCTCATACTTTTGGCCATATAGTGTATGTTAAGTACTTTGCTCTGTCAAAAAATATAGTTTAAATTTTTTTTAAATTATTAAAGATGATGGCTGCTCTCTTAATACAAGCATCTGATGTAGGTCACAAGAAATTGCACCGAATGACATTTAGGGCTGCACAGAATGTATTGCTTTCAAGCTACGGCTGCTCATGCTTGTGTTGCATTCTTTGGTTGACGTGTTAAACTAATAGAACCAGAGTGAAGAATAATGTTTAGAGGGACTGTAAAAGGGTGGCGCTGTGAGTCCTGCGTCTGTTTATGTGAGGAGATCTCTGTTTGTCTGCACAGTATCAATTGTCAGTGCAACTAGAAACAATGCATTTCAGTGTTGTGAAGGCGCGTGCAGGTTTCCACCAGCACAGCTGCAATACCTTCTAGGTTTTAAATGTTAGTACTTTGCATGAAGTTACCTGAGTATTTCAGAATTTCTAGTAGTTGTCTAGTAGTTGTCAAAGTCCTTCACTATTCGGTACTTACATTTAAATTTTCGGCATTTAGCAGACGCTTTTGTCCAAAGCGACTTACATTACACAGTCTTAGCAAGTCAGTGTTATAGGCCTTGCTCAAGGGCCCAACAGTGGCAACCTGGCAGTGGTGGGGTTTGAACTAACATCCTTCTGCTTACTAGTCCAGTACCTTAACCGCTAGGCTACCACTGCTGTACTTGTTATATGCCTCAATAACAAGTCCTGACAACTTGGCTTACCAGACATTTTCAGTCATTTATTTGTGTTATGAAATTGATGTTGTTTTGCAGACAAACAGACAGAAAGACAGGCAGACAGATACTTTATTGATTCCGAAGGAAATGAAAGAAACCAAAAAACATACTCTGTATGCTACCTACACAGGGCATTGTCTTAGCCATCATAATCACAACCCCATTTATCAAAAATCACAGATTTCAAGGTTTTTTTAAGAATTGTGGCACATTCACAGCAGTTATTAAATAACATACATAAACTGAATGATAGAATAAATGGAAGCTACGGTACACAGAACAGCCTACCTTATTAGTTAAAAGACAAAAATCCACATAATCGGTTGGGAGTTTTCCAAACTCAGTTACCCAAGTCGAGTTTTTAGCTTCTTTAGACTAATACATTTTGGATATTTTGTCTAAACGATTGCTAATGTAACCGAGCGTCTTTATAAAGAAAAAAATAAACTGTACATAGACAAACTATCGGGAGCATAATGCTTTACTGGCTTGCTCTTTTGAGGCGCAGCACAGACTACAGATAGATGATCACTTGTGTAGAGAAGCACACTTTTCCATTGACTATAGAATCCCCAAAGTCACAAAATGCTCTCAATATGTGAACATGTACATCAAACATTACACTTTACCACACAAAAGTCTGTTACACTAACATAATTGCCGTATGATTCCTAGGATCGCCTCATAATGCGTATTGCTTCATTACTTCATTACTTCATCTTTTTACCTGCACGAGGCGAGTTCATATGTGGATTAGCTTTGTGTACGGAGAGCCACACCCTGATCTTATTATTCCTCGACTCTGTGCAGGCGCCATCAATCAGCCAGCAGAGGTTGTAATTGCACCAGTTATGAGGTCCCTATCCGGCCTCCACCCTTTTGTTGTTAATGTAGCCGCCCAGCCCAGCCTGATGGCAGAGCTGAGTTTCGACCCGACAAGTTCAAAATGTCAGCTCTGGAGTGCTAGAGTGTTTTACTGCTGCGCCACCTAAGCAATCTTTGATCCGATTTAGGGGTTGTAATCATAATCATAGATGTCATGAGTGATTTGAGAAGTATTCACTGCTAAATACTGAATGTACTGTCATAAAAGTATACAGTTATATATTAACGCCAAAACCTTAATTTTCTTTCTTTTGAACCAGTTAGAGATGGACTTGCTCTTGTGCTTTCAGTTCTTGTCTGGAACCCAAGCACAACCCATCTGTAAGCTTAAGATTACAGACTGATGACCAGGTATTATTTATGATTTATGGTTTTGTCAGTTATGGCAAGCCTTCACAGAAAAGCATCCCCACACCATCACTTTTCCACCATGTTTGACTGTTGGTATGATGCTCTTATTATATGAGCTATATACTAGATGTAACAGGACCCATATCTTATAAAAGGTTCAGCTTTATACTCATCAGTTCATCGAAGGGGGTCATCAAAGTATTTGGCAAATGTCAGATTTAGCAGTGATTTTGGCATCCCTCATGGACACCATTTTGCCCAGTCACCTATTAATGGTGAAATTCTGAACTGCAGATACTTGACAAGTGATGATAGCATATGTTAAAGTGGCTGGGTTACAGTAAAGACAAACAGTGGTTGAAGTACAGTTGAAGCTCGTTGATATGAGAGTAAGACATTTTACAGGATAATTCTTTAAATATTATGATCCATGCTCAAGGGCTGTTCTGGAAAGTCTGGATGCAAGTTATTATTGTGGCCTTCACTTCTCTGCAAAGTCAAGGTTTGGAGAAAATACAGACCACAACTGGGCTCTGACAGAAAATGCCCAGAGGTCTCTGTATTTAAAGTTGATTGCCTGGCAGTCTGGACATTTTTTTCTCAGCCTGTGAAACTAAATTACACACTTCTCCTCTTGGAAGACCACTTCTTTTCACCTGCCAAGGGAGTCTTACAGAGAGTCATTTTACATACGAAGAGTTACACATTGCAGGCACCTTTTACCTGCCAACTAAGACTGCAATTGCAGAAGCAGTAAGAAACTCTATCAACCTTCAGCCCTCACAGACACAGCCAATTGTGCCTGTTGGGTGTCCAGCCTGGGTGGTAGCACAGCTGAGATTCTAACTTATGATCTTAAGATCTTATCAATAATGGGCTGGTGCATTAGAATGTTGTGCCTCCTCAACCCCCAGTCAAAGCATTTTAACAAAGATTTAAAAACTCATTATACTAACTGTGAATAAAAAAATAGTTTTGATCTTTTGATTGTATGCAGCACATTGCACTCCTAAATGCATATTTAAAAAAATCCAAAGTATTGGGACATGCCTTCTTTTTTAATTTATGTGTTTTTATGTGAATTAACTGAAAAATCTATTGAGGCTTTCTTGACCAACATCAGTGCTCAGCCACACAAATTCTCTTGTCTTTGCTTGGGTACAGATTCCCACAGACATACTACAAAGTCTTGCGAGAAGCTTTCTCAGAAGAATGACTGTTGTTATAGCTGAAAAGATCACATCGAGGTCACTCCATCATTTATTTTTGAAATGGTGTGTCCACAAGCTCACGATCAGGTTTCCAAATATTTTTGGCCATATAGTGAAAAAACATTTAAAAAAGAGATCTTTCATGAATTGTAAGCTGTTGGAACACTGGTTACACTCAAGTCCACAGTCAAGCAAGCTTTACATTGCCATGGGCGTAGAAGCTGTTCAGAAAGAAGCCCAGTGTTTTCAGGTGGAACTGGACCCGACATGACCCTAACCAGGATAAATATGCATGGTGAAAATGAATTCAAATAGTTCTGCCCAACCTAATTCCACTAAAGCAATTGTACTCTTTTCTATTAAACAAAGGTATTATTAATTTACAGTCTAGACTGGAATGGGAAGAAAAAATGTAAACACCTACCACAGCAACAAAACTCCAATTAATTAGATGAAGTTGGATGTTTGACTTAGAGACTTGCCTATCTGTATAACAGATGACAGATGTCGCAACTCTTCCCATGTTTACAGATGGAAATATGTGCCAACCGCTCAACAAGGAGCAGTTAATAGGAACTGACACAACAACCATCTACACAGACTAGGCATAACATTATGACCACTGACAGATGAAGACTGATTATCTCTTCATCACGGCACCTGTTAGTGGGTGGGATATATTAGGCAGCAAGTAAACATTTTATCCTCAAAGTTGATGTGTTAGAAGCAGAAAAAATGGGCAAGCGTAAGGATTTGAGCAAGTTTGACAAGGGCGTCAATAGCATTTGTGATGGCTAGACGACTGCATCAGAGAATCTCCAAAACTGCAACTCTTGTGGGGTCAGTATCTATCAAAAGTGGTCCAAGGGAGGAACAGTGTAAAACCTGCAACAGGGTCATGGGTGGCCAAGGCTCATTGATGCACGTGGGGAGTGAAGGCTGGCCCGTGTGGTCTGATCCAACAGACAAGCTACTGTAGCTCAAATTGCTGGTTCTGATAGAAAGGTGTCAGAATACACAGTGCATCACAGTTGCAGGGCTGTTTTGGCAGCAAAAGGGGGACCAACACAATATTAAGAATGTGGTCATAATGTTATGCCTGATTTATGTATATCTCAATGCCCCATCTGCCAGCTGTATTAAGCAAGGCAGGACATTATTCCATAACCAAGCCCTGCTGCCAATTACAGTGTCCCTATATTGGTTTGAATGCTCCTTTGATTTTTTTTAAAGTGTGTTCTATGTACAGTTTTAACCATACTGGTTTACTTTTAAAGGTAGTGGCAAGGTGAAATGTTGAATGTGGGCAGTGGCAGCTTAGAGGGCAGGTAAGGCAGTGGACTACTACCTGGTAAGATTTGCGAGCTTAATGGTAAGCTGCTTTGGAGAAGTGTTTGCTTCTTTCATTATGCACACTTTGTTATGTTTTGTACTTAATTAAGAAATACAAATGACACTCTTTATATAAAGAACGTGTTGTCTTTATTGTCTAATCCGCAACTTGGAGCGTTTCACTTAAACATAACACACCGTTATCCGCTGGTCACCTGATACACACATCAGCTCAGTGACGTACAACACACAGTGGTAACGTGATACGCAGATCACGTAAATGATATATATCACATCCCTCCTGTTAAGAATAATGTTTACAGTAACAGCATAAAACTTGATTACTGTCTACCAGCATTATATATGCTTTCACCAACAGGATTCCATTAACAAAACATACATACAGTTTCAACAGAACTTCAATTGAACAAACTGCATCTTGTTTTAAGTAACAATCTGTATACTAAGTATCTTACTTTGCAATTTCTTTATTTTTGTTAGGAGTCGGTCCGTCCCCTTGGTGGACACCAGGGGGGGCCGATCCGCGTCTCACTCAGCTGACTCCGGTGCTTGCACGGACAGAAGCCGTTTGACTCCCTCTGCGCCCACCAGGGGGAGCCAAGCGCGTGAGACTCCTCTCATTGCCACCCGAGGGCGGGTTCGTGGTAGTTCTACTAGGGGGAGCAGAACTACAAAGCCCAAGCCGCCCTCGCGCAATCAGCAGCAACGGGGAACACCTGGCTGAGCAGGTACTTAAGGGAACGCTTAGCCAGGCATCCCCGTCACACCCTCTTTTGTGCTCTCTTGCACGGTTCGTTAGGGATACTGGTAACGCGAGGCCTCATAGAGGGTTCGCGGTAGACCTACGGTCGAGGTAATCAAAGTGACTCAGGGACAGGTCAGGACCGGTGTGACTACTATGCATTTCCCTAATTAAACTTGGGAATTTGCCCTTTAAGTCTCTTCTCTTTTCCTGTGCTCGTTGTGTCGCTTAACGTTCCTCGCTGTGCTTTCTCTGCATGGTCGCTAGACAGACCAAGCTCAGTTCGTCCCGCCCATGAGCTCGGGGTTTTCCGTACTCATCGGTGGTGTTCACGAGCGTATCGCCTCTCACTCGGGTGTGGGCGTAACGCGTTAGAATTCTCTCATTAATCCACTTTTGGTTAAGACGGGTTTATATTTTAGCCTGCTTCTTTCATAATTACCCCTTTGTTTGATATCGCCTTTAAATAGTCAGAGATAGAAAGAATTAATCTCTTTATTTACAAAAGAAGCGATCCTTTGTTTGCCCTTCATATTGCTCACCAGCGCCGTATTTGTTAGTGGCGCTGTGGCGCATCCGGTTAAGTCACCGCGGGTTAGTATAGGACGGCGTCGGTTCGAATCACACCGAGGCGCGTTTCAAATGCGCATCACGATACGGCTTTTGGTCGTGTTTGGTGTAGCGAACCGGGCTCTTTAGCCCCCTTTCTTTTATATCTCGTACTTAGTTGGGCTCGCCCCTTCAGAGTAGTGAAACTTTTGTTATCTTCTCTTTTTCAGTTGGCTTGGGCTCGCCCAGCCCCTTTCCGTTCCGCGGTTTCATTTTTTGTCTTGAAGGGGTTCTCTGAGTTCTGCTTCGGATCGACTCTGCCCCCTCAGGGCGACACACACCCCGCGATTGAGTCCACCCATCAGTAAATCGTAACAGAAGGGTGTGACCAACAATGGACTCAGCGGGTCACACAACCTATGCAAATAGGCACTTCTCGTAATTTCCATCTCGGAGCCTCGGGCCGCCGGGGAAAGCACCCACAATCGGGAAACGTGCCGGCCCGGCCCTAAAGGGGAGCTCGGGTCGAGGCCGGTTCATTTCTCCCGATCTCGGTCTTTCGCTGACAGCCATCCTGGAATGGAGAGGCGGTTCATCAGGTAAATTGGCGGTCTGGGTGGATTCGGGGGCGGCCAATAACTTCATGGACCACCAACTGGTCAGACACCTCGGCATTACTCCTCAACCCCTAACCACACCCCTCCCTATAGTGGCTATAGACGGCAATCCCCTGGGGGAAGGCTCAGTCCGATTTAGAACCCCTTCCATCACAATGCGTCTAGGGGAACATTCTGAGAATTTGTTTTTCTTTGTCACTCGCTCCCCCAAGATGCAAGTGATTCTGGGTTACCCTTGGCTTAGGCTACATAACCCGGTCATCGATTGGAACTTAAGTTCAATCTATTCATGGAGTCCAAAGTGTCAGGAGTCATGTCTTATACGGCCCCGACCACCGGGCGACCTGTTAAACAAACCATCGGCATCCCCTCCTGACCTCTCCTCCGTGCCCGCCGTGTATCATGATCTGGCGGAGGTGTTTAGCAAAGCCAAGGCTCAACAATTGCCTCCTCATCGCGCTTTCGACTGCGCGATCAACCTGCTCCCCGGTACGTCGCCTCCTAGGGGCCATCTTTTTGCACTCGCTGCCCCCGAACGGAAGGCCATGGAGGAGTACATTCAGGAGGCCTTAGCCCTGGGATTCATCCGACCGTCTAGTTCTCCAGCGGGCGCAGGGTTCTTCTTTGTGGGCAAGAAGGATGGAACCCTGCGCCCCTGCATTGACTACAGGGGTTTAAATGCTATCACGGTCAAGGACCGTTATCCTCTGCCCCTGATGCACACCGCCTTTGAGACACTGCAGAAGGCCCAGATTTTCACTAAATTGGACCTTCGCAGTGCCTACAATTTGGTTCGCGTTCGTAAGGGAGATGAGTGGAAAACCGCCTTTATCACCCCGACCGGGCACTACGAGTATAGGGTGATGCCTTTTGGCCTTACTAACGCACCAGCGGTATTCCAAAGATTTATAAATGAGGCACTTCGTGAAGCCCTGGACCGGTATGCTTTTGTCTACCTGGACGATATCCTCATTTATAGTCGCTCCCTCACGGAACATATTACCCATGTTAGAAGGATTCTCCAACTACTCTTGGAACACAACTTATTTGTGAAACTGGAGAAATCCATCTTCCATGCAACCTCCGTCTCATTCCTGGGATTTATTGTATCCCATGGTGAGCTGAGGATGGACCCCGCCAAGAACCAGGCGGTGAAAGACTGGCCAGTCCCGACTTCAGTACGCACCGTTCAGCGTTTTCTGGGATTCGCCAATTTCTTTCGGCGTTTTATCCGGAACTTTAGCTCCGTAGCCGCCCCTCTTATCGAGCTCACCAAACGCTTGATAGGTCGCTTTAAGTGGCCCCGCTTGGCCCAAGAGGCTTTTGACGCCCTTAAGGAGCTCCTGACCTCCCCTCCCATACTCCATCTTCCGGACCCAGGGCTCCCGTTCATTGTGGAGGTGGACGCGTCAGATGTGGGGGTAGGCGCGGTCCTCTCGCAACGCTCGGGGGAGGATCGGAAACTGCACCCTTGCGCCTACTACTCCCACCGCCTCACCTCAGCCGAGCGTAATTATCCCATTGGCGATAAGGAACTTCTGGCTGTCAAATTGGCTTTGGAGGAATGGCGTCACTGGCTGGAGGGCGCACCTCTTCCGTTCTTAGTATGGACTGATCACAAAAACCTGGCCTACATTCAGCAGGCCAAAAGGTTGAACTCCCGGCAGGCCCGTTGGTCTTTGTTTTTCGGGAGATTCAATTTCAACCTCTCGTACCGTCCCGGCTCTAAGAACACCAAGCCAGACGCTCTCTTCCGTCAATGGGATCCCCCCCAACCAGACTCAGAGGCCAAACCCATCATCCCAGCGGCTCTTATTGTAGCCCCTCTTATATGGGACATTGAGCGCAAGGTCCTGGCAGCTCAGCGCAGGGAACCCGATCCCGGTGGGGGCCCTGAAGGGAAGTTGTTTGTGCCGTCCAGCATGCGCCGTCAGGTTTTTTTGTGGGGTCACGCATCAAACCTCACTGGTCACCCAGGGGTTGCTCGCACCCTGGACTTTCTTAAACGTTGCTTCTGGTGGCCAGCCATGCAGAAGGAGGTCCGGGTCCTCATTTCAACCTGCGATGTGTGCTCTAAGAACAAGGAACCCAGGGCACGGCCCCAGGGGCTGCTCATGCCCCTACCCGTCCCCTCAAGGCCCTGGTCCCATATTTCGATGGACTTCGTCACGGGCCTTCCTCCCTCCAAAGGGCTGACCGCGATCCTGGTTATTGTTGACCGTTTCTCAAAGGCTTGTAAGTTTATACCTCTCTCGGGACTTCCCTCGGCCAGGCTGACCGCCCAGAACCTACTCCAACATGTTGTCAGGCCCCATGGGATCCCCATGGATATCGTTTCAGATCGAGGCCCTCAGTTTGTGAGTAGGTTCTGGCGAGCATTCTGCCAGCTAATGGGGGTCTCGGTCAGTCTGACCTCTGGGTACCATCCAGAGTCAAATGGGCAATCCGAGAGGGTCATCCAGGATCTCACTCGCTCCCTCAGATGCCTGACCTCCGGCTGCCCGCGCTCATGGCCCGACAAGCTCCCCTGGGCTGAATACGCCCACAATAACCTCCGGCACTCGGCCATAGGCATGTCGCCTTTTGAGTGCCAGTTTGGGTTCCCTCCCCCACTCTTCCCATCCCAGGAAAGAGAGGTAGGAGTCCCGGCAGCTCAGCAATTCGTTGGCCGGTGCAGGCAAGCTTGGCGCAGGGCCAAGGCCGCACTGGAATCCAGTGCGGCCACCATGAAGAGCACGGCCAACCGGAGACGTCAGGCAGCCCCCCGGTTTCGACCGGGCCAGCGAGTGCTGCTCTCCACCCGGGACTTGCCCCTTAGAGGCGAGTCTGGGAAGCTGGCCCCCCGATACGTGGGTCCATTTAAGGTCATCAGGAGAATAAATCCTGTCGCCTATCGCTTGGATCTCCCCCCAGCGATGAGGATTCATCCCACGTTCCACGTGTCCCGTCTAAAACCCTACTTATGCCGGACCATGCCGCAACCGCACCCACCGCCTCCCAGGGTGATCAACGGAGGTCCGGTCTACTCCGTCCGCCAATTGCTCGACTCGCGACGGGTCCAGGGGTCCACCCAGTACCTGGTAGACTGGGAGGGCTATGGACCCGAACATAGGTCCTGGGTTCCAGCTCGTCATATTTTAGACCCAGCATTGATACGCGAATTCCGAGAGAACAGAGCAGCAGGCATGGGAACGTCGGGAGCCGTTTCTAGACGGGGGGGTACTGTTAGGAGTCGGTCCGTCCCCTTGGTGGACACCAGGGGGGGCCGATCCGCGTCTCACTCAGCTGACTCCGGTGCTTGCACGGACAGAAGCCGTTTGACTCCCTCTGCGCCCACCAGGGGGAGCCAAGCGCGTGAGACTCCTCTCATTGCCACCCGAGGGCGGGTTCGTGGTAGTTCTACTAGGGGGAGCAGAACTACAAAGCCCAAGCCGCCCTCGCGCAATCAGCAGCAACGGGGAACACCTGGCTGAGCAGGTACTTAAGGGAACGCTTAGCCAGGCATCCCCGTCACACCCTCTTTTGTGCTCTCTTGCACGGTTCGTTAGGGATACTGGTAACGCGAGGCCTCATAGAGGGTTCGCGGTAGACCTACGGTCGAGGTAATCAAAGTGACTCAGGGACAGGTCAGGACCGGTGTGACTACTATGCATTTCCCTAATTAAACTTGGGAATTTGCCCTTTAAGTCTCTTCTCTTTTCCTGTGCTCGTTGTGTCGCTTAACGTTCCTCGCTGTGCTTTCTCTGCATGGTCGCTAGACAGACCAAGCTCAGTTCGTCCCGCCCATGAGCTCGGGGTTTTCCGTACTCATCGGTGGTGTTCACGAGCGTATCGCCTCTCACTCGGGTGTGGGCGTAACGCGTTAGAATTCTCTCATTAATCCACTTTTGGTTAAGACGGGTTTATATTTTAGCCTGCTTCTTTCATAATTACCCCTTTGTTTGATATCGCCTTTAAATAGTCAGAGATAGAAAGAATTAATCTCTTTATTTACAAAAGAAGCGATCCTTTGTTTGCCCTTCATATTGCTCACCAGCGCCGTATTTGTTAGTGGCGCTGTGGCGCATCCGGTTAAGTCACCGCGGGTTAGTATAGGACGGCGTCGGTTCGAATCACACCGAGGCGCGTTTCAAATGCGCATCACGATACGGCTTTTGGTCGTGTTTGGTGTAGCGAACCGGGCTCTTTAGCCCCCTTTCTTTTATATCTCGTACTTAGTTGGGCTCGCCCCTTCAGAGTAGTGAAACTTTTGTTATCTTCTCTTTTTCAGTTGGCTTGGGCTCGCCCAGCCCCTTTCCGTTCCGCGGTTTCATTTTTTGTCTTGAAGGGGTTCTCTGAGTTCTGCTTCGGATCGACTCTGCCCCCTCAGGGCGACACACACCCCGCGATTGAGTCCACCCATCAGTAAATCGTAACAATTTTGGTACTTTTACATTTGTTCAATAAGCCTTTGAGGTGTTTTAATCACTCTACTAGACCTCCTGACTTCCTTTTGTGTCTCAGTCTGTTCAGAACTTTTGGTTACAGGTGTCTCCTGCACTTGACTGACTGGATAACTATTTACATCTGAGTTACTTCCAACATTGATAGTTTGTTGTCTTTCAGGTACCTCCAGTAAATGTCTGCGATTTCTCCTGTATGTTACCCCCTCAGAAGTTTGTACTACATAGGATCTAGGAGCTACATTCTGCAGAATACGAGCCTCTAAGCTCCACTTTTTACCATCATGCATTCGGACACGATCATTTGGTTTTAGTTCTTTGAGTTGTCTTGACCCTTTGTCGTAATATTTTTTCTGTGTGTGTTTCGCTTTTTGTTTCTTCTCAACTACATTACCGGCCTGCTTGCTCTCATCTTGCAGTAACTGTGGCATGCGAGTTTTAAGCTTTCTATTAAACAGAAGCTCGGCTGGTGACTTACCATGTGACAGAGGTGTTGATCTGTAGTTTAGAAGTGCTAAGTAAGGGTCAGTCTTTGAGTCATTAGCCTTCTTGACCAAAAGTTTCACTATTTTCACACCATTTTCAACTAAACCATTGGACTGTGGGTAAAGTGGACTCGATGTGACATGTCTAAACTCAAAAGTCTTAGCAAAATTACGAAACTCTTCACAGCTGAACTGAGGTCCATTATCAGTCATGACTACATCAGGGATACCATGACGTGCGAAAAATGACCTTACGTGAGTTATAACCTGGGATGCTGTGGTCTCTTTTAGGAGCGCCATTTCCGGGTAGTGGGAGTAGTAATCGATAAGTAGCACATAATTCTTTCCATCTAGCTCAAACAAGTCAATTCCCACTTTACTCCATGGTCTATGAACTTCACTATCCTCAATCCACATTGGCTCTTTTCTCTGTTTGGCCCTATATTTTTGACAGGTTTCACACAATCTAATGGTCCTCTCTATATCTAAACCCATGCCTGGCCAATATAGCACTGCTTTGGCCCGTCTCTTAGACTTTTCCATACCTAGATGTCCCTCATGTATTTTTAACAACATATTATGTTGCAAAACATTGGGTATCACTATTCTTGAACCCTTGAACAGGACACCATCCAATACAGACAATTCATCTCTGTATTGATAGTATGGAGCCGGTACAGAATGCACTGACCAACCTTGTGTTATCGCTTTAATCACCTGTTTCAGAGTCTCATCCTCTGCGGTGGCCCTAGCAATAACAGTCCACATTTCATCTGAGACTGGACAGCTTTTCCTGACCAGATTGACATGTACAATTTCATCCTGTTCATAATGTTGCACCGGTACTGTGCAGTCATAAGCACGTGATAAAGTGTCAGCAACTAGCAGTTCTTTTCCTGGTTTGTACTCTAGCTGTATGTCATACTTTTGCATCTTCAGAAACATTCGTTGTACTCTAGGTGGTGTATTAGCTAAACCCTTTTTTGCAATGGTCACAAGTGGTCGGTGATCTGTCTCTGCCCATATACTTCTACCATATACGAACACATGGAACTTCTCACACCCATATGCAAGTGCTAAGGCTTCCTTTTCGATTTGTGCATAATTGCACTCTGAAGCTGTCAGAGCCCTAGAGGCATATGCTATTGGGCGCCATCTTGTACCATATAGCTGCAATAACACTGCACCTATGCCTGACTTTGATGCATCAGCTGAGATTTTAGTTTGTCGTTTCTCATCAAAATACTTCAAAACAGGAGCTCTTGTGATTAAACCTTTAAGCTCTACAAACTCTTTTTGATGATTGCTATTCCAGCACCATTCCGTACTCTTACATAGTAAACTTCTCATCTGAGATGTGTGACTAGCTAGATTTGGAATAAATTTGCCTACATAGTTCACCATGCCTAAGAATCTTTGAACACCCTCTTTGTCAGTAGGTGGCGGCATGTTCTTGATGGCAATGACTTTATCTTGGTCTATTTCAACACCTGCTTGTGTTAGCTTTTCACCAAGGAAAGTTATTTCTGTTTGTCTGTATTGACACTTATTTGCATTCAGTTTTAACCCATTGGCTCTAGCTGCATCCAATACCATTTTCAATCTCTCATTATGTTCCTCCATTGTACTACCACAAATCAAAATGTCATCTATGTACACTTTTGTACCAGGTACATGCTCAAAAATCTGCTGAACAGTTCTGTGAAACACTTCTGGAGATGAGGCTAATCCAAAAGGTAACCTTTTAAAAGAATACCTGCCGAAAGGTGTGTTAAATGTGCAGAGTCTGGCACTCTCTTTGTCCACACAAATCTGCCAAAACCCTGCTGAAGCATCTAATTTGGTGAAATATTTAGCTCCAGCTATGTCACCAAAAATGTCTCCCCTTGTTGGCAGTTGGTAATGTTCGCGTTTCACATATCTGTTCAGCTCTTTTGGATCCATACACAATCTAAGTGAGCCATCTTTTTTCTCTACTATAACTAGTGAGTTTACCCATTCAGTGGGCTCTTCCACTTTTTCTAAAATGTTTAAAGCCTCTAACCTTTGCAGCTCTGCCTTTAGTTTGTCTCTTAGGGCAAGCGGTACCTTTCTAGCAGCATGAATGACAGGTTTATTGGGCTTTTCTAGCTCAATCTTGTAGGTGACCTTGAGCTTCCCGATACCTTCAAAAACCTCTGCATAAGCATCCTCTATATTTGCTTTACTCTGTACCTCAGTTTCATTTTTTATTTCATGTACACGCCTTACCAGACCTAGCATATTGCATGTTTTCAGCCCTATTATCGGTGGTTTGTTTCCCTTCACAATCACAAATGGCACATCAAATCTCTCACCTTTTATGCATATCACCAAAATACATGTACCTACTGTGGGGATGGTTTCACCACTGTATGACTTTAGTTTCACTTTGTCCTTAGTGTTCACAACAGGCTCTACGTCCAACTTGGACAGCTCTGTTTCAGGCAGTATGTTTGCCTGAGCTCCAGTGTCCAGTTTGAAGCAGATATCAGTTCCATTGACTGTGTATGTACCAGTCCATTCTTCATCTTGAGCAGATCCTAAGACTGATCCTATGAAGAGATCTCCTGATGCTTCACTGGTTTCATCACTCTGGTCGATGCAGTGAACCTTTTTTTGCTGTTTACGTTGTCTGCAAACTTTCGCAAAGTGATTCATTTTGCCGCACTTTCGACATTCTTTGCCGTAAGCTGGACATTCTCGTAGTTTGTGGTCCCCTCCACAGCGTGAACAATGACGAATCTCTGCACTCTCTGCTTTTTTCTTAGTGTGCTTTTCAAAACTTTGTCGTTTTCCTATGTTTTTTGATGAACTTTCGATTTGCATTACAGAAGCTTTCCACTGACTACTGTCCATGTTTTTCATTCTGTTATGTGTCGCTTCTCTCGCCTGACAAATCTGTATTGCTTTCTCTAGCGTTAGTTCAGACTCTCCAAGCAACCTCTCTTTCAGTCCCTTGTCACACACACCCATCACTATTCGGTCACGTATCAGTGAGTTGGTGAGCTCTCCAAAATTATACGATTGACTTTTTAATTTTAAGTCCATTATAAACTCTTCAACAGACTCTGACTCTGTCTGTGTTCTGCTGTTGAAAATGTACCTTTCATAGGTCTCGTTCTTTCTGGGAGTGCAAAATGTTTCAAACTTCTCCATTACCAGTCTGAAGTTTTTCTGTTCATCTGCCGTCAGCTGCATGCTGTTAAAAACATCCAGAGCATCGCCTCCTGCTGCCGTTAGAAACAGTGCAACTTTTTGACTGTCCTCTTTCCCGTCAGCTCCTATTGCAGTCAGATACAGGGTAAACCGCTGCTTGAACTTTTTCCATTGGTCCTCGACGTTCCCTGTCAGCTTTAATTCAGTCGGCGGCTTCAAGTATTGCTCCATCTTGTAAGCACGTTGCTCATGCATTTGCACAGCTCAGCAGTTTTTCAGCTTACCTTTCGACGCCTTCGAAAGTTGTTTACTCGTCTGCACGCGAGTCAAAAGTGAGTCCGAGTATTCCTGGTACCATGTTATGTTTTGTACTTAATTAAGAAATACAAATGACACTCTTTATATAAAGAACGTGTTGTCTTTATTGTCTAATCCGCAACTTGGAGCGTTTCACTTAAACATAACACACCGTTATCCGCTGGTCACCTGATACACACATCAGCTCAGTGACGTACAACACACAGTGGTAACGTGATACGCAGATCACGTAAATGATATATATCACACACTTGACATTTAAAAATAGATTGTTCTTTTCAACATATGCAATCTAGTAACCTTGTCTAACATGTTAAATCTAATATGAGCTATAAAAATAGTTTATATGTCTGAGTACTTTCTAAAGCCACTATAACAGTGGTAGATTACTGATTGCCAGATGTTTTCTGCTGGGTGATTTTGCTCGAAACAGTACGTCATCATGACTCACGCTGATTACTGCTACTTAGAGGTAATGACCAACTCACAAAATGGCACAAGAGTAATAAGTAATCTGAAATATTAGAAACTGGATCATGGTGGGTAAATTTGTTTCCCTCTCACATGGAGACTAAAAATGCTGCTAGGAACTTTATGTTATATATAGTACTATATACTATATTTTAAACTGCACTGCCAAAGCAAAACATTTCTAGGCTATTAACCTGAATAATCTGAATAGGTTTGCAAAACTTGCTTCAAAATATTTAGGCAAAGTTTTATACTTACCCATTTTTACCCATTTCTCTTGGCATATCCTTGCAAGCTCCGTCAGGTTGGATGGGGAGCGTCGGTACACAGCCATGTTCAGCTCCTTCCACAGATGTTCGATTGGATTCAGGTCTGGGCTCTGGCTGGGACACTCAAGGACATTCACAGACTTTCTCCAAAGCCACTCCTTTGTTCTCTTGGCTGTGTGCTTCGGGTCATTGTCATGTTGGAAGGTAAACCTTCACCCCAGTCTGAGGTCCAGAGTGCTCTAGAGCAGGTTTTCTTCAAGGATCTCGTTGTACTTAGCTGCATTCAGATTTTCCTCTATTAGGACTAGTCACCCCGGTCCCGCTGCTGAAAAACATCCCCACATCATGATGCTGCCACCACCATGCCTCACTGTAGGGATGGCATCAGCCAGGTGATGAGCGGTGCCTGGTTTCCTCCAGACGTGACGCTTGGTAATCAGGCCAAAAAGTTCTATTTTGGTTTCATCAGAGCAGAGAATCTTGTTTCTCATGGTTTGAGAGTCCTCTAGGTGCCTTTTGGCAAACTCCAAGCGGGCTGTCATGTGTCGTCTGGCTACTCTACCATAAAGGCGTAATTTGTGCAGTGCTGTCTGGACTGTTGATCTTCTGATAGGTTCTCCCATCTCCACAAGGATACGCTGGAGCTCTGCCAGAGTGACCCTCGGGTTCCTGCTCACCTCACGGCTAGGTCTAGGAAGATTTTTGGTGGTTTCAAACTTCTTCCATTTATGAATGATGGTGGCCACTGTGCTCTTTGGGACCTGTAAACCTGCAGCAATTCTTTTGTAACCCACTCCAGATCTATGCCTTGACACAATCCTGTTTCTGAGGTCTGCAGATAATTCCTTTGACCCCATGGCTTGGAGTTTGCTCTGATATGCACTGTGGGACCTTATAAAGGTAGGTGTTGGCAATCCCCAATCATGTCCAATCAATTGAATTTACCACAGGTGAACACCAATTAAATTGTTGAAACATCTCAGGCAGTATCAGTGAAAACAAAATGCACCTCAGCTCACTTTTGGGTGTCATATCAAAATATGTGCACACTTGTGTACATATGATATTTTACATTTTGATTTTTAATAAATTAGCACAAATGTCTGAAAACCTGCTTTTACTTTGTCATTGTGGCTATTTTGTGTAGAATTTTTTGACAAAAAAGAACTCTATTATATAAATCTATTATAGAATGAGTCTGTAACGTAATAAAACAAGGATAAGGTGAAAGGGGTGTACAGACTTTCAGGCTTGACTGTACATGTACACTCAGTAATTCTTATTCTTTCAGCTGCTCCTGTTAGGGGATGCCAGAGTGGATCATTCATCTTTATCTTGCCCTGTCCTGAACATTCTCCCCTGTCACCCCAGCCACCTGCATGTCCAAACCATAAACCTCTTTTCCTCCGGGCTGGCCAGAACCCTTATCCCAATTGCCTACACAGAGCCTCAACCTCAGCCTCTCTGAACTGCTTTGGAATTAACTGTAACACCTATTGAGGCTTTCTTGACCAACATCAGTGAAACAAATTCTCCTTTTACTGCATGGGTACAGATTCCCACAGACATACTTCAGAGTCTTGTGAGAAGCTTTCTCAGACGAGTGACTGTTGTTATAGCTGAAAAGATCACACAAAGGCCACTCTATTTTAATACCATTTGTTTTTTAAATGGGTCATGATCAGGTGTACAAACATTTTTGGCAGATCTTCCGTGAATTGTAAGCTGTTGGAACACTGGCCAAGCAAGTCAAGCAAGCTTTACATTGCCATTAGGGTTGAAGTTGCCACACAAGAAACCCAGTCTTTTCAGGTGGAACTGGACCAGACATGACACTGATCAGGATAAATACATTGATAAAAAATGAAATTAAAGTTCCAGATTATTAAAAGTAGCAAATAGGTTCTGCCCAAACTAATTTCACTAAAGCAATTGTACTCTTTTTTTATTGAACAAATGTATTATTCATTTACAGTCCAGACTGGAATGTGGAGAAAAAATGTAAATGAAGTTGGATGTTTGACTTAAAGACTTGCCTATCTGTATAACAGATGACAGATGTGACAACTCTTTCCATCCCTAGAACCCTTATCCCAATTACCAAACATTATCCCTCCTCTGTACATGCACAAACCATCTCAATCTGGCCTCAATCCCTAACTTTGTCTCCAAAACATCCTTCCTTCGCTATCCATCTCATTAACTTGTTCCTTATCTTGTATCTCAGCATCTTCATCTGGGCCACTTCCAGCTTCCTCTTCTGTCTTTTTGTCAGTGCCACTTTCTCCAGCACTTGTAACTTATTTACTGTATAAGCATGACAACAAAATGGTAATTGTAAAACATGATTTACAGAAATACAGTTGTGGTCAACATTATTGGCACTCTTAAATATTAAGTACACCATGTAAAATATCTCCTGAACTAAAGTGTTTAGTGAAATTGCTTGAATATAGATAGAAACTCATATGTTAGATACAGAAAAGCACAAGACACAAAATTAACAAAATACAAAGTTAAAGCTTTGTGCTCTGTTTGAAACTCTATTTGAGGACAAAATAAGACAAATCTGTGATTAATTACAAATAAGACTTCCCTGTTCCTACGTTGTCAGTGCACACATTGCTTTAATTAGCCTATGAATGGTGGCTTTGATGCTTAAAACAGCCAGTTTATTCCCTGTTCCTTGTTCACAATAGTAAAGAGAATAGGGCTGTCTAGACAGTCCAGAAATGCTATTATCACCAAGCACAGGCAGTCTACAAAGACCTTGGCATCCTTGCTTCAACAGTTCAATATGGTATCAAGAAGTTTGCAACTTATGCCAGGTTCACACTACATGACTTTCCAAGTCGTCAGGTTGCTGTACAGTTCACACTACACAACTGGATCTCTTGTAATCGGGAGTCTTTCAAGTCGGTGTGGCTTTTACACTACACGACTGATCGGCGATAGGGGGTTTCACAACTGGAATCGCAGGCGAGCTTCTCTGGTCTCCCAAACTACATTTTATCACGAAAACAAACGCAAGAACTGACGAAAGGTTTAATGATACCACGTCCAAAAATGCACGTCAATAAGTAGTGAGCGATCAAAGTTTGTGCGCTGATGTGCAGCGTAAAGTCAAGGAGTGGATTTGGGCGACTTAGATCCAGATATTTGACAAGCTAGAAATCTCTCTCCACTTGGATCGAGTTGTTTAGTAGTTCACACGTAGCGACTGAGAGTCGAGTTTCGTTTGGCAAGCGAATGCCGAGGCACCAACCAGGCAGCGAGCAAAAATCTGGGCAAATATCGTGTAGTGTGAACTAGGCATTATGGAACGGTCAAGAAATTTCCATGGCGTAGTGAGAAGAGAAAAACTAGTATGAGAACCCTATAAATGGTGATACAAAATGTGGCAAAGAAACCATGTACAGAAACCAAAGTAGAGCTCTTTGGCAAGGCATAACAGCTTTATGTTTATAGATGGTGAAATGAAGCTTATATAGAAAGAGCATGCTACCTACAGTACTACATGGTGGAGGATCCACAATGTAGGGCTGCTTTGCTGCCTCTGGATCTCTCAAACGTGTTAAAGGAACAATGAAATCTGAGGAATATCAGAGGATTTAAAGTGAAAACTATTAACTGCAAACATTAACTCCAGACATTTAGATTACATTAAAAGTGACTTGCCAGTAGTGCTGCGCGGTATGACGGTACATTCGGTATACCATCTTTGATTCCTCATACCGTATGGATTTTTCAAATACTGCCATACCATAGCACAGTTAATACAACAGCTGTAAGCTTCAGTAGGCAGCAAATCATATAATATCGTTCGCCGCTAAAAGCGCTGTGGAGCGTTGTGTAGATTAGATACAGCTCACGAGTTAGCCAGGTAGCGTTAGCATTACAGTGTTAACCGATGAGAGAGGTTTCCTCGATATGGTGAAAAAAATAAACTAAAACAGATGGAGGATAAAGAGAGGGAGGCCAAATATGCACAGAAAGAACCTGCCAAAAAATGAGGCGTGTCGGCAGTTTAGAATACACTAAAACACTATATACTGCACGGTTTGTCAAGCCACGGCTGCTGCAAACGATGACATTACAAACGCAGTAACAATTCCTCTATAGACAGTCGAGAAAGAAGCTTTCAGAGCAATAATTAGAACAGCGGATTCCAGGTATGTCTTACAGGGAGAAAAGTCAGGTCAGTTGCTAAACCAACGCTATAAGCGAACTGGAAGCGGAGGTATTTAAAGTCTACAACAGACCAGTGGTCAAGTTGTACAGTGGAGTTTGAAAACGTCTAAGGGTGATTGTACAATACTTAAATATTAAATAAACAATAAAAAATTTATTTATTGCAACAGTTTCACGTGTACTGATTCCATCATATATTGTGTCATTTTGAGGGGCCAAACAAAGCTTATAGTATTCAAAACCTTCACTATATACATGGTGAAATTAAAACTTTTTATATTATATGTACTTATGACAGTAGAATAAGCCACAGACACATAAACATACTATGATATACCATGTAACTGTCAGAATTTTAAAAAATATCATGATACAAATTTTTGGTCATACCGCCCAGCCCTACTTGACAGAAAAGTTTTATTAGTGAAACTAATTATTAAACTGCAGACTAAACTAGAAACTAAAATGATGTTTTATTAATGAAACCAATTATTAAACTGCTCACTCATTTGTTAAGTCACAGGTAACTTGTTTATTATAAAAGCATAACAATAAAATGATACATGTCAAACATAACGACACAAATATTGGTACCAGATTATTACTACGATTCAGTACATTATTGATTAGTGTGTTATAAAGGGTAAATAATTTTGATATACCTGCTAAACTATTACTTAGGCACTAAATTATTAAGTGCAAGGTGTTCTAAACTTGAGTTCAGTTAAATAATTTAAAGTATGTGAATGAGCATATTAAAATATGTAGAATGACATATAATGTCATATGTAAACTGTAAACATCAGGCTTAACATTATGACCACCTTTCTAATATTGTGTTGGTTCCCCTTTTGCTGCCCCATATGGAACAAACTGTGATGCACTGTGTATTCTGACACCTTTCTATAAGAACCAGCATTAACTTCTTCAGCAATTTGAGCTACAGTAGCTTGTTTGTTCAATCGGACCACACAGGCCAGCTTTCGCTCCCCAAGTGCATCAATGAGCCTTGGCCGCCCATGACCCTGTCGCCGGTTTACCACTGTTCCTTCCTTGGACCACTTTTGATAGATACTGACCACTGCAGACCGGGAACACCCCACAAGAGCTGCAGTTTTGCAGATGCTCTGACCCAGTCGTCTGGCCATCACAATTTGGCCCTTGTCAAACTTGCTTAAATCCTTACGCTTGTCCATTTTTCCTGCTTCTAACACATCAACTTTGAGGATAAAATGTTCACTTGCTGCCTAATATATCCCACCCAGTAACACGTGCCATGATGAAGAGATAAGTTATGATAAGTCAGTGTTATTCACTTCACCTGTCAGTGGTCATAATGTTATGCCTGGTCGGTGTATGTATATATGCGGGTTTCAAGGCAGAAATATCCTGGACAGGGCAGCAATTCATCACAGGGCTTTGGCCACCCTCTCTTAACGTAGCTGATCATGTCTGTGTAAACGCCTGGCCGTTTGATAGCACTATTGAGAAACAAACCCAGATCTCAGCAGTAGTGGACAAGCATAATAGACCGCTGCACCGCTCTCACCTCAAATTAAATTACTAGTTAAAGTACATTACTTATAAGTAAGACTTCCCTACTTGTTCCAGTTAAACTCTTTCTACATTGGGTTTACAATGTGCTCTCAAGGCTGCACGCTTGTCATTATAATAAATCATTACCGCACCATTGGCTTTATTATGACATTTTTTTTAATAAAAATCACAGTCTCCCAGAGCGCTGAATGCTATTTTGGGCTTACGTTACTCCCTCGGAAACTCCTGCTGAGAGTCACCAGAGGAGAGTGGGAGGGCAAAAACATGTTGGAGAAGCAAAGGTCATTTGCACCAGGACCCTAATATGAGCCCTGGGGACATAGCTGGCTTTCTGGGAAAGTTGTTTTAAATGTGGGATTGTTTTTGGTAATGGTTAAGGAATTCCCCCTCTCTTTGCTTTTTCTCACTCGAGCAAGTCTCACACTGTTGATTTTGTAATGACTAAATTTAAATTCCACATATACACACACATGCACAAGGAAACGCGGGGGTGTGGATTTTGTTTTGCTCCCTGTCTTTTTTATGCCTTTATTCTGGCTTGTCTCTAGGATAAATTTAGCTACCCACCTTACAGAGTCGGCAGCAGTAAAGCATTCAATTTCATAGATGTAAATAATGTGCTTATGACTTTTTAGCCAACCAAACTTACTTTATAAATTTTAATGCTACATTTAAATGTGTTTGCCAGTCCAATGTTTTAGATGCCTGTAAACATAATTTTAGAAAATAGTGGAACTTGACGGAGACTCAAAAACCACATTTAAAGCAGCACTGAGGCAAATCCACACTAAATCCACACTCTTATGTGCCATCACTATAGACACAAACATAAAAAGGTACAACCCCAAATCAGAAAAAGTTGGGACAGTATGGAAAATGCAAATAAAATAAAAATGCAGTGTTCCTTACATTTACTTTGACTTTTATCTGATTGCAGACAGGATGAACCCAAGATATTTCATGTTTTATCTGCTCAACTTCATTTCATTTATTAATAAACATCCATTCCTGCATTTCAGGCCTGCAACACATTCCAAAAAAAGTTGGAACGGGGCAGTCACTGATGTCAGTAACGCGTTACTTAGTAACGCGTTACTCTAATCTGACCACATTTTTCAGTAACAAGTAATTTAACGCGTTACTATTTCCAATCCAGTAATCAGATTAAAGTTACTTATCCAAGTTACTGTGCGTTACTATTTTTGCGTCTCGGGGAGTGACGTTTGGCCTATGCAACAATTAAGTCACGAGCTGCGTCCGGAATCTCATACTTACAGAGTATGCACTAGATTGGAGGAAGTATGCACTACTCGACCGGTAAAGAAGTACATACTTTCAGTACAGAAGTGTGCAGTATGCACACAACACCGCTACGTACTACACGTAGGGACGTGATGACGTAATATCACCATAGTTACAGACTCATTACAAACCCCACTCGCCAAAATTTGGGATATTTCTCATCTTTTTGTTATTTATTTGTCTCTAAAAATGTTATTTTATTTATCTTACTTACACTTGTGAACAGAGGACTCAGTTTTCCGCGTCTTTCTTGTTTCTTATTCCGCTTCAATCGCCTACGCAGTTACTTTTAAAATCAAGTAATCAATAAAGTAACTAAGTTACTTTTTAAAGGTAACTATGCCATCACTGGGGGCAGTTTAGGGCTAGTAATGAGGTGAAAAAACTAAATAATGATGTAATTTCAAACAGATGATGTCAACAGGTGATTGTAATCATGGTTTGGTACAAAAGCAGCATCCAGGAAAGGCTGAGTCTTTGATGAGCAAAGATGATCAGAGGATCTCCAGTTTGTCAACAAATGCATGAAAAAATTATTGAAATGTGGGCAGTGATAGCTCAGTGGTTAAGGTACTGGACTAGTAAACAGAAGGTTGCCGGTTCAAGCCCCGCCACCACCAAGTTGCCACTGTTGGGTCTCTGAGCAAGGCCCTTAACCCTCAATTGCTCATTGTGTAAGTCGCTTTGGATAAAAGCGTCTGCTAAATGCTGAAAATGTAAAATGTTTTTGTAAAACAATGTAAATGTAAAACAATTTACCTCAAAGAACAAAGGCCAAGTGCGCAAGCTTAAGCTGAACGACTGTGATCTTTGATCCCTCAGACGACACTGCATCAAGAACCACCACTCAACAATAGCTGATATAACCACATGGGTGAGGGATTACTTTGGCAAACCTTTGTCAAGCACTACAATACGGAGTTACATGCACAAATACCACTTAAAACTTTACTGCGCAAAAAAGAAGCCTTATGTTAACCATGTCTAGAAGCGGCGTCAACTTCTCTGGGCTCGGAGGCATCTAGGATGGACCATCACACAGTGGAAACGTGTATTGTGGTCAGATGAATCAGCATTCCAGGTCATTTTTGGAAAAAATGGACGCCGTGTGCTCCGGACCAAAGAGGAAAAGGACCATCCAGACTGTTATCAGCAACAAATCCAAAAGCCAGGGTCTGTCATGGTATGGGGCTGTGTCAGTGCCCTTGGCAAAGGTCATTTACACTTCTGTGATGCAGCATTAATGCAGAAAAGTACATTGAGATCTTAGAGCAACATATGCTGCCTTCAAGACGTCATCTTTTGCAGGGATGTCCATGCATTTTTCAACAAGACAATGCAAAACCACATGCTGCACACATTACAAAGGCATGGCTGCGGAAGAAGAGAGTACAGGTACTGGACTGGCCTGCCTGCAGTCCTGACCTGTCCCCAATAGAGTATGTGTGGAGGATTTTTAAACGAAAAATGTGACAACGACGACCCCGTACTGTTGCACATCTTAAGCTGAAACACTAAATCACTTGGTATCCTCGGTGCCAAAATGTATTTTAAGTGTGGTGAAAAGGAACGGCAACATTACAAAGTGGTGAATGCTTTACTGTCCCAGTTTTTTTTGTAATGTGTTGCAGTGTTTTTTTTATTATTTGCATTTTCCATGCTGTCTCAACTTTTTCTAATTAGGGGTTGTAGATAAACAAATCACTGTATTATTTGTATTTTGAATTCTGTCTTAACATTTCTGGATTTGAGGCATGTTTTAAAAGCTGTTTATTAAAAGCTGAAAGATTGCACAGCAATGATTTTTTTCTTCTACATTATCCTACAGCAAAATCCAGCTTATAAATTGATTTTTGGGCATCATCAGCATTTTTGTGGAGACTCCTCAGGGACAGGGGTACTGTTTACACTGAGCACTCGGTCATGCAGATCCTTATTTCCTGTTCTAGGTGGAGCCAGTATGCATACCATGGCATGGCAGACTCGTACAATCAGAAACATGGCAGACCCTGTTCTTTCTGCCAAACCTGAACCCAGAACTTTTCCCTGTACTGCATGTACCGGCATTACTATAATGGCCCAGTCTGGCCAATTTCACCCCCTTACAAATCAATTGCACTGTAATTTGAGGTTTAGAAATTGCACTCCAGTCAGATGTATTGTGTATCCAGACACAGCCATTGCACAAACTTGCTTAAACCACAGCATAAGTATATTGATTTACTGAAGGAAGATGTAAGGTAGAGTGAATAGACGCAGCCAAAACAGCAATCTAGAGCTTAGTTAGTCGTGAGGATTCTGTATGTATGGATGAGATAATGCATGCCTCAGCATGTTGGTTTAAATTAACAGTAGATACCGGAATACCAGCTGTTGTTGGTCTATTTAGCACTCGACCCTGGGTCTTGTGTTCTTCTTGCTTCTTGCTTCTTGCTGTCTGGACTGAGCATTTACATGTACAGCATTAGCAATGACTGCTATTAAAGGTTAAGGGACCAAAAGTGGTGATTTGACAGTGGTGCAGGTTAAACCAGTGCAGTTCTGATTAATAGTTCTTTAAAATTCATTATTGTAAAATACATCCCCAAATCCAAAAAAGTTGGGACAGCATGGAAAATGCAACTAATAACAAACACAGAGTTTCTTACATTTACTTTGACTTTCATTTGATTGCAGACAGGATGAACCTGAGATATTTCATGTTTTGTCTGCTCAACTTTATTTCATTTATTAATAAACATCCATTCCTGCTTTTCAGACCTGCAACACATGCCAAAAAAAGTTGGTACAGTAAAGCATTTACCAATGTTGCCATTCCTTTTCACCACACTTAAAAGACGTTTTGGCACCTAGTATACCAAGCGATTTAGTGTTTCAGGTTTCATTTTGTCTTATTCTGCGGTTATTGATGCCGTGCCATCTGAGGGATCGAAGATCACGGGCGTTCAGCTTAAGCTTGCGCCCTTGGCCTTTACGCACTGAAATTCATCCAGATTTCTTGAATCCTTTAATGATATTATGCACTGTAGAGGGAGAAATGTTCAAATTCCGTCCAATCTTTCTTTGAGGTACATTTTAATCATTTTCTCACGCATTTGTTGACAAACTGGAGATCCTCTGATCATCTTTTCTCATCAAAGACTCAGTCTTTCCTGGATGCTGCTTTTGTACCAAACCATGATTACAGTCACTTGTTGACATCACCTGTTTGGAATCACATCATTATTTAGTTTTTTTACCTCATTACTAGCCCTAAATTGCCCCGTCCAAACTTTTTTTGGAATGTGTTGCAGGTCTGAAATGCAGCAATGAAGGTATATTAACAAATAAAATGAAGTTGAGCAAATAAAGCATGAAATATCTTGAGTTCAAACTGTCTGCAATCAAATAAAAGTCAAAGTAAATGTAAGGAACACTGCATTTTTATTTTATTTGCATTTTACACACTGTCCCAACTTTTTCTGATTTGGGGTTGTAGAATTCGCTGACTTTACACTGCTTTGCTGCCCAGTTTGAATGTCCATAGCCTGCTTTAATAATTTTTCACGTTATTGGAACTGCAAATTACATGCGGGTTTTAATAAAATACGTAAATATGGGGCAAGTGCTCATGCACTTCTTTAAGTTCAGAGCAGTTTCTATTTAATTCTATTTAATTCATATTATGCATCTTATTAATCAGATCTTGGAAATAAAACTGCACTTTGTCGAGTTGCAAGTTGTATGTACATTGACAGAGACGACTCGGCTGCATTAATACATTAAATACCTGAAATATATTTAAGCCGTTCTTTGTGGTGAGGACCTTGTGGTGTTTCAGCAGGGATCAGAGCACAGAGAGGATCTCTATTAATGCAGACTAGGCTTTTGTGGGCTTGTTTACCATATCTTTTCTTTGAGCTCTCAAGTGAAGAGGTCCTCATCCATAAATATCTGTCCAGCAGTTGTTTAGTGGGACTTATCAACACACAACCAGATCCCAGTTCTCATGGTAACCACATGTCATTAGAAGCAAACACCTCTTTTTGCAGGCTATTAAGAGGCTGATTTGCTGAAATAATGATGAAAAATTTACTAATAAAATATATTTGTAGCTTATGTAGCTTAAGTAAAAGCAGAAGTAAAATTTTATTCATACTGGTTTTGGTTTTTAAGTACCTTTAAAAAAAAAAAAAAAATTTATAGGATTTATAAATGGTTAATCCTCCTGGAGACACCATTACGAGATTGTTTTACTTTTAAAACTAAAGCAATTCATTTTTCACCCACAGGAGACATATTTGATTAGTCTCGCTGACTATGCACATGCGCATGTTTAATGTTATCCAGCTCAGTCTGAAAAAAGCACCGTTGGCTAGCAAAACTTAAAAATAGGGCTAACAGTGAAGATAAAAAGGTGACAAAAATAATGACTGCTGTTATGGGACATGTGTATGTGTGTGTGTGTGTCTTTAAGAGAGGTGTATAGTGGGAGATGCTCTGTTCACAGTATTGCTATAAGTGATTCAGGAGTCGATTCGTATGAAGCGAGGCATGTGCACACATGTGCAAGTTTCTCTCCTCATTCAGTCTCCATTTTTACAGTTATTAATAAACAATGCAGTTTCTAATAAACACTAGCTACAACAGAACATCTTGTGTGACTCGCTTGTCTTACTGGGAGGCTTAATTAAACTGGCTATTACCAGAGAGTGGTAGTCAAGTCGGACTCGTTCTGTCCATGGAGCTAAAAGTTAGCTTTCCTTAGTTTTCTGTCAGTCAAAGCAGAGAACTAGCGAACTTAGTAAATGATGTACTTTCGCCTATACTTGGCTCTGTGAAGTAAAGTTTTCTGCTCTCATCTACATCAAAAGCAAGTACTGCTTACGATTTACAACTAGCTGTAACTGAAACTGAACCACGGATTTATGATGTGCTCGCAGAAACAGGCTCAGCCATCACATCAAATAAAATAGGTCTGTATTATGTTTTTGAAGTAAATGTTTCAATCAGCAAAATTGCATCGTATGTATGATGTGCACAACGTTAATAATATTATTGTAGCTTTGTCAATAGCTTTCGCATTGGTTTCTGTGTGAGAGTTGATGGGGGGGGGAAAGGTTGAAAACCCCTGGTCTAAGGGCTCGAAAGTCACACAGTGGTTCCCGCATTGCTCTATGTGGACTGAGATTTTTTTCTGATTCTCTGAACCTTTTCACAATATTATGCATGGCAGATGGTAAAAGACTAATTTATTTATTATTTATTGTTTATATCTACAAAATACAATTTAGGTGATCTGTGAATACATTTGAATTTCTTTCTTTCTTCTTTTGTTAGTTTAATAAAGATTTAGGAAAACCAACAAATCACAGATTTTTCTTTTTATTGCATTTTATAAAATATCACGTTTGTAGATAAATCTTGACTTGATCTGTTTCAGAGTCAACATGACGTAGTGTGCTTAGCAGCCAGGCTGATGATCTTGTTCCATCCTTCTGTCATCTTTTCTCTGTCCCCATGGAAAGCCTAGAAAATATGTTCATGTTTTTAACATGGGAAAAATATGATCAACATCCAAAATAAAAATAACCATTTGTGTATGTCATCTTATCTAGCTTTGTCAAATTAAGAACAAACTTCAGTCGTTAAAGACAGTGACCACAAAAAAGGATCAAACCCAGGTCTCAGGACCCTGGTACTGTTCTGGCCTAATTGAAATGTTAATTATTTAATTTTGGATAATTAGGTAAATTTTACATGTATCAAACAAATTACAGTATGTCTGCAGGGGAACACCAAAATCTCTTTTTATCTTAATTCTAAGAATTAAAAGTAGGAAATAAGTTAAACTAAGGAATAAGTTCTGCATTGTGCTAAACTAAAAGGTTAGTCAAAGCACTTCTAGTCATTCCAATGTCAATAACATCGACTGGATTTTAAGCTGATTTTTCTACCTTAGCTGATCAGATCTGCACTGCCATCTGCTGATCTTCATCATACACTCCTCCCTAGTATATAAGAATCATTAATTTATCTTATGAGTAACTAACACCATAGGGCTGGGCGGTATGATGGTACATTCGTTATACCATCTTTGATTTCTCATACCGTATGAATTTTTCCAAATACTGCCATACCATAGCATAGTTAAAACAGCAGCTGTAAGCTTCAGTAGGCAGCAAATCATATAATATTCCTCTATAGATAGTCGAGAAAGAAGCTTTCAGAGCAATAATTAAAACAGTAGATTCCAGGTTTGTCTTACGGAGCGAAAATACTTCAGGTCAGTTGATAAACCAGCGTTATAAGCGAACTGGAAGCGGAGATATGAAGTTGTCCACTTTTCTACGAAAGACCAGTGGTCAAGTTGTACAGTGGAGTTTGCAAACATTGTTTTATTTGTTAAAGGGAGAGCTAAGGGTGATTGTACAATACTTAAATATTAAATAAACAATAAAATTTTATTTATTGCAACTGTTTCATATAAAGCTTATAGTACTCAAAACCTTCATAATATAAATGGTAATTTTAAAACTATTTATATTCTTTGTACATATGACAGTACAATAAGCCACAGACATACAAAAAGTCCCAGTAATACAAAAAAAAATACCGTGAAACAAATTTTTGGTCATACCGCCCAGCCCTATAACACAGTTATTTAGGTGATTCAATGGACTCACAAACTTTTTCTTCCAACTATAGATTTGCAGGATATAATATACTTCTGCTGCTATGCTAAAACTAGTCATATGGTACTTTTATCCACACTCCAGCATGCTGTGTGAAAAGTACATTTGTATTAACTTCTTTGGTTTACGCCATAATGACCTTTTCGAGCAGCTGTTTGGCTTCAAAGGCGATGTTGTTCTCCCTGAGGACCTGGCCCTACTTTTCCAATGATTGACACTACACCCCAGAGAGAGGTTAATGATAATGAAAAGAACATGAGGGTTATTTAGAATCTCCCTAAATCCCACAAAAGTAACTGGAAGAAGGAGTCTGACTTATAGTAATTCTCTTTGGGTGTGTTACACTATATGAACAAGAGTATCTGGATGCCTGACCATCAGCAAAACTATGGGCATAACCATGAACTCTACCAGCCTCTAAAAGCCTCCTCTGGAAAGACTGTTCACAAAGTTTGAAGTGTGTCTGTGGAAAGTTTACCCATGGAATCAAATTAGCTTTTGTATTATTAGGCACTAATGTTGAATGACAGTTCAGGACAGGACAGTTGTTGCCTAGTGGTTAAGGTACCGGACTAATAATCAGAAGGTCGCTGGTTCAAGCCCCACCAATGCCATGTAGCTGCTGTTGGGCCATTGAGCAAGGCCCTTAACCCTCAGTTGCACAGACTGTATACTTTCACAGTACTGTAAGTCTCTTTGGACAAAGGCGTCTGCTAAATGCCGAAAGTTCTGACCTGCATTTGCAATTGTTGGGTTAGTTCCAAAGGTAATCATTAGGGTTGATGGGGGGATGTTCATCCTGGAACAGGAATGGACAGTTGCCACAATGTTAAAATCATATAATTTATTGTTATACTCACAATGTGTGAGTTTAAAAACTCCACATCTAAATAAATAATGAGTGTCCACATACTTTTGGCAATATGGTGTACGTCCATTCCTCACAATTACAAATAAACAGTGTAATTTATCATGATTTGCAGTTGATAAAATCGTAAGATAACTACTAATTACTCCATAAGTATCTGCTCTGCTTTACATCTTAGATTTGAAGAAATTTGTGATATAATGACTAGCAGTTTGCATTTATAATCTTTTACATTCATCATCCAAACCCCAATCATTATTTTCGGCATGGAAAAAGAAACACCAGACACACATACGTCTTGGTCAGTTGGATAAGCACTTTTGTGGTTATGCCAAAGCCTAGTCACCCTGTCTTTAGCTTGGCATTAAAAAGCAAGCTGGCCAAGGAAATCACAAACCACACCTACGGCGTGTCCATCTTATCCTGTCAGGACTTATTTTCCATTTCCACACTTTAATCCATTGACGTGAGTGGCTGCCTCTGTTCCAGACCAGAATGTTTTTCTAGTCTGAGTTTCATTACGTTTTGAACCGTGGCTCAGGTCAGCAAAAACATAAGCAAATCTGACTATTCTAGTTTTACTGCACATAATCAATTTTACAGCGTTTTTAACATAGATTTTTTTGATGGTTGGTCTAAGATGCTTCTCCAAACTAAAGAAAATAGTGACTTTTAAACTCATGGCCAACTGTTCACCAACAAATAAATAGTTACTGTTAAAACACAACACATGCACAGTAGATATTATGTATTGCTTTATTAAAGGCAGAACAATTAGGGCCCTACTAAATTGGGGTTATGGGCAGTTGTAGCCTAGCAGTTAAAGTAATGGACTAGTAATCAAAAGGTTGCTGGTTCAAGCCCCACCACTGCCAGGTTGCCACTGTAAATGTAGATAGATAGATAGATAGATAGATAGATAGATAGATAGATAGATAGATAGATAGATAGATAGATAGATAGATAGATAGATAGATAGATAGATAGATAGATAGATAGATAGATAGATAGACTGATCAGCCATAACATTAAAACCACCTCCTTGTTTCTACACTCACGCTCCATTTTATCAGCTCCACTTACCATATAGAAGCACTTTTTAGCTCTACAATGACTGACTGTAGTCCATCTGTTTCTCTGCATGCTTTGTTAGCCCACTTTCATGCTGTTCTTTAATGGTCAGGACCCCACAGGACCACTACAGAGTAGGTATTATTTGGGTGGTGGATCATTCTCAGCACTGCAGTGACACTGACATGAGGGTGGTGTGTTAGTGTGTGTTGTGCTGGTATCAGACACACAGCAGCACTGATGGAGTTTTTAAACACCTCATCGTCACTGCTGGACTGTGAATAGTCCACCAACCAAAAATATATCTAGCCAACAGCACCACGTGGTCAGTGTCCTGTGACCACTGATGAAGGTCTAGAAGATGACCAATCTTGGACATTTTGACTAACCGATTGCTAACTGAATTGCTGTAGGATTGCTAGGACCACCTCATAGTGCAAATTAACCAGTAAACGTGAGGCACTTAAATGCTACACGAATTAAAAATGTTAAATCGTTAAACACAAACTTTTTTAATTTTGTTTATGCATTTTCTCCTTTTTTTCACCCGAATTTAATGTATCCAATGTATTCAGCATTGTGTACGGAAAGTCACACCCTGATCAACGCATTATACATCAACCAGCCAGCAGAGGTTGTAATTGCTGGATACTTGTGAAATTAGTTTTAATACTTTGGATAGAACTGTAATGTTCTGTATTATTTATTTGATTTATGTTTAAAACCTCATTTGTGCTGTATGAATGTGGTGGTCGTGGGGTTTTATTTCCACAGATCCTTTTAAAAAGTTTTGGAAACCAAGCTCTGTGATCAGAAAGGTTTTCTTTTCCTTAAAAAGATCCAGCTGTGCTGCAGTAAACATGTTCCGTGCCATACCTCTTTTAGGACAGAGACACAAGTAAACGTTTGTTGATCAAATATGAATTTAAAACTTCCTTCAGGCAGACATGGAAATAACATTTTGTTCTCTCTTTGCAACACTCTTCTTATTATTTGACCTGAAGAGGTTTTATGTCTTGGCTTTGTTCCTTTGTTCTTTGAGATTTCTTCTTTTATAGTTACCAGACAACTGTGGCCATAAGGACTTTGCCATTCCAGAATTGATTTTATGTACATCACTTAAGGCCTTGGCCATATGTCATACAGTAGTATGTAAAACAGGTCCTTTGTTATAGGACAGTCTCTTATACACACTATAACTCCAGTTAGGGATGCAAATTTTGCCTTTTAGCCGGTAATTAGTCCGATAAACAATGGTGGCAATAATTAAGCTTATAGTGTCCCATTACAATATAAAACACACAACATAGTAAACATGGCAGTAATGTCAAACAGTAAGAAGTACATACAGTATATCACAAAAGTGAGTACACCCCTCACATTTCTGCAGATATTTAAGTATATCTTTTCATGGGACAACACTGACAAAATGACACTTTGACACAATGAAAAGTAGTCTGTGTGCAGCTTATATAACAGTGAAAATTTATTCTTCCCTCAAAATAACTCAATATACAGCCATTAATGTCTAAACCACCGGCAACAAAAGTGAGTACACCCCTTAGTGAAAGTTCCTGAAGTGTCAATATTTTGTGTGGCCACCATTATTTCCCAGAACTGCCTTAACTCTCCTGGGCATGGAGTTTACCAGAGCTTCACAGGTTGCCACTGGAATGCTTTTCCACTCCTCCATGACGACATCACGGAGCTGGCGGATATTCGAGACTTTGCGCTCCTCCACTTTCCGCTTGAGGATGCCCCAAAGATGTTCTATTGGGTTTAGGTCTGGAGACATGCTTGGCCAGTCCATCACCTTTACCCTCAGCCTCTTCAATAAAGCAGTGGTCGTCTTAGAGGTGTGTTTGGGGTCATTATCATGCTGGAACACTGCCCTGTGACCCAGTTTCTGGAGGGAGGGGATCATGCTCTGCTTCAGTATTTCACAGTACATATTGGAGTTCATGTGTCCCTCAATGAAATGTAACTCCCCAACACCTGCTGCACTCATGCAGCCCCAGACCATGGCATTCCCACCACCATGCTTGACTGTAGGCATGACACACTTATCTTTGTACTCCTCACCTGATTGCCGCCACACATGCTTGAGACCATCTGAACCAAACAAATTAATCTTGGTCTCATCAGACCATAGGACATGGTTCCAGTAATCCATGTCCTTTGTTGACATGTCTTCAGCAAACTGTTTGCGGGCTTTTTTGTGTAGAGACTTCAGAAGAGGCTTCCTTCTGGGGTGACAGCCATGCAGACCAATTTGATGTAGTGTGCGGCGTATGGTCTGAGCACTGACAGGCTGACCCCCCACCTTTTCAATCTCTGCAGCAATGCTGACAGCACTCCTGCGCCTATCTTTCAAAGACAGCAGTTGGATGTGACGCTGAGCACGTGCACTCAGCTTCTTTGGACGACCAACGCGAGGTCTGTTCTGAGTGGACCCTGCTCTTTTAAAACGCTGGATGATCTTGGCCACTGTGCTGCAGCTCAGTTTCAGGGTGTTGGCAATCTTCTTGTAGCCTTGGCCATCTTCATGTAGCGCAACAATGCGTCTTTTAAGATCCTCAGAGAGTTCTTTGCCATGAGGTGCCATGTTGGAACTTTCAGTGACCAGTATGAGAGAGTGTAAGAGCTGTACTACTAAATTGAACACACCTGCTCCCTATGCACACCTGAGACCTAGTAACACTAACAAATCACATGACATTTTGGAGGGAAAATGACAAGCAGTGCTCAATTTGGACATTTAGGGGTGTAGTCTCTTAGGGGTGTACTCACTTTTGTTGCCGGTGGTTTAGACATTAATGGCTGTATATTGAGTTATTTTGAGGGAAGAATAAATTTACACTGTTATATAAGCTGCACACAGACTACTTTTCATTGTGTCAAAGTGTCATTTTGTCAGTGTTGTCCCATGAAAAGATAGACTTAAATATCTGCAGAAATGTGAGGGGTGTACTCACTTTTGTGATACACTGTATTTGTTTATTAAGATTTTAACATCATGTTTTACACTCTTTGGTTACATTCATGGCAAACAGCAGTTATTTATTACACAAGATTTATCAGGTCACAAGTTTAATGTCAAACACAGTCATGGACAATTTTGTATCTCCAATTCACCTCACTTGCATGTCTTTGGACTGTGGGAGGAAACCGGAGCTCCCAGAGAAAACCCACACAGACACGGGGAGAACATGCAAACTCCACACAGAAAGGACCCAGACTGCCCCACCTGGGGATTGAACCCAGGCCTATCTTGCTGTGAGACGACAGTGCTACCCACCAAGCCATTTACATTTACATTTTTGGCATTTAGAAGATCCTTTTATCAAAATCGACTTACAGTACTGTGACAGTACATTGTCTAAGCAACCGAGGGTTAAGGACCTTGCTCAAGGCCTGGCAGCAGTGGGGCTTGAATCAGCAACCCTTCAATTACTAGTCCAGTACCTTAACCGCTAGGCTACAACTGCCCTAGGCTACAAAAGCCATTGTGCCACTCGAGATGTACAGATAGATAGATAGATAGATAGATAGATAGATAGATAGATAGATAGATAGATAGATAGATAGATAGATAGATAGATAGATAGATAGATAGATAGATAGATAGATAGATAGATAGATTCTTTATTTATCCCGAAGGAAATTATTGAAAACATAATACACATTAACACTATGAACTAGTTTAGCATTCAGAATGAAGATGATAAACAGTCACTGGTTGGTAAATTAAAGCTCATCCTGACATTATAAGTGCAGTTATTGTGAGATGATAAGCAATGATAACAGTTTTGCTTCTATACTGGGTGGTGATGCAAAATATCCCCATCATTTTTACAAAAAAAAAAAAAAAAAAAACACAGGCCAAGACTCCTTACTGACAGAATAGATTACGTTTGTGATTTTAATGTTTAATGTTAATTAATTAAATCTTTAATTATTTAAATAATAAAAATGCATTAAATTAGTTTAAAAAATTTAAATGACTGCTCTTCTCTAAATGAGCTGGTGCATACGCACTAAAGGTAAGAGAGAGTCTCAAATCAGCAGTCTGAACTCTTACATAAATCAACTTTAGGCTGTGAAAAGGAATTTAAATGGTCATTTTAATCAACAGCAATAATAAAACAATCAAATTTTTTGTCAGTGTCAGCTAACTGGTTAACCATTAACTTCTCTATATCCAATTGAAACACCCAACATTTGGAAAAGAAGCCCAATTATTTAGATAGGCAGAATATTTGTCTATTATTGAAAATGAGACCATGTATTAAAAGTAAACTGTATACACCGATCAGCCATAACATTAAAACCACCTCCTTGTTTCTACACTCACTGTCCATTTTATCAGCTCCACTTACCATATAGAAGCACTTTGTAGTTCTACAATTACTGACTGTAGTCCATCTGTTTCTCTGCATGCTTTGTTAGCCCCCTTTCATGCTGTTCTTCAATGGTCAGGACTCTCCCAGGACCACTACAGAGCAGGTATTATTTGGGTGATGGATCATTCTCAGCACTGCAGTGACACTGACATGGTGGTGGTGTGTTAGTGTGTGTTGTGCTGGTATGAGTGGATAAGACACAGCAGTGCTGCTGGAGTTTTTAAACACCACTGTCACTGCTGGACTGAGAATAGTCCACCAACCAAAGATATCTAGCCAACAGCACCCAGGGACAGCGTCCAGTGACCGCTGATGAAGGATCTAGAAGATGACCAACTCAAACAGCAGCAATAGATGAGCGATCGTCTCTGACTTTACATCTACAAGGTGGACCAACTAGGTAGGAGTGTCTAATAGAATGGACAGTGAGTGGACATGGTATTTAAAAACTCCAGCAGTGCTGCTGTGTCTGATCCACTCATACCAGCACACCACACACTAACACACCACCACCATGTCAGTGTCACTGCGGTGCTGAGAATGATCCACCACCTAAATAATACCTGCTCTGTAGTGGTCCTGTGAGGGTCCTGACCATTAAAGAACAGGGTGAAAGCAGGCTAAAAAAGTATGTAGAGTAACAGGTGGACTACAGTCAGTAATTGTAGAACTACAAAGTGCTCCTATATGGTAAGTGGAGCTGATAAAATGGACAGTAAGTGTAGAAACAAAGAGGTGGTTTTAATGTTATGGCTGATCAGTGTATGACGATTACTGGCAGAATTAATCAATACACATCTTTAATTAAGAGATGTACGTGTTGCATGAAGTGATAATTCAAAGCTCAAAGACAGAATATGACATTTGTTTACTCTAATAATGACTTACTTAATATTGTTGTTTTTCATCCACCATATAGAGCACAGTCTGAGCTTTCAATCGTCTTCTGGCTCCACCCCATACTTGTTTCCAAGGAGACCTTTGCCCCTTTTTCCTGAGGAGACATGGAGCCTCGGGGGAGTCTGGGAGTGGAGACGGAACAGGGGGTACTGGTTCTGAGTCCAAGGAGTGAAGCTGTGACCGATGACATGGAGTGGCTGTCACTACAGTCTTGCCCAGATTTTCCTTCCATCAGGGAACGCAAGAACGGTAAGCAAATTAATGTGGCTAGTATGTTTAGGTCCATAACGCTTTATCTTTCTCACTTCCTCTTCATCTGTTTGTAATCCAGCCCTGCTCTGACACTGAGAAAGTAAACCCCTTCAGACAGCTGAAAAATGTGTATGCGGAGATAAAAAATGGAGGAATTACATTGGAATTGCATACAGACGCCAACATGTAATCACAGCCTAACCCGGCCCTTAAACTCTTGTTCAGTGTTTACTTGGTTCGTCCGGGGGTTTTGACTGGTAAACTAATGTAAACTAATATCTTTCTCAGCCTCGATCTGAAGTCAAGCGCTCTGATATCAACGGATCTTGGATTTGTGCTAAATGCTGCTGATCCTTGTCACTGTTATGATTTGCCTGGTGCTGACAAGCTTCCTGGCCTTTTTAAAACTCCGATAACTCAGACGTCAAGTTCCCTGGGTCACCTCTATGCCCGCATCGTCTGGTTCTCACAATCATGTCCAGGGCTAGAGGCTGAAAATGTTTTACTGGCATGTGAACCATTATGTGAAGGCTCACAGGGGCCAATCCGGTCGGGCCGACTGGCACTGAACTGCGCTTGACATTTTCACATAAAGTCTATCCCTGGGATCCAGCAGCACAGTACATGTTGTCCTCCCAGTGGAGGTCTGTCTGCCCAAGAGACAAGCACTTGAGGGGAGAATGTCAGTACGTCCTCAAGGCTGCAGGGAAGGAAGTACAGTGTCCAGGAGGCATGCCTGTAATTCATTTCCTTGCATCTTCCAGTCAACTCCTGTTCTTTGGTCATCTTCAGGTTCGGTTTAGCCCTGCTCCACGGAAATACATCTGAACGCTTGACTCACTGAGGCTCTTATCGCAAAAACAAAGATGGAATGTGCTTGTTTGTTTTCCTTGGTTCATGGCTGACGAATTATTAAAGGAAGACTTGACCACTGCTCCCAAAACATTCCAAATAACAAGCAGAATCATAATATTCTCACAACACAAGAGCTGATACAATCACAGTGCCTTTGTTCTACCAAACACTGTGTTGTGCATTTTTTGTCAAGCTGTTTATCCTCATCTGTCACAAAAATACTGTCCCAGAAGTCTTTAGAACATCTAGGTGGTCTTATCCAAATTTGACACATGGCTCTTTTGCTCAGTCCACTGTAGAATTTTGCAGACAAAGTTCCAGACATTTCTCAGATATTTAGCTGTTACTTTCAGGGTGGGGGTGAGTTACCTTCTTTAACATTTGGACTGTGAAATATAAATTTGTGTGTTCAATAAGGACAAGACGTGTACAACTGTCATATGTTATATGTGGTAATCATGGTTTGGTACAAAAGCAGCATTTAGGTGATCAGAGGATCTCTAGTTTGTCAACAAATGTGTAAGAAAGAAAGATCAAAGAAAGAAAGATTGGAAGGGATTTGCATATTTCTCCCTCTACAGTGCATAATATCATTAAACGATTCAAGGAATCGGGAGCAATTTCGGTGCGTAAAGGCCAAGCGCTTCAACGGCTGTGATCTTCAATCCCTCAGACGGCACTGCATCAAGAACCGCCACTCAACAATAGCTGATATGACCACATGGACAAGGGATTACTTTGGACCATGCAGACTGTTATCAGCAACAAGTCCAAAAGCCAGGGTCTGTCATGGTATGGGGCTGTGTCAGTGCCCTTGGTAATTTACACTTCTGTGATGGCAGCATTAATGCAGAAAAGTACATTGAGATCTTCAAGATGTCGTCTTTTCCAGGGACATCCATGCAAAACCACATGCTGCACACATTACAAAGGCATGGCTGCGGAAAAAGAGGGTACAGGTACTGGACTGGCCTGCCTGCAGTCCTGACCTGTCCCCAATAAAGAATGTGTGGAGAATATTGAACCGAAAAATAAGACAATGACGACCCCGTACTGTTGCACGTCTTAAGACGTGTTTCCATGCTGTCCCAACTTTTTCTGATTTTGGGGTTGTAGATTTGACATCTTTTAGAACATCTAGGTGGTCTTACGCAAACTTGACACATGGCTCTTTTGCTCAATCCACTGTAGAATTTTGCAGACAAATTCCAGACATTTCTCAGATCTTTAGCTGTTACTTTCAGGGTGGGGGTGGGTAACCTTCTTTAACATTTGGACTGTGAATGATAAATCTGTGTGTTCAATAAGGACAAGACGTGTACAACTGCTTGTGTTATTGGTTTAGGCAGTACACATGAATCAGTACACGTGATTACTTATGCCAGGTTCACACTACACGACTGATCGGCGATACGTTTTGTCATGAAAACACACACAAGAAGTGACAAGAGGTTTAATGATACCATGTCCAAAAATGCACACCAGCAAGAAGTTGTTTGAGCGCTGATGTGTAGCGTAAAAGCAAGTAGGAAAAATAAATGACTCTGGGTAAAGGAGTGGATTTGGCTATGTGGCCAGCAAGGATTGTCTGTTCTGTAGTGAGAGTTACTACAATGCAACATTGGTATTATGGTTTTGTGTTGAAGTCACAAATACTGTAAAGCTTGTGTGTGCCGATGTATTCTGTTAGAAACTACACCAGCCATAACATTAAAACCACCTCCTTGTTTCTACTTTCACTGTCTATTTTATTAGCTTCACTTACCATATAGAAGCACTTTGTAGTTCTACAATTACTGACTATAGTCCATCTGTTTCTCTACATACTTTTTCTGCTTTCACCCTGTTCTTTAATGGTCAGGACTGTTCCAGGACCACCACAGAGCAGGTATTATTAAGGTGGTGGATCATTCTTAGCACTTCAGTGACAATGGCGTGTTGGTGGTGTGTTAGTGTGTGTTGTGCTGGTATGAGTTGATCAGACACAGCAGCACTGCTGGAGTTTTTAAATACCGTGTCCACTCACTGTCTACTCTATTAGACACTCCTACCTAGTTGGTCCACCTTGTAGATGTAAAGTCAGAGATGATCGCTCATCTATTGCTGCTGTTTGAGTTGGTCATCTTCTATACCTTCATCAGTGGTCACAGGACGCTGCCCATGGGGCGCTGTTGGCTGGATATTTTTGGTATGACTATTCTCAGTCCAGCAGTAACAGTGAGGTGTTTAAAAACTCCATCAGCGCTGCTGTGTCTAATCCACTCATACCAGCACAATACACACTAACACACCACCACCATGTCAGTGTATCTGCAGTGCTGATAATGATCCACCACCCAAATAATACCTACTCTGTAATGGTCCTGGGAGAGTCCTGACCATTGAAGAACAGCATGAAAGGTGGCTAACAGAGAAACAGATGGACTACAGTCAGTAATTATAGAACTACAAAGTGCTTCTATATGGTAAGTGGAGCAGATAAAATGGAAAGTAAGTTTAGAAACAAGGAGGTGGTTTTAATGTTATGGCTGATTGGTGTATAGTATGCCCCTGTTCCAGATATTTACAACTCCTCCCCCTGGGATTCCCTTCTGTATTTTGTGCTCACAACAATTACAACCTAATCACAACACCTTTTACACTACATGATATTGAGTCGCCGACAGGTCCAGATATTTAACGTGCTAGATATTTTTCTTGAGCATTCAGCGAGCCACTTGGAACGAGTCGTTGAACAGTTCACACATAGCGATCGAGAGCCGATTTGTGAGCCTCCGAGCTGCCACATCTAGCGGCAACCAGTTGGCGAGCGAAAAGGAGGGCAAACATTGTGTAGAGTGAACTGGGCATTAGGGGCCCAACTGTCACCCAACCATATACTCATATACTGATCTGTGAGAACATTCATCTATGTTTACAGCATTTAGCAGGAGCTTTTAACCCAAGCAGTTGGGGGTGAAGGGTCTTGCTTAGTGCCCCAAAAATGGCAACCTTGTACTGGTAATTGGACGTTCCCTTTACTAGTCCAGTACCTTAACCAGTGAGCTACCACTACATTTATTTGTAAACTACAATAATATGTCACTTTACTTTTAAGAATCCCCGAATCTCAGCTCTTCCATCCGGCTGGGCTGGGCAGCCACATGAACAATGATTGGCTGGTAAGCCGGAACAGGGTTCCTCATAACTGGTGCAATTATGACCTCTGCTGGCTGATTGATGGCGCCTGCACAGAGTTGGGGAATAATGCTGATCAGGGTGTGGCTCTCAGTGCACAAGGCTGGTCGGCATATGAACTTGCCTCATGCAGGTGAAAAGAGGCAGTCGGTACTGCATACGTGTCAGAGGGGGCGTGTGTCAGTTGCGAAGCTCCTCAGTCAGCAGTGGAGGGTTGTATCGGTGGAGTGAAGCGTAACACAATCAGGGTAATTGGATACGACTAGATTAGGGGAGAAAAATTCAGAGAAAAATCCTCATATATGTTTAACACACCATATTGTTACAATATCAATCCGAATCAATAGTTACAGCTACACCAAACTACACATTACAGATGAATTTGATCTCTCTATTATACAAATGGCATAGAACATCAAGAGTCAAGGATGTTTGCTTCAGTTCATTAGTTCTGACTCATTGTTATCAGTGTACCAGACAGTTACCAGTAACTGGCTAAAAATGTTAGTTAGTCATTTGTTATCACTGCAGGGTTTCACCCACTGTGTACTGTCTGATTAACTCTATTCATTGTCTGTGAGGTTTTTGTGTTTTTCAAAATGTAAAACAGTAATGTGCTCCAGTGGCGTAACTAGGAGCTCATGGGCCCCACTGCAAAAAAAAAATTTTGGGCCCCCTTAAGATCTATAGATTTTACTTAATGGCCGCTCAGGTGGCGCAGCGGTAAGGTACGCTAGCGCACCAGAGTTGGGGTTTCGAGTACATCGTATCAAATCTCAGCTCAGCCTTCCGACTGGGCTGGGAGGCTGCATGAACAACGATTGGCTGTTGTTCATAGGGTTATGGATAAAAAAAGTTGGATCATAGGTCCTCATAACTGGTGCAACTGCGGCCCCTGCTGGCTGACTGATGGCGCCTGCACAGGGCTGAGGAATAATGCAGATGGGGGTGTGGCCCTCCGTACACAGTGCCCGTCGGTGTATGAACTCCACTCGTGCAGGTAAAAAATGCAGTCTGTACTGACTGTACATGCCGGAGTCCTCAGTCAGTGGTGAAGGGTCGAATCAGTATAGAGGACGCAATCAGGGTAACTGGACATGACTAGATTAGGGGAGAAAATTGGGGGGGGAAAGTGGGAAAAATAGAAAATTCAAGTTGAAGTAGCACCTGCAATTATTGAACAAAATAATTTATTGACCTAATTTAAGAGGCGATTGGGTGGCATAGCATTCTGTTACGCTAGGCCGGCTGGCTGGGTGTCTAAACAGACATAATTGGCTATGTCTTGGGGAGGTGGCGAAGCCCTGCAGTGGATTGGCTTCCTGTCCAGCGTATTCCT
Organism: Trichomycterus rosablanca; assembly: GCF_030014385.1. NCBI lineage: Eukaryota > Metazoa > Chordata > Actinopteri > Siluriformes > Trichomycteridae > Trichomycterus > Trichomycterus rosablanca. The sequence continues at coordinate 18,250,529 of NC_085989.1, read as the reverse complement.
GCCTTGTGCCCAGTGTTTCCCGGTGGAATCGAACTTGCCATGACCTTTACCAGGGTAAAGCAGTTGTTAAAAATGAAATTAATCAAATTCAGCAGGGTACAAAACTATACGTGTTTGTTCTAGCTGAGCAGAACTGTATAACCTCAAGCAGTATATAATCACCCCCAAATCTGAAATATAGTTTTGGCTCATAAAAATAGTGCTTGCAAACTTTGGAAAACTACTGGTCATAGTGGCTGCTGAGCTTCCAAGTTAATCTGGAGTGTTGTGCGGTTTAGTTCCCCAGAGGGTTAACAATTTCCTCTTCCAAGCACTGCACTCTGGTTCCGCCCACAGCTCCTCCTTTGTTGTTGTCATTGGTCGAGCTGTGTCAGGGCATGCAGACGCTCGGTCTGCGCAGATAGCTGCATGCAGGACTGAGACAGAGTAGAGAAGAGACACAAAGAGGGAGGGAGTTCAGCTTGGTCACCGGCGCTCCATGGGACTACCGGCTCTTCTCTCGGCTCTCTAATGGCCTGTCTGGAAGTTGAATCCCCAACCGTCTGCAGGGGTAAAGTCAAAGCTGGGCCACTTTTTTTTCCCTGAACTAGTAGTAGTGCTTTGTTCTAAACATGGTATCATAGCTTGCTAGTACCTTGATTACATTGCTGTTTTTTTATGCTGTGTGGACTCGTCATGTTGTTCCAGACATAGTTATGATGACATAGTTATGATGACAATCACTGTGGGACAGTCTTAGCTGCATTTAAAAAGCTTGTTTGTTTCAATGTGAGTGGCCACATTTCAAATCTAAGCCAAAAACCACTTGCATACTTGCTATATGGAAGACTCACTAGTAAGAGAAAAAATACAGCTTGGGAAAATACTGTCATAGTACTATGTACACCTGGTTTAGACTTAAGGTAAGTGATCTGGAACATTACACATTATAAGCCTCGGTGTTTCAGCCGGGCCATTTCATTTTGAAGTATAACTGTGGTCCATAAAGGCATGATTCGATATGTTAGGTATGGAAGAAGTCCACAAGTTTGGTCCTTGTAGTGGATGTTAAAAAGCAAATGAAAAAAAAAAACAGTTTGACCATGGGTGTCTAAACTTTTGCATTAGATAAAGAGTAAATCAGCTGTACAGCTTCGTATGCCATTTTTGATCAGGTCTTTTCAGTCAAACTCCTTCTTTAGGTGCGAGTTCGGATATTATATCCACCCTTTGTGTATAGCATCAGTTTCCCAGTAAGCACATTTGTATATGCAGAAACTTTAAACATTTGTCAAGCTGGTTTATTTTCCAGATGTAATATAAACACAGTCCAGCGCATTAGCAAACTTTTCAATTGCTTATTCAATTGCCTAGTCAAATAGTTTGTGTTTTTTAAACACTGCGGAATTCCATGACCCCCAAGTGGTAAACAAAATAAAACCCTTATATTAGTATTATATATGTATTTCTTTAAAATGCAATCTTTTGGCTGGATGATAGCTTTGCGATGTTATGGATTTCTCTTAACCAGGTTCATTCTGTGATCTAAGACTTTTGAAGAAGCTTTAGCATCTGCTGAACATGTGTCGGCTTATCTTTGCTCAGTTGGGCAAAAAATTAAATTCATTTAATCCGGTTTGTTCGAACCTTTGACTGGTAGAGTGTATGCAGCATCCAGCATAGTCATGTGAAAAAGTTAGGACACCCCATAAGAACCTTTGTCTTTTTGAACATATTTAAACATATGAACATTTGAGCTTCATTTAAACAGTATTGAGAGATGGAGCTTATATAACTAACAAATAAAACTGAAAAAAATACTTAAACTCAAGTTGTACAATGTAATGAACAAAAATGGAAATTTATTGTGAGGAAAAAGTTAGGACACCCCCACATTTATTACTTCTTAAAATGTCTAAAATTAAAATCAGGTGCACCACATCAGCTGCAATGATTATACCATCGTTAGAGGACATTGGAGTTTTATTTAAACCTCAGACAATAGTTTGATTGAGTGTTATCACCATGGTGAGATCTAAAGAGCTCTCTGAGGCCTTCAGAAAGAAGGTTGTAGATGCATATGAGTCTGGGAAGGGATTTAAAACTTAAAAATTATCTCAAAACAATTAGAAATCAGCCATTCCACAAATCATTTACAAGTGATGAACATTTAAAACAACTGCCAGCATGGCCAGGTCAGGCCGTCCTAGCTAGTTCAGCCCAAGAGCAGGCCGCAAGATGTGAAAAGAAGTCTCCAATAATCCTACAATGTCATCACGGGACCTACAGGTAGCTCTTGCCACAGTTGATGTCAAGGTACATGCATCTACCATCAGAAAGAGACTGCACAAGTTTGATTTTTATGGGAGGTGAGCAAGGAGGAAACCCTTGCTGTCAAAAAAAACATCAGGGCAGGACTAAAGTTTACCAGAAAACACCTAGACAAAGACCAGCACTTCTGGAACAATGTGCTTTGGACAGATGAATCCAAAGTTGAATTATTTGGGCACAGTAACAGAAGACATGTTTGGTGCAAACCAAACACAGTATTTGAGCATAAGAACCTCATACCAACTGTGAAGCATGGAGCAGGGCCTGGCAAGCTCTCCATTATAAAATCCACGATGAATTCTTCACTGTATCAGAGGGTGCTTGAGAAAAATGTAAGACCATCTGTCCAAAAACTGAAACTGAAGCGGAAGTGGACCATGCAGCATGACAACGACCCAAAACATTCCAGTAAATCCACCAAGGAATGGTTCAAAAGAAAGAAATTGAGAGTTCTGGAATGGCCAAGTCAAAGCCTGGATCTTAATCGTATTGAGATGCTGTGGGGTGATTTGAAACAGGCTGTGTATGCAAGAAACCCCTCAAACCTCACACAGCTGAAGAAATTCTGCATGGAGGAGTGGGAAAAACTTTCTCCCAGTCGAGGTCAGAGACTGGTAGATGGTTATAGGAAACGTCTAATTGAGGTTATTTCAGCCAAAGGGGGAAATACAAGCTATTAGAGCATAGGGTGTCCTAACTTTTTCCTCACAATCAATTTCTATTTTTGTTCATTACATTTTACAACTTGTGTTTAAAAGTAATTTTTAACATTTTTGTTGTTTAGTTATATAAGCTCCATCTCTCAATACTGTTCGAATGAAGCCCAAATGTTCATATGTTTAAAGGTTCTCATGGGGTGTCCTAACTTTTTCACATGACTGTATGTGGATTTTGCTTTAAAAATCCTGTGATCAGTACTTTTAAGATACACACATAACTACCTGGCATACAGACATGCATGACGAAATCCATGGACCTCTAGAGCCTTTGTTTGGAAGATCAGGTGAATACTGAATACTGTGCCACTTGTGAGAGTGAGAGTGGACAGGGTTTAGACCTAACATCAACAAAGTCCAGTGCACCATCAGTTTGTTTCTTGTGAAAAGGCATCACAAGCCAATAAAATTTATTTACGAGCCCCAGTTCCCAGAATATTGGGACATTTTGTAAAATGCAGTAAAAACAAGAATCTGTTATTTGTTAATTCTATTGAACTATTATGTAGATGAGAACGATGCTTTTGAAGTTTTGGCTGACCAAAATATAAACACATTTATAATTCAATGCCTGTAACACACTCAAAAAAGTTGAGACAGTTGTAAACAAAGATGTGTAATGGTTTACCAATCAGTATAACAGTTTATCCCTCATTTTAAGATTGCATTTCTCCACCTACTGTACAAAATGTTGTGAAAAGGTTTAGAAAATGTAGAGTAATCTTAGTACATTACCACTGTTAAATATGTGTGACCTCATATGCCATTACAGTAATTAATATAGTGCTCGGAAGTACTCTGGAAAATTGTTGTCACTTAACACAGCTCACCGCTGCATCAAGAAATGCAACCTGAAACTCTATTGTGCAAAGAGAAAGCCATACATCTGTTCTGTGCAATTGACATAGAGTTCTTTGGACCATAGCTCATCTCAGATGGACCAAAAGAGAGTGGAAATGAGAATTTGGCTTGTTTTTGGAAAGAATAAATGCTGGGTTCTCCATGCCAAACATGACATGTGGTATCGGAGTACCTACTGCATGCGTGACTTGCATATGTGTAAGCGTACCATTAATGCTAAGGTGTATATTGGGATTTTAGAGAGACACATGATACCATCAACGCAACATATTTTCTTGGAAAGTCAATGGTTGTTTCAGCAAGACAATGTCAGATCTCATTCTGGATGTGATACAACAGCATAGCCTCATAGAGTGAGTATGCTTGACTGGCCTGCCTGCAGCTCAGACCTGTCTTTTAAGTGTGTTGCATGCATTAAATGGTAGCCAGGGGGCCATGGTAGCTTAAGCTACTGGACTCATATGGTTACCGGTTCAAGTACCACCACCACCAGGTTGTGACTGCTGGGCCCCTGAACTTGAATTACAATCAAGTTGGTCAGTGAAAATATTGTTGCACCATATCTGCACCATCTTGTATCATAATGGGTCAACCAGGGTTCATTCAACAGATTAGCTTTTACTTTTGATTCACATGCTTGAGCATGGCCTGAGACAGGGTGCTTACCTGCCACCCTCAAGTTCAGATAAAGCTGTGATATTATCCAGTAGTCCTGGAAGACTTGCAAAGTTATTATATTACTCTTTCTGATAATGACAGTCATATGGATATGGTGTTTAATTAATGTTATTTAAATTTATTGATTTACTTAAGAGCTGCCACCTTACTGCTCTGATCCCTGCAATAGCTTTCTGTAGCTTCACACGGCATATTTAAAATATTAATGCTGGCCTACAGTGCCAAAAAATGGACCAGTCCCCACTAATCTTAAAGCACTGGTTAAACATAATTCATACCTTGTATCCTTTGAGCCTGAACAGGAATCAGCTTGACTCACACCTTAGAAGTTAAAGAAAACACATATTTTATGTGTCCAAGAGACAAATGGATACTCCATCAGCATTGCTGTGTCTTATCCACTCATACCAGCACAACACACACTAACACACCACCACCATGATCCACCACCTAAATAATACCTACACTGTGGTGGTCCTGACCATTGAAGAACAGCATGAAAGGGGGCTAACAAAGCATGCAGAGAAATAGGTGAACTACAGTCAGTAATTGTAGAACTACAAAGTGCTTCTATATGGTAAGTGGAGCTGATAAATGGACGGTGAGTGTAGAAACAAAGAGGTGGTTTTAATGTTATGGCTGATTGGTGTATATATATATACAGTGTATCACAAAAGTGAGTACACCCCTCACATTTCTGCAGATATTTAAGTATATCTTTTCATGGGACAACACTGACAAAATGACACTTTGACACAATGAAAAGTAGTCTGTGTGCAGCTTATATAACAGTGTAAATTTATTCTTCCCTCAAAATAACTCAATATACAGCCATTAATGTCTAAACCACCGGCAACAAAAGTGAGTACACCCCTTAGTGAAAGTTCCTGAAGTGTCAATATTTTGTGTGGCCACCATTATTTCCCAGAACTGCCTTAACTCTCCTGGGCATGGAGTTTACCAGAGCTTCACAGGTTGCCACTGGAATGCTTTTCCACTCCTCCATGATGACATCACGGAGCTGGCGGATATTCGAGACTTTGCACTCCTCCACCTTCCGCTTGAGGATGCCCCAAAGATGTTCTATTGGGTTTAGGTCTGGAGACATGCTTGGCCAGTCCATCACCTTTACCCTCAGCCTCTTCAATAAAGCAGTGGTCGGCTTAAAAGTTGGTTTTCAGGTCATTATCATGCTGGAACACTGCCCTGCGACCCAGTTTCCGGAGGGAGGGGATCATGCTCTGCTTCCGTATTTCACAGTACATATTGGAGTTCATGTGTCCCTCAATGAAATGTAACTCCCCAACACCTGCTGCACTCATGCAGCCCCAGACCATGGCATTCCCACCACCATGCTTGACTGTAGGCATGACACACTTATCTTTGTAATCCTCACCTGATTGCCGCCACACATGCTTAAGACCATCTGAACCAAACAAATTAATCTTGGTCTCATCAGACCATAGGACATGGTTCCAGTAATCCATGTCCTTTGTTGACATGTCTTCAGCAAACTGTTTGCGGGCTTTCTTGTGTAGAGACTTCAGAAGAGGCTTCCTTCTGGGGTGACAGCCATGCAGACCAATTTGATGTAGTGTGCGGCGTATGGTCTGAGCACTGACAGGCTGACCCCCCACCTTTTCAATCTCTGCAGCAATGCTGACAGCACTCCTGCGCCTATCTTTCAAAGACAGCAGTTGGATGTGACGCTGAGCACGTGCACTCAGCTTCTTTGGACGACCAACGCGAGGTCTCTTCTGAGTGGACCCTGCTCTTTTAAAACGCTGGATGATCTTGGCCACTGTGCTGCAGCTCAGTTTCAGGCTGTTGGCAATCTTCTTGTAGCCTTGGCCATCTTCATGTAGCGCAACAATTCATCTTTTAAGATCCTCAGAGAGTTCTTTGCCATGAGGTGCCATGTTGGAACTTTCAGTGACCAGTATGAGAGAGTGTGAGAGCTGTACTACTAAGTTGAACACACCTGCTCCATATGCACACCTGAGACCTAGTAACACTAACAAGTCGCATGACATTTTGGAGGGAAAATGAAAAGCAGTGCTCAATTTGGACATTTAGGGGTGTAGTCTCTTAGGGGTGTACTCACTTTTGTTGCCGGTGGTTTAGACATTAATGGCTGTATATTGAGTTATTTTGAGGGAAGAATAAATTTACACTGTTATATAAGCTGCACACAGACTACTTTTCATTGTGTCAAAGTGTCATTTTGTCAGTGTTGTCCCATGAAAAGATATACTTAAATATCTGCAGAAATGTGAGGGGTGTACTCACTTTTGTGATACACTGTATATATATATATATATACAGACCCAGACTCTCTCTCTCTCTATATATATATATATGTAGTCGTCTGCATCTTTTTACCTGCACGAGGCGAGTTCATATGTGGATCAGATTTGTGTATGGAGAGCCACACCCTGATCACATTATCCCTCGACTCTGCAGGTGCCATCATTCAGCCAGCACAGGTCATAATTGCATCAGTTATGAGGAATCCCCCTCAAGCACCCTGCCCTTGAACAACAGCCAATTGTTGTTCATGTAGGCCTGCCGGATGGCAGAGCTGAGTTTTGAACCTACGAGTTTGAAATGTCAGCTCTGGTGTGCTAGCATGTTTTCAAAATGCATATGGGAAAATGTAAAGTTAGACTGTTGCCTTTTTGCACTGGAATAAGGAATTAAAGTACATCTGTAAGTTGCTCTGGATAGGAGCCTACAGTGCCAGAAACAGCACGTCTGCTAAATAGTGTAAATGTAAACATGTATTTTTGTCTGACTGATGCCAGCCGAACACTTGAGATCATTTTTAAGATGCACATCACCACCTGACATGAGAATATAACACAAGGAAAATTGATTGATTTTACTGTTTAGGCAAAGGGGCAGAGGGAAGCTGAGATCCAGACCAAGTTCCCCTACTACTTCCTCTTGTCAGGCCTGTAGGGAGTGACGCTCCACACTGCCCCCAGACTCTACTGTTTTCCCAGGCCTTGTTCTCACAGTGCTTTGGTTTATTTTTAGTCAGCACCCTGTTAGACACAGTACATGCTTTTCTAGGAGCATGAGGCCATGGTGTATTGACCTCCTCTTGAACTTTATGACAGCATCACCATGTACGCAAGTGTAAAAACATCTTGTACCATCACTTACTACTGACCATTAGTTTCCTCTTCAAATGTCTGAGTGCCAAAATAACAAGCTGCAATTCTGTGCTTATAAATGTGTAAATGTCTCTTCTGTTATTTATTAGGATGGGAACAAAGCACTTTAGGGATTCAAAAGCTAGATTTGATGATTTTTCTCTTAGTCCTGTTCCAGTCCTTTCACCCATTTTATGTTCTGCAGACGTAATGGATGAAGATAAACAGCCACAGCAAGATTAAGCATTATGCTTTTTAGCACTTGTAACATTTCTAATAGTCATCTGACATCACGCACCATTGATGTAATCACTGGACTGTTCATACGCCTTGCTTTCTACGCTAATTGTCTCAGACAGCCTCTCTCCCATGTTTATATCTGCCTGTAGCAGTAATATACATTGATAAGCCATAATGTTAAAACCACCTCCTTTTTTCTACACTCAGTGTCTATTTTATCAGCTCCACTTCCCATATAGAAGTACTTTGCAGTTCTACAATTAATTTTTCAACTTTTTTAAGCTTGCTTTCACCCTGTTCCTCAATGGTTAGGACCCCCACAGGACCACCACAGAGCAGGTATTATTTAGGTGGTGGACGATTCTCAGCACTGCATGGTGGTGGTGTGTTAGTGTGTGTTGAGCTGGTATGAGTGGATCAGACACAGCAGCGCTGCTGGAGTTTTTAAATACCACTCACTGTCCACTCTTTTAGACGCTCCTACCTAGTTGGTCCACCTTGTAGATGTAAAGTCAGAGACGATCGCTCATCTATTGCTGCTGTTTGAGTTGGTCATCTTCTAGACCTTCACCAGTGGTCATAGGACGCTGCCCACGGGGCGCTGTTGGCTGGATGTTTTTGGTTGGTGGACTATTCTCAGGTCAGCAGTGACAGTTTAAAAACTCCAGCAGCGATGCTGTGTCTGATCCACTCATACCAGCACAACACACACTAACACACCACCATCATGTCAGTGTCACTGCAGGGCTGAGAATGATCCACCACCCAAATAATACCTACTCTGTGGTGGTTCTTTGGGGTCCTGACCATTGAAGAACAGGGTGAAAAGAGGCTAAGTATGCAGTGCTTCTATATGGTAAGTGGAGCTGATAAAATGGACAGTGAATGTAAAAACAAGGAGGTGTTTTAATGTTATGGCTGATCAGTGTATGTTTACTCTACATGAAAAGCAATGTCAGGCCCCCAGTTCTTTTCCCTGTATGATTATTTTATTTCCTAAAAATAAAAGTTAACTTTGTGAAACAGGAAAAAGAGAAATGTATGTTACATGCTGCAAAATAAATATATATAGACCCATTTTTAATTCAGCTTCTTTTCTGGAAAATTGGATGTCAGAGGGGGCGTGTGTCAGTTGCGAAGCTCCTCAGTCAGCAGTGGAGGATAGTATCGGTAGAGGTGAAGCGTAACACAATCAGGGTAATTGGATATGACTAGATTAGGGGAGAATTGGGGGGGGGTCGGAGGAGAAAAACCTCGAAGCCCACGTTCATCTCGAAGACGAGTTCGTCCAGAATCAGCTACTTATCACAAATCGACTGACTTGATTTTGTTAACTTCTCATCCATTCCTGCAGCATCAATGCATTTGCCCGTAGAAGCTGAGCATGGAATGTTTTTTTTCATTGCTTCGAAACTCGCCGATCATTGGATAAATGCCACGATTTTGTCCCGCCCCCGGACGCTGAGCGTCTCTGGTGGTGAATGGAGCTGTGGGCGGGTCTGGACGCTGAGCTTCTGCAAGATGATTGGAGGATCAGTCGAAAGGCTGAATCCCGTTTTGATTGACAGCTATTTTGAGATCTACACCATCACTGGGAGCTTCAGTCCCATCGCAGATTTTCAGGCCATTTTCTTGAAAAGGAACGGAGGGCAGAATTTATGTATAAATAAATTGGCAAATTTTATGATGTAAGCCGACAATGAGCTTCCCCTCTTTGAAAGACCAGCAGCCACCACTGGTATCTTCAGTTACCAAACTATTAAAACGTGTAAGTAATAGTAAAAGTGATAGTGATAAACATGCATCTGTCCAATTTTTTGAGTCTGTTGCAGGCATTAAATTCTAAATGTGCTTATATTTTAAAATACAATTAAGTTGGTCTGTGAAATCAATAAAAAAATTGTCAGCTAAATAAAGGTTTAAGAGAATGAACACATCACAGATGTTTTATTACAATAATATTCCTACTTCTCTAGTATTCAGTATGAATTTATGTATCTGCCCGTTTGTGTTGCTTAACTGAATTCCTGTACTTCAGGTAATATGAAATATTTTCCTAGAGTGCCTGCACAAACGTTTTATCCCGTAATCCGAATGGATAGATGTATCATGTGGATTTATTCTTCTTGTTTACCTCTTGCCTAAGCCATAATTTTGGTGCTCTCCATACTGAGGCAGCTGGTTTCGATGTGGTGTTGAACAGCAGTTGTAATGTCTAGCTGTTATTAGGGTTCAGTACTTGGCCTGGGCCACTCAAGGAAACGTTTAAAAGGGGGAAAAAAGATTTTCCCTTGTTTTTTTTTCTTTTGAAAATGGTGCAGCTTGTAATATTGAAGATTCCTCTGTAATGTGTCTTATTTATTTTCCCATGCTAACAAGTGTCATCAGAGTATAAGTATAATTTTCTTCAGGATTAATAAAGTATCTATCTCTATCTATCTATCTATCTATCTATCTATCTATCTATCTATCTATCTATCTATCTATCTATCTATCTATCTATCTATCTATCTGTGTCTGTCTATATATCTATCTGTCTATCTATCTGTCTATCTATCTGCCTATCTGTCTGTCTGTCTGTCTATCTATATATCTGTCTGTCTATCTGTCTATCTATCTATCTGTCTATTTGTATGTATGTCTGTCTATCTGTCTATCTATATATATATATATCTGTCTGTCTATCTATATATCTGTCTGTCTGTCTATCTATATGTCTGTCTATATATCTATCTATCTATCTATCTCTGTCTGTCTATATATCTATTTATCTATCTGTCTGTCTGTCTATCTGTCTGCCTATCTATCTGTATGTCTGTCTATCTATCTATCTATCTATCTATCTATCTATCTATCTATCTATCTATCTATCTATCTATCTATCTATCTATCTGTCTGTCTATCTAATTATTTATCTGTCTGTCTATCTGTTTGTCTATCTACCTGCTACTATATTTTACTGTAGTAATGTATCTTGCTGGAATTGTATCAAGTGAAGATGTTTTATTAATGAAACACCTTGGATTTGGTTAAGTTCATTTCTAACCACTGACATCAGACTCACAGTTTTAGGTTAGTGGAGTTTCTCCACAACACACTCGTCAAACCATGTCTTTTTGGATCTTGTTTTGTGCACAGTGGGTGTGACAAAAACAAATAAAAAATTAGAACATACAGTATTTTTGGCCAACTAGTACGAGGATTCTTCAAAAAGTTTCAGCACTTATTTATATAATATTATATTATAACTCTATTTATTAAGAAAAACAAAAACAAATTACATCACTTTTCTACATAGTTACCATCCAATGCATTTTTCCCAGTGTCAAACCAACTTTTTAATGCCATCAGCAAAAAAAATTTTGGGTTGAGTGTGTAGCCACTGATGCACCGCTGCTTTCACATCATCATCACATAAAAATCTTCTTCCCCTTAAAGCTTCTTTGAGCATCCAAAAAGGTGGAAATCAGATGGCGCTAAATCCGGACTATAAGCTCTCTCTCAGTCTCTCAGACACGACCAATTACTACTCCTCCTGCCCTCACCGTTACCAACAAAAATATACAAGTGTGGAAACTTTTTGAAGATCCTTCGTATATTTTGTCTGATTCCTTATAATGAAGTGTATGTAGTGCCTTTTGGATGGTATTGTATTCTGCTAAATAAATACAGGCTGTATACAGACTCTGTAAAATAGTTAAAAGCAAAGAGAGGTGACAGGGAAGGGTAGTTAAAGTTGAACGGTGAAGGTACTGGACTGGTAATTAAAAGGTCATTAGTTCAAGACCTGCCACTGCCAGGTTGCCAGTATTGGTCACTGGCACAAGGCCCCTAACCCTTAATTACTTGCATTGCACATCTGCAAGTCACTTCAAATAAAAGTGTCTGCAAGTATAAAGGGAATCTTTATCTGTTCAACGTTACAATGCATTCTACCTGCCATTCATGTATAAATACTGGAATTTAATTGTGTTTGAGATGTACAATATATGACCGAAAGTATTCGGACACCTGACCACGAGCTTGCTGGACAAGCCATTTTAACAACAAATGGTATTAAAATAGAGTGACCTGTATGTGATCTCTTCAGCTATAAAAACAGCCACTCTTCTGATAAGTCTTCTCACAAGACTTTGAAGTATGTCTATGACAATTTGTGCCCATTCAGTCAAACAAGCATAAGTATGGCTGGGCACTGATGTTGGTCAAGAAAGCCTCAATTGATGTTCCAGTTAATTCCAAAGCTGTTTAATGGGGCTGAGGTCAGGCCACTAAAGTTTTTTAAGCCAAGCTTTTCTTCATGTCTTTATAGACCTTGTTTTGTGCACAGGAGAACAGTAATGCTGCAACAGAAATGGGCCTTCCCTAAACTTTTGCTGCAAAGTTGGAAGCATACATTGTCCTTTATATAATTGATTTATTACACCTGTTAGCAATTGTCTTAGTACTTTTGTCCATGTGGGGTTGCTTTCAATAGAAAGGACTAAATTTGGCTTTTGAGTTTCATAACTGTCAGCTTTTTGCTGTTCCATTGTAAAGCTGTATTTGAGAATTTGTAAATGGGGTCAGAAAGATTGCAGCAGTTGATATCTTGTGGACTGTTTTGTTTGTTTCCCTCTTCAGTTCTGCAGCTCAGACTCCAGCAGAGACGCACTCGGGAACAGCTTGTGGACCAGGGCATTATGCCACGTGAGTATGCATGTGAATATTAAATACACTGCTCTCAAATTTTATGTTGCAAAAATGTTTATTCTTAAACCTTTATTTAAATACACCAGGTTACTGTAGTATACTGTAGTAGTTTTTAGTACAATTGTTTCATTAAAAAAAGTTCAATAGGGCTCCTCAATTGGTGCAGTGATAAAGTACGCTTGCCAACCACTGCTAAAATTCAAATCTCAGTGGTGCTTTTGGTCGATCGGGCATGATGGGCTAATGTTTCAAGGAGGCAACGGAATATGCAGTTGTCAGTGCACTCTCAGTGCTGGTCCCAGGCATGAATAAAGTTAAAGAGAGTTGCTTCAGGAGAGGCATCTGGTGTAAAAACTGTGCCAAATCAGATATGCGAAACAGAATGATCCACAATGGCAACCCCTTAAAATACTGGAGCTGCTGAAAAGTTCCACAATTAGTAAAAACGTTTGATCTAGCACAGATAATAACTTTCTTGCATTTGTTGTTCTTTACTAAGCCCTTAATCCTTGTCAGAAGTCTAAACCCATCCTAAAACACTAGGTGCAAGGTCAGAACACACTCACAGGGTGCCAATTTATCACAGTGCTTGCACATTTACTTACTTACACAAATGAGCCAAAACATTAGAACCACACGCCTTCTATGTTGTCAAAACAGCTCTGACCCGTCTATATATGGACTACACAAGACATCTGAAGGTATGTCTGGGGTATATGGTACCAAAACGTTGCCATCAAGTCCTTCAACTTTGTATGTTGAGGGTTGGATCGTCTCACAGTGCATCCTGGTGCCAGCATATCTGTGGGTAGACGATGCTCAGCCGTGCACATGATCTTGGAGAAAACAGGATTCGTTGGACCTTTTGACGTTCAGGTCCGATGTCCAAGTTAAAATGGGCACTTTATAATTTAACAGCCCCATAGACAAATGGGTTTGATGCACTGTGTTATTACACATTTAATTCATCACTATTAAAAGATGTGAGCATTGCTGTTTCAGAGATACTTCCAACAAAGATTTGCCCCTTAGTAACTCAGGTCTTTATACCTGATTGTTTTGTCTGTATTAACAACAGGTGTACTACAAGTACCTACCATCAGCCCACATGATTGTCACATGCACAGTTATTATAAAATAGGCATTGCTACACACTTTTTGGGGGGCGGTGGCTAAGTGGGTAGCACTGCCGCCTCACAGCAAGAAGGTCCTGGGTTCGATCCCCAGGTTGGGCGGTCTGGGTTCTTTCTGTGTGGAGTTTGCATGTTCTCCTCGTGTCTGCGTGGGTTTCATCCGGGTGCTCCGGTTTCCTCCCACAGTCCAAAGACATGCAAGTGAGGTGAATTGGAGATACTAAATTGTCCATTACTGAGTTTGATATAACCTTGTGTGAACTGATGAACCTTGTGTAATGAGTAACTACCGTTCCTGTCATGAATGTAACCAAAGTGTAAAACATGACGTTAAAATCCTAATAAACAAACAAACAAACACACTTTTTGGAGGTGGTCTTAATGTTGTGGCTCATCAGTGTATGACTAGGGTTAAGTTACCTTCTATAAATTTTTTGGGGGGATGGCAGGATGGCGGGATGAAAACACACAGACACAAAGCAATGATCAAACCCAGTACCTCCTATATTATCATTATTATTATTAGTAGTAGTGGTAGTATTGAGCATTTTTATAGTTTAAATTTCTATACACATATTCTGGTTATTTTAAATTCGGTTTGAGTGACCTGCACTATATTTTAGAACTATATATAAAAACGCAGAGCGTAAGAACAGTGGTCTGATTTCTGGCTCTTCATGACTTTGACTATGGTTTTGTTGTTAAAACTCCCCCCTGCAGATTAGTAGGACAATAGAATAACTTTGACTTGTTCAGTTATTCTGCTTGTAGTTACATTTAGATGGTAAAATAAGCAATCAAATCACTTGATACCAGGAACACTTCAAAGTTGCATTTAGGTACTTCTCTTGTAACGGGCGTTTGGCAGTTGATGTAGCAGAAATGGGACGCTCGCTTAGTGGGATGACTAATACAAAGCCACAAAAAACGTCTTCAAAGCTTCATGGTTTCTGTGATGAATGGGTAAAAGTCACATCCTGTTCACCCTACAGGCACGTGCATTGTAAAAATCAGTTAGGCAACTAGATGTGTAATAAAATTTATACTGACTAGTTTGTTATGCAGGTAACATCAGTCTGTGGTTTACCGTCTTCAGACCAACTGAACACACTTATTAGAGATTCCGTAAACATCTGTCCATAAAATGGCAAAAGTACAGAGGAATTTAACGGCATTGTTTGATGTTTGATTTGATGTATTTCTCTGTTTAGCATTGAAGACACCTGCTGCCTTTCATGAGCAGATCAGAAGCCTGGAGAGAGCCAGGGTGAGACCCTCACAGATGGATTCTAAATCTTTTTTAAAGAGCAGAAAGTACATTTGTGTTTATTTAAGTGATTGTTTTAACTGTAGTTTGTCAATGGATTATGGAAAGTGATGCTGATTGAGTAATTTGGTTTTATTTTTGTGTTTCGCTTTTGCCAGACTGAGAATTTTCTTAAGCACAAGATTCGCAGTAGACCTGAACGTGCAGAACTGATCCGCATGCATATTCTCCAAGGTAAAAACACTCATCTGGGTTTAAAGATTTTCTCTGAATATTTACACTGATCAGCCATAACATTAAAACCACCTCCTTGTTTCTACATTCACTGTCTATTATGTCAGTCCATTTTGTAGTCTACAATTACTGACTGTAGTCCATCTGTTTATCTGCATGCTTTGTTAGCCCCCTTTTGATGCTGTTCTTCAATGGTCAGGACTCTCACAGGACCACCACAGAGTAGGTATTATTTGGGTGGTGGATCATTCTCAGCACTGCAGTGACACTGACATGGTGGTGGTGTGTTAGTGTGTGTTGTGCTGGTATGAGTGGATCAGACACAGCAGCACTGATGGAGTTTTTAAACACCTCACTGTCACTGCTGGACTGAGAATAGTCCACCAACCAAAAATATCCAGCCAACAGCGCCCTGTGGGCAGCGTCCTGTGACCACTGATGTAGGTCTAGAACAGGGGTATTCAACTAAAATTTAAAGAGGTCCAGTTAGAGAAAATTTCTTGAAGCAAAGGTCCGGAATGTTTAACTATATACAGTATATACTGTATATATATATATATATATATATATATATATATATATATATATATATATATATATATATACAGTGTATCACAAAAGTGAGTACACCCCTCACATTTCTGCAGATATTTAAGTATATCTTTTCATGGGACAACACTGACAAAATGACACTTTGACACAATGAAAAGTAGTCTGTGTGCAGCTTATATAACAGTGTATATTTATTCTTCCCTCAAAATAACTCAATATACAGCCATTAATGTCTAAACCACCGGCAACAAAAGTGAGTACACCCCTTAGTGAAAGTTCCTGAAGTGTCAATATTTTGTGTGGCCACCATTATTTCCCAGAACTGCCTTAACTCTCCTGGGCATGGAGTTTACCAGAGCTTCACAGGTTGCCACTGGAATGCTTTTCCACTCCTCCATGACGACATCACGGAGCTGGCGGATATTCGAGACTTTGCGCTCCTCCACCTTCCGCTTGAGGATGCCCCAAAGATGTTCTATTGGGTTTAGGTCTGGAGACATGCTTGGCCAGTCCATCACCTTTACCCTCAGCCTCTTCAATAAAGCAGTGGTCGTCTTAGAGGTGTGTTTGGGGTCATTATCATGCTGGAACACTGCCCTGCGACCCAGTTTCCGGAGGGAGGGGATCATGCTCTGCTTCAGTATTTCACAGTACATATTGGAGTTCATGTGTCCCTCAATGAAATGTAACTCCCCAACACCTGCTGCACTCATGCAGCCCCAGACCATGGCATTCCCACCACCATGCTTGACTGTAGGCATGACACACTTATCTTTGTACTCATCACCTGATTGCCGCCACACATGCTTGAGACCATCTGAACCAAACAAATTAATCTTGGTCTCATCAGACCATAGGACATGGTTCCAGTAATCCATGTCCTTTGTTGACATGTCTTCAGCAAACTGTTTGTGGGCTTTCTTGTGTAGAGACTTCAGAAGAGGCTTCCTTCTGGGGTGACGGCCATGCAGACCAATTTGATGTAGTGTGCGGCGTATGGTCTGAGCACTGACAGGCTGACCCCCCACCTTTTCAATCTCTGCAGCAATGCTGACAGCACTCCTGCGCCTATCTTTCAAAGACAGCAGTTGGATGTGACGCTGAGCACGTGCACTCAGCTTCTTTGGACGACCAACGCGAGGTCTGTTCTGAGTGGACCCTGCTCTTTTAAAACGCTGGATGATCTTGGCCACTGTGCTGCAGCTCAGTTTCAGGGTGTTGGCAATCTTCTTGTAGCCTTGGCCATCTTCATGTAGCGCAACAATTCGTCTTTTAAGATCCTCAGAGAGTTCTTTGCCATGAGGTGCCATGTTGGAACTTTCAGTGACCAGTATGAGAGAGTGTGAGAGCTGTACTACTAAATTGAACACACCTGCTCCCTATGCACACCTGAGACCTAGTAACACTAACAAGTCGCATGACATTTTGGAGGGAAAATGAAAAGCAGTGCTCAATTTGGACATTTAGGGGTGTAGTCTCTTAGGGGTGTACTCACTTTTGTTGCCGGTGGTTTAGACATTAATGGCTGTATATTGAGTTATTTTGAGGGAAGAATAAATTTACACTGTTATATAAGCTGCACACAGACTACTTTTCATTGTGTCAAAGTGTCATTTTGTCAGTGTTGTCCCATGAAAAGATATACTTAAATATCTGCAGAAATGTGAGGGGTGTACTCACTTTTGTGATACACTGTATATATATATATATTAGGGCTGTCAAACGATTAAAAATTTTAATCGCGATTAATCTCAGAATTTCATATAGTTAATCGCGATTAATCGCATTTAAAAAAATCTGTGTAAATGTTATAGAAAACAAGGATTTTTAAGTGAAATGTTACAATTACAATGGTGAACACATTTTATGCTAAATGTACTAATGTTAAAAACTGCTGGGACAAGAGAAAACTGTAAGGGAGTTTTATTCACTCACATACTAGGCAGTAATACTATCCAGTGGTTTAATGGACGTTTCTACACGAACTGAGTGTGTTTAGACTAGGGTGGCCAGATTCATAGTAACAAAAAGGAGGACATTACACCCCAAAAAGCCGGACATCTTATTAGGAACAGGGGGACATGCTACTGCAACACACAGAATGAATCCAGAACCCATATAACAGTTTTTGACCAATTTAAGCAAGAATTATATAACAAATGACTGTTTTACTCACTAAATGTTGTGTCTTTTCATATTTAGGTCCGTTCATCGCTGCCTCAAAAGTTTACTTTTTGGCATTTTCACCGCGTTCCTGATCATGAGAGCTGAGTGATTGACTCAGGTAGCGCGGTGTTTACAAAACAGAGAGGGCGGGCGAAATTCAACCACCCAATCACAGAAAAGCATTTAGAGGGCGGACCTTCTCCGATTGGCCAGTGGTAGCTCTATAAGGAGTCAAATGAGGCTGTTAAACCAATGAAATACAAAGCATTTGTTTCGACATGTACCTGAGCCAATGGTAAATAATATTGATCAAAAATGAAACCAGTTCACTCCAAAAGGAGGATTTTTAAGTGTCCGTCCTAGCGTTACGTGAATGGAGGACTGGCAGCTTCTTTATTATGCAAGTGCATCACTACCACGCTCGGTAACATTATGTTAACAAACCGCAAATAAAAAACGGTGGCAAGTCCGACATTAAAACGTTTGTTCTACCAGTCAAGTCTCAACATGAACTAGAATTTGCGTTAACGGCACTAATTTTTATAATCGCGTTAAATTGAGATTGCGTTAATGCGTTATTATCGCGTTAACTTCGACAGCCCTAATATATATATATATATACTGTATATATATATATATATATATATATATAAGCGCGACTTACACAATGAGCAACTGAGGGGCACAAAGGGGCACAATGAGCACAAAGGGCCTTGCTCAGGGACCCAACAGTGGCAACTTGGTGGTGGCGGGGCTTGAACCAGCAACCTTCTGTTTACTGGTCCAGTACCTTAACCACTGAGCTATCTATATTTTGTATATATAAGTAGCCTAGTAGTTGTATCAACATCTGCATGTAATCAATAACTGACTGTCAAATCAGATGTCTGTTTGTTTATTAGGATTTTAACGTCATGTTTTACACTTTGGTTACATTCATGACAGGAACGGTAGTTACTCATTACACAAGATTCATCAGGTCACAAGTTTATATCGAACACAGTCATGGACAATTTAGTGTCTCCAATTCACCTCACTTGCACGTCTTTGTACTGTGGGAGGAAACCGGAGCTCCCAAAGTAAACCCACACAGACACGGGGAGAACATGCAAACTCCACACAGAGAGGACCCGGGCCGCCCCACCTTATCAAACCTTTCTCTTATCAAATTAAGAGAAAATAAAAATAAATTGTGCTCCAGTGGGAAGTAAGAACAGAGATGAGTCTCTCCATCACGGATTAAATGCTGTATTTTCGATGTACACGTTTCTTTTTTGGAGAGCGCCATTTGTCTCCTGTCTCACTCGTCTTTTTCTCAACTTTCTCCTGCACAGTCGTCTGTATCTCTCCCTTCGTTTTTTGTACGTTCGCTATCTTTCTTTTTCTTTCCACCGTCTTTTCACATGTAACTCGCCTCTAACTCTCTCATCTGTCTGCACTGTAGAGTCGCAGTGTTTACCGGCTGGAATGCACAGACTTGATTGGCTGAGTGGTGTCACGTGATTGGTCTGTGCGTTTTCTCATCCGCTAAACCGCTACCGTAAAGACTACAAAAGCTGCGCCGGTTAAAATAGAAGCGCTCCATCAGGTTTCAAATAACTTTCTGTTTTGGCTGTAGGTCCAGGTCCGTATGGGACAGCTTCTGGGTCCGGACCCGGACTGCGGTCCGCCTGTTAGTGACCTCTGGTCTAGAAGATGACCAACTCAAACAGCAGCAATAGATGAGCGATCGTCTCTGACTTTACATCTACAAGGTGGACCAACTAGGTAGGAGTGTCTAATAGAGTGGACAGTAAGTGGACACGGTATTTAAAAACTCCAGCAGCGCTGCTGTGTCTGATCCACTCTGATGTCACTGCAGTGCTGAGAATGATCCACCACCTAAATTATACCTGCTCCGTCGTGGTCCTGTGGTGGTCCTGACCATTGAAGAACAGAGTGAAAGCAGGCTAAACAAGTATGTAGAGAAATAGATAGACTACAGTCAGTAATTGTAGAACTTCAAAGTGCTTCTACGTATATGGTAAGTGGAGTTGATAAAATGGACAATGTGTGTAGAAACAAGGAGGTGGTTTTAATGTTATGGCTGATCGGTGTAATTGTTGACCTTCAATTCTAAAGAATTATTGGGTATCACAGTGGTAAAATACACAGATCCAGGGTTCAAATCTCAAAGGTGCTATGAGCCAGTTGGGCATATACACAAGTGTGATTGGCTGTGTTGTACCACCACTTTATCTCGTTCGTGGTGGGTCTAATTTCCCTGGAAACACTGGGTGCAATGCAGTAACAGGATGCCAATCCATTGCATCGCCACAGCCACCCCACCTTAGACACAGCCAATGACCACATGACCGGTCGATAGCACTGATGGGGATTTGTATCCTGAATCCTAGTGGTAGTAGGCTTGTGCCTCCCCAGGTACCCTACTGCCATAATCTGCTTCGTATTGATCACATAGCTCTTTGTTTTAGAGACCCAGGCTGAGCCCTCATTGCAGGCCACGCAGATGAAGCTCAAAAGGGCTCGACTGGCCGATGACCTCAATGAGAAGATCGCACATCGACCTGGTCCGATGGAACTTGTGGAGAAAAACATCTTACCTGTAGACTCCAGTGTGAAGAAAGCCATAACTGGTAAATTATTTTTAAATGAATATAGCTAGTTTACTGAATATGTTCTCTTTGTCCAAGTACCAAATATGGCTTTGATATGGCTTTGTGTTTCGTCACAGTAAGTGACACAAACCACCAAAAGACCCAGGATGTGTATAACTTTGATGAGGACAGCAGTGAAGCTTTGGCCCCAGACGATCCAGGCAGTCAGGAATCCCAGTGCTCAGTTCCTTCACCCAGAGAAGCCAGACTACCAGAGTTCTCATCTGCTACTCCAACCAGTTGTCCAACCACTGCCTCCAACTTACAGGTGAAACATTATATTAATGCCTGTGGTTTTGGAATAGGATGTACAAAAACTTAATGGTCAGTTGTCCATGTTTAGCCATGTAAAGCTACTATGATTGAGGGTAGATGGTGACCCATTTAAAAGTACATAAAACAGTGTCTTTTCCCAAAGTCTAAAGGTCCTTGTCCTGTAATTTGGAAGAAGATACTTTTTTTCTTGCTTAACAATCTACAGGTGCATCAGCACTTAGGTGGCGCAGCGGCAAAACACACGTTAGCACACCAGAGCTGACATTTCGAATTCGTTCGTTCAAAAGTCAGCTCTGCCATCTGGTAGGCTGGGCGCCTACACGAACAACGATTGGCTGTTGTTCAAGGTCCTTATAACTGATGCAATTACAACCTGCATTACAACCAACTGATGGCGCCTGCACAGAGACGAGGAATAATGTGGACAGGGTGTGTCTCTCCGTACACATAGCTGATCCGCATATAAAAAAACTCGTGCAGGTGAAAAGATGCAGTCGGATACTGCACACGTGTCGGAGGTGGCGTGTGTCAGTCTCGGCTCTCCACAATCAGGGTGGAGGTCATCATCAGTAGAGAGGAAACGTAATGCAATCGGGTAATTGGATATGACTAGACTGGGAAGAAAAATGGGGGGGAAATGCAAAAAACAAAAAATCTACAGGTGCATCTAAAACTTTATTAGTGTTTTTTAACTTTATATACACATATAAAACCAATTAAAATTTGAAAGCTCTTATTTACAAAAATATTTAGACCCTATATTCAACACTCTATAGAAGCCCTTTTTACAGCTGTTATAGCTGCAAGTGTTCTGGAATTCTTGAATACAGTTTTCTTTGCACACCTAGATTTGGGCAGTTTATCCCATTTTTTAAGATTGGATGACTATGATCTTTGAACTGCTATTTTCAGGTCCCGCCACAGATTTTCAATGGGTTTTATGTCTGGGCTTTGGGTTCTGGACCAAAATGTATTAATTTGTCAGCTAACAGGTCACATTGTTTCATACACTTGAACTGTTTTATTGTTGAGGTAGTCCTGCCTGATATTCTTTTATTGTAGATAGTCCTCTGTGCTAGACTTTTTAATATTGGTCTTGTCTTGATATTTGTTGGCATGGGTCTTGATCTTGAATACAACCCTGCTAATCAGTTTGCAATGGACCACTTCCCTCTTCTCTTCCCCACTGAAACATACAAAGCGACTGGATCCAGTCTATATGATGTCAGTGGTTCCATACAGCTCTGTGTAGATGGTCAGCAATTCGTTACCGCTTTTGGATGCATTTCTGTGTTTCTGGCTCCCTTTCAGTCTGCACTGTCTGTATTGTATTGTTAAAAAGATAAATTTACTCTAGCTCATCCTCCCTTGTGTTTGAAGTCTAACAGCCATGTGGTTTCTGTCTATCTCAGGCCTGTCCACCTACGAGCCAGAGCTCAGACTTGCTCAGTCAAACATCAGCGGAGGATCAAGCGAACACTCAGCCCAAAACGTCTTCTCAGACAGTCACCTCTGCTCCCCACATAAAACAAGGCCATACCCTTGTGAAGGTGAGCAACAAGCTGTGCCGATGTCATTTCCTGCCGTTGTTATTTTTTACTTAATCCAGTAAGCAGTGACTCAGCATTGAAACAGCAGTATTTTGTCTGGTTGTCAGACGAAGCTTTTTATAAAACCTAGAAAGGACTCGCTAAGCTTTGAAAGCAGAAAAATGCTTGTTTTGTATGTGTGTGAGATTAATGCTATTTGACACTGTTAAATGCAAATAAATAAAATAATGTATTTTATAATGTATAACCCCAAATCAGAAAAAGTTGGGACAGTATGGAAAATGCAAATAATAAAAATACACAGAGTTTCTTACATTTATTTGACTTTTATTTAATTGCAGACAGGATGAACCTGAGATATTTCATGTTTCATCTGCTCAACTTCATTTATAAATAAACATCCATTCCTGCATTTCAGACCTGCAACACATTCCAAAAAAAGTTGGGACAGGGGCAATTTAGGGCTAGTAATGAGGTGAAAAAACTAAATAATGATGTGATTCCAAACAGGTGATGTCAACAGGTGATTGTAATCATGGTTTGGTACAAAAGCAGCATCCAGGAAAGGCTGAGTCTTTGATGAGCAAAGATGATCAGAGGATCTCCAGTTTGTCAACAAATGTGTGGGAAATTATTGAAATGTTTAAAAACAATGTACCTTAAAGAAAGATTGGAAGGGATTTGCATATCTCTCCCTCTACAGTGCATAATATCATTAAATGATTCAAGGATTCGGGAGCAATTTTAGTGCGTAAAGGCCAAGGGTGCAAGCTTAAGCTGAACGCTTGTGATCTTCAATCACTCAGATGACACTGCATCAAGAACCTCCACTCAACAATAGCTGATATAACCACATGGGTGAGGGATTACTTTGGCAAACCTTTGTCAAGCACTACAATACGGAGTTACATGCACAAATGCCACCTAAAACTTTACTGTGCAAAAAAGAAGCCGACTTCACCAGGCTCGGAGGCATCTATGATGGACCATCACACAGTGAAAATGTGTATTGTGGTCAGATGAATCAGCATTCCAGGTCTTTTTTGGAAAAATGGACACCGTGTGCTCCAGATCAAAGAAAAAAAGGACCATCCAGACTGTTATCAGCAACAAGTCCAAACCCAGGGTCTGTCATGGTCAAAGGGTCTTGGCAAAGGTCATTTACACTTCTGTGATGGCAGCATTAATGCAGAAAAGTACTGGCCTGCAGTCCTGACCTGTCCCCAATAGAGAATGTGTGGAGAATTTTGAAACGAAAAATGCAACAGCGACAACCCCGTACTGTTGCACATCTTAAGACGTGTTTGCAGGAAGAATGGGACAAAATAAAAGCTGAAACACTAAATCACTTGGTCTCCTCGGTGCCAAAACGTCTTTTAAGTGTGGTGAGAAGGAATGGCAACATTACAAAGTGGTAAATGCTTTACTGTCCCAACTTTTTTGGAATGTGTTGCAGGCCTGAAATGCAGGAATGGATGTTTATTAATAAAAGAAATGAAGTCGAGCAGATAAAACATGAAATATCTCAGGTTCATCCTGTCTGCAATCGAATAAAAGTCAAAAGTAAATGTAAAAACTCTATGTTTTTTTTATTATTTGCATTTTCCATACTGTCCCAACTTTTTATGATTTGGGGTTGTAGTCACTGAGAAGCTTCCACTACAAGACTCTCCTTTGGGCTTTGGGTGTGAAATCTGGCAGAAAGTTGCATAGCGTACTCCAAATATTCTTTGATGTGGACTGTTTGGGACAAACCTGTCTTATAGAGTACAAAGTGTGATTGAAAAGTCCCTGGGAGGACATAAAAGGCGGGCAAAATACACACACACAAGGTGACAGTAAACACATGTAGCTTGACATCTTGTTTCTGTCCGAGGCTTCTTAGTCAAAGTAAAGGTCAAAATGAGTCAATAAATACAACAACTGTGAAAACAGCAGCATATGCATCCTGTCGTTGATTGGAGGTCAAATGAAACACTTAACCTTATGATGAAACTTTCCCACAAAGCAAAACCAATGCAATATCTTGTGCACTTATCATAATCCGTACCCTCTAAGTATATTGCACATATTTGCCTTGACAGTTGTCTCTCCATGCTGAATTTAAGCATCTGTGCTGATATAAGTCAGGCTAAAATGATATTATTAAAGCTCGGTAGATTACAGCTCCCTCACTCAGATGCCAGAGCCTTTTTCATGTGTATCCTGTAGCTGAGTGTTTTAATACAATAGGGGTCACGTCCTCCTTCAGGCATCCTGTTTCCCCATCCTGTCATTTTAGGTAGGTGTTGATTCATGGCCAACCTCTTCACAAAAAACCATAGCTTTACTCACAAATCTCTCAATTGAGGCCTGAGGTTCATTGTTGACACTGACAAGCAATCAGTCTTTCTGCGTGTAAATGTGTTTTCAGGTGTGACCCTGCCTAATTCAAACCTGCCTCTCCTCTTACTTCCCTCTGTCATTTCAGCAAAGCCAGCCCAGACTGCCGAGTGAAAAGAGCCGCAGCAAGAAAAACAAAGAGCCCAAGCCCAGGGTGCGAAAGCTTAAATACCACCAGTACATTCCACCGGACCAGAAGCAGGAGCCCAGTGAGGCACCGATGGACTCGGCCTATGCCCGTCTGCTTCAGCAGCAGCAGCAGTTTTTACACCTGCAGATCCTTCAACAACAGCACTTCAATTATCAAGCCATCCTACCAGCACCTCTCAGGTGTGTCCTCACTCTGAGAAATACTGCACTGACGTAAACACTTGCATTTAGCTTCAGTAACAACTTCATCCGTAATAGTTGCTGTGGGTCCAGTGATTATTCAGAAAACTTCAGGCAGGAATACACAGTGGATATAAAACGTCTACATACACCTGTTACAATGCCAGGTTATTGTGATGCAAAAATGAGACCAAGGTGAATCATTTCAAAACTTTTCCACCTTTATTGTAACCTATAATGCCTAAAAGAATTACCAGGCAGCAAGGGTAGCAATTGCAGCAGCAATGAGGAACCCAGTCAATCCCCTCCTTCAGTCACATTGTGGCTGTTGGATGCTCAATTGGGTCAACAGCACAATTGAGATGCTAATAGAGCTGGGCAGTTCCTGAATCACCTGGGTTAATGATTCGAATCTTTTTCATGCAGTAAATCAATTGCAATCAGAATGTCAGTACAAGTGACTCAACTGACTCAGGTAAACCGGATCACATTGCTGAGTGACTCAGATTAACCCGAGTCCATAAAATGAACCGAATTTACCACCACTAGATGCTAACAGCTGAATGCAAAATCATAACTGGTTAGACTAAGTCCCATCAGCAGTTAACTGGTTTGTCTGTGCTGGTTTTCTTTTATCTAAAATAAACTTGGATACATTTTCTGTCAGATTGCAAGAGCATGTCCTGTGCACAGGCTTTTGTTATAGTAGGGATACGCTTTGGGCCATTGGCTTGCTGCTGAGAACTGTTGTCAGAAAGTCTTCTGTCTTTTTGTCTTAAAAGAGCAATGCATGGCCACTCAGGTGGCGCAGCGGTAAAACACGCTAGCACACCAGAGCTGGCTACTGCACACGCGTCAGAGGGGCGTGTGACAGTCTCGCTGTCCGGGGCAGGGGTCAGCTCCAGTGGAGAGAAAGCATAACGCAATTGGGTATCAATTGGACGTGCTAAAATCGAGAGAAAAAGGGAAAATGCATAAGATAGGTGGCGTAGTTGTCCAACATTCTAGCCCACCACCACCACCGAGATTTGAGTTTGTGTCTCAGCTGTGCTGTCAAACTAGCCTGTTGCACGATTGGCTGTGTCTGTAGGGAGGGGAATGGTCAAGCAGGGGTTCCTAACTGTCTTACTACTGCTCATAATGGAATATAAAATCAATTACTGAGATTAAAGCCATTGGATATTTTTGTACCACGTATTTTTGTGAAGTTCACATGATATGTGGCAAAAGCACTTGTGCTGGCTGTGTCATTGTTTTCCTATGGAGTGAGTCAGTGCCGCTTACCCTGCTGGGATGCTTTCTTTAGCATTCCTTGACCCACTGATCTTTTCAAATTGAGACAAACTGTTTATGTGATGTCAGGAGAGATGTACATACATGGCAGGGAAAAGGTGATTCTCACTGTTTCACATCACTTTTTATTTACCTTTAAACAATAAAATACTGTTGGTGACTAGTAAGATATAAAATGGGGTTTGAATTATAGATGCTTACTAAGCCTGGAATCGCTTGGTGTCACTCTGCATCTCTTTAATAAGATTTAATATGCTCTTTAATTAATGAAACAAAAATGTGAAAGCACCTAACACAGCTGCTTTAATGTCCAGTTTAGTTTGTGAATGCCGTAGTTTCACCTATTAGTCTCTTTTTAGTGGACGTGTCAGCGCCTCAGCCTGAGCACGTCAGTTCCTCATATTCTTTTGCACTTTGGCCGGAGTTTATATCAGATGAGCTGCTGCTGTTATTGTCTGAAACACAGCTCGTTGATTGTGACTAATGAGGACACAGGATGTTCCCTTACAACTAACATCTAACCAACATCCTTCTGTGTGTACAGCATGCCTGTGACAGAATCTGAGACGAGCTGTCCTAAAGTAACAACAGGGAACGGCCAAGCCTCTGTTGTAGTGACCCTTTCGAGTGCAGTCCTCGGACACAACAACAGCATGAAGAACGCTAAACCTGGCCCTCTGCCTGCCAACCTGGATGAAATGAAGGTGGGTGATAACAAAAGGGTTTCTTGCGAAACAGATTACACAACAGTGATATGATTAACAATAAGTGTAAGCTTAAGGCCACTGATTAACATCAGATTAATGTTGGCACTCGGGTGGCATAGCAGTCTAGAAATAGTGCACCAAACCTGTTGGAGTTGGCAGTGCCACTGGCCTGGTCAGGTGCTCTACAGAAACAGCTGGCCATATCTAAGGGGCATATCACTTTATTGCTGCCACCAGATAGTGGGTCTGTTTGAAAACCTAGTGAGCTGCCTTGCTGTCTACTGCCTACCTAGGCAGCTGCCTAAGTAGAGAGGATTCTAACAAGTCATTGACTTATTGACACACTACTAACACAGTTAGTCTACTGCCTACTGTCTACTGCCTACCTAGGCAGCTGCCTAAGTAGAGAGGATTCTAATAAGTCATTGACTTATTGACACACATCTGCTAAATGCCGAAAATGTAAATGTAAAATGTAAGTTAGCCTCCGGTCATTCAAACCAATGGGCTGAGATGGCACAACCCGTTAGCATGCCAGCTAACATCTCCCTCTGTGTACCTAAAATGGTTAAACTGTCACTGACAAACCGAATTTGCAAATAAATGACACTTGTGCACCTTTATACAAATGAAAAATGAATGAGAATTTATTTACTTTGTTTGTTGCTCCTCATATTTGTCCTCCATATTTGTGATTTTCTTTAAGAAAAGTTGTGTCGCACTGAATGCTGGGATTGCCTTCACTGCTAAGGAAGCATCGGTTGCTCCCTGGTTATTGAGGCAGTTTATAGCTTCAAAATCAGGCACATCATAAGGCAGCATTTTAAGGCATCTAAGAATTCTAACAGCCTTCTTCTCGGGAGCATGTAGGATGACATAAAATGCTGTCTATGCAGAGAGCTCACTAGGTTTTCGAACAGACAATGTTAGGTATTTATCTCAAATACTGGTCATAGAGTTCCACCTCTGTTGATTCTAGGTGTTGCTGGACCCACTTTGTCCCTGACCAGGATAAAGCAGTCAGTGAAAATGTACATCACATTACAAGTGTATAATATCAGTTATCTAAAATAATTGATAAGCTTCCTCTGTGGCAACAGTTTGAGGAAGGCCTTTTTCAGTTTGTGCATGAAAGGATGGTCCAAACAGATATACTATGATACGTTTGTTGTGGGAGAACTCCAGTGGCCTGGACAGAGCGCTGACCTTAACCCTATTAAATACTATTGAGATTAATTGGAGTGCCAATTGCAAGTCAACTACAACAAGCTCATTGGTGGATGTCCACATACCTTTGATCATATAGTATCATACACCACTTTACAACATTACATAACTTTAAAACCACCTCCTTGTTTCTACACTCACTGTCTATTTTATCAGCTCCACTTACCATATAGAAGCACTTTGTCATTCTACAATTACTGACTGTAGTCCATCTATTTCTCTGCATGCTTTGTTAGTCCCCTTTCACCCTGTTCTTCAATGGTCAGGACTCTTCCAGGACCACCACAGAGCAGGTATTATTTAGGTGGTGGATCATTCTCAGCACTGCAGTGACACTGACATGGTGGTGGTGTGTTAGTGTGTGTTGTGCTGGTATGAGTGGATAAGACACAGCGGCGCTGATGGAGTTTTTAAACACCTCACTGTCACTGCTGGACTGAGAATAGTCCACCAATCAAAAACAGCCAGCCAGCAGCGCCCCGTGGGCAGCGTCCTGTGACCACTGATGAAGGTCTAAAAAATGACCAACTCTAACAGCA
Organism: Trichomycterus rosablanca; assembly: GCF_030014385.1. Lineage (NCBI taxonomy): Eukaryota > Metazoa > Chordata > Actinopteri > Siluriformes > Trichomycteridae > Trichomycterus > Trichomycterus rosablanca. The sequence continues at coordinate 18,221,561 of NC_085989.1, read as the reverse complement.
GCAAAAGATGAGCGATCGTCTCTGACTTTACATCTACAAGGTGGACCAACTAGGTAGGAGTGTCTAATAGAGTGGACAGTGAGTGGACACTGTATTTAAAAACTCCAGCAGCACTACTGTGTCTGATCCACTCATACCAGCACACCACACACTAACACACCACTACCATGTCAGTGTCACTGCAGTGCTGAGAATGATCCACCACCTAAATAATACCTGCTCTGTGGTGGTCCTGACCATTGAAGAACAAGTATGTAGAGAAACAGATGGACTACAGTCAGTAATTGTAGAACTACAAAGTGCTTATATATGGTAAGTGGAGCTGATAAAATGGACAATCAGTGTACAAACAAGGAGGTGGTTTTAATGTTATGGCTGATCAGTGTGTATATGTAAGCTGGTGTTAGTGTCGTTTCATGTAAACTGACATAGAATTGACTCCTTTCAGAAAATGTTTACTAGATGTGGTATGTAAACAAGTAAGGAAACAATGAGCAAGTGCTTGCTTACTTTTTGGTGTAACCAAACATCTAATCATGTGCATGACATTCCACAGGTGGCTGAGCTAAAGCTGGAGCTGAAGCTACGGGGTCTTCCTGTATCTGGCACTAAAACAGACCTTATAGAACGACTCAAGCCCTACCAGAACAACACTCATCAAACCCTGACCAATGATGCTCTTTCACCTTTAGCCAATCTGCATACAGAGAGCGTGAGCATGACCCCGCCTGTGTCTCCTGCGTACTCAGAAGTGTCTAGTTGCACTATGGATGACAGCAGCAACAGCAAAGCAGTGACCATGTCTCCATCTAGCCCGAAATCAGACAAAACCTTATTTCCAGCTGTGGCCTCCGATAAGGACCAGCGTCTCCATGAAAAGGAGCGCCAGATTGAGGAACTCATGCGCAAGCTGGAGCAGGAGCAGCGTCTCGTGGAGAAGCTAAAAAGGCAGCTAGAAGTGGAAAAGAGGCAGCAGCAAGAAACACAGCAGCAGATCGAGCTAGGCCCTCCGGCCAAAATCAAAGAGGAGCATGATGTCTCTTCGAGCTGCAGCTCCACCCTGAAGCAGGAACAGCAGTTCTACGTGGCTTCTCAAAGGGTACAGCCATCCCAGACCATCCTCAGCGCTCAGTCAGGACACCATATCCTGCTCCCCACCACCATCCACCTGCCACAGGTCTTTTTGCACACTGCCCCACTGGTCTTTCTTAATTTACAGTGCTTTTAAAAAGTATCCATCCCCCAACACTTCACTTCCATTTTATCAGCTCCACTTACCATATAGGAGCGCTTTGTAGTTCTACAATTACTGACTGTAGTCCATCTGTTTCTCTGCATGCTTTGTTAGCCCCCTTTCATGCTGTTCTTCAATGGTCAGGACCCCCACAGGACCACCACAGAGTAGGTATTATTTGGGTTGTGGATGATTCTCAGCACTACAGTGACACTGACATGGTGGTGTGTTAGTGTGTGACCTCACTGTCACTGCTGGACTGAGAATAGTCCACCATCAAAAAATTTATCCAGCCAAACAGCGCCCCGTGGGCAGTGTCCTGTGGCCACTGATGAAGGTCTAGAAGATGACCAACTCAAACAGCAGCAATAGATGAGCAATCGTCTCTAACTTTACATCTACAAGATGGACCAACTAGGTAGGAGTGTCTAATAGAGTAGACAGTGAGTGGACACGATATTTAAAAGCTCCAGAAGAGCTGCTGTGTCTGATCCACTCATACCAGCACAACACACACTAACACATCACCACCATGTCAGTGTCACTGCAGTGCTGAGAATGATCCACCACCTAAATAATACCTGCTCTGTGGTGGTCCTGTGGGGGTCCTGATCATTAAAGAACAGGGTGAAAGCAGGCTAAAAAGGTATGCAGAGAAACAGATGGACTACAGTCAGTAATTGTAGAACTACAAAGTGCTTCTGTATGGTAAGTAGAGCTGATAAAATGGACAATGTGTGTAGAAACAAGAAGGTGGTTTTAATGTTATGGCTGTATATTTTCTTCACTTTAAACCACTACAGTGTTGTTTTGGGACTGTGCTTTGGGTCACTGTCTGTCACTGTTGTTATCAAAAGACCATTGTACTGTGCACCACCGATCGGTCCTGACCAAATTGGGTCTGCTGATCAAATTAAGAAGACTGGCATTACCCAAGAAGTGTGGTTGGAGTTTATATATTTTTATCAAGACTGAGCTAAGGTATATTGACTGCCTTTGACTGGCCTTGTATCCTTCCCTACCTCTCCCTACTGGCCTTGTATCCTTCCCTACATGATTAGATCCCTAACTTGTTTGGAATGCTCTTCGTCTTCATCTTGATTTTACCTTGTACAGTCTCTACCATACTAACCATACCTTATCTTAATTAGGTTCATTATTATTGTGATGGTATTTAGCTAGTCTACAAATTTACTACACAAATGGCTATCAGGAAAGCGATTGCACAAAATCAAACTTATTTTTACAATTACAAGCCTTTTTGGGTTGTAAGCGTATGGGGTGTTATTTTTTGGTATAATAAACTGTTTTATAGTTGAACCAGAAAAATCTCACTTTATTATAGTTAAATTGTGCAGTGTAAGGCAATGAAATATGAAAGTAATTTTGAGGCCAAATTAAATTTTTAAGGCTTTGATGTTTACTTGTTATTGTCATCATTTTTAATCTCTGATCTGTTTTTTTTTTTTCTGTTCAGCCACAAACGGTTCTCCAAACCACAGCATCCACCTCTGATCAAAGCGTTGTGCAATCTCAACTTCTGCAGCCGCTGAAAACAGAGACTGCGGCATTCCAGCAGCATGGGAATCAAACTCAAGCTGCACCTCAGGTTTTTAACACCACCCTCAGCATTTCATTTTAGCTTGTTTGTTATACGTTGTCTGTGTACATCACTGATAGAAATGTGAGAATCAGCAGCTCTCGAGTAGAACCCACAGTCTTTCATCTCCATTTAGCCGACCTTATCTTTTGCACTTTCTGCTCACTTCATAAATCCACGTCAGCAATCTCTCAAAGCAACAAGGCCGCTCCAGGTGCTCAGTGAGATGGCTCAAATTCAAGAGTTTAAATAAAAAGTTGCTTTCCTGCTACGTGGTTAGAGTCTCCCACTTGTCATGTTCACTGCCAAGGCGATATCTGCTAATGTCAGCTGTTGACATATAACCATACAGCATCAAATCACAGGTGGTGAACCAGGTGCTAAGTGATGAATAGGAATCACACTTGTTGACCTTTCTGTAGCTTTGCAAGCAAGCCAACACGTGTCATTAGCACCTGGCTTTAAAGCTGCAATAAGCAATGTTTACAACCAAAAAACAACAAAAAATATCTGGAAACGGAACACCCAGAATGACCCAGTTTGTTCTCCATAGTATGGATCTCCTAGCCAAGACAGCTGCCATGTTTTAATAATTTGATGATGATGGGTTTAAGTCATCATTAAAGTAGGTGGTTTCAAGTCAAATTTATTTGCATAGTGCTTTTTACAATAGATACTGTCTTAAAGCAACTTCACAGAATCCAGGACCGACTGACCAAAAACCCCTGTTGAGCAAGTGGAGGTCAACAGTGACAAGGAAAATCTTCCTTAAAATTACAAGAAGAAACCTAAATTTAAATCTAAATGTAAACTAAAAGTTATAATTATCGAAAATAATTAACAAGTGGTTGAAGCTCTTCATTAGTTCTTTCAGTTCTTTCAGTCCAGATTGTGATTAAGTTCGTAGTGAGTTCTGGACATTTTTGGTGCAAACACGCTAGGTTGCCATCATATCTAGCAGGAGCTGCATTGTTGTCACAGCAGTCTCTACTTGCAGGCTTTAACCATAGGTGGGTAAACAGGTTTCTGTTAGAACCACCTTGGGGTAGTAAACAGAAAATGTAGTTAAAAGTTCATTAAGAGTAAAATGTCAGGCCGCTCAGGTGGCGCAGCGGTAAACACACGTTAGCACACCAGAGCTGGGATTTTAGATACAACGTATCCAATCTTAGCTCTGCCATTCGGTTGGACTGGGTGGCTACATGAACAACGTTTGGCTGTTGTTCATTCAATGTGAGGAGCCGGATAGGGATCTTATAACTGATGCAATTACGACCTCTGCTGGCTGATTGATGGCGTCTGCACAGAGTAGAGGAATAATGCTGATCAGGGTGTGGCTCTCCGTACTCAAGGCTGATGGCATGTGAACTCGACTCGTGCGGGTGAAAAAAATGCAGTTGGCTACTGCACGTGTCGGAGGGGGCGTGTGTCAGTTTGCTGTCCTCAGTCAGGGGCAGGGGTCAGCACCAGTAGAGAGGAAGCATAACGCAATTGGGTAAAAATTTGGACGTGCAAAAAATCAGGAGAAAAATTGAGAAAATGCATTTTACAGAAAGTAGCATAAGACTCCAGCACCCCTAGTTATTACAGCATAACTAAAAGGTAGAGCTAACAAGTTACAAAGTCATGAAGGCTTTCACAGGATGTCAGCGCCCACCTCCCCACCGTCATTAAACCTGAGTGATCGGACAAGAGAGGTAGAACGACAGCAACCCAACATCCCTGATCGCCACAAGTGTCTATGATGTAGAACCCCCGTCCTTATTGGCTAATTTTATGCTCCACTGGCATGAAATTGCTTGGAGTGCATACCAAGCAATTGTATAGTTCTGAGCTCACAATTAGTTTAGCTGTTCATTTGATTAAGATGCATTACATTTGCCAAAAAAACAACAACAAATGATTAACCATTTGGAAAAACATTCTGCAGGCTGGTTGGTCAAAATAGATTTTTTAAAAGATATAGGTTCTGTTCTATTTGGTGTAAGTACATCAATAATTACAAATGCTGGTGATTTTGTGATGTTGTGGGGATGCTTTGCTGCTTCAGGGCCTAAGCAATTAATACTACTGCAATTTCATTAAATAACAGATCACTAAGTACACCATAAAATGTTACTGACATTTACACTGTATAACGCAGATTATGTAAATATCCACTTAAATACACTGATGAGACATAACATTATGACCACCTACTTGTTTCTAAAGTCCCTGTCAATTTTATCAGCTCCACTTACCATATAGAAGCACTTTGTAATTCTACAATTACTGACTATAGCCCATCTGTTTCTCTGCATACCTTTTTAGCCTGCTTTCACCCTATTCTTCAATGTTTGTCAATAGGTATTATTAAGGTGGTGGATCATTCTCAGCACTGCAGTGACACTGACATGGTGGTGGTGTGTTAGTGTGTGTTGTGCTGGTATGAGTGGATCAGACACAGCAATGCTGCTGAAATTTTTTAAACACCTCACTGTCACTGCTGGACTGAGAATAGTCCACCAACCAAAAACATCCAGCCAACAGCGCCCCGTGGGCAGCGTCCCGTGACCACTGATGAAAGTCTAGAAGATAACCAACTCAAACAGCAGCAATAGATGAGCGATCGTCTCTGACTTTACATCTACAAGGTGGACCAACTAGGTAGGAGTGTCTAATAGAGTGGACAGTGAGTGGACACAGTATTTAAAAACTCCAGCAGCGCTGCTGTGTCTGATCCACTCATACCAGCACAACACACACTAACACACCACCACCATGTCAGTGTCACTGCACTCTGTAGTGGTCCTGTGGGGGTCCTGACCATTAAAGAAAAGGGTGAAAGCAGGCCAAAGCATGCAGAGAAATAGATGGACTACAGTCAGTAATTGTAGAACTACAAAGTGCTTCTATATGGTAAAGTGGAGCTGATAAAATGGACAGTGAGTGTAGAAACCAGGAGGTGGTCATAATGTTATGGCTGATCAGTGTATACAGTAAAGATTGCTTTACATGACAATAAGCTTATAGGCTGCTGTGTAATGAAGGAACCCCTTAAAAAATCAGCAACTTAAACTGTCTAACATTCGTTGCTAACCTTGTGGACGAATACAGAGCATGACCAGGAGCTTCTTGCTTGCATAGCAGCCTCTAAATCCATACTGATATAAAGCTGGCTGTACTGTAGACAGTGATAACCATTCTCCAGCAGCTTTTAAGTCATGGTGATGGTAGTGATGCAGCAGGTCAGATACAAGGAGCACAGCTTCATGGAACCAGGTGTGATTTATTTTTCTGGTTAGTGTCTGTGTGAAGTAATTGCAGGTTAGGCTTCACGAGTGGGTGTGTGGTGCCCTGTAAGAGATTAAGTGTGTATTTTCACCTTGCACCCAGTGTTTCAGATTAGGTTCCAGACACTTGGAGGCATTTTATGAGCAATCGGAGGTTTAGAATCGAAAGCCTTTAGAGCTAAATAATTCACTTTTTAATTAAGATCTACTCTCTTTTTTCATGTTAGCCTTCATCGCCCGGCCAGACTACCTTAATCCTTCCACCATCTCCATTCAGCAATCATCAAAGCCCCAAGAGTAAAGATCCCCCTCGCTACGAGGAGGCCATCAAACAAACCAGAGCACTTCAGACTACCATGCAGGTAAGGTGCAATTCGGTGATTGCAGAAAATGTCTCTTTGACCTCAGAAGAGTTAGGACTACTGCTATAATTTTCACATTAGTCTGGCGCCACCTACTGAAAAATCAATGAAATTGCAAATGTATCATCTTTTTAGCTTGTACGTGTGATTGAATACCTGATATGTAACATCTGTCTACACCGATCAGCCATAACATTAAAACCACCTCCTTGTTTCTACACTCACTGTCCATTTTATCACCTCCACTTTGTAGTTCTACAATTACTGACTGTAGTCCATACTAGTCTCTACATACTTTTTTTTAACCTGCTTTCACCCTGTTCTTCAATGGTCAGGACCCCCACAGGACCACCACAGAGCAGGTATTATTTAGGTGGTAGATCATACTCAGCACTGCAGTGACACTGACATTGTGGTGGTGTGTTAGTGTGTGTTGTGCTGGTATGAGTGGATCAGACATAGCAGTGTTGCTGGAGTTTTTAAACACATCACTGTCACTGCTGGACTGAGAATAGTCCACCAACCAAAAATATACAGCCAGCAGCACCCCGTGGGCAACGTCTTGTGACCACTGATGAAGGTCTAGAAGTTGACCAACTCAAACAGCAGCAATAGATGAGCGATCGTCTCTGACTTTACGTCTACAAGATGGACCAACTAGGTAGGAGTGTCTAATAGAGTGGACAGTGAGTGGACACGGAATTTAAAAACTCCAGCAGCGCTGCTGTGTCTGATCCACTCATACCAGCACAACACACACTAACACACCATGTCATTGTCACTGCAGTGCTGAGAATGATCCACCACCTAAATAATACCTGCTCTGTGGTGGTCCTGACCATTGAAGAACAGGGTGAAAGCAGGCTAAAAAGGTATGCAGAGAAACACATGGACTACAGTCAGTAATTGTAGAACTACAAAGTGCTTCTGTATGGTAAGTAGAGCTGATGAAAGGGACAGTAAGTGTAGAAACAAGGAGGTGGTTTTAATGTTATGGCTGATCGGTGTATGTTTATATATACATATTTTTAGCTGATGGCATGTAGAAAAGTGATGTAATGTCAGATTCAATTTACTGTAACCCACATGTTATTTTTACTCCTTTTTTTCCCTTCAAGGTCCCTACTGCGACCAGTCAGCACATGGATGATTTGTTTGACGTCCTGATTGAAACAGGAGGTGAGAAAAACATCTGCTTTGAAAGAGTTTAGTAAGCATAGATCAGTCAGCAGATTTTAACTTCATAAATCCTCTTACCCACTTTTTATTTTTCTTACCCTGCCAGAAATTTCACCTTTGATCCGTGAAGAACCTCTGTCCCAGGACAAACGTCTACCTGTGACTGCCAGCGTCACTACTCTCCCTGTCAGCACAGCGTTGTCTCGTCCTCCACCACAGGTCCATGTGGCCCACATGCCCAATTTTGTAGCACTGGCTTCAGACCACCAGCTGGAGAAACTGTTGGAGGGCACGCTGGCACCTGACACTGAGCCCCATGGCCTTCGTCTGATGGAGGAACTGTTGCTGGAGCCACACCACTCGCCCATGGACACCGGTCATCTGAGTTTCTCCCACTCGCCGTTACCCTCGTTGCAAGACACCAACCTGGAGAACATGGAGTGGCTGGAGCTGAACGTGCCAGGAACAACGGGTATCTCCCCACCCGCTGGGGTCTTCTCGTCCGACTTTCTGGACACTCATGATTTGCACTGGAACTAAAAGGAGCAGCAAGGCACAACCTTCTGATATATGAGCTACATCAAATAGATGTTCAGACTTGCGGGAGGAGTTGTCTTAGAGACCTTGTTCGTACCAGTACAGATACAGTGGGTTTGTGAAAACCTTGAACCATAGTTTCATGCCGTGTTTCTTGCTGTACTGTATTATCTACCCCCCTCAGTTTAACACCAGAGGAGTCTGCTGAATCACAAGCAAAACACTCTTACACTCTTGCAATTTTTGCATTCTTTCTCATGGATAACAGTGCACTGCTTGACCCCAGTGCTAATATGTACAAACATCTACAGGGCCAATGTTTAATGCTACAAAGTATTTACTTGGACACGGGTGGCACAGTGGTATATTACACTAACCTACCACCACTGAGATCCAGGTTTGAATATCAGAGGTTCAATCAGCCAGCTTGGCATCTACACCGACTTGATTGGATATACCCCGATCAGCCATAACATTAAAACCACCTCCTTGTTTCTACACTTACTGTCCATTTTATCAGCTCCACTTACCATATAGGAGCACTTTGTAGTTCTACAATTACTGACTGTAGTCCATCTCTGCATGCTTTGTTAGCCCCCTTTCATGCTGTTCCACAATGGTCAGTGGTCAGGATTCTCCCAGGACCACCACAGAGCAGATATTATTTAGGTGGTGGATCATTCTCAGCACTAACTGTCCACTCTATTATCCTACCTAGTTGGTCCACCTTGTAGATGTAAAGTCGGAGACGATCGCTCATCTATTGCTGCTGTTTGAGTTGGTCATATTTGAGATCTTCATCAGTGGTCACAGGACGCTGCCCTCAGGGCGCTGTTGGCTGGATATTTTTGGTTGGTGGACTATTCTCAGTCCAGCAGGGACAGTGAGGTTTTTAAAAACTCCAGCAGCATTGCTGTGTCTGATCCACTCATACCAGCACAACGCACACTAACACACCACCACCATGTCAGTGTCACTACAGTGCTGAGAATGATCCACCACCTAAATAATACATACTCTGTAGTGGTCCTGGAACAGTCCTGACCATTGAAAAACAGCATGAAAGGGGGGTAACAAAGCATGCAGAGAAACAAATGGACTACAGTCAGTAATTGTAGAACTACAAAGTGCTTCTATATGGTAAGTGGAGCTGATAAAGTGGACAGTGAGTGTAGAAACAAGGAGGTGGATTTAATGTTATGGCTGATCAGTGTATCTGAGGAGCAGGGACGACAGAGGCCTTGCAACGGATTGCCGCCCTGTCTAGTGTTTTCCAGTATAACTCACAAGTACCGTTATTTCCATTTACCTTCTGTACAGACATATTACAGTTCATACCTTGCATAAGATTTACTGCATTTAATCTCTTTACACTTACAAAACACAACAGCTTAACTAACATGTAACCTGATCATTTATTTAGTTATCTATAGTTCACATCCATGGTTTAGATAGGTGGCACCTGCTAGTCATTTCCGGGCTGCATAGTGTGAAATGACACCCTAGCTAGTGTACTATGTAGTTCTAAATCAATGCACCTGAGCAGATGTAATCTTGCTGGATTATCATCATTACAACTATTAAAAATAATTGTGATGTAGGATTTACATTAACGTTTTACAGCTCAACTAAACAACATTAGTTTCATGAAGGTTTCAATGAGGAATGTGAGACAGCAGATTTAGTATCGAAGGATCAGCAGGACAGCAGCAGAAATGATTGTACAACATAAGAAATCAATATAATAGATGCAAAGCTTGGGAAAAGAACATGACGAACAAAGTCATTCACTAAAATCTCCACAGATGTAAAATTGTGTACTTCATATTTCAGGGAGACACCAAACTTAGGCAGTAGTTCTCCAAATATTAGCATTGAATACAAAATTATGGCCGCTTGGGTGGCGCAGTGCTAAACTGAGTTAGCCCACTACCACTGGTATCAAGGGTTTAAATCCCTACTGTTGTTATCGGCTAGATGGGTGTCTACATACAGACATACACCGATCAGCCATAACATTAACACCTCCTTGTTTCTACACCCACTGTCCATTTTATCAGCTCCACTTACCATATATAGAATACCATATATAGTTCAATTACAATTGCTGACTGTAGTCCATTTGTTTCTCTGCATGCTTTCTTAGCCTGCTTTCATGCTGTTCTTCAATTGTCAGGACTCTTCCAGGACCACGACAGAGTAGGTATTATTTGGGTGGTAGATCATTCTCAGCACTGCAGTGACACTGACATGGTGGTGGTGTGTTAGTGTGTGTTGTGCTGATATGAGTGGATCAGACACAGCAGCACTACTGGAGTTTTTAAATACTGTGTCCATTCACTGTCCACTCTATTAGACACTCTTACCTTGTTGGTCCACCTTGTAAATGTAAAGTCAGAGACGATCGCTCATCTATTGCTGCTGTTTGAGTTGGTCATCTTCTAGACCTTCATCAGTGGTCACAGGATGCTGCCCATGGGGCGCTGGTGACAGTGAGGTGTTTAAAAACTCCAGCAGCATTGCTGTGTCTTATCCACTCATGCCAGCACAACACACACTAACACACCACCACCATGTCAGTGTCACTGCAGTGCTGAGCATGATCCACCACCTAAATAATACCTGCTCTGTGGTGGTACTGTGGGGACCTGACCATTGAAGAACAGGGTGAAAGCAGGCTAAAAAAGTATGTAGAAAAATAGATGGACTACAGTCAGTAATTGTAGAACTACAAAGTGCTTCTATATGGTAAGTGGAGCTGATAAAATGGACAGTGAGTGTAGAAACAAGGAGGTGGTTTTAATGTTATGGCTGATCAGTGTAATTGGCTTGGTCTGAGGGGGGGGGGTGGCCGACAAGCCGCAATGGATTGGTGCCCTGTCCGGGTTTGTTACTGCATTGCGCCCAAGGACTCCAGGGAACCCAGACCAGCTGCATGAAATATGAAACTGAAATAAAAAAATAATAGGAATTACAATAAATGTTGTCAGCTTTGCTGCTACACACTAAATCAAATGTCATGACTGGCAGAAAAAAAACATAAACCTGCTGGCTCAGGTAGTATGCACAAACTAAATGTAAAATTTTTTGTACTAGTTTTGATGTGGACGGAAGACAAAACATTTCACGTGAATCTGGATTAGTGTGGAAGGGTCCTCTTAGGTTTCACCAGTGGAAAGTATTAAACTGTTTCAGACTGTTGAACCCAGTGCAATGAAAACAAATGTCTATAAGAAACGTCTATTGCAAATGTTGACATTAAGTGTTTCAGCAATATAATTTTTTTTTGTTTCATCTTGGCCCGATTTAACTTGAATTGGTTGCTGGCAGTTTCCATTTTATTCACTAATGACTGATGAATGTGGGTCATAAGTTCCAGTATTGTCAGTGTAGCTTTCAGCTCCTAGTTGCTTTGGCAGCTTTTTTGTATTTAAAAATCCATTTTATAATATTTTAACTATTGCTAGCAAATTTTCAATGGTATGTGAGATACCATTTTTTTTACACTCCCATTCCCATAAGTTTAAACATAAATGGTACATTATTTATGTTGCATTTTATGTAATCATTAAAAAATTTGCTACATTTTTTTGAACAACCTAGCCATTTGGATGGGCACTCTCAGTGCTGGCCCCAAACATGCATACAAAATAAAGGTTACACCAGGAAGGACATCCTGACGTTAACACTGTGCCAAATCAGGTATGCAGACCAGAGTGATCTGCTGTGGCAACCCCTTAATATAAGAGCAGCCTGTATATTTAATAATTGTGTTGATCAACTTGCTAAATTATTTTTAAAAATGTTATACATACACATAAAAATACATCTGTACAAAAATACATGTACAAAATATTCTGTACAAAACTTTGCAAATGACAGTTTGAAGGCCTTAATCTTTGAGATATATGATGACAGCACTAATTAAAACTAAAATTAGGACAAAGTCTATATGTAAAACACTGATATTACTGTATATACACTGATCAGCCATATCATTAAAACCACCTTCTTGTTTCTACACTCAGTCCATTTTATTAGCTCCACCATATAGAAGCACTTTGTAGTTCTACAGTTACTAACTGTAGTCCATTAGTTTCTCTACATGCTTTTTTTAACCTGCTTTCAACCTGTTCTTCAATGGTCAGAACCCCCACAAGACCACCACAAAGCAGGTATTATTTAAGTAGCTCGGCAGTGACAATACCATGGTGGTGGTGTGTTAGTGTGTGTTGTGCTGGTATGAGTGGATCAGACACAGCATCGCTGCTGGAGTTTTTAAATACTGTGTCCACTCACTGTCCACTCTGTTAGACACTTCTACCTAGTTGGTTCACTTTGTAGATGTAAAGTCAGACATGATCAATTATCTATTTCTGCTGTTTGAGTTGGTCATCTTCTAGACCTTCATCAGTGGTCACAGGACGCTGCCCACTGGGCGCTGCTGGCTGGATATTTTTGGTTGATGGACTATTCTCAGTCCAGCAGTAACAGTGAGGTGTTTAAAAACTCCATCAGTGCTGCTGTGTCTGATCCACTTATACCAGCACAACACACACTCACACACCACCACCATGTCAGTGTCACTGCAGTGCTGATAATGATCCACCACCTAAATAATACATACTCTGTAGTGGTCCTGTGGGGGTCCTGACCATTAAAGAACAGCATGAAAGGGGGCTAACAAAACATGCAGAGAAACAGATGGACTACAGTCAGTAATTGTAGAAATACAAAGTGCTTCTATATGGTAAGTGGAACTGATAAAATGGACAGTGAGTGTAAAAACAAGGAGGTGGTTTTAATGTTATGGCTGATCAGTGTATATTACCTTTTATTCATTCATGAACCTACAAGAAAGTACCAACAATTTTACTGGGTCTTTACCCTGGACATAAGTGCATTCACAAAGTATCCCTAGCCAAGAAATAACTGATAAAATACTGCTTAAATTAACATACAGTGTATCACAAAAGTGAGTACACCCCTCACATTTCTGCAGATATTTAAGTATATCTTTTCATGGGACAACACTGACAAAATGACACTTTGACACAATGAAAAGTAGTCTGTGTGCAGCTTATATAACAGTGTAAATTTATTCTTCCCTCAAAATAACTCCATATACAGCCATTAATGTCTAAACCACCGGCAACAAAAGTGAGTACACCCCTTAGTGAAAGTTCCTGAAGTGTCAATATTTTGTGTGGCCACCATTATTTCCCAGAACTGCCTTAACTCTCCTGGGCATGGAGTTTACCAGAGCTTCACAGGTTGCCACTGGAATGCTTTTCCACTCCTCCATGACGACATCACGGAGGTGGCGGATATTCGAGACTTTGCGCTCCTCCACCTTCCGCTTGAGGATGCCCCAAAGATGTTCTATTGGGTTTAGGTCTGGAGACATGCTTGGCCAGTCCATCACCTTTACCCTCAGCCTCTTCAATAAAGCAGTGGTCGTCTTAGAGGTGTGTTTGGGGTCATTATCATGCTGGAACACTGCCCTGCGACCCAGTTTCCGGAGGGAGGGGATCATGCTCTGCTTCAGTATTTCACAGTACATATTGGAGTTCATGTGTCCCTCAATGAAATGTAACTCCCCAACACCTGCTGCACTTATGCAGCCCCAGACCATGGCATTCCCACCACCATGCTTGACTGTAGGCATGACACACTTATCTTTGTACTCCTCACCTGATTGCCGCCACACATGCTTGAGACCATCTGAACCAAACAAATTAATCTTGGTCTCATCAGACCATAGGACATGGTTCCAGTAATCCATGTCCTTTGTTGACATGTCTTCAGCAAACTGTTTGCGGGCTTTCTTGTGTAGAGACTTCAGAAGAGGCTTCCTTCTGGGGTGACAGCCATGCAGACCAATTTGATGTAGTGTGCGGCGTATGGTCTGAGCACTGACAGGCTGACCCCCCACCTTTTCAATCTCTGCAGCAATGCTGACAGCACTCCTGCGCCTATCTTTCAAAGACAGCAGTTGGATGTGACGCTGAGCACGTGCACTCAGCTTCTTTGGACGACCAACGCGAGGTCTGTTCTGAGTGGACCCTGCTCTTTTAAAACGCTGGATGATCTTGGCCACTGTGCTGCAGCTCAGTTTCAGGGTGTTGGCAATCTTCTTGTAGCCTTGGCCATCTTCATGTAGCGCAACAATTTGTCTTTTAAGATCCTCAGAGAGTTCTTTGCCATGAGGTGCCATGTTGGAACTTTCAGTGACCAGTATGAGAGAGTGTGAGAGCTGTACTACTAAATTGAACACACCTGCTCCCTATGCACACCTGAGACCTAGTAACACTAACAAATCACATGACATTTTGGATGGAAAATGACAAGCAGTGCTCAATTTGGACATTTAGGGGTGTTGTCTCTTAGGGGTGTACTCACTTTTGTTGCCGGTGGTTTAGACATTAATGGCTGTATATGGAGTTATTTTGAGGGAAGAATAAATTTACACTGTTATATAAGCTGCACACAGACTACTTTTCATTGTGTCAAAGTGTCATTTTGTCAGTGTTGTCCCATGAAAAGATATACTTAAATATCTGCAGAAATGTGAGGGGTGTACTCACTTTTGTGATACACTGTACATGATTGGGAGTCTAGAAATGTAGAGGTGGGTGACCTCATTTAATACTAATTTATAATCTTTTTAATAGTAAGTAATGTTAGAAACTCCCTGGTTTATATTCTAGTGTCCTTTCTTTTGTCCTGTCCAGCAAATTCAAATGGCCCAAAGTCTTCATTTGCATCACATCTCTTTGATTTTATCCAAGTAATAGACACATTAAGTGGCAACAAACCAAATTCTGACAAAAGCAGTAGTTCTGAATTTAAACATTATTTTCCATTGGCTTGATAGCTGTCTGGGGTTTAGTAACAGAGCTTTAAAGAATATTTATTTCAAATACAGTAGACCCTTGAGTTCCGAACCATTTACCATACGAACATTTTGGATTAACGAGCAATCTTTTTTAATTTAACGTACGAACAAATTTAGGATTACGAACCGAAATTCGCGAAACACGTGACGTCATGAACAAGTTGACTCCAACCGTCTCTCTCTCTATATATATATATATACAGTGAGCGAACATTCGGACAGCGGACGGTGTTTTTTCTGTGTTTTCTTTATATTTTGTAAAATTCTATATTAAAATGGCTTCAAAGAAGGTGCAGAGAAAGCGCAGTGGTGAGAAAATAAAAAAAAGTTATTATTATTTGTTGTTGTATAATTAATCCTGCCAGTAGATGTTTCTGTGTATCAGACAGAGGGGACAGTGAGTGAGAGAGAAGAAGGAAATCGTCTCAGTAAAGTATTCTTTCTTTCGTGCAATTACACCTACAAAATACAACACTATTGAAATAAAGAAGGAAATAATAGAGAAATATGAGAGTTATTGTTGTTTCTGGTAGATACATTTTATATAAAAAGAAGGTAATGTATTATGGTGTATGGTACAGCACACGTACTGTACTGAAATGTGGTGTGTGTTTATGTACAGTACAGTACTACTGTGTATTGTTGTTTATTATTGTTTATTACAGTAATGTCTATTCTATAATTTAAGATTTAAGGGAAATATACTTGTATTTATAACAAAAAAGACCATTTAAGACATTAGAAAGGTTAGGTAAGGGGGTGGTTTGGGAGGTCTGGCACGGATGAATTCTGTTTACATTATTTCTTATGGGAAAAATAGGTTTAACTAACGAACATTTTGACTTGAGAACAGCCGTTTGGAACCAATTAAATTCGTAAGTCAAGGGTCTACTGTAGTGTTTTCTCATGCATAGCCATAAATATCATACAGCCATAAATAATCAACATTTACATTTTTTGAATTAGCAGACGCTTTTATCCAAAGCGACTTACAGTACTGTGACAGTATATTGTCTAAGCAATTGAGGGTTAAGGGCCTTGCTCAAGGGCCAAAAAGTTGCAACCTGGCAGTGATGGAGCTTGAACCAGCGATCTTTCGATTATTAGTTCAGTATAATTTGGTTAGCTATAATTAATCTTAGTTTAGACCTTTCTGCACACAATTAGATCATTGTAACAACATTGTAGACGAATTTGGAACAACAAATTCAAACTGTATTAACCTAAACAAATATATTTTACACTAAATTACTGGAATTTTGAGTCCTGAATGAAAGAGTTCTACAGAGAAACTTGATAGCATCTGAATGTTTCATAACCTTTTATAGAATTATAGCATCCATGTGACCAACACAAAAACGGCTTGAGCCCAGATCAAAGCGTCCAGTCAAAAAGCCAGAGGGATGAGGCTGATCTATTATAAACAGGTTTAGACACTCTTGCATTATGGGGAATTAACAAAAGACTCCAGCACATGATTTAATAAACTAAGGGAGGATCAGAACGCCTCAGCCTAGTGTGATGTATCGTACAAAAGCTAGTACATACTGGAAAATGAACGCTTCAGCTCTTGTAGATGATCTTTGTATTTACATTTTGTAGATTGTAATACCAAATATTTCAGCATGGTGTAAATATTAGCATTTTCTAAAGCAGTGGCACGCCTGTGCATTTGTAAATAACACATTGAGTTAACTTTGTATTTTCTTTATTGTACATACAGTATTTTGTGTTTGTGTACTGGCCGTCTGAATAAACTATTTTTATTCCTTTTGAGAATACTCACAGTTTGTTTTTATAATAGAAATTAACTTTATTACACATTTACAATATCTTACAAGTCCGTCTTTAAGCCCAACCATACATAAACAGGGTAAACTTGCCATATAATCTTATGTACGTATATTGAGGAACCCTGCTGGTGGCATCCTGTACTGCATGGCCACTACTTAGTAAAAAGTGATCATCTGTTATGCACACGATTCCAAAAATGGAGGGTGAACCAAGCATACCAAGAGCACATTAATCCCCGGAGAGCATATGACCTATGAAGTCATGTCTACAACTTAACCATCTCGTTCTCAAGCGTTACTAAGACACAGCCTTGCATTATATTTATTTAAACTGGATGTCACCAGCAGGGATCTGTCAATATATAGTAGTTTAACATAATTTAATGTCCATTTTATCAGCTCCACTTACCATATAGAAGCAATTTGTAGTTCTACAATTACTGACTGCAGTCCATCTATTTCTTTACATATCTTTTTAGCCTGCTTTCACCCTGTTCTTCAATGGTCAGGACCACCAGAGCAGGTATTATTTAGGTGGTGGATGATTCTCAGCACTGCAGTGACACTGACATGGTGGTGGTGTGTTAGTGTGTGTTGTGCTGGTATGAGTGGATAAGACACAGCAGCGCTGCTGGAGTTTTAAAATACCGCGTCCACTCACTGTCCACTCTATTAGACACTCCTACCTAGTTGGTCCACCTTGTAGATGTAAAGTCAGAGACGATCACTCATCTATTGCTGCTGTTTGAGTTGGTCATCTTCTAGACCTTCATCAGTGGTCACGGGACGCTGCCCATGGGGCACTGTTGGCTGGATATTTTTGGTTGGTGGACTATTCTCAGTGCAGCAGTGACAGTGAGGTGTTTAAAAGCTCGATCAGCATTGCTGTGTCTGATCCACTCATACCAGCACAACACACACTAACACACCACCACCATGTCAGTGTCACGGCAGTGCTGAGAATGATCCACCATCCAAATAATACCCACTCTATAGTGGTCCTGTGGGGGTCCTGACCATTGAAGAACAGCATGAAAGGGAGCTAACAAAGCATGCAGAGAAACAGATGGACTAGTCAGTAATTGTAGAACTACAAAGTGCTTCTATATGGTAAGTGGAGCTGATAAAACGGACAGTGAGTGTATAAACAAGGAGGTGGATTTAATGTTGTGGTTGATAGGTATACTTTCATTACTATACTCAAAATTTAAACAATTCCTAAAAAGACAGATCTAAACATATTCCAGTCATTTGAAAAATAAGTCATAATAATAATAAATTGTATTATTTAAAAAAAAGAATGAAGCTGTTTTTGAGGTATGAATATGCTTTTTATTCAGTATTTTGTTTAAATATTTAGATCCAAGGAAAACCCTAAGAATGGGTTGCAGTCTGTCCAGTACATTTTGAAACCACTCGAAAGGCAGAAATAAACCCTAAAGAGGCTGCCAGTTCATCACAGGACATCACACATGACACATTCATATAGCCAGTCCACCTTGTGTGTGTATTGGTGCAAACCCACTGAAACAGGGTGAACTTTACATGTATTTACACTGGGATTACTGCAAATCATATCAACCGCCTCCTTTAAAAATTCAGCTGTCACACTTTGTTTTGCTCCTCTACCCCCTCACCATTCTAAGCACTATAATTACAACAACATAGTAATGATGCCACTGAGCCATTTTAATGTGCAAAATCAGGTCTGCTTGTGTCTGGTTTGTAAGAAAACCCTGCGACAAACCTGTGTGTCTTTGTGGATATGATTAGAAACCCTGTTCCAGAGGATGAGTCAAGTTCTTTGTACTTACAAAAGGAACAGAATGTGAAATCTGATGCAGCCAGAATGTAAACTCATCTTCTGAGAAATGAGGCCTTTCCTTATCATCATCTTATCTCTCACAATTTGGTGCATGTGTGTATGTGACTGCGACACTTTGGGCACTTGTGCGCCACGTCTTTGAAGTTGTTTGTGCAGAAGGGGATGAGACAGCAACCAACAAAACAGCTAAGAAAGAAAACAATACAGAGGACATTAATGCTTTCATATGGTAGCAACTAGCAAGAAGTCAAGCTGACTAGGCTTATTAATCAATAACCACCCACCCAATAAGATTTATCAGAAAAAAGCATAAAACTACAGTTTTAACTTTTTTTTCCCTCTTTTTCTCCCGTAATCTAGTCGTATTCC
Organism: Trichomycterus rosablanca; assembly: GCF_030014385.1. NCBI lineage: Eukaryota > Metazoa > Chordata > Actinopteri > Siluriformes > Trichomycteridae > Trichomycterus > Trichomycterus rosablanca. The sequence continues at coordinate 18,202,492 of NC_085989.1, read as the reverse complement.
CCTGATTGTGTTATGCTTCACCTCCACAGATACAACCCTCCACTGCTGACTGAGGAGCTTCACAACTCTGACACATGTGCAGTACCGACAGCATCTTTTCACCTGCATGAGGCGAGTTTATATGCAGATCAGCTTTGTGCATGGAGAGCCATACCCTGATCAGCATTATTCCCCAACTCTGCACAGGCACCATCAATCAGCCAGCAGAGGCCGTAATTGCACCAGTTATGAGGAACCCTGGTCCGACTTACCAACCCTGTGAACAACAGCCAATCGTTGTTCATAAGGCCGCCCAGCCCAGCCGATACGATGTATTCGAAATCCCAGCGCTGGTGTGCTAGCATGTTTTACCGCTGCGCCACCTGAGCGGTGGTTTTAACTTTATTACTGTTAGGCATAAAATACACACAGTATTACAGTATTTACAGTATTTTTTACTTACTTTTTACTTTTATTTGTATATTCTCTGTGTCAACTTTGTGTCTTACCCCAGTAGAACAGTAATAATAATAATAAAAATACATTTAATTTGTAACGCACTTTACATTTGGTACAAATCTAAAACAGTAGGTCATGAATAACTGCTTAAGAATTCTTAAACCCTCAAATGAAATAAAAGTTAAATTCAAATGAGAACCTTTTTAGTTTCATTTTGTTTCTTGGAATTTTTAGGGGTGTCAGTTACTGACACATGGTTGTTAGGCATGGTTGTTGTTGCCAGATTCTGAAATTTATGCAGAACGGTGGTGGTGGGGAGGTTAGACATACAAAAAGCAGCACTCCTGCAGACGTAAAAGGCTCGTCAGTAAATGAGACCAGCGGAAAATAACCAGACTGGTTTTAACTGACAGTAGGGCTATGGTAACCTAAACAATCATGACTAACACTACAAGGGAAGTGAGCAAAAAAATCTTCTCTAAATGCGCAACACATCAACCCTTGAGGAAGCTAGACTACACTGTCTCAAAGGTGCACTACTGGATTGAGATCTGGTGAGTGGGGAGACCAGGGTAAAAATGAATTAATACTGCATTCTAATCTCTTTTTTTAGAGACATCAAAAAGCAAAGCCTAAACCAGCCTATTATTGTTTATTATATAGTATATACACTCGGATGTCAGGTGTCCACATACCTTTGGCCATATAATGTTCCTTTGTGAGTAAACATAATTTGAGTACATGGTATAAAATACATTAGTGGTTTAAATCAAATTCATGTTGTAATATAACTCACCCAATGAAAGTGCAAACTAGGCACAGTAGCCAGGTGGTGTTCCCAACAACAGTCCTGACCTCTGTAGTGATGTGCTGTTCACAGTGTGGGCAGCGAGTTAGTGAGGGCTGCGGGGGCAGTTGTTTTATGTCCAAAATGACCTGAGGAGCTGAAACACACACACTTATTACTTTTTTGCCATAATAATAAGGTCATATTTGATTCTAATTCTTAGATATGTGTTAAAAGTGAGATGTCAGTGTATCAGGTACAGTTGGTAATATAACAAAAAGTTAGTTTAATCTGCACTACCACTATGTTGCCACTGTTGCGCCCCTGAGCAAGTCTCTTTGTAAGTCACTTTGGATAAAAGCTTCTGCTAAAAGCCCTAAATGTAATTTTTTTGTAAACATGTTGTTTCTCTATTAATCAGCTTTTCAGCTTTTGACTTACATTTTATCTACATTCTTTTACTGATTTAAATGGAACCATTTTAAATCCAGACAATGTACTAACCTGACTAAACACTAACCCAGAGAGTCACACATAAGTCACACACACAGCAACTTCAGACTCGGACTCGTTTCAAATGACTCTGACTCGACTCATGACTCGCAAAAAATGACTTCTAAACAACAAGAGTCCCTAGCGTCAACATGTGTTAACATTAGTTATTATATATATGTCATTTCCTGCTCTCTAACAACGCTCCGGCCGCCTTAACCCGCAACACACGCAATGGTCAAATGTTACAGCCAGCGTCATTCCCTACTCCCTACACAGTTTGAAGTTCACTTCATTTGAACATTTTCATTACCTTTGGATTGGAATCTCACTTAAAATGGTGGAGTACCCAACGTAGTGCACTTCACAGGAACAACTGAGGTGAATAGAACGCTCATAATGGTTGAAAGACCAATCAGACCTTCTGATTTTAATTTTTAGTAGGAAATGCTGTTATTTGCATTCATTCAGTTTGAGTCACACAGATGATTGTCAGTGAAACGTTTGATTGGCTTTCTAACGAGTTCCTGTTTTACTTCACAACCGGGAAGTTTGGAGGTTTTTAATTATAAGCACATTTACAAAATAACGGATTATATTCCTAATGGGACACACGGTTATAAATGTAATAGCATATGGGAGAACATAAGCTAAGGTAAGCAGTGGTTATGATTGTTTTTGCTGTGTTTTGGATTTTGGCCGCTGTGTCGTGATTTATCGCGTGCTTTTGTTTTGCAATGAAAACAAAACGTATCAGTTTAGCTTTTAACTGGTACCTTCTTGTTATGGAAATTACATTCATTTGCACAATGACTAGGAAAGTAAAGTCACTAAGTAAAACGGCAAAATACAGTTGCTAATCTGTTGTTGTTTTTTATCTGAACTTACATATTATTTGTTTATTTCTACGCTACATTTCCAATATACAGTGGCAAGAAAAAGTATGTGAACCTCTTGGAATTTTATGGTTTTCTGCATTAATTTGTCATAAAATGTGATTTGATCCTCATCCAAGTCAAGCGTATCGACAAATATAATGTGCCTAAAAGAATAACACACAAAAATGTTGATCTTTCATGTCTTCATTGAGAACAACCATAAAAACATCATAGTGCTAGTGGATAAAGTATGTGAACCCTTGAGTTAATGATCTCAAAAAAGCTAATTGGAGTCAGGTGTTAGCATACCTGGAGTCTTAAGAAAATGAGTTTGGAGGTGTGGACTAGAGCTACTTTGACTGATAAAAACCACTTAGACTTTTTGAGTTTGCTCCACACAAGAAGGATACGCATATGTAAGCCATGCCTCGCCAAAAAGAGCTTTCAGAGGATCTACGATCAAAAATTGTTGATTTACATAAAGCTGGAAAGGGTTGAAAGAAGTGAACGCCCCGTCAAAATGACCCCAAGAGCACAACGGAGACTCATCAATGAGGTGAAGAAACAACCCCGAGTGACAGCCAAAGATTTGGAGGCGGCATTGGTACAGGCTAACATCTGTGTTCATGAGTCTACAGTTCGTAAAACCTTGAACAAGCAAGGTGTCTATGGCAGGACACCACGAAGGAAGCCGCTGCTTACTAAAAAGAACATTGCTGCATGCCTGAAGTTTGCGAAAGAGCACATTGACACTTCACAACGGTACTGGCAAAATGTTTTGTGGACAGATGAAACTAAGATTGAACTATTTGGAAAGAACACGCAGCGATACATCTGGCGTAAAAAAGGCACTGCACATCATCATGAAAATATCATCCCAACCGTCAAGTATGGTGGAGGGAACATCATGATTTGGCCCTGCTTTGCTGCATCAGGGCCTGGTCAGCTTACAGTCATTGAGGGGAAGATGAATTCCCAAGTGTATCAAAAAATTTTACAAGATAATGTGAGAGTGTCTGTACGCCAGCTGAAACTCTGTAGAAGTTGGGTGATGCAACAGGACAATGACCCAAAACACCGGAGCAAGTCCACAACAGAATGGCTTATGAAAAACAAAATCCGCCTTTTGGAGTGGCCAAGTCAGAGCCCAGATCTCAACCCTATAGAAATGCTATGGATTGACTTGAAGAGAGCCGTACACATGAGGCATCCAAGGAACATGACGGAGCTAAAGCAGTTCTGCCAGGAAGAATGGGCTCAAATTCCTCCTGAACGATGTGCAGGTCTGATCCACAGCTACAGGAAGCGCCTGGTTGAGGTTATTGCTGCCAAGGGGGGGTCAACCAGCTATTAATTCCAAGGGTTCACTTACTTTTTCCACTACCACTTTGAATGTTGAATGAGTGTGTTCAATAAAGACCTGAAAGAAAATTTATTTTTTTGTGTTATTATTTTGGGCACATTATATTTGTCAATACACTTGACTTGGATGAGGATCAGATCACATTTTATGACCAATTAATGCAGAAAACGATAAAATTCCAAGAGGTTCACATACTTTTTCTTGCCACTGTATGTGTATTTGTGTATATTATATTGACTCGAGACTTGACTCGGACTCTAGCCTAAAGACTCGTGACTTGACTCGGACTCTAGCCTAAAGACTCGTGACTCGACTCGGACTCTAGCCTAAAGACTCATGACTTGACTCGGACTCTAGCCTAAAGAATTGTGACCTGACTTGGACTCTAGCCTAAAGACTCGTGACTTGACTTGGACACTAGCCTAAAGACTTGTGACTTGACTCGGACTCTAGTCTAAAGAATTGTGACTTGACTCAGACTCTAGCCTAAAGACTTGTGACCTGACTTAGACTCTAGTCTAAAGACTCGTGACTTGACTCGGACTCTAGTCTAAAGACTTGTGACTTGACTCGGACTCTAGCCTAAAGAATTGTGACCTGACTTGGACTCTAGCCTAAAGACTCGTGACTTGACTCGGACTCTAGCCTAAAGAATTGTGACCTGACTTAGACTCTAGCCTAAAGACTCGTGACTTTGGACTCGTATTTTGTGATTTGTGAACATCTCTGCACTAACCTTGATAAGAGGGTGGCCTCTCCACAACAAAAATCTGATTGCCAACAGAAGATCCATCAGGACCATAGACTGGGACTGCAATTATACAGTCACCTGTAAATGCAAATAAAAATGTGTTACAATTCACATCGTCAGTTGTGTCTTGCACCCAGTGTATCCTGGTGAATGTGGACCCAACACGACCCTGACCAGGACAGAGCGCTTGATGAAAATGAAAAAAATGAGGATATTTATGTAATATTATACACAGAAACAGCAAGCATGCAATGAAAACGTGTTACCTGCAGAATTTAAGTCAAGTCTTTTTTGCAGTTCATGTAGTTCTTTCTTCCGTTTTGTGAGTTTATCAACTTCCTCACAGATCTGATCATATTCATCGTTCTTAGCTATTTAAACAACAGATATCATTAAAATGATTTAGAATTAAACAGACAATTAAACATGTTACACACACTCGCTACACAGTTCAGTATTCATACAATTCAAGCTAAAAGATGCACATGAAAGTCTTGGGTTGTCAGTTATTTCCATAACTGTTCTTTTTCTGTGAATAATGAAGTCATACATTTCACCATTTTAATATGAGGTATTTATTTATTTATTAGGATTTTAACATTATGTTTTACACACTTTGGTTACATTCATGACAGAAATGGTAGTTACTGGTTACGCAAGATTCACAGGTTTAATGTCAAACACAGTCATGGCCGCTTAGGTGGCGCAGCGGTAAAAACACAAGCTGAACACCAGAGCTGGGATCTCGAATACATCGTATCAAATCTCAGCTCTGCCTGCCGGCTAGGCTGAGCGGCCACATGAACAACGATTGGCCTGTTGTTCAGATAGGGGTGGGATATTAAAAGCCGGATAGGGTCTCTCTCATAACTAATGCAATTACGACCTCTGCTGGGTGATTGATGGCGCCTGCACAAAGATGAGAAGAGTGCTGTCAGGGTGTGTCTCTCCGTACACAGTGCTGAGCTGCACTACACTCGTCAAAGTGTTGGTGATAAGATGCATATGACATGCTGCCTATGTGTCGGAGGGTGTGTGGGTTAGCTTCGTTTTCCTCAATCAGAGCAGAGATCGGCATTGGTGGAGAGGAAGCATGACGCAATCGGGCAACTGGAATCGCTAAAATTCCATGTCATGGACAATTCTATATCTCCAATTCACCTTACTTGCAGGTCTTTGGGCTGTAAGAGGAAACCGGAGCTCCCGGAGGAAACCCCTTCAGACACAGGGAGAACATGCAAACTCCACTTGCAAACATGCAAACTCCAACTTTGAAGCATTGGCCTTCTAAATCCTCATTAGTCATATGATTGATTACAGTTGGTGACTTCTTTGTGTCCATATGAATAGAGCTAGTTTGTCCACACCCAACAGACTACATTTTTGAGTACTTTAGGTCCCATAATTGACTGTACCAACACTTGTCCACATATACTGTACACCATACATGAAACAAATCACAAACTCAAACATTAACCTAATGCTGAGAGGAAATGCCTTCGGTTGTTCCAAGGTAATCCAAGAACCACTGAAAAGAAATTCTAAAACACAGGTGATTGTTCCCAGTCAAACAAGCTACACATATTCATGATATTACAGGCTAATGAGTGTTGAAATTGGAACCTATAAGCTAGACCTAAGTTTGTTTCAACTGACCACAAACTGACCACAAAACTGATACAAGAAGCCTTCGTAGGGTAGTAAAATTAGCAATATAGATTAAGTTACTTGTCCACAGTTACTTGTCTATTAAGTTACTTGTCCATGTTAGCAGAAAAAGGGTGAGGCATTTAAACCTAACTAAACGGTACTTTTTGTGGAGCATGATGATGTTGGGATGCTAAAAAAACCAATTACACAAAAATTAAACCTTTGTGCTGTCCTTCTCAATATCCTATTATCACCCCTATCTGGAAAATCTGGCTTTCACTGAAAAGTCAGTGCCAGTAAACCAACAAAATTCACTGAACTCTTCAATTTCAGCCGAGTAGCTTCAGTTAACCAGACTTGTACCAGAAGCTTGTTAATGTCAGGCAACAATGGCCCACTGAGTGGAAAACTGAGGACATAAAAATGCTGAAAACCCAAAACAAAGTTTTAAAAACAACTAAAATACATGGAAAATTTACATAATTCAATTATTCATAAACAAAAAAATTCAAAAATCACTTAAACCCCACACAGTCATGACAGACAGGTCATTACAAATGTATGTGTACAAGTTTTTTGTCACTATGTAAGCTAACAGAACCAGCACACTTATGTTACTGACCTTCATGAGTGCCAGCATTCTGCTGGAATTCCCTCAGCATGGCAAGTAAACGGAGTCGGTCATTAAGCTGTTCCTTGAGTTGCGTCAGTTCCCGTAACTCCAAAGAGATTTTTTCTAGTTCCCGCTCTTTCGATGTCTCAGGCATAATTAACGTCAAGAGAGAGTGATTCTATCCACTACTTTGTCTTGCTGCTCGTTGCTTTCTTTGCTCATATATAATCATATTCGTTGAATATCGTCAATCAAAGACACAAAGGGCTTAGTGCAGTAAATCCCATATTCAGGTGCAATACAACGTGAGCTTTAAAATCACCAAACCACCTCAAACCAATAATTGGTGGAAAAGAATGGAACACTTACATAAAAATAAAACTATGTACAAACATAAAAAGAACCATAGTACTATACCTTGAAACCAAAGTAGCCATAAAATGACCCAATAAAGAAACCTATACCTATACTAAATAAAAATCATATCTAAAATAAGATCCTTTTAAAATAAAGCTCCTGATACCAGCTATCGTCTGAATTGACAGTGTGTTATTCTCAGAGGGGATTTTATATCATGACACCAGGAAGAAGCTTCAATATTTAAAACATGGGGTTAATTGTGAGGCTGCATATTTCTGGATCAAGGAACCGTCTGGAGTTCAGATGCTTATTTCAAGAAAGGTCTGAAAAAAAGGATTAAAAAAGTGATTCAAAATTGTGTAAAACATCTTTTTTGTTTAATTGTTTGTTTAAATCATATGTAGATCAACTGAAATCTAAAAACAAACTCTGTGTAGTTCCAGTTTAACTGTGCATTTGCATCCTAATGCAAATGAGATGATTTTCTATATGTAACAAAAGCTTACTATCCTTCCCCTGAAACCGTTTTGAATAGTGAATGTTAGATAAAAAACATTTCCTTAAAGTAAATGATATCTTAGCTGTGTAAATGAAAGTGGCATGTGGTTACCTGAAGGAGAGCTCTCAAATACAATCATTTCTTCCTCAGTTTCTTCATGAAAGTCACCTCATCTCTGTTTCGTATTCCATAGCTGAGGGCAAACATATATACAGTACATTCAAGCAACATACTAAGCAAGGAAAGGAGATCATATATAGCCAGCTGTAATTTTTACCTGTAATAAACATACTGAGATCAAATAAAGAGTACATCCCCAAATCAGAAAAGTTGGGACAGTATGGAAAATGCAAATAAAATAAAAATGCAGTGTTCCTTAGATTTACTTTGACTTTTATTTGATTGCAGACAGTTTGAACCCAAGATATTTCATGTTTATCTGCTCAACTTTATTTCATTTGTTAATAAACATCCATTCCTGCATTTCAGGCCTGCAACACATTCCAAAAAAGTTGGAACGTGGGCAATTTATGGCGAGTAATGAGGTGGAAAAAACTAAACAATGATGTGATTGTAATCATGGTTTAGTACAAAAGCAGCATCCAGTAAAAGCTGAGTCTTTGATGAGCAAAGATGATCAGAGGATCTCCAGTTTGTCAACAAATGTGTGAGAAAATTATTAAAATGTTTAAAAAACAATGTACCTCAAAGAAAGGTTGGAAGGGATTTGCATATTTCTCCCTCTACAGTGCATAATATCATTAAACCATTCAAGGAATCTGGAGGAGTTTCAAGTGCGTAAGCTGAACACCCGTGATCTTCAATCCCTCAGACAGCACTGCATCAAGAACCGCCACTCAACAATAGCTGATATAACCACATGGGTGAGGGATTACTTTGGCAAATCTTTGTCAAGCACTATAATACAGAGTTACATGCACAAATGCCACTTAAAACTTTACTGTGCAAAAAAGAAGCCTTTTGGAAGCGGCGTCGACTTCTCTGGGCTAGAAGGCATCTAGGATGGACCATCACTCAGTGGAAACGTGTATTGTGGTCAGATGAATCAGCATTCCAGGTCTTTCTTTTGGAAAGAAATGGACGCCGTGTGCTCCAGACAAAAGACGAAAAGGACCATCCAGACTGTTATGAGCAACAAGTCCAAAAGCCAGGGTCTAAAACCTGAAACACTAAATCACTTGGTATCCTCGGTGCCAAAACATCTTTATAAAACGGATAGTTCCGGTCCTAAAATCTGATTGGCTGAGCCGCGTCCAAAGCCGTTGTAAAATCCCCGATAAACGCACACCTAGGACCACCTCACATCATTCCATATTAATTTGCCACTGAAAAGAAAAAGTTAATGTTATGTTCGCCCTCATGTTGCCTAGTAACATGTTAATCGAACAACCTTGCGTCGCAGAAGAATGCTTTATTGTACGTTTATACACAATAAATACATTTATGAATTAAACATTGTTGTATTTATTGTATTTTATGTTGACCGCCGTTTTATAAAAGCAATAAGCCACTCGAGACCGTGCGTTACTGCTATGATTTTATCACGGGGAAAGAAGTTTTAGGCACTCCGCTTTGCGTCGTGACAAAAACGTCATTCCCCATGATAAAATCGCAGTAACGCACGGTCTCTCATGGCTTATTGCTTTATTTAAGTGTGGTGAAAAGGAATGGCAACATTACAAAGTGGTAAATGCTTTAATGTGCCAACTTTTTTGGAATGTGTTGCAGACCTGAAATGCAGGAATGGATGTTTATTAATATATAAAATGAAGTTGAGCAGACAAAACATGAAATATCTCAGGTTCATCCTGTCTGCAATCAAATAAAAGTCAAAGTAAATGTAAGAAACTCTGTGTTTTTTATTATTTGCATTTTCCATGATGTCCCAACTTTTTTTGATTTGGGGTTATATAAAAAATCACTTTGCATGCATTACTGGCTCTAGGATTTACATTAATGGCATTTATCAGATGCATTTATCCAAAGTGACTTACAATGTTAACCAAATACAGCTTAATTAATCAGGGATTAAATACCCTATTTAGGGAGCAAACAATGGCAAACTGGTGGTCACAAGGTTTGAACCAGCAACCTTCTAATCACTAGTCCATTACCTTACTCCATTGTGCTACTGCTGCTGACCTTTTCCATGTAATTCATCAAAGCAGATGTTTAGAAATGATAACCAAATTAAAACCAAGGTAAGTTAAATACAGTGTATCACAAAAGTGAGTACACCCCTCACATTTCTGCAGATATTTAAGTATATCTTTTCATGGGACAACACTGACAAAATGACACTTTGACACAATGAAAAGTAGTCTGTGTGCAGCTTATATAACAGTGTAAATTTATTCTTCCCTCAAAATAACTCAAAATACAGCCATTAATGTCTAAACCATCGGCAACAAAAGTGAGTACACCCCTAAGAGACTACACCCCTAAATGTCCAAATTGAGCACTGCTTGTCATTTTCCCTCCAAAATGTCATGTGATTTGTTAGTGTTACTAGGTCTCAGGTGTGCATAGGGAGCAGGTGTGTTCAATTTAGTAGTACAGCTCTCACACTCTCTCATACTGGTCACTGAAAGTTCCAACATGGCACCTCATGGCAAAGAACTCTCTGAGGATCTTAAAAGACGAATTGTTGCGCTACATGAAGATGGCCAAGGCTACAAGAAGATTGCCAACACCCTGAAACTGAGCTGCAGCACAGTGGCCAAGATCATCCAGCGTTTTAAAAGAGCAGGGTCCACTCAGAACAGACCTCGTGTTGGTCGTCCAAAGAAGCTGAGTGCACGTGCTCAGCGTCACATCCAGCTGCTGTCTTTGAAAGACAGGCGCAGGAGTGCTGTCAGCATTGCTGCAGAGATTGAAAAGGTGGGGGGTCAGCCTGTCAGTGCTCAGACCATACGCCGCACACTACATCAAATTGGTCTGCATGGCTGTCACCCCAGAAGGAAGCCTCTTCTGAAGTCTCTACACAAGAAAGCTCGCAAACAGTTTGCTGAAGACATGTCAACAAAGGACATGGATTACTGGAACCATGTCCTATGGTCTGATGAGACCAAGATTAATTTGTTTGGTTCAGATGGTCTCAAGCATGTGTGGCGGCAATCAGGTGAGGAGTACAAAGATAAGTGTGTCATGCCTACAGTCAAGCATGGTGGTGGGAATGCCATGGTCTGGGGCTGCATGAGTGCAGCAGGTGTTGGGGAGTTACATTTCATTGAGGGACACATGAACTCCAATATGTACTGTGAAATACTGAGAAGAGCATGATCCCCTCCCTCCGGAAACTGGGTCGCAGGGCAGTGTTCCAGCATGATAATGACCCCAAACACACCTCTAAGACGACCACTGCTTTATTGAAGAGGCTGAGGGTAAAGGTGATGGACTGGCCAAGCATGTTTCCAGACCTAAACCCAATAGAACATCTTTGGGGCATCCTCAAGCGGAAGGTGGAGGAACGCAAAGTCTCGAATATCCGCCGGCTCCGTGATGTCGTCATGGAGGAGTGGAAAAGCATTCCAGTGGCAACCTGTGAAGCTCTGGTAAACTCCATGCCCAGGAGAGTTAAGGCAGTTCTGGGAAATAATGGTGGCCACACAAAATATTGACACTTCAGGAACTTTCACTAAGGGGTGTACTCACTTTTGTTGCCGGTGGTTTAGACATTAATGGCTGTATATTGAGTTATTTTGAGAGAAGAATAAATTTACACTGTTATATAAGCTGCACACAGACTACTTTTCATTGTGTCAAAGTGTCATTTTGTCAGTGTTGTCCCATGAAAAGATATACTTAAATATCTGCAAAAATGTGAGAGGTGTACTCACTTTTGTGATACACTGTATATACCGATCAGCCATAACATTAAAACCACCTCCTTGTTTCTACACTCACTGTCCATTTTATCAGCTCCACTTATCATACAGAAGCACTTAAAAGTTCTACGATTACTGACTGTAGTTCATCTGTTTCTCTACATGCTTTGTTAGCCCCCTTTCATGCTGTTCTTCAATGGTCAGGACCCCCACAGGACCACTACAGAGCAGGTAGTATTTGGGTGGTGGATCATTCTCAGCACTGCAGTGACACTGACATGGTGGTGGTGTGTTAGTGTGTGTTGTGCTGGTACCACTGATGAAGGTCTAGAAGATGACCAACTCAAACAGCAGCAATAGATGAGCGACCGTCTCTGACTTTACATCTACAAGGTGGACCAACTAGGTAGGAGTGTCTAATAGAGTGGACAGTGAGTGGACATGGTATTTAAAAACTCCAGCAGTGCTGCTGTGTCTGATCCACTCATACCAGCACAACACACACTAACACACCACCACCATGTCAGTGTCACTGCAGTGCTGAGAATGATCCACCACCTAAATAATACATACTCTGTAGTGGTCCTGTGGGGGTCCTGACCATTGACGAACAGGGTGAAAGCAGGTAAAAAGGTATGTGGATAAATAGATGGACTACAGTCAGTAATTGTGGAACCAAGAAGTGCTTCTATATGGTAGGTGGAGCTGATAAAATGGACACTGAGTGTAGAAACAAGGGGTGGTTTTAATGTTATCATATGATAATACAATACGATACAAGCTGGTGGTGCCAAAACGATTTCCATTGACTTGTAATGATAATAAGCAAGATTAGAATTGTCGTGATTTCATCGGAATATTCAGTAAACCTACAAATGAGTGCAGAGAATGAATAAACATTTGAAACTAATCTAAAAGCACTGCTCAAACTTACTCTTTCAGTTTCTTTTTGTCATCCTCTAGTCTTTCTCCATTAAAGACAAGGTGAAATGTCCGCCACACGTATCTCCTGTAAAGTAAAACACAAACCTTCAAATACAAAATCAGGAATCAATTAAGATTCATAAGTTAACTGTCCTGTTATAAGGAAATAACAAACGGGTGACATGGTGGTTCGGTGGGTAGCTCCGATTTCCTCCCACAGACATGCAAGTGAGGTGAACTGGAGATACAAAATCATCCATGACTGTGTTTGACATTAAACTTAAACTGATGAATCATGTGTAACCTGTAACTACCTGTCCAGTAATTTATAACATTCAAATCCGAATACACAAACACATAACAAACAGGGCAATTGCAAAAACACTGGGATGTAAAGCAGTGTTTCCTGTGTATGTCATGCTTTCTTCTGTTCTTGCTCTCGTGGAAGGCGGTCGCACTTCTCTCTCCTCCCTTATCTTTCCTGCTTGGCTTCTCCTGTATCGTCTTGTCTCGTCTACTCTACTCTACAGGGATTCTCTTAGCACTGCTCTTCAAAGAACAAATTATGGAATTGGTTAAATGGTCTCTGAATGCTATTGACACCATCTTCTCATCGAGAAGTTCGGGTTCGGGGGAACCCACATGCCCCGGCGGAACGCAGATGGAGGGATACGCGATGGACTCGTGGGAGAAGTGGAGGGTCGTGTGCCTGGCACCTCTTTCGTTAGAGGACATAGAGGATGTTTACCTATTCGGAACTTTGATTGTGGGGTTTTTGCTGATTGGATTAGGCTTTACCCTGCTGTATCGGGAAATTAAAAGAGTTGGGTCAGTTGTCAAAGGTCCCCAGAAACTGCCCAATTTGATTGATATGATGGGCAGAGCCGTTGGAACTCAGACTGTGACTATAAATCGCAATATGGATTCCATCTTGGAGAAACTAACGGCTATGCAAAACGGTTTGAACCAGAGACTGACTCAATCTGAGAGCATGTGATGAGAAATTTGTACTCGTGCTCAGATTAAAAAAACAAGTCATTTCTGCTCTTCGGCTTACCCTGTTATCAGAATCGGCCTCGCTGATAAGGAAATTCCTCCAGAGGATCTGTTGCTACGGGTCATCTCGTATCCTACCCTCCCCTGCTCTCTGGCTTGTTTTTCATTCTGGGTAGCAACTGCTGTAAACGCCATCTTATCGCGAACTTTGTACAGACTTTTTGCTTACAGGAATAAAGGACTGACAGAACATTTTCCCAACCCCCAACCCAACGTCTCCACTCTTAGCTTAATCCCACCAATACGGCAGGACGGGTCTGCAGCGCGCGCTGGTTATGGCTGCGAATCGCCGGATGGCTGCTTGTCGTAGTTGGTAAATTTTCATCGATCCCCACATCCCTGTTGAATGGTTGTGTGACTGTTATGTTCTTATGTTTACATGTGCTTGTGTGCTGTAAGGGGCTTTTTTTCGTGTTACCATAGTGTGCTCCTCAGGGAGCACAATCTGGTTGCTGTTTTTTTTTTTTATCTCCTACTCTCCCAATGTGTTTATTATTTCTTGTTTCTTATCCTTTCTTCCCGTCCTGTCTTCCATATTTATCCCCCCCCCCCCCCCCCCCTTGTCATATTGAATGTTCTGGACGGCTTGATGGCTAATTTCGCTGTAATTGTACCTGTTGCAATTTATAGTGACAATAAAGTTCTACTACTACTACTACCAGACAGGATGATAATCCACAGCAATTCAGTTAACCATCAGTTAGTCAAAATGTCCAAGATGTTGAAGTCTAAAGCAGCTAAACACACTACTCAAAAAAAAACTACTACTATTCTGTAAACGCGGGGGGTGGGGAGGGGGGTTGGTTGTCAAAACATGGACGGGTATTTTCCTGTTTCAGACAGAGTCTCGCACCGTTGCTGGAGATTTCAGGTTTACATTCAACCTTTAAGGTAGGCTGTGCTGTGTATTGTAGCTTCCATTTATTCTATTATTCAATTTATGGGTGTTATTTAATGACTGCCATGAAATATGGCACATTTTTGTAAAAATCTGTGAAATCTGTGAAATCTGTGATTTTTAAAAAAACTGAGGTCCGCGAAATTAACCCTTAAGGGATCCTAGGGACATTTTGTGCCTTTTTTTTTTTTTTTTTTCAAACCATTTTGGCTGTGTTGAATACACCTCATATTTGCCAGAGGATATTCATTTTTAACTAATTTTAGAATTGTTATGTCAATTCCTTAAATTAGCCTAAAATGGCTAAGCTACACAAAAACTGACACATTTGTTCCTAAGGACAAAAAATGTCCCATTGAAAATAATAATAATAAGAATCAAATGCTCCTTGAAATGTATTTTATGGAAATTATTTTAGTTTTTTGTTTTTTGATAAAAAACAGTGGTGCTATGTAAACAAACTGGCCTGTAAAGGGTTACAAATTCCAAAAATATTATTAATATTTGGTATGTATATTTCAGGCAGAAGTAGATTTAAAAGTTTGACTCATTTAAAATGGAAAAAAATATTAATGTATGATATTTTACAGCAGTTTTGGGGAAGCGGCCAATTTTTGTCCTTAGGACCTCAAGTGTGAGTTGTTGTTTTTTTTTAATCTGACACTGCAAAAAAAACATTGACCCACCTCAGGGTCTAATAACAATAATTATCAAATGCTCCTTGAAATGTATTTTATGGAAATTATTTTAGGGTTTTTTCGATAAAAAAACAGTGGTGCTATGTAAACAAACTGGCCTGTAAAGGGTTAAAAATTCCAAAAATATTTGATATGTATATTTCAGGCAGAAGTAGTTTTAAAAGTCTGACTCATTTAAAGTGGAAAAAAATATGAATGTATGATATTTTTACAGCAGTTTTTGGGAAGTGGTAATTTTTTGTCCTTAGGGACAAATGTGTCAGAATATTAAAGGATCTCTTAAGGGTTAAGCACAATTCCCTGTGAATTTAGTAGGGTCTTTGTTATAACGAATGAATTCACTCCACACCCAATTAGAAACAAGGTTTTTTGTGGCCGTGGTATAAAAAAAGAACATTCACAACAGATCAGATACTTACCAGCTGATGTGTTTGATACCTCCTTCACGCTGCTGCTTCAGCTCCATGTAGCGCTGAACAGCTTTCTTCAAGTCCAGCACTGTAGCAGACTGCACAACCACAATAGCTGGAGGAAAGATAAATTCGACAAATTCCTACTCTGAAAGACAGATTCACCTAATCAGTCTGTTCCAAAACAGTCAATCAAAAGTATCTAATTTAAACAACCCTCCAAATTAATGCTTGTAGGCATGGGTTATTGCAATGGTTCTCAATCTTTTGAATAGCTAGGCTGTGACAATACAAAATGTTGATCTTATAACGTGCACCAGTGCATTTAAAGTGCATGGAGTACAATTTTGGCTGCAGTGGTTGCAAGGTAAACTACATTTGTGCGGGGGTTCTCAACCTACAGTCTGGGCTGAGTATAACTGTACCAGATACAGTGTATGTCTATACAAGTATGTTCTGTAACACAGTGCAGTTACCTGTTTACATAGTTAAGCCGATTTACTCTGATGAGACTGCACTGTTTTGAAAGTACTAGCTTCTACTATTCCTACTATTCGCTTTAACTTTAGTTTGATTGTGACACTAGAACCATCTATCACCTGTTTTTGGTCAGTTTGTGTAGAGTGACCGTGATACTGCGTTACCCAACTGCCTGGATTACAAACAATTAATCTACCATTGATTAATAGACTGTGGCATGCACATAAACAGGTAACCTTTGTGTCTTTGTAAAATATTTGGTACTGGAACTGTAATGAAGGGAATGAACACTCTTAATTGGGGTTTTGATAAAGGTGGTGGTGACACATTGGTCCCAAATTGTTTGTGCTTTAAAATAAAGGGATCTTGAACTCAATCAAGCTTAGTGTATTCTTACACCTTGACTTGATTTAATGCTAAGGACAAACATCAACATGGTCTTAAGGAGCTAGCAATTAATGCATAGATTTTGGGTCGCTGATGGTCTGTGGTCATAAACACTACTGTTGTTTCTCTACAAATATTCCAGATGTATAGCAGGAGGGGAGAAATTGTAAATTCATATGCTAATTCACTAGTTAAGTGAATCCTATGACAGACATCCCGAGTGTACATAGCGGCTCCCTGATGCCCGCAAGTCAGATAAAATCTCCCGGAATCTAGAACGAGCGGCCAAAAGCGCACACAGACATGCGCACGCAGGCGACACAGACTTCTTTCCCCAATCGCGTATTAAATCCGTTATCTGATATACAATGTAGTGCACTGTGTAGGGAACATACAGTGTATCACAAAAGTGAGTACACCCCTCACATTTCTGCAGATATTTAAGTATATCTTTTCATGGGACAACACTGACAAAATGACACTTTGACACAATGAAAAGTAGTCTGTGTGCAGCTTATATAACAGTGTAAATTTATTCTTTCCTCAAAATAACTCAATATACAGCCATTAATGTCTAAACCACCGGCAACAAAAGTGAGTACACCCCTTAGTGAAAGTTCCTGAAGTGTCAATATTTTGTGGGGCCACCATTATTTCCCAGAACTGCCTTAACTCTCCTGGGCATGGAGTTTACCAGAGCTTCACAGGTTGCCACTGGAATGCTTTTCCACTCCTCCATGATGACATCACGGAGCTGGCGGATATTCGAGACTTTGCGCTCCTCCACCTTCCGCTTGAGGATGCCCCAAAGATGTTCTATTGGGTTTAGGTCTGGAGACATGCTTGGCCAGTCCATCACCTTTACCCTCAGCCTCTTCAATAAAGCAGTGGTCGTCTTAGAGGTGTGTTTGGGGTCATTATCATGCTGGAACACTGCCCTGCGACCCAGTTTCCGGAGGGAGGGGATCATGCTCTGCTTCAGTATTTCACAGTACATATTGGAGTTCATGTGTCCCTCAATGAAATGTAACTCCTCAACACCTGCTGCACTCATGCAGCCCCAGACCATGGCATTCCCACCACCATGCTTGACTGTAGGCATGACACACTTATCTTTGTACTCCTCACCTGATTGCCGCCACACATGCTTGAGACCATCTGAACCAAACAAATTAATCTTGGTCTCATCAGACCATAGGACATGGTTCCAGTAATCCATGTCCTTTGTTGACATGTCTTCAGCAAACTGTTTGAGGGCTTTCTTGTGTAGAGACTTCAGAAGAGGCTTCCTTCTGGGGTGACAGCCATGCAGACCAATTTGATGTAGTGTGCGGCGTATGGTCTGAGCACTGACAGGCTGACCCCCCACCTTTTCAATCTCTGCAGCAATGCTGACAGCACTCCTGCGCCTATCTTTCAAAGACAGCAGTTGGATGTGACGCTGAGCACGTGCACTCAGCTTCTTTGGACGACCAACGCGAGGTCTGTTCTGAGTGGACCCTGCTCTTTTAAAATGCTGGATGATCTTGGCCACTGTGCTGCAGCTCAGTTTCAGGGTGTTGGCAATCTTCTTGAAGCCTTGGCCATCTTCATGTAGTGCAACAATTCGTCTTTTAAGATCCTCAGAGAGTTCTTTGCCATGAGGTGCCATGTTGGAACTTTCAGTGACCAGTATGAGAGAGTGTGAGAGCTGAACTACTAAATTGAACACACCTGCTCCCTATGCACACCTGAGACCTAGTAACACTAACAAATCACATGACATTTTGGAGGGAAAATGACAAGCAGTGCTCAATTTGGACATTTAGGGGTGTAGTCTCTTAGGGGTGTACTCACTTTTGTTGCCGGTGGTTTAGACATTAATGGCTGTATATTGAGTTATTTTGAGGGAAGAATAAATTTACACTGTTATATAAGCTGCACACAGACTACTTTTCATTGTGTCAAAGTGTCATTTTGTCAGTGTTGTCCCATGAAAAGATATACTTAAATATCTGCAGAAATGTGAGGGGTGTACTCACTTCTGTGATACACTGTAAATCAATTGTATAATATACTGTCTAGTGCACTATGTAGGGAACATAAATCCATTATCTGATATACAATTTATTGCACTGTGTAGGGAACATAAATCAATTGTCGAATATACTGTCTAGTGCACTATGTAGGGAAATAAATCCGTTATCTGATATACAATTTAGTGAACTATGTAGGGAACATAATTAATTATGTAATACACTATCTAGTGCACTATGTAAGGAACACAAATCATCATCTAGTTATACTTTCTAGTGCACTATGTAGTAAACATGAATGCGTTATCTAATACACTATCTAGTGCACTATGTAGGGAACATAAATCTGTGATCTGATATACAATCTAGTGCACTGTGTAGGGAACATAAACCAATTGTCTAATTTACTATCTAGTGCACTACATAGGGAACATAAATTCATATCTAAAATACTATCTAGTGCACTATGTAGTGAACATAAATCCATTATCTGATTTACAATTTAGTGCACTATGTAGGGAACCTAAATCTGTTAACTAATACGCTACCTAAAGCATTATGTAAGAAACATAAGTCTATTTTCTAGTACACTATCTAGTGCACTAACTAATGAACATACATTCTTTTCTAATATACAATCAAGTGCACTATGTAGGGAACATAAATCTATTATCTTTCACACTATCTAGTGCACTATGTAGTACACATTAATGTGTTTGTAACACGAACAGTTAGCTTAGTAGCTCAGTTAGCAGCTCCTAAAAGTTCTGTTATCACCCATATCCTTTGGTGTGTGCGAGAGGTTTTTTAGCTTTTTTTTTTTGGGCTTGGGGGGGTCGGGGTCGGGGTCGAGGTCCAGGTGTACCTCCCTGAAATGAGTTTTTGCAACTTGGGATGTCTGCTATAATGTTTTTGCCCACTGGCAGGTTTTGCTTGCTCTGAAGCATAATTTACTACTAGATTAAAAGAACAGGGTAGCTAGATCTGGCTCTACTTAATCAGATGTGAGGCTGTGCAAGCGGCAGTGGATTCACAATCGTGAATTAACCAATCATGTCTGTGTGGACGCTAGGAGCACCAATAAAATTCGAAGCCTAGCATAAGAGTGGGCAAGCATAATAGAGAGCCCCAAGTTAAACATTCAACTCAAAAGTCTACCAGCTCAGTTTAGACTGCCTGGTCTTAATAAAGATAAACTCACGCATAACTTCTCCATCAGCTTTACAAACACGAACAGTCATGGCCTGGCCATACTCCAGAGCTACCTGAGAGTTTATCTCCTCCAATGTGACCTAAATAAGAAAAAAACATATTCATAAAATATGAATAAGTATAAATCGTTTTGCTTTATAAGTACTAAAATCTAATTAAGTAATGTGTAAATAATACCATGTTGTAAAATAAGTGATCTGATTACAAACCTGAATGGGCAGATCACATAGTAAAGGGTCCTGTACAATTAAAGCCAGTCCTTCTTCAAAAATATCCAAAAATTCTGAATGTGGTAATGCCTCTTCATCTTCCTCTTCTTGCTCTTCAGGGATTACAGTTTCTTCAGTATGTTCATCTTTTATTTCGGTTTCATCCACAGCTTTGGTTTCTGTCTCTTTTAGGTTCTCATCCATGTTGTATTAGCAGAGAATTTACTGAATTCTGGTTTTATCTTCTATGGAAAATATAAAACAAACAAAGTACCGGTAGTTACAAATACTAGTTACAAATGGCTTTGCCCTTCTAGTACCCTTAACCCTCTCTGCTCCAGGGGCGTCGTACAATGGCTGAACCTGTGTTTTGACCCTAGCTTCCAAAGAGCTGCAATATGACAAATAAAGGCATTCTGTGTCCAAGATCGTTGAAAAAAAATGGACAGAACTAATTAATTACTTGTTCATTTACACATAGTACATTCGGTACTTGTAGACAGTGCAGCTAAAGAATGGGTGCTGCAGAGCCAAATGGGTCCTAAAAAGTTTGGTTTGATTTTTACCTTGGGTTATTTATTTATTAGGATTTTAGGTTATTTATCATGTTTTACACACCTTGGCTACACTCTTACACAAGATTCATCAGTTCACAAGTTCAATGTCAAACACAGTCATGGACAATTTTGTATATCCAGTTCACCTCACTTGCATGTCTTTGGACTGTGGGAGGAAACCGGAGCTCCCGAAGTAAACCCACGCAGACACAGGGAGAACATGCAAACTCCACACAGAAAGGACCCGGACCGCCCCACCTGGGGATGGAACAAAGGACCTTCTTACTGTGAGGCGACAGTGAGACACTGAGCCACCATGCCACCCTCGCTTTCGGTTTAAAAAACAAACTACATGGAAAATTGGGCAGTGGTAACCCGGGGGTTAAGGTACTAGACTAGTTATGTTAAGACCAAGTGTTTAAGCCCCGGTCTCTCTCTCTCTCACTGTCTTAACCGCTTATCCAATTAGGGTCGTGGCGGGGAGCCTATCCCAGCTTTTCAATGGGCGCAAGGCACACAGTAACAACCTAGACAGGGTACCAGTCCATGGCAGGGCAGACACACAAACACACACCCATTCTCCTGTAGGGCAATTCAGTGTCTCCAATAAACCTGACTGCATGTTTTTGGACTGTGGGAGTAAACCGGAGCTCCAGGAGGAAACCCACACAGACACGGGGAGAACATGCTATATATAAGGTACTACACTATTTATGTTAAAGCCAAGTGGTTAAACCCCACCACTGCCACTGTTGGGCCCCTGAGCTGGTCCCTTAATTGCTTTCATTGTATTATTACACTATTGTAAGATACTAGATGTCATAAATATGTAGTGTGGAACATTTGCAATGAACTCAAATTTACCTTTCGCAGCTACGCCAGTAATTACGTTCGCTCTTGACTTGCTCGCTGCTTTCAAATTACCGTAAACAAATTAATATGCGACTCTAAAAATGTACACCACAATGTCTCTCAATATAAACAAATACGGCTAATACTATAACAAACAAGCGCACTCTGAGAGCGCCAACACTAACATGCAGCACTGTTAGAAGGTTTCCATAAGCGTCACTGGCTGAAACTAAAATTGCTCCGTGTTCCCTATAGAAGTGCACTAAGTAGAAAAAAAAGCAATAGCCAATGTAACCTTTAAAGTGCACTATTAAGTCTTAAGTGGCGATGTTTGTAATCCAGCCAGGGGCTTCAGTACTGTTCATTGGTTATTGCACCTGGTGAGAACTGAATGTATTGTAAGTTGTTCCGCTAATAAAAATAAACGAATAATAAGAATTCCACGCAACATAAATATAGTATAAATATACTATTTAACTTTATAAAGGGTAAGTGTTTAAATTCCTAACAAAGTAAAATTATATCTATTAAAATGTATCTACAATAACATTTTAAAATTCATCTGATTGTGTTTCTAGTCGAGCCTAATAAACGGGTACATTAGCAACGTTAGCTGACGAAAGCTGAAGGTAACGAGTTAATAAAGCATTGCAAATACTTCTTTTATCCTGTAAGACGAGTAAATATAGTTTGTAGCGCATTAAAAAAATGCTACTGTTTTGTCCAACATGTGGAAATGTGTTGGTAGTAGAGGAGGGGCAGAAATGTTACAGGTTCGCTTGTAACACATGCCCATATGTTCACAACATCACGAGGAAGGTGAGTTTCATGTCAACACAATAATACTGCTGTACCTTAGTTCTGATTCTGATCCTGATCCTTATGTTAATGACTGACTTTTTACTATGATCTTTTCAGGTAAACAACAGAAAATACCCCAAACTTAAAGAGGTGGATGATGTTCTTGGTGGAGCTGCTGCTTGGGAGAATGTAGATTCAACAGCAGGTAAAATAAAAGGAGTAATATTACTTAGTTGTTTTGCAAGTACCACGGACAGTCATTCTGACACGTTTCCATCTACTGAGAAAAGATAAAACATGTTTACTTTTGAAAATATACGAGTCGAAATGCATAATTTTACTTGTGTCTGCATCGCTGCGAACTTTTTGGCACCAAGCGTACTAAAAGGTTCAAACTTAGGCCGCTCAGGTGGCGCAGCGCTAAAAACACACGCTGAGATCTTGAATGCATCGTATCGAATCTCGGCTCTGCCTGCCTGTTGAGGCTGAGCGGCCACATGGACAACGATTGGTCTGTTGTTCAGATAGGGGCGGGATTAAGCTGGATGGGGACTCTATCTCAGACTAGTGCGATTACGATCTCTGCTGGCTGGTTGGCGGCGCCTGCACGGAGATGGGAAAGGAAGAGGGTAGAGGGTGTGGCTCTCTGTACACAGCGCTGTACTGCACTGCACTCGTCAAGTGTAGGTGATAAGATGTTCGATTACTGTGCACGTGTCGGAGGGGGCGTGGAGCAGCCTCGTCCTCCTCAATCAGGAGCAGAGACCAGCATTAGTGAGAGGATGATTGACGGGCAGAAATTGGATGCACTAAAGTGGGAGAAAAAGGGGGGGGGAAAGGTTCACACTACAGTAGGATTCACATAAAACAAAGACAAATGTACATAAAAGTATAAATTCCTAATCCCCATCAGATATGGCAAGACATGACATATAATCATGGCTTCTGAGTTTTGACAGTTACGTTCTGTAAGTGTCCCAATTTGTCTGGAAATGGGGTTTGTATATTTATAAGAACACAGCTGTTGTACCTTCAGTTACATACTTAACTAATAATTCATTAGAAAACATTTGAATTACTCAAAGGGTAATAACTAGTACATTTGTTAATATTATTTTTAATTTAAAGCAGCTTCAAACTTGCTAAGGTCCATATTTTCAGACAGTGGTAGCCTAGTGAGTAGAGCTTTGGGCTATCAACTGAAAGGTTGAGAGTTTGAATCCCAGTTCTGCCATGCAAGCACTGTTGGGCCCTTGAGCAAGCCCCTTAACCCTCTCTGCTTCAGGGGTGCTGTACAATGGCTGACCCTGCGCTCTGACCCCAGCTTCCAAAAACAAGCTGTGATGTGCGAAGAAAAAATGTCATTGTACTGTACACATGTATATGTATATATATGACAAATAAAGGCATTCTATTGTATTCATTCTATTTTATTCTATTTTGCATTTTCTGTATTCTTTAGAAACCTGTCCCAAGTGTGAGCACCCAAGAGCTTATTTCATGCAGATACAGACCCGATCTGCTGATGAACCAATGACTACTTTCTACAAGTGTTGCAGTCAACAGTGTGGCCATCGATGGAGGGACTAAGTTTGTGTTGCTTCTATATGGACAACCAGCTGTACGAAAAAAATCTAAGAGGAACATTTTCCTTTACACACACTGTTCATTCAGTAGTTTTGCCTTAAATGTCTTGCCAGGTTCTAAATTAATGGGATTTACACTTACTGGCCACTTTCTTGTAGGAACTATACCAATACAGCGAAGGACTTTTTTTTATTTAAGAACAGCTAAAACTTGTATTGGAAACATTTCTTTAAGGTTTTAATTCTTGTTTACGTGATTGCATCAGCTGCACATTCATACCGGCAATCAGTTGTTTTACTACATTCTAATGAGGCTCTATTGGATTCAGATCTTGTGAAGCCATTTAAGTACATTAAACTTGGGGAGCTCGGGTGATGCATCAGTAAAACATGTTAGCTGACATCTGCTATCGGCAAGCTGGGCGCTTTGTACAGACAATGATTAGCTCAACCAAGGGTGAGAATGCCGGAGGGGATTCCTCATGACTGCTGCAATATTGACCTCTGCTGGATGATGGTGTGCCTGCACAGAGACGGGGGATAATGGAGATCGGCATGTGACTCACCATGCTTGATATGGTTCTCCATATGAACGCCTCATCTGGGTGAAAAGAAGTAGTATGCTAATGCTTTTGTCGAGGGGGCGTGTGTTAGTCATGGCTTTCCTTGGCCAGGAGTCAGCAGTAGTAGAGGAAGCAGAATGCAAATGGGTATTTGGATATGACTAAATTGGAAGAAAAGTTGGGTACAAATTTTTAGTCTTATTTGTGGCCAGAAACTAATGGTAAGCAGCAATACTTAGCTTTGAAAATACACTTGATTGGTATAAGGGAGCTTACATAGTGCTAAGAAACAATTTTACACTCTACTACTCTACCATCACTAGCAAAAACTGTTGACAAGTCAGGTTGGGTAGATTAATTTATGCTGTCTGTGCCATATTTCAACACAACCATCTGCTTGTCATATTTATCAGTCTAGGCTATGTTTTTTCTGTTTCTGTAAGTCTGTCATTATTTGACATGAAGCTGTTTTGTTTACAAGTGGCTGCATTACTGTAGCCTTCCTATCAGCTCAAACCAGAATGATAATTCTTCACTGACTTCTCTTTTACACAGGGCATTTTTGTCCAATGAACTGCTGCTTACTGGATGTTTTATTTCCATCATTCTTTGTAAATTGTACAGACTGTTATTCAAAAAAGAGATTAACTGTTCTTACCATACTCAAACCCATAACCATGCCACATGTGAAGTTCCTACCTGAACCTCATGCCAGTGTCTGTATAAATTTGTGAAATGCACTCCTGCTCCATGTCTTGCTGATTGAATAATTACATAACTATTCAAATGCTCTTAATAAAGTGCTTATGCTGTGGTTACAACTATTTCTAATTTGTAAATTTATACTGTAGCTGTAATATTGGACGTTTAAAAACAATCCTAATTGGTGTCAGTGGTGCCCCCAGACATTTTTATAAGGGTGGCCAGATGGGGCCACTGAAAATCTTGAGGTGGCACACCAAAACAAAAGCCATAACTACATTTCAGAAAGTCTATTATTGTAATATACAGACTACTTGATAACTAGTTATCTGATGTGCATAGACTAATACGATCAAATTAACATTTTACTGTACAACAACAAACCTGCACCAGAGAAACGAGACCGCGATTAGCTGCTGCACTCTGTGAGGCAAACTCACCTGCACAGTACACAGCATTGTGCGCGGGGGTCGGGGGAAATATTTTAGAACAGTGAATACACATGTGAATCTAAACAGTAAGTCCAAAAATGGGTCGTTGCTCTGATTTGAGCTCTAATTTTGATAGTGTACCAACTTTGTAATTAAGCATTTTAATGTATTTTTGCAACAGAAAATAATATTACATACTGCAGCTTTATTTCTGAGGTATACGTAGCCATACCGGTTGATTATTTGATTCTGCCATCAGCCACCATACAGTTGAGTGCAAAAATTTGCATTTGCTTGAAAAACAAGGTATTTACTGTTAGGCCTCACGAATGTTTTGTCTGTCACAAGTAAGAAAATTCTTTGACTTTGAATGTTAACATACAGTTGTTACCTGATTGCCTTACTACTAGAAATCATTTTGTTGTTTTGTTTAATTCAATCCAGTGTTTTTATTACAAATCATATAATAAGCGTAACCGTTTGTTAGAAGTCCTTGCTTTAAAATGTACAACCCCAAATCAGAAAAAGTTGGGACACACATTTACTTTGACTTTTATTTGATTGCAGACAGGATGAACCTGAGATATTTCATGTTTTGTCTGCTCGACTTCATTTCATTTATTAATAAACATTAAAAAAAAAGTTTGTAATGTTGCCATTCCTTTTCACCACACTTAAAAAACTTTTTGGCACCGAGGATACCAAGTGATTTAGTGTTTAAGCTTTTATTTTGTCCCATTCTTCCTGCAAACACGTCTTAAGATGTGCAACAGAACTGGGTCGTCTTCGCATTTTTCATTTCAAATTCTCCAGGCAGGTCAGTCCAGTACTCGTACCCTCTTCTCCCGCAGCCATGCCTTTGTAATGTGTGCAGCATGTGGTTTTGCATTGTCTTGTTGAAAAATGCATGGACGTCTCTGGAAAAGATGACGTCTTGAAGGCAGCACATGTTGCTCTAAGATCTCAATGTACTTTTCTGCATTAATGCTGCCATCACACAAGTGTAAATGACCTTTGCCAAGGGCACAGCTCCATACCATGACAGACCCTGGCTTTTGGACTTGTTGCTGATAACAGTCTGGATGATCCTTTTCGTCTTTGGTCCGGAGCACACGGCGTCCATTTTTCCGAAAAAAAGACCTGGAATGCTGATTCATCTGACCACAGTACACGTTTCCACTGTGTGATGGTCCATCCTAGATGCCTCTGAGCCCAGAGAAGTTGACACCGCTTCTGGACATGGTTAACATAAGGCTTCTTTTTTGCACAGTAAAGTCCCAGGACACTCTTTTCTTATCTTTTAGGCTATGTCCGGAACATGGCCGCCATATTGGATCAAGGGCAAGTTTTTCCAATGGGAAGGTGGTCATGTAGCAAATCAAAGAAGACCAGAATTTTCTCAGAAATCAATTGCCACAATCAGATTTACTTGCTGGGGTATTCACATATGTCACTATATATATAAAGACCGTGGGCTCACCAATTTTTATGTAATAGTAAGTGTTTACTTTGCAACCCTCAGAGTAATTGTGAGAGTGTGCATCTTAGTCTGCTAATCCTGGGACCACTGGGCACAAGGCAGAAAAATTGTCCCAGAATTAGTGTGCCAGTGTAGCCAGTGTAATTACTCAAATCTAAAGTCTAAATTTACTGAAAAATCTAAAATACCTAGAGGCATCCCACAAGGACGAGGAACTAACCCAAGTCATTGGAGCCTAATCTGTTTAGTCTTACTTCTGCTTGAACCTTGATATTGTTTAAACTGATCTGCAAGGCATTAATTACAGTGAATGACTCTAGACTGAACTCCTGCAAGTGTATGAGTAAAATCTGCTGGATAAATAAAGTGACCACCGACAGAAAATTGTTTTTTTTTATTATTATTATTATTATTATTATTTTTAAAATAATAACGGTACACAGTCAGTTTGTTTTACTTTACACAGAAGAGATCCAGTTTAGATGTATAATACCACAAACTACTTGTAACTTCATCTAATGTTATGCAAGACGAGCTTTACATATAAATCAGTCTTTCACAGCATTCAGCCATTTCATAAAGCATTGTAGGCCTACTGGGTTTAACACAATGTTGCATTAAAGGGAGTCAGCTCAGACAGTGCAAAGACTCAAATTCAGAAGAGCATGCATACTGTTTTACATTAGATTGAGATAGATAGAGAATCATATGTCGAGGTTTAGGTTACAGTATTTTCATAGTGTTCTTTAGGTACATGGAGACTAGACACACATACAGTACAATCTGTTAGTAGTGATGAATTGATAGAAGTAACAAATATGTCCTCCTATTTCAGTGTTTTACTGTTGGATGTTTAATGAATGACCTATGACACTGGATCGTTTTATCCAGTGTGATAGGGAATAAAGCTTCAAGGTGCATTTTGTATCTTGCAAAATCATATAGCAGAGCTAACCAGTTAGTTTAGAGCAGAGTTGCTGTAGTTCCTGAGACCACTCTGCCCGAGTTCTGTTTTGTCAAGTCAATTTGTGTAGGTTCTGTCTCTGTCTAATACAAGTCTTTTTTCCTCAACTTGCATCAATGGGAAATCTAAAACAGTCTAACAGATGTACCCTTGATATTTTAACTTCAGCAAGAAAAGGGTACTTTTAAGAACTTCCATTTCTGAGACTGTAAAGCAAGCCAAGCAGTCAAGCCAACTTCTGCATTATTTTTGAGAGGTGGGAGAACAGTACCTTGAGGAAACTTAAGGACTTACACACATCACATATAAGCTCTAACACATGGCCTGTACCAATTCATAATATTACATTTTAATTATTAATCCAAATGTTTTCGAAACTACACCGATCAGGCATAACATTATGCCCACCTCCTTGTTCCATTTACCATGTAGAAGCACTTTGTAGTTCTACAATTACTGACTGTACTGATCTGTTTCTCTGCACGCTTTGTTAGCCCCCTTTCATGCTGTTCTTCAATGGTCAGGACTCTCCCAGGACCACTACAGAGCAGGTATTATTTGGGTGGTGGATCATTCTCAGCACTGCAGTGACACTGACTAGTGTGTGTTGTGCTGGTATGAGTGAGTACGACACGGCAATGCTGGTGGGAGTTTTTAAACACCTCACTGTCACTGCTGGACTGAGAATAGTCCACCAACCAAAAACATCCAGCCAACAGCGTCCTATGTCCACTAATGAAGATCTCAAAGATGACAAACTTAAACAGCAGCAATAGATGAGCGATCGTCTCTGACTTTACATCTACAAGGTGGACCAACTAGGTAGGAGTGTCTAATAGAGTGGACAGTGAGTGGACACGGTATTTAAAAATTCCAGCAGTGCTGCTGTGTCTGATCCACTCATACCAGCACAACACACACTAACACACCACCACCATGTCATTGTTACTGCAGTGCTGAGAATGATCCACCACCTAAATAATACCTGCTCTGTGGTGGTCCTGACCATTGGAGAACAGGGTGAAAGCAGGCTAAAAAAAGCATGCAGAGAAATAGATGGACTACAGTCAGTAATTGTAGAGCTACAAAGTGCTCCTATATGGTAAGTGGAGCTTATAAAATGGACAATGAGTGTAGAAGCAAGGAGGTGGTTTTAATGTTATGGCTGATCAGTGTATAAAGACTGAGTAATGTAACATAGGTATGTACACTAGAATTGGGTGTGTATGTATGCATTCATTTGTAAATGTGCGCAACATAAAGCTATCTGTTTTATTTTAGTAACTGGTAGAAAAAAAAGCTAGATCTGGCCCCTACAACTTTACCCAAACATAGAGAGGAAAAGGTTGATTGATTATTTAACTTCCTTCTGGCTTCCGTCATGCTGCCTTAGAAATGATAGTAATGTTATTACAGGTAAGAAAGCTGTTAACATGGTATAGTGGAAAAAGAGGGGAAGAAACAGGTAGCCACAAGGGTGGATAGTTTTAGGTAAAACATTCACAGTTTAACAGAACAGCAATAGACACAAAGTGCCTTGAAAAAGTATACATCCCCAAACTATTTTAATATTTCATTGTCTAAATCATACAGTTCAAGTACTAATTTTTCCAGTTGCACTGGCATCAGTCATCAGCAAATAAAAAAGTATTTTTGCCTCTTGTTATCCCAGGATTAGCTTCAGTGTAAAGTAACACATTATGTTGGGGGAGGTGAGGGTGAAATTACAGCCAAACTGCTTAGGTCAGGCTACCCCTCAAAATTTAACTGTCATTCTGCATTACAGAGGAAATCTTGGATTAAAACTCTATGCCCAATTTAAATTGAAGCCCAATTTTAAATAAAAACTGCTGTAATTTAAATAAATTACTGCTGTAATTTCGGCCTTGGCTGGCTGGTTAAAGGCATCTGCACAGAGATAGTGAATAATGGAGAGCAGTGCGTGACTCTCCATCCTTGATACTGCTCTGTGTGTTAATAATTGGGGATACTTTTTTCAGACACTGTACCTGTATATGATACGAACATGAAAATGGACAGTGTAGCAATGGCACCACTTAAAGATGGTGCATGACACGTCTTATATCTTTTTTATATCACACAGACGATTGTTATGGACGGCTGCATTGCATTTCATATAAGCTCAAGAAATCTTCATGTACATCTGCACATTCTACACAGCAGTGTGTTATCAGGAGACACTAAATATACATACAACAGTGTTCTCATGTCATTAAAACACCATCATTCTGAAACTACGACTATAGTCCTTGGCCATTACTGTTGTCACAGATACAGCCCTTACAGGCTTTCAATTAAGCATTAACATTAAAATGCATAAAATAATGACATGAAATCATTCGAATAAAATTAACATTGACCCTGAAACAGGCTTCATAGTTCAGTTCTGCTACCTGCTCCACAATGATTAATAAAGTGACTGTTCCTTCTCCAAATTGTAGCAAACCTTAGCTGCTTTATCAAGAATCAGTACAAAAATCCCAACAGCACCTTCACAACACTATGAATGAATATTTGCATTGTGCATATAAAAAGTACTGACTCGTCATCCCTTCTTCACTGAGGTCTGCTACCTCATATTCCTACAACAGGTTTTGTTTTAAATTAACTTGCAGTGTCAAAAACTGAATCTAAACCCTGTACATAGTTATATACAGTCAGTAGCTGATAATAAACACCTAGTAAAAAACAAAAACCTGGGCCAAATGGAGCACGGCACACAGAGCAGTAAAGGAAAAGAGGAGAGGTGCAGAGCCATGAGATCTCGGTACAATCGCTGAGGGTTGCTGAGGGACACTGTTAGCATATGCGTTTGTATGTGTAGATGTAGCCCTTGCAGTTGGGGCAGGTGTGTGTTACATCCTTGAGGTCATCGATCAGACATGGGATCAAGCAGCAACCGAGGTCGCAACTGCAAAATAAAGAAAGAGGATTCGGAGGTGACAGAAATGGCACAGCATGGAGGTCACTGAGTCTCTATTTACGTTTAATTAGTAGTCACATATTACTGGCATGGCCTGTCCTACCTCGGTTTAATAATTGCATTCAACCTTAACTGCTTAACAAATGTCTAACAACTGCCAATGCTTTTTTGGAAATCATTGTGGAGGCTTACATTGCAAAAAGTTAAGCCTTACAGTTTGGGTCCGATTTAACCCATGGAGACCAATAAATACAGTTTGTGGAGAGTTTTAGCTTAATAAAGTGTAACAATAGTATTATTTACATATTATTATCCAACCTTACACTGATTAAAATGTGTGTGAGTAATTTGTATTTGAAATCACATTATAAGATCAAGCTGCATGCATAATCAGTAGGGATGTAACGATACACTCTACCCACGATGTGATACGATTCACAGTACTGGGTTCACGATACGATTTTTTACGTACAAAAATGATTTTTTTTAAACAAAATGAAATTGAAGACAAATTATGCCAAAGTTTCCTTTTATTATTTCTCTTTAAAAAATAATAATAATACTGTATTTGTGCTTATCTTTTATTTATATAAATAATGAATGCCCTTTTATTTTTTAGGTAGGTATAAACTATGCCAAATAATGCTTATTGTGAAAAAAAACTGAAATGAAATTTTAAAACAAATCCAACATTATATAAATCAATGAATAATACAAATAAAGAAAGTATCCTCACATAAATACATTTGACTGGAAAATCCCCTACCTGGCAACTTTGTAAAGTGCCGTCAACCAGGCGAGGAGAATAGCGCCAGTGCCCTCTGCTGTTCACCTTACATGAATAACCGATTCAAACTGTGGCACATGTGCACCGATTTTTAACCCCTAATAGGGATGTAACGATGCACCACAATACAGTTAATATCTGATTCAAAAATTCCACGATTCAAATTTCACATGTAAAGTGAATCGATATTCACTTTAAACAGCAGAGGGCGCTGGCGCTATACACCTCGCCTTGATGACGTCACTGGCGCCATACGCCTGGTTGCCAAATTCGGGGTTAATTCAAAATTGTGTTGCATAGTTTGTGCCTACCTCAGAAATAAAAGGACATTCATTATTTAGATAAATAAAAAATAATCACAAATACAGTATTTTATTTTATTAAGAGAAATAATAAAAGGAAACTTTGTCATCATTTGTCTTCAATTTCAGTTTAAAAAAATCATATCGTGAACCCAGTATCGTGAAACGCATCGTATCGTGGGTAGAGTGTATCATTACATCCCTAATAATCAGACATCTTATTTTCACCGGATGCTTTTCCTGATGCATTCCTCTTATTTTTATCTGCGCTTATGACCAGCACTAAGAGTGCACTAACAAGTGCATCTCCAAATGGCTAGCCTATTCGACCATACCCCAAACCCTCTACCTCAGACACCCAACCGGTCAAAAGCACTGCTTAAGATTTAAAAACCCGGATCTCAGCAGTAGTGGGCTAGCAATCAATCAATCAATCATTATCATTTATCTGTTTAGCGCTTTTTTAATGGACATTGTCTCAAATTTCAGGGCCAAAAAAACCCCAAGGGCAAGGGCAACAGTGGCAAGGGAAAACTCTGATCCACTCATACCAGCACAACACACACTAACACACCACCACCATGTCTGCATCATGCAGTGCTGAGAATGATTCACCATCTAAATAATACCTGCTCTGTAGTGGTCCTGGGAGAGTCCTGACTAGGGATGTAACGATGCACCACAAGTCAGTTAAAAATCGGTGCACGGTTATTCATTTAAGATGAATCGATATTCACTTTAAACAGCAGAGGGCACTGGCGCTATTCACCTCGCCTGGTTGACAGCACTTCACAAAGTTGCCAGGTAGGGGATTTTCCAGCCAAATGTATTCATGTGAGGATACTTTATTATTTGTATTATTCATTTATTTATATAATGTTGGATTTGTTTTAATAATTATTTCATAATATTAATAATAAAATATAATCATAATAATATATTCATTGTACAATATTTTCATATACACAATAAGCATTATTTGGCATAGTTTGTACCTACCACAGAAATAAAAGGGCATTCATTATTTAGATAAATAAAAGATAAGCACAAATACAGTATTTTATTTTATTTAAAGAAAAACAATAAAAGGAATCTTTGTCATAATTTGTCTTTAAATTCATTTTGTTTAAAAAAATCGGGGGGAAAAAAATCGCATTGTGTGTATCGTTGCATGACTAGTCCTGACCATTGAAGAACAGCATGAAAGGGGGCTAACAAAGCATGCAGAGAAACAGATGGACTACAGTCAGTAATTGTAGAACTATAAAGTGCTTCTATATGGTACATGGAGGTGATAAAATGGACAGTATGTGTAGAAACAAGGAAGTGGTTTTAATGTTATGGCTGATCGGTGTATATTAAAACATATGGGCGTGCTTTAGGTTATAGGATAAACCTTTTCTTTTTAAAACCTTCCAAATAAAATAAAGAGCAATACTTTAACTTTCCCAAAGGGAAACAAGTACCACAAGGGTAACACAACACAAAGGGTAACACAAACAAAAACCAAGATGTCCAAATAGCTGCTGTAAAACTAATTGCTGTTTTTTTGCAATTGGCTGCGTTTGTGACATGATAAAAGATTAAACAAGTCTGGTAGCACAAAGTCCGAAAAGTAATGCCTGCTTGGCTTTGTGTATCTTGTTCTGCACTTATAGATTTTTTTTGTACGCTCTCGAGTGCAACTGTGTTATGATTTGTGTGGATTCTGCTCATTTAAGTTATCCTCCAGGGTGTCTGGTTCCTCTCAAGGTTTCTTCCTGTATTTTTAAAGGAGTTTTTCCTTGCCACTGTCACCCTTGGCTTGCTCAGCAGGGGGTTTTGGTCTGTTGGTCCTGGAGTCTGTGCAGTTGCTTTGAGACAATGTCCATTGTAAAAAGCGCTATACAAATAACATTAACTTGACTTAAAACTCCTCACAATCCAACAAACTGACCTAACTCTATTTCAATCAATTCCAAATATGCACAAGGAAAAAACACATTTAAGTTTGATTGCAGAAGGACACAAGCTCAACTTACCCCACGAAAAAGCAGAAAAGACAGAAGAGCGTGTTCATGAGGCCCACGTCATGGCTGATGCGCGTAACTATGGTCTGCTGGCAATGCGGGCACACCGTCTGCACTGGTGCTGACTGGAATAACTCACCCTGCAACACTGTAACTGTTGTAGCGGTGCCTGGTGGGCCAATCACCGTGGCCGTGTGTCCCACAGGCGGGGCAAAATGACTGGGCCCTGGACCAAACTGCCCTGGCATAGGGTGGGGGTAGTGCCCAGGATGAGGGTAGTAACCACCTTCAAAGCATAAGAAGAATTTTATGAGATTCTAGCAAGACAAAGTAGAATTCTAACCAAGGCAGTAAGAAATGTATTGATGGTTAGTAATAGCTGTGTCAACATCATCATGCAAACATTCATGCTTGCACCTCATCCAAATCAATACTTTGAATATTCCATGATAAAAAACAGAAATAAATGTTTCCATAGATCATAGCCATTTCCAACCAGGAATCCAAAAGATCAAAAGTGCCACACTCTAGGTGAAAAGGATGACTTAATTGTATTAAACCGGGGTAAACATTTTCCCCCAAAATGTCAATATGTGGTATAACAGATTAAAACCAGAGCTGGGATCTCGAATACATCGTATCGAATCTCAGCTCTGCCTACCGGCTAAGGCTGAGCGGACACATGAACAACGATTGGCCTGTTGTTCAGATATGGGCGGGACTAAGCCGGATGGAATCTCTCTCCCATGACTGGTGCAATTACGACCTCTGCTGGCTGATTGATGACGCCTGCACAGAGATGGGAAAAGAGTGCTCTCAGGGTGTGTCTCTCCGTACACAACGCTGAGCTGCACTGCACTCGTCAAAGTGCAGGTGATAAAATGCATACGGCATGCTGCCCACGTGTCGGAGGGGGCGTGGGTCAGCTTCGTTCTCCTCAATCAGAGCAGGGATCGGCATTGGTGGAGAGGAAGCATGACGGGAGAAAAGGGGAAAAAAAGGGGAGAAAATGCATAAAACTAAATATATATATTAAAAAAAAGCATTACCCTAACCATGTTAGACTTACCATGTGGGTCGGGCATGGGCATAGGGCCCTCGCCTGGCACATGTGGCGGAATGAACCCTGGCTGCATTGTGGCTTCATAAGGTGGGGGACCATATTCTGGAGGCAACGGCTGTCCATGTGGGGGTCCAGTCATTACCGGGGCTGGGCCTGCTAAGAAATAAAATGAATGGTATTATGGTAATCGTTTGAACATTATAAATTATTTCAGATTTGAACTATTAATCCAATCAGCCGGTCACGTGGCAGCTGACAAAACATCTGAATAGGGAAAATACAATCTGAGTGACCTTGTGTGTGGCATGGTTGTTGGTGCTTGATAGGCTAGTTTAAGTATCTCCAAAACTGGAAACCCCATAAAGTTTACAAGGAAACGTGAGAAGACTATATAAACACATCCAAGAAATGACATTTCTAAAGCCAAAAACACCCTGTTTCTAAATCCTGATAGTGTCAAAAAATGCTGGAGTCCACGGACCCAACCTACCAATTAAGTATCTTCTAAATGCATCAGCCTATTAGAATTTGCTCACCATGTGCATCCCTTTATGGCCTGAATTACCATTTTATAATGGCTACTTCAAGCACGATAATGCATTATGTCCCAAACCACAAGTTCCCCTAAACTGGTTTCATAAACGTGACGATGGGTTCAGTGCACTTTAATGGATTCTGACCTCAATTCAAAAAAGCTCTTTTGGGATATGGTAAAGCAGAACGTCTGTAGCAATAACAGACCAACATCTCAACTAAATGCATCCAACACCTTCCCACAAAAACTGAGGCTGTTCTAAAAACAAGGGAGAGCAGCAGAGGGAGGTCCCCAGTACAAAGTATTGTGTTCCTAATAAAGTGGGCAGTAACTGTTTATTATACATAGATTTTTTTGTTTTGAAACTGTAGGAACATTGTAGGGGTCAACAATCTTTTGGGTACAATATGCTGATTTACAAAAAAGAGCCATACAATAAATTGAAGTCATACACTGATCAGCAATAACGTTAAAACCACCTCCTTGTTTCTACATTTTACATTTACATTTTCAGCATTTAGCAGACGCTTTTATCCAAAGTGACTTACACACTGAGCGGAACACAATGAGCAATTGAGGGTTAAGGGCCTTGCTCAGGGACCCAACAGTGGCAACTTGGTGGTAGCGGGGCTTGAACCGGCAACCTTCTGTTTACTAGTCCAGTACCTTAACCACTGAGCTATCACTGGCCCCAGTGTTTCTACACTCACTGTCCATTTTATCAGCTCCACTTACCATATAGGAGCACTTTGTAGTCCTACAATTACTGACTGTAGTAGATCTGTTTCTCTACATACCTTTTTAGCCTGCTTTCACCCTGTTCTTCAATGGTCAGGACCCCCACAGGACCACCACAGAGCAGGTATTATATAGGTGGTGGATAATTGTCAGCACTGCAGTGACACTGACATGGTGGTGGTGTGTTCATGTGTGTTGTGCTGGTATGAGTGGATCAGACACAGCAATGCTGCTGGAGTTTTTAAACACCTCACTGTCACTGCTGGACTGAGAATAGTCCATTAACCAAAAATATATTTAGCCAACAGCGCCCCGTGGACAGCATCCTGTGACCACTGATGAAGGTCTAGAAGATGACCAACTCAAACAGCAGCAATAGATGAGCGATCGTCTCTGACTTTACATCTACAAGGTGGACCAACTAGGTAGGAGTGTCTAATAGAGTGGACAGTGAGTGGACATGGTATTTAAAAACTCCAGTAGTGCTGCTGTGTCTGATCCACTCATACCAGCACAACACACACTAACACACCACCACCATGTCAGTGTCACTGCAGTGCTGAGAATCATCCACCACCTAAATAATACCTGCTCTGTGGTGGTCCTGTGGGGGTCCTGACCATTGAAGAACAGGGTGAAAGCAGGCTAAAAAAGTATGTAGAGAAACAGATGGACTACAGTCAGTAATTGTAGAACTACAAAGTGCTTCTATATGGTAAGTGGAGCTGATAAAATGGACAGTGAGTGTAGAAACAAGGAGGTGGTTTTAATGTTATGGCTGATCGGTGTATAACACAAGCTGTTAGCATGTACACTATTGACAAAAGTATTAGGACACCCCTTCTAATTACTGAATTCATATGTTTCATCAACAACAATTGCTAACAGGTATAATAAATACTTTATATAAAAGAAATGATATGCTTCCAACTTTGCAGAAACAGTTTAGGCAAGGCCCTTTCCTGTTTTAGCATGACTGCACCCCTGTGCACAAAGCAATGTCTATAAAGCTGGGTTTAAAGAAATTCCAGTGGCTGCACAGAGCCCTGACCTCAGCCCTACTGAACAGCTTTGGAATAAACTGGAACATAAATTGAGGCTTTCTTGACCAACATCAGTGCCCAGCCAGATAAGTGTTCTTTTGACTGAATGGGCAAAATTTCCCCACATACTTCAAAGTCTTGTAAGAAGCCTTCTCAGAATAATGGCTGTTGTCAGAGCTAAAAGGATCACATAGAAGAAGTAACTCTATTATATAACCCAATCAGAAATTGCAGACAGTATGAATGAATGAATTTATATGTTTTGTGTGGTCAACTATATTTCAAATATTAACATTTGTTAATATCCATCCATTCTTTTATTTTAGACCTACAACACATTCCAAAAACAGTTGGGACCAGGGCAATTTCAAACAAGTGACATAAGGTGATTGTAAGAATGATGTAGTACAAAAGCAGTGTCCACAAAAAGTTAATCCTCTGAGGAGCAAAGATGGGCAGAGGATCTCCAGTTTGTCAACAAATGCATGAGAAAAGAAGGATCAAAGGGATTTGCATATTTCTCCTTTTATTGTCCATAATATGACAAAACAATACAAGGAACCTGGAGGAATTTTCTTTTTGAGTATTGCAGCCGCAAGCCTAACACCTACGATCTCAGATCCCTCAGACAGCAATGTATCAAAAACTATCCATCAATAGCTTACATAACCAAGTGGGCCGGGGATTACTTTGGCAAATCTTTGTCGAGCACTACAATACGGAGTAACACAAATCCAGAGACGTTCATGCATTTTTCTACAAGACAATGCAAAACCACATGCTGCACACATTACAAAGGCATGGCTACGGAAGAAGATGGTACGGGTACTAGACTGGCCTGCCTGCAGTCCTGACCTGTCCCCAATAGAGAGAATTTGTAAAATTATAGGAAAGAAAAAAGTGACAGTGACAACCCCAAACTGCTGCACACCTCAAGACGTTTGCAGGAATTTAATTAAATTTATTAGGATTCTAACGTCATGTTTTACACTTTGGTTACATTTATGACAGGAACGGTAAACACTGGTTACTGGTTCAGTTCAAGTCTTTAATGTCAAACACAGTCATGGACAATCATGTATCTCCAATTCACCTGACTGCATGTCTTTGGACTGTGGGAGGAAAACGAAGTTCCCGGAGGAAACCCACGCAGACACTGGGAGAACATTTGACACAGAAAGGACCCGGACCGCTCCACCTGGGAATCGAACCCAAGCCCTTATTGCTGTGAGGCGACAGTGCTACCCACTAAGCCACCAAGCTGCCCAAATAACACCTAAAACACTTCATTACTTGGTATTCTCAGTGCCAAAATGTTTTTAAGTGTGGTGAAAAGGAACAGCAACATTTCCAACTGGTAAATGCTTTTTTAGGAATGTGTTGCAGACCTGAAATGCAGGAATAGATGTTTAATAATAAATGAAATGAAGTTGACCAGACAAAACATCTTGTATCTTGGGTTCATGCAATGAAACAGAAGTCAATGGAAATGTAAGAAACACTGCTTTTTCCATACTGTCCCAACTTTTTTTGATTTAAGGTTGAAATACTATTTGTTTTTTAAAAGTCTTATACAACAAGCACATGGTCAGGTGTCCAAACACTTTAGCCATATAGTGTATACTCTGTACATTAGCAATACACTAAGCTATCTTGTAACTTATAAACAAGCATAATATATGTTTTACCATGGCTTAAATTTTGAAGAACACTTGTCTGTCTTTTGTACCTTGAAATTACTTGTTTTACTGATTCTGTTTTGTCAGCATCATCCTAAAACAAGCTTTAAAGTTTTAATGAACAACACACTTGCAACACACACAGTCTGGTCTTTCTGCTGAATAAATCCATACAAATCTGTCCACTCTTGTTTAAATGAATGAATGTCCACTTTAGCACGTTTAACTGCTATATTACACTAAATTTGCACAAACTTAAACCTGACTCACTCCTGACACCTGGAGTAGCCACTAGATTAAATTACTCCACCCTCACTTAACTGCTTGTTGTAAAAAAGGACCCAACCAATAAGGTCCTGAGTTTGAAATACCTTTATTACTCTCACAAAATTATTCTCACAAATCAGTGTGCCAGGCAAACATGCCCCACATGCTAGCTGTTGCATATGTGCCATAGACTGCTGTAGTTTGCTATCCCACCACTGCTGGGTTCCCAAGCTTCTCAAGATCAAATCTCATTTGTGTTATTAACCGACCTACACAGACACACAATTGGCTGTGGTTTAAACAGGGTTCCTTGTCACAGCAATTACGACGGCTAAGTGGCTAAGTGGGTAGCACTGTCGCCTCACAGCAAGAAGGTCCTGGGTTCGATCCCCAGGTGGGGTGAATTGGAGATACAAAATTGTCCATGACTGTGTTCTATATAATCTTGTGAAATGATGAATCTTGTGTGACGAGTAACTATCATTTCTGTCGTGGATGTAATTGAAGGGTGTAAAACATGCTGTTAAAAATCTAAATGAACAAACAAACAAGCGCATTCAATACTGCATTCTCTGAAACCCCATCCCTGGCAAGTGAAACGAAGCAGTTGGCGGCTGCATGTGTGTTGGAGGGGGCGGGTGGGAGCCACAGTCCTCCTTGAAAATGTAATTTTTGTAACTGTGATTTAGTCCGATTAAAGATTAAAACCAGTAGCAACTAAATGACTTAAATATGACGGAAATATTATATGAAGGACTAAAACAAAAGCAAAAAGGTGCTCATGTGGTGCAGCAGTCAAACATGCTAGCCCACCACTGCTGAGTTCTTAAGCTCAAATCTCAGCTCTGGTATCGATCAGCTGGGTGCTTACACAGACATAGTTGGCTATGTCTCAAAGAGGGCGAATCAAAGGAAATCCTCATTGCTGCTGTAATTGTGGCCACTACTGGAACAGTGACTATCTGTACACAATACTGATCCTTGCGTGGACCTGCCTTGTGCATGTGAAAAGAAGCAATTGGCTACTACACCTGTCAGGCCGTGTGTTAGGTACGGCTCTCCTCTGTCAGGGTAGGGGTGTGCAGCAGTCGAGGATGGATACAACTGGGTAACTGAATACAAGAAAAATGCATAAACAGGATTTTAAAAAAATGTAAAACAACTACAAATAAAATAGAAAATTGCTATACATCCTAACAATTTACTAATTTACCAATTCAAACCAAGATCTTTCGTATTTTTGTGAACTCGACTGAACCCTGTAATAGATATGGTAGAATCCCTAGAAACTTGAAAAGACTAAATGTTGCAGAAACATGGTGAAACTCTGTGTTCCACAGTTTTGTTCGGGTGTTGAATTGAAACAATGGCAGTCATTAACAAGCATAGCCAGCCTTCTTTCCTGGTCCCCTTGGTTTCCTGATGGGGTTTGCCAACTCTGTGATCCAACATGAGGGTACTGGTAACCAGAGGTGGAAAGAGTACTAAAATATGGTACTCAAGTAAAAGTACTATTACTTTAATGAAGTACGAGTAAAATTATTAGTCTAAAAATCTACTCAGGTAAAAAGTAACTCATTTAAAATGTACTCAGAGTAAACGTTACTTCGTTACTTTTTTAACAGAAGGAGGGACGTCATTTTCCAACAAACTGCAACTGCTGTTGTCAATTCAAAACAGCATTATTTCTGTTTATCCTCAATTAATGGGTTAGGCGGTTAGGGTTGCACCTATAAAAAATATAACGGGTCTTACCCCGTCATAGGAACATGATCAAAATCAAAAACAAACCAGCAGAATCTCACAATCACATTTATGCTGTCAGTTTTACTTAAATAAATACTCAAAAATAAATGAACATAAAAAATCACAATATTTCATAATGCTTTGCTATCGTTGCAAAATGAAAGCCAACCATGAACAGCAGAACCGCGACCCAGATCAGTCACACAGCAACAGAAAATCATAACCACTTATCTGCTTACCTGATCTATATCCGTGTGTTGTTCCATTAGGGATATAATCCACTTTATATAAGACCATCTTGTATGTTTTATCCACCTAACTAATGAAAACTATATTTATTCTCTCGGCTTTCCCGGTAAAAAGCTTAAATTGGTGATTCGTTCACTAAACTGTCATTTATAGAACAACCAATAAAGAAAGAGATTGAAATTCCGCCCAGAATGTGAATTCTGAAGCTCTGATTGCTTTATACATCTGAATCTCTTCACCAAATAAACCGATTCATGGAGTTGTTTATGCACAACATCATAATGAAACAGAGTGAGTCGTTTCTGACTCGTTAACTCAGTGATTAGGTTCGCAAGCCCTACTCTAAAGCACATAAATGCATAAATGCTCAGCGGGCCGGATCAAACAGCCTAACTTTAAGGCTGGTTTAAGGTTTAATGTCGAGTTTTTTATTGTTTTCTTTTTTTTTTTTTTTTTTACTCAGTAACGGATGTTATTTAAAATGTAGTGAATTACAATTCTTAATACAAAACATACTTAAGTAAAAGTAAAATTACTGGTTGTAAAAATGCGAGTAAATGTAATTCGTTACTTTCCACTTCTGCTGGTAACAAAATGTTCCAAATACTAAAAAAGTATAGCTTCTGACAGAGTCAAATTAAACCTGTACTTGACAACTATGATTCCATATAGGGTGTGATGACAAAATAAAAAATAATGAGACATACCAGAGACCGGAGGATGTTTATTCTTTTCTTCAAGAACAGGGGCGCTGGGTCCCCCTGGATAGGGAGGAGGGGGGTCGCTGGACATTTTGCTTTTCAGGGAAAGTACTACTCTCCACCTGCACAGTCTCTCAAGCTCTGAAGAGGGAGAAACGGAACATTCAGTTTTAGTTAAATGATACCACAAATAATTAATTCACTAATTAAAAAGTTTAAGTTTACATTATTTAAATAACCATTACTTTAACCCCTTAAATGTCTATAAATTGCTTAAGTCTTACAGATATTTGACCGTATAGATATATGTTTGTTTGTTTATTAGGATTTTAACGTCATGTTTTACACTTTGGTTACATTCATGACAGGAACGGTAGTTACTCATTACACAAGGTTCAGTTCACACAAGGTTATATAGAACACAGTCATGGACAATTTTAAATCTCCAATTTACCTCAATTGCATGTATTTGGACTGTGGGAGGAAGCCGGAGCACCTGGAGTAAACCCACGCAGACGCAGGGAGAACATGCAAACTCCACACAGAAAGGACCCGGACCGCCCCACCTGGGGATCGAACCCAGGCCGACCTTATAGATTGCTTAATTCTAAAAACTGTATAGCAGGCCAGGCTGTTTTACCTTCTTTACACAATTTGCAGTCAATAATACACTTTATGACCAAAATTATGTGGATACCTTACCATACGTTTATTGGACATCCCATTCTAAAACCATGAGTATTAACATAGAGCTGCCCTGTGTAAGCATAACAGCCACCACTCTAAAGAATCTGTGGAAATTTGTGGCCATTTAGTCAAAAAAGCCAGAGGTCAGACATAGATATAAGACACAAATTCCTGGTTGGCAATCAATGTTGCATTCCACTGCTTAGTTAGAACAGCTTGCTAGAAACATTCAGCTCAGACAAACAAAAGTAGTGAAATTATGTAAGTGTCTGTTCTCCACTCCATATCCACTGACCTCTATTTTAAAACAATGGACATTAACATAGAGCTGCCCCCATCTGTGGAAATTTGTGGCCATTTGATTAAAAAAGCATCTGTAAGGTCAGGCAATGAATGATATTGAACATCAATAACTGGCTGGCAGTCAGTGTTGCAACTCACTGCTTAGTTAGAACAGCTTGATAGAAACATCCAGCTAAAACAAACAAAAGTAGCAAAGTTAGGTCAGTTTCTGTTCTCTATATCCACTGACCTCTAAAAGAATTCTGAGTTTAGAACCTTAGTGTTGTGTCATTTCCACCTAATTTGTTTATTTATTAGGATATTAATGTCATGTTTTACACACTTTGGTTACATTCATGACAGAACAGGTAGTTACTCGTTACACAAGGTTCATAGTTCACAAGT
The DNA here is from genome assembly GCF_030014385.1 of Trichomycterus rosablanca. Lineage (NCBI taxonomy): Eukaryota > Metazoa > Chordata > Actinopteri > Siluriformes > Trichomycteridae > Trichomycterus > Trichomycterus rosablanca. The sequence goes on along the minus strand of NC_085989.1, from coordinate 18,159,151 downwards.
TCAATGTGAAACACAGTCATGGACAATTTAATATCTCCAATTCACCTCACTTGCATGTCTTTGGACTGTGGGTGGAAACCAGAGCTCCCGGAGGAAACCCACACAGACACGGGAGGAACATGCAAACTCCAAACCGAAAGCACCTGGACCGTCCCACCTTCTTGCTGTAAGGCGACAGTGCTACCCACTCAGCCACTGTGCGCCCCACCTAATTTGTTTATTTGTAAGACTGTTGTAGTAAAAATAAAACAATTGTATTATTGCTTCAGCATAATTGTGCTTGCTTATGTTGTGGGCCAATTTTTACCTGTTCTGATTCATTTGTAAAAGCACACTTCCAACCACAAACACTCTTATCAGTAATGGACCAGCAGCTGAAATGCAGAACTGTTCTTACAACAAATGTTAAGTAATGTCAGTCTATATAAGACAAAGATATGCGTCCACATTTTTTATATATATATTTTGTTTACGCATTTTCTCCCCTTTTTCTCCCTTTTAGCGCGTCCAACTGCCCGATTGCGTCATGCTTCCTCTCCACCAATGCTGATCCCTGCTCTGATTGAGGAGAACGAAGCTAACCCACACCCCCCCTCCGACACGTGGGCAGCATGCCGTATGCATCTTATCACCTACACTTTGACGAGTGCAGTGCAGCTCAGCATTGTGTACAGAGAGACACACCCTGAGAGCACTCTTTTCTCATCTCTGTGCAGGCGCCATCAATCATCGTAATTGCACCAGTCATGAGAGAGAGACCCCATCCGGCTTAGGCCCGCCCATATCTGAACAACAGGCCAATCGGCAGAACAACAAGCAGAGCTGGGATTCGTGTGTTTTTACCGCTGTGCCACCACAAAGGCACTTTTTATCATACTCATTATCATAAATATTTTCAGAATATTTCATCATGTGCATGACCAGTGTGTTTGATAATTGTATTGTACATGGCCTCTGGGTGGCACTGGAAAAAAACAGGCTGTCTGAAGTACAACTGTGAGCCTTGTTGTGGCTACAATTGGGATAAATGCTGTGATAAAAGTCCTGACTAGTTTGTGGTGGTTCACTGAGGCATTTTAAAGAGGATAATAATGCAGTTGTTTTAGGACAATAAAAGAGTTGGAGGTCTACTTCACAGTATGAGCTCCAGAAGCTCTCATTGAGATAGGCCGGCCACATTCATAGTCACAAAAAGGAGGACATTACACCCCAAAAGGAGGACATCATACCAGGAACAGGGGGGCATGATACTGCAACACACAGAATAAAACCATAACCCATATAACAGAGTTCTTGACCAATTTAAGCAAGAATTCTATAACAAATTACTGTTTTACTCACCATGTTGTGTCTACTTTTAATATTGAAGTCTGTTCCTCGCTGCCTCCAAAAGTTTACTAATCGACTCAGGTAGAGGTGTATGCAGAACAAAGCGAGCGGGCGAAATTCAACCACCCAATCACAGACTAGCATTTAGAGGACGGACCTTCTGCGATTGGCCAATGGTGGGCGAGCATTTGTTTTGACATGTACCTGAGCCAATGACAGATAATATCGATCAAAAATGTAACCAGGATTTTTAAGTGTCCGTCCTAGCGTTGCATGGGCGGAGGACTGGCAGCTGAAAAACCGGACCGTCCAACCTAAAATCGGACCGTCCAACCTAAAGCCGGACGGCTGGCCACCCGGAGACCCGGTTATGTTTAAATCTGGAAACTGGGAGGGTCATTATTTAGCTCTGTCCACATAATGCTGATTTGACAGCAACATAACCACTGTGGCCATGCATGACACCAAGGCCTGGATTACTGGATTTGTATATGTGTCAATACTCACAGTCTATTCTCGGACTGCTTTCTAAATGCCTGGTACTGACCGTGATAGCAGTCAGCCTCAACGACATGTTTAGACAACATTACAGTATTATGTAAATAGTCAAACCAAATAAGGTTCCATTTAGATTCTAAAGGTCGGGCAACGTCCCAAACCACAAACTACACACTCAGTAGTGTGTAAAAATAACAATGACATAATTATTTTGTAAGGTATTATGTGGCTTGGGACAGAGCCTAGTTACCTAATTAACAACACTACGGTATGAGTGCTTGGCAAGTGAGCTACATTTAGTTAACTCTAATGATGTAAGACTGAAGACACACACACACACACACACACACACACACACACACACACACACACACACACACACACACACACACACACACACACACACCCATCTGCTGAAATGCACATAGCTAGCACATTGATCTAGTACATGTCATTATAACTAACGCTGGCTGTCTGACTACACTGTGCAATGTGAGCAGTTAAAGCATAATGGCTTGGTATCAATATAACAACGCACTAGCGTAGTACATAGTACTGTTAAAAAGTACTTCTCCAGCACTGGTAAGTAATGTTTCTCCCTACGTAGGGCGCTAGTATGCTGTTGTGAACGCAGCCTCACAGCAGACTAGCTCACTGATATGGTGTGTAAACAAAGGCTGCAAATACATAACCAGTCCAGTAATACCAGTCACAAATAACTCATAAATCACATTTATACAGCACGATGCAATTCACACGATTAAGATAATACACTGAAATGAATAATCAATAAGGGATCTCCCCATAAATAAGCTAACGGTTAATCAGGCCACACTGACAGGGCGGATAACGGTAGTTTAAACATACGCACTTCGGCATGAATGCAAAAAAACTATGTATTAAAACAATATAAATCATGAGAAACATTTACCCTTTAAAGCGAGTATTCCAATGCAAATAAAATCTGAGAAAACCTGGTAAAGTTACGTTGAGCAGCAAACAGCTCTCCCTTCTCGCCTTCTCCAGTAACATTCACTAATGGATTGAAGGAGGATTTGACGTAGCCGTGGAGAGAGGCCTGCTCTCTCTCTCTCTCAGAGTCAGAGTCAGAGTCAGAGAGGTTTTATTGTCATTTCAGCTACATACAAGTACATATTGAAACGAAACAGCGTTCCTCTAGGATCACGGTGTAACACGGTACAAAAAGTGCAAGACAAAACAGTGCAAATACAACAATAATACAAAAAATCCTATAATAAATAACTACAAAAGATATTCCTAATTATCCCTAATATAAACAAGTAATTAGAACACAGGACTAAAGACAAGTGTTAGTACATGATGGTGAATAGATGGTACAATGGTTCCTGAGGTAGTGACATGTTGTACATTAGCAGCGTAAAATTGGCAATGCAGATAAGGTGCCTAAAAAGTAGATATGGTGCAAAATACAAGTAAGGTGCAGAAATTATTGTGCATTTCCAGGAGGTGTGCAAAAATACAAGTAACATAGTCAAAAATGCAAGTAACAGTCAATACAGTTCAGTGTGTGGCAGCAGAAAATTTCCGGAGGAAATTGTTATAGTACTGAGTTGAGGAGTCTGATTGCTTGAGGGATAAAACTGTTACACAGTCTGGTTGTGTTAGTCCGGATGCTGCGGTATCGTCTCCCAGACGGGAGCAGAGTAAAAAGTCCATGTGATGGATGGGTTGGATCGTCCACAATGCTGAGAGCTTTGCGGATGCAGCGGGTGTTAAAAATGTCCGTGAGAGATGGAAGAGCGACCCCGATGATCTTTTCAGCTGTCCTCACTACTCGCTGGAGAGTCTTACGGTCCGACGCAGTACAATTTCCGAACCAGACAGTGATGCAGCCGCTCAGGATGCTCTCGATTGTTCCTCTGTAGAACGTGGTGAGAATGGGGGGTGGCAGATGAGCTTTCCTCAGTCTTCTCAAAAAGTAGAGACGCTGCTGGGCTTTCTTGGTGATGGAACTGGTGTTAAGGGTCCAGGTGAGATTCTCCTCCAGATGAACACCGAGAAATTTGGTGCTCTTGACGATCTCAACAGATGAGCCGTCGATGTGCAGTGGGGAGTGGTCCCTTAGTGTCTTTCTAAAGTCAATGACCATCTCTTTGGTTTTATCCACATTCAGAGACAGGTTGTTGACTTGGCACCAGTTCGTTAGATGTTGTACCTCCTCTCTGTACGCTGACTCATCGTTGTTGCTGATGAGTCCCACCACAGTTGTGTCGTCTGCAAACTTAACGATGGAATTCGAGCTGTGCATTGCTGTACAGTCGTGCGTAAGCAGAGTAAACAGCAGTGGACTGAGCACACAGCCTTGGGGAGCGCCGGTGCTCAGTGTGGTGGTGCTGGAGGTGTTCTTACCGATCCGGACGGACTGAGGTCTCTCAGTCAAGAAGTCCAGGATCCAGTTGCAGAGAGAGGTGTTCAGGCCCAGCGTGCTCAGCTTTCCAATTAGATGCTGAGGAATGATGGTGTTGAATGCTGAGCTAAAGTCTATGAACAGCATCCTGACGTAAGTATTCTTTCTGTCCAGGTGTGTAGAAGCCAGGTGAAGTGTGGTGGATATGGCGTCGTCCGTTGAGCGGTTAGGACGGTACGCAAACTGCAGTGGGTCCATGGTGGGAGGCAGTAGGGTCTTAATATGCCTCATGACTAGTTTCTCGAAGCACTTCATGATGATAGGCGTGAGTGCTACGGGACGATAGTCGTTGAAGCATGACACAGATGACTTCTTTGGCACGGGTACGATGGTGGTCGTCTTGAGGCACGTTGGAACGATGGCGCTGCTCAGGGAGATGTTGAAGATGTCAGTGAATACATCTGCCAGCTGGTCTGCACATCCCTTGAGCACTCGGCCAGGAATGTTGTCTGGTCCAGAAGCCTTCCGTGGGTTGACTCTGTGCAGAGTTCTCCTCACGTCCGCTGTGGAGAGACGAAGCACCTGGTCGTCACAAGGTGGGATCATCTTCCTCGCCAACATGTTGTTCTGCGCCTCGAACCGAGCGTAGAAGTCGTTCAGCGCATCTGGAAGGGAGGCATCACTGTCACAGACGGGTGGAGTCGTCCTGTAGTTGGTGATGGCCTGGATGCCCTGCCACAAGCGCCGTGTGTCACCGCTGTTCTGGAAGTGGCTGTGGATGTTCTGGCCGTGTGCGCGCTTTGCTTCTCGGATCGCCCGGGACAGTCTGGCTCTCGCTGTTCTCAGAGCCGGCTGGTCACCTGCTTTAAAAGCGGAGTCTCGGGCCCTCAGCAGTGCACGCACCTCTGGAGTCATCCACGGCTTCTGGTTGGGTCTGGTTGGGTCTGAAGTTGGGTCTCTCTCTCTCTGTGTGTGTGTGTGTGTGTGTGTGTGTGTGTGTGTGTGTGTGTGTGTGTGTGTGTGTGTGTGTGTGTGTGTGTGTGTATACACCGATCAGCCATAACAATAAAACCACCTCCTTGTTTCTACACACTGTCCATTATATCAGCTCCACTTACCATATAGAAGCACTTTGTAGCTCTACAATTACTGACTGTAGTCCATCTGTTTCTCTACATACCTTTTTAGCCTGCGTTCACCCTGTTCTTTAATGATCAGGACCCCTACAGGACTGCAGTGACACTGACATGGTGGTGGTGTTGGTGTGTGTTGTGCTGATATGAGTGGATCAGACACAGCAGCGCTGCTGGAGTTTTTAAATACAGTGTCCACTCACTGTCCACTCTATTAGACACTCCTACCTAGTTGGTCCACCTTGTAGATGTAAAGTCAGAGACGATCGCTCATCTATTGCTGCTGTTTGAGTTGGTCATCTTCTAGACCTTCGTCAGTGGTCACAGGACGCTGCCCACGGGGCGCTGTTGGCTGGATGTTTTTGGTTGATGGACTATTCTCAGTCCAGCAGGGACAGTGAGGTGTTTAAAAACTCCATACCAGCACAACACACACTAACACACCACCACCATGTCAGCGTCACTGCAGTGCTGAGAATGACCCACCACTCAAATAATACCTACTCTGTAGTGGTTCTGTGGGGGTTCTGACCATTGAAGAACAGCATGAAAGCAGGCTAAAAAAGCATGTAGAGAAACAGATGGACTACAGTCAGTAATTGTAGAACTACAAAGTGCTCCTATACGGTAAGTGGAGCTTATAAAATGGACAGTAAGTGTAGAAAGGAGGTGGTTATGGCTGATTGGTGTATATATACAGTGTATCACGAAAGTGAGTACACCCCTCACATTTCTGCAAATATTTCATTATATCTTTTCATGGGACAACACTATAGACATGAAACTTGGATATAACTAAGAGTAGTCAGTGTACAACTTGTATAGCAGTGTAGATTTACTGTCTTCTGAAAATAACTCAACACACAGCCATTAATGTCTAAATAGCTGGCAACATAAGTGAGTACACCCCACAGTGAACATGTCCAAATTGTGCCTAAAGTGTCAATATTTTGTGTGACCACCATTATTATCACTGCCTTAACTCTCCTGGGCATGGAATTCACCAGAGCTGCACAGGTTGCTACTGGAATCCTCTTCCACTCCTCCGTGATGACATCACGGAGCTGGTGGATGTTAGACACCTTAAACTCCTCCACCTTCCACTTGAGGATGCGCCACAGGTGCTCAATTGGGTTTAGTCCATCACCTTTACCTTCAGCTTCCTCAGCAAGGCAGTTGTCATCTTGGAGGTTGTGTTTGGGGTCGTTATCCTGTTGGAAAACTGCCATGAGGCCCAGTTTTCGAAGGGAGGGGATCATGCTCTGTTTCAGAATGTCACAGTACATGTTGGAATTCATGTTTCCCTCAATGAACTGCAGCTCCCCAGTGCCAGCAACACTCATGCAGCCCAAGACCATGATGCTACCACCACCATGCTTGACTGTAGGCAAGATACAGTTGTCTTGGTACTTCTCACCAGGGCGCCGCCACACATGCTGGACACCATCTGAGCCAAACAAGTTTATCTTGGTCTCGTCAGACCACAGGGCATTCCAGTAATCCATGTTCTTGGACTGCTTGTCTTCAGCAAACTGTTTGCTGGCTTTCTTGTGCGTCAGCTTCCTTCTGGGATGACGACCATGCAGACCGAGTTGATGCAGTGTGCGGCGTATGGTCTGAGCACTGACAGGCTGACCTCCCACGTCTTCAACCTCTGCAGCAATGCTGGCAGCACTCATGTGTCTATTTTTTAAAGCCAACCTCTGGATATGACGCCGAACACGTGGACTCAACTTCTTTGGTCGACCCTGGCGAAGCCTGTTCCGAGTGGAACCTGTCCTGGAAAACCGCTGTATGACCTTGGCCACCATGCTGTAGCTCAGTTTCAGGGTGTTAGCAATCTTCTTATAGCCCAGGCCATCTTTGTGGAGAGCAACAATTATATTTCTCACATCCTCAGAGAGTTCTTTGCCATGAGGTGCCATGTTGAATATCCAGTGGCCAGTATGAGAGAATTGTACCCAAAACACCAAATTTAACAGCCCTGCTCCCCATTTACACCTGGGACCTTGACACATGGCACCAGGGAGGGACAACGACACATTTGGGCACAATTTGGACATGTTCACTGTGGGGTGTACTCACTTATGTTGCCAGCTATTTAGACATTAATGGCTGTGTGTTGAGTTATTTTCAGAAGACAGTAAATCTACACTGCTATACAAGCTGTCCACTGACTACTCTAAGTTATATCCAAGTTTCATGTCTATAGTGTTGTCCCATGAAAAGATATAATGAAATATTTGCAGAAATGTGAGGGGTGTACTCACTTTCGTGATACACTGTATATATATATATATATATATATATATATATATATATATATATATATATATATATACGTATGTGTGTGTGTGTTTAAATCTGTGTGAAATTTTGAATTTTTGTCAGTGAAGGAGGAATTGCAACTCTGTTTCCACCTCCCCGCACACACACATACACACAAACAGCACTAATAACATAATGTCTGAATTTGAAAAAAGCTGTGTGTGTTGTGTGTAATGGAAATCTGGAACAGTCCATTAAAGATGATATAACAGACAAAGACATAGAATAACAAGTGTTCCAACCTGGATCTCAACGGTGGTGGACTATAGACCGCTGCACCTCCTGAGCACCAGCTGACATATTATTTATTCATTAATTTAGATGTAGATATGTATATATATATATATATATATATATTGGTGCTGGTCATAAAATTAGAATATCATCAAAAAGTTGATTTATTTCAGTAATTCCATTCAAAAAGTGAAACCTGTATATTATATTCATTCATTACACACAGACTGATACATTTCAAATGTTTATTTCTTTTAATGTTGATGATTATAACTGACAACTAATGAAAACCCCAAATTCAGTATCTTAGAAAATTAGAATATTACTTAAGACCAATACAAAAAAAGGATTTTTAGAAATGTTGGCCAACTGAAAAGTATGAACATGAAAAGTATGAGCATGTACAGAACTCAATACTTAGTTGGGGCTCCTTTTGCCTGGATTACTGCAGCAATGCGGCGTGGCATGGAGTCCATCAGTCTGTGGCACTGCTCAGGTGTTATGAGTGCCCAGGTTGCTCTGATAGTGGCCTTCAGCTCTTCTGAATTGTTGCGTCTGGCGTATCGCATCTTCCTCTTCACATATGAACCAAGATGGCGGCGCGTTAACACGCAGCGGCCGCTCTGGGGTCGAAAAACGGTGTTTTTTGTTGTTTTGCAGAAAAGTTTGTAAGTTTTGTTTAGGACAGTTTTGTTTATAAACGTATGGAAACCACTTTTGACTCAGTTTACAACCGCCATACACTGCTACAATTGAGAAAACAATCAGAAACCAACCTCCAAGATGATCTGCGGCGTACTCTGCATGAACTCTGCCTACTTCGCGAACCAGGCCTGCAGTCCTCGGAGTTACCTGAAGCAGGTGACCGGGGGAGGGGGCGCCGCAAGCGGTGCTCGAGGAAGCAGAAGCGTGGAAAGCGAGCCGGGGTCCGTGCTAGGCTAAAAGCTAACCCAAGCCGGCCGGCTCTACCATCGTTATTCCTCGCAAATGCATGCTCTCTGGAGAATAAACTGGACTGTATCAGACTTCAGCGAACTACCCAATGTGAGTACAGAGACTGTTGTGTTTTAATTTTCACTGAAACATGGCTTAGCGACAACATTCCAGACAGTGCCATTCAGCTAGACGGGCTAGCATCATATCGCGCCGATAGAAATGCAGCTCAGTCCGGTAAAACACGAGGAGGAGGCGTTTGTGTTTACATTAACACCGAATGGTGCAAGGACTCTGTGCTTGTTGTGGCGTACTGTTCTCCGATGGTGGAATTTGCTATTGTTAGATGCAGACCTTTTTATTTACCACGGGAATTCACCAGCGTGCTTGTTGTCGCGGTGTATCTCCCACCCAGCGCGAACGCGAAGGAAGCATTAAGCGAACTCTACAGAGCCATCAGCGAACTACAGACCATTCATCCAGACGGACTGTTTATTATCGCTGGGGATTTTAATCATGCAAATCTCAAGTCTGTTCTCCCTAAATTCCATCGGCATGTGGACTTTGCTACGAGAGGAGCGAACACGCTGGATAATGTTTACACGAACATTGCCGGTGCGTACCGGGCGGAGCCCCGCCCCCACCTCGGATACTCAGACCACATCTCTGTAATGCTAATTCCAGCATACAGAGCACTCATCAGGCGCTCCAGACCTGTACAGAAACAGGTGAAAACCTGGCCAGAAGGATCCATCTCTGCTCTTCAGGACTGTTTTGAGTGCACTGACTGGGACATGTTTAGGGAGGCTGCAACATACGGCGATTACACTGATCTAGAGGAGTACACGACTTCAGTGACCTGCTACATCAGCAAATGCATTGAGGACGTCACTACCACTAGAACCATCACTTCCAGACCCAACCAGAAGCCGTGGATGACTCCAGAGGTGCGTGCACTGCTGAGGGCCCGAGACTCCGCTTTTAAAGCAGGTGACCAGCCGGCTCTGAGAACAGCGAGAGCCAGACTGTCCCGGGCGATCCGAGAAGCAAAGCGCGCACACGGCCAGAACATCCACAGCCACTTCCAGAACAGCGGTGACACACGGCGCTTGTGGCAGGGCATCCAGGCCATCACCAACTACAGGACGACTCCACCCGTCTGTGACAGTGATGCCTCCCTTCCAGATGCGCTGAATGACTTCTACGCTCGGTTCGAGGCGCAGAACAACATGTTGGCGAGGAAGACGATCCCACCTTGTGACGACCAGGTGCTTCGTCTCTCCACAGCGGACGTGAGGAGAACTCTGCACAGAGTCAACCCACGGAAGGCTTCTGGACCAGACAACATTCCTGGCCGAGTGCTCAAAGGATGTGCAGACCAGCTGGCAGATGTATTCACTGACATCTTCAACATCTCCCTGAGCAGCGCCATCGTTCCAACGTGCCTCAAGACGACCACCATCGTACCCGTGCCAAAGAAGTCATCTGTGTCATGCTTCAATGACTATCGTCCCGTAGCACTCACGCCTATCATCACGAAGTGCTTCGAGAAACTAGTCATGAGGCATATTAAGACACTACTGCCTCCCACCATGGACCCACTGCAGTTTGCGTACCGTCCTAACCGCTCAACGGACGACGCCATATCCACTACACTTCACCTGGCTTCTACACACCTGGACAGAAAGAACACTTACGTCAGGATGCTGTTTATAGACTTTAGCTCAGCATTCAACACCATCATTCCTCAGCATCTAATTGGAAAGCTGAGCACGCTGGGCCTGAACACCTCTCTCTGCAACTGGATCCTGGACTTCTTGACTGAGAGACCTCAGTCCGTCCGGATCGGTAAGACCACCTCCAGCACCACCACACTGAGCACCGGCGCTCCCCAAGGCTGTGTGCTCAGTCCACTGCTGTTTACTCTGCTTACGCACGACTGTACAGCGATGCACAGCACGAATTCCATCGTTAAGTTTGCAGACGACACAACTGTGGTGGGACTCATCAGCAACAACGATGAGTCAGCATACAGAGAGGAGGTACAACATCTAACGAACTGGTGCCAAGTCAACAACCTGTCTCTGAATGTGGATAAAACCAAAGAGATGGTCATTGACTTTAGAAAGACACTAAGGGACCACTCCCCACTGCACATCGACGGCTCATCTGTTGAGATCGTCAAGAGCACCAAATTTCTCGGTGTTCATCTGGAGGAGAATCTCACCTGGACCCTTAACACCAGTTCCATCACCAAGAAAGCCCAGCAGCGTCTCTACTTTTTGAGAAGACTGAGGAAAGCTCATCTGCCACCCCCCATTCTCACCACGTTCTACAGAGGAACAATCGAGAGCATCCTGAGCGGCTGCATCACTGTCTGGTTCGGAAATTGTACTGCGTCGGACCGTAAGACTCTCCAGCGAGTAGTGAGGACAGCTGAAAAGATCATCGGGGTCGCTCTTCCATCTCTCACGGACATTTTTAACACCCGCTGCATCCGCAAAGCTCTCAGCATTGTGGACGATCCAACCCATCCATCACATGGACTTTTTACTCTGCTCCCGTCTGGGAGACGATACCGCAGCATCCGGACCAACACAACCAGACTGTGTAACAGTTTTATCCCACAAGCAATCAGACTCCTAAACTCAGTACTGTAACAATTTCCTCCGGACATTTTCTGCTGCCACACACTGAACTGTATTGACTGTTACTTGCATTTTTGACTATGTTACTTGCATTTTTGCACACCTCCTGGAAATGCACAATAATTTCTGCACCTTACTTGTATTTTGCACCATATTTACTTTTTAGGCACCTTATCTGCATTGTCAATTTTACGCTGCTAATGTACAACATGTCACTACCTCAGGAACCATTGTACCATCTATTCACCATCATGTACTAACACTTGTCTTTAGTCCTGTGTTCTAATTACTTGTTTAGATTAGGGATAATAAGGAATATCTTTTGTAGTTATTTATTATAGGATTTTTTGTATTATTGTTGTATTTGCACTGTTTTGTATTGTCTTGCACTTTTTGTACCGTGTTACACCGTGATCCTAGAGGAACGCTGTTTCGTTTCAATATGTACTTGTATGTAGCTGAAATGACAATAAAACCTCTCTGACTCTGACTCTGACTCTGACAATACCCCATAGATTTTCTATGTGGTTAAGGTCAGGTGAGTTTGCTGGCCAATTAAGAACAGGGATACCATGGTCCTTAAACCAGGTACTGGTAGCTTTGGCACTGTGTGCAGGTGCCAAGTCCTGTTGGAAAATGAAATCTGCATCTCCATAAAGTTGGTCAGCAGCAGGAAGCATGAAGTGCTCTAAAACTTCCTGGTAGACGGCTGCGTTGACTTCGGACCTCAGAAAACACAGTGGACCAACACCAGCAGATGACATGGCACTCCAAACCATCACTGACTGTGGAAACTTTACACTGGACCTCAAGCAACGTGGATTCTGTGCCTCTCCTCTCTTCCTCCAGACTCTGGGACCTTGATTTCCAAAGGTAATGCAAAATTTACTTTCATCAGAGAACATAACTTTGGACCACTCAGCAGTCCTTTTTGTCTTTAGCCCAGGCGAGACACTTCTGACGCTGTCTCTTGTTCAAGAGTGGCTTGACACAAGGAATGCGACAGCTGAAACCCATGTCTTGCATACGTCTGTGCGTGGTGATTCTTGAAGCACTGACTCCAGCTGCAGTCCACTCATTATGAATCTCCCCCACATTTTTGAATGGGTTTTGTTTCACAATCCTCTCCAGGGTGCGGTTATCCCTATTGCTTGTACACTTTTTTCTACCACATCTTTTCCTTCCCTTCGCCTCTCTATTAATGTGCTTGGACACAGAGCTCTGTGAACAGCCAGCCTCTTTAGCAATGACCTTTTGTGTCTTGCCCTCCTTGTGCAAGGTGTCAATGGTCGTCTTTTGGACAACTGTCAAGTCAGCAGTCTTCCCTATGATTGTGTAGCCTACAGAACTAGACTGAGAGACCATTTAAAGGCCTTTGCAGGTGTTTTGAGTTAATTAGCTGATTAGAGTGTGACACCAGGTGTCTTCAATATTGTACCTTGTCACAATATTCTAATTTTCTGAGATACTGAATTTGGAGTTTTCATTAGTTGTCAGTTATAATCATCAACATTAAAAGAAATAAACATTTGAAATATATCAGTCTGTGTGTAATGAATGAATATAATATACAAGTTTCACTTTTTGAATGGAATTACTGAAATAAATCAACTTTTTCATGATATTCTAATTTTATGACCAGCACCAGTATGTATATACGTATATATATATATATATATATATATATATATATATATATATGTCTCTCTCTGCCTGTCTGTATGTCTCTGCCTGTTTGTCTATTTCTCTCTCTGTCTCTCTGTCCTTCTCTCTGTTTCTCTCTGTCTGTCCATCTGCTTCTGTCTGTCTTTCTCTCTGTCTGCCTCTCTCTCACACACACACACTCACAGCAGAACATGTTGTAGTAGGACAGAGTAAAGGGACACACTTTTATACCTGCAGGTCCACATGTGTAATATAAATGTGTAATATAAATGTGTAATATAAATGTGTAGGGGGGGGGGGGTGTAAACTCATTAAAAACGTGTTATTTTATGTTCTTCACACACAAAATGATAATTGTGGGGCTTTATAGACCCAGGTGTGTTTTTTTCAATTCCTTTTTTCAAAAATTCTAAGAATGTGTATTCATTTCATCATTATTGTTAATAAAATTTGGTGTAGATTAATAGATATTAATTATATCCATTTAAAATTAAATCCAAAACACAAATATTCAAAGGGTCTAAATGCTTTTAAAAGTATTTTTGATGATCCAATATTAATTGTGACATTGTGGCACAGCTGGTAGACCTCATGCTATACTAACATATCAAGGACTTGGATCCTTGTATCTAGTGCTTTAAAGAAAGTGAATTAGCTACACTAAATTGCCTCTAGGTCTAAGTCAGTAAGTGAATAAACGTATGAGTGAGTGTTGCACGGCCATGCATTGGATCCCCGGGGTGTATTCCTGCCCTGCTGCCAGTGTTTTTATGTGATATATGGCCCACCATGAGTCAGACCAGGATAGAGGTCAGTGAAAATTAAAATAAATGGTAAAAGCAGATGCAAAAACACATACAGTTGAGGATATAATTGAAGGCACTGAAGGTAAAAGGTCTTGCTAATGTGCCCAGTTATGTCAGCTTCTTAGTGATGGGGCTTAAACCCTCAGTTTCATTTCAGTTTACTTATTTGTATGTGTGTATGTGTGTGTGTGTGTGTGTGTGTGTGTGTGTGTGTGTGTGTAGAATAAAACTGAGATTAAAATCTTGCCTGTTTTGCTCTAAGCTCTAGGCTTTGTGGTTACATAAATGTTTGATGCTACCCTTAATATCATCATGAATAAGTGTGTAACAGAAGACAAAGCCACACCAGGCATATAGTGAGAGAAAACTATTAAACTATTATTAAAATTCATGATATTTAATAGATACTATATGGCCAGAAAATATATGTACATCTCTCCTCATTATTAAATCCAGTTGTTTTGGTCACCCCAGTTGCTACTATGTATAAAAAACAATTACACAAACCCAAATCATAAAAATTGGTATAGTATGAAAAATGCACATGTATCATACAATGCATTTCCACTCTGGGATGGTCCATCTTAGATGCCTCCTAGCCCTGTGAACTTGATGAACATGATTATTCGCCAAGTACGAGATGTACAAGGAATTTCTTTTGGTGCAGGTGTAAACGTATATAAAAGCATTAAGACACTGTGCAAGTTAGTGCAAAGTAGACCCCTAAAAACCCCTTTTGCCACAGAATATACTTTCAATGCATAAGTGCATTTTGACATGCTTAAAGTTTTAATTTGCATCAACAAAGATGTTGTGCGAAAAGTGGCGACGGGTCTGGCTCTCCCAGAATCACTGGGCACAGGCCTCAGTCATTCCCTCACACAGACATAGCTAATCATATCTTAATGTAGGCGCCCGATCACCCAATAATATTGTCAGGGATTCAGAGCCTGGACCCTAGTGGTAGTGAGTCAACACAATTGACCCTGGTGATATTCTAACCCAGATCGGTGGTAGATTAGCATAGGAATTAGAGCTGGGCGGTTCCTGATTCACCCGGGTTAATTATTCGAATCTTTGTACTGAATCAGGAATCACGAGTCCAAAATCTCAATTAACCCGAATCCTATGAGTCTCTGACTGGCTGCTGCTAAGTGCACAAGGCGAGTGAGCCGACTCACTAAAACACCAAGGACTCAGATTATTTGGCTGAACCGACTTCACTCCAGTCCGTGAATCTAAGTAATAAGTTAAATATTCCAATAAACAAGCGACTAAACACGCTGGTGTTCGTTATGTGGCTGATTTTATGCACATGCTATTATTATCATTATCAGTAGTAGTGGTATAGATTAGTAATACAGCATATTTTTGTAAGCAAAACAACAACAGACACCAAATATTTGGATCGCAGTCAAGATGTCAGTACATGTGACTCAACTGACTCAAGTGAACCGGATCACATTACTGAGTGACTCAGATTAACCCGAGTCCATAAAATGAACCGAATTTACCACCACTAATAGGAATACTAGATATACCTGATCGTAATATTATTGAACTTTCTATTCCAAAAAGATTGCCTCAATACGGAATTGCCTTACATAATCCCTAATCCCCCTCCCTTGTGGCTGTAAAAGGGAAGGCTGCCCTGGGAAGGCGTTTTAACAGAATTTGACCCCATTTAACAATTTTATTATTAACAATAATTCATTTTAGGATAAATTAAGTGTATATCTGTCTATCTTAGGTCGAAAAAGTATTTGTGGGTATTGGCACGTTTGCTTTCTGATGGATCGAAACACCTGGATTGCAATCAACATTTTAATTTATTCTAACTGTGTTTGATGGGGTTCAGGTTGGAGTTCCTTTAAACTGATTAAAACCTCAAGACACAGTCTGAATGCTGAAACAGGAAAGAACCTTCCCTGAACAAAGTTAAAAGAGGGTAAGGTAGCAGGGGTGTCCACATACCTTTGGCCATATGGTGTATATTGATACAGTATCTGTATCAGTCTACACATCAGTCCCACTGAACACAGTCTATTCATGCTTGCCTATACTCAAACTCAAACTCAAAAGAAGCTTTATTGGCATGACAAATAAGGACATTCGTATTGACAAAGCAAGTTACAGAGAAATATTAAAAATAAAAATAAGAAAGAACAAATATATACAGAACAGTTACATGTGCAAAAATATAAAATAGAATAACATATTAATAAAAACAGTGCAAAATAATAACAATAAAAATTATAATATTTACAATAATGAGGTAGTAATAACGATCAGTTTGTGTGTGTGTGTGTGTGTGTATAGGACATGGTCACCTGCTGTCCCTCACCTGGTGGCAGGTGTGTGTGTGTAGAGTGCTGCTAGTGTGCAGCTCTCTCTGTGCTCCCCCAGTCGGTGGGGCAGTTTGTTGGGGTCTGGGAGGGAGGTAAAGTTGGGGATGATGTTATTAAATTTAGGGAAGAATTGGGAGCGGATGTGGTGGTACTTGGTACACCGGGTGAGGAAGTGCAGCTCCGTCTCTACTGTACTGAGAGTGCAGTGCTGGCACAACCTCTCCTGCCGGGGCAGCCAGGACCGGGTGTGTCACCCCATCTCCACGGCCAGGTCGGGTGCGCTCAGTCTGTACCTCGTCAGGGTGTTTCTTAATTTAGGGTCGGATACTGTGCTCAGATAATCTGCTGCACTGTAGTTTCTGTTTAGGGCCAAATAACACTGCATTTTACTTTGAGATTTAGTTTCAGTTTCCCAACAATACAAAACATGAGGGTCAGCTTTACTGTGTGTGTGTGTTACATACATTCATTTGATGCATGTATGTCGTGTCTGTCTGCTTCTCTGTCTGGGTTTCTGTCTGTATCAGTATGTCTCTCTGTATGTCTCTCTCTGACTGCCTGCTCTCCTGTCTGTCTCTGCCTGTAAGTCTGTTTTTATCTGTCTGTCTGTCTCTGCCTGTTTGTCTGTTTCTCTCTCTGTCTCTCTGTTTCTCTCTGTCTGTCTGTCTGTCTTTCTCTCTCTGTGTGTCTCTGTCTGTTTCTCTCTCTGCCTGTCTGTCTGTCTGTCTATGCCTGTTTGTCTATTTCTCTCTCTGTCTCTCTGCCTGTCTCTCTGTTTCTCTCTGTCTGTCCGTCTGTTTCTGTCTGTCTTTCTCTCTGTGTGTGTCTCTGTCTGTTTCTCTCTGTGTCTGTCTCTGCCTGTCTGTCTGTTTTTATCTGTCTGTTTGTCTATTTCTCTTTCTGTCTCTCTGCCTGTCTCTATGTTTCTGTCTGTCTTTCTCTCTCTCTGTGTCTCTGTCTGTCTGCCTCTGTTTCTGTCTGGCACTCTGTCTGTCTCTCTCTCACACACACAGACACACACACACTCAGCACACACTCACAGCAGGACACGTTGTAGTAGGACAGAGTAAAGGGACACACTTTTATACCTGCAGGTCCAGTGGACCTGAACACCACATGTGTAATGTAAATGTGTGTGTGTGTAAACTCATTAAAAACGTGTTATTTTATATGTTCTTCACACAAAATGAGCCAAAGACAAAGAGTCTGAGGTTGAAATAATAATAAATAGCATAATTTTCCTTTTGGTAAACGGGTCCCACAGACCCAAACACCTCACAAGGGTTAAATACTTGTTTCTGCTCACTGTATAGAGGAAGTGACACAGTTATCATGCTGTTACGAAATAATCTTTTTAATACCACATTTGCTTTGTTTCACTAGAACATTGTGTTCAGGCTGTGAGCTGAGAAAAACACTTCAGCGAAAAAAGCCACAACCAGTGTTACGTGACAAAGGCCAGTCCCTGCGAAAGGTGTGTGTCTCTTTCAACCCTCTTGATACAAACACAATGACATAAAAAAGCAGGCAGCACCCAAACTGTCTTTCTCGTCCATTAAAATAATGACAATTTCACTTTCAATTCTGATACCTATTTTAATTCTCGAAATAAGGGACCTTCAGATATTCATATCACACCATGCAAAATGCACAACCACAGCACATACTATAGTGACACTGCAGAAGTCTAGGCCTTTTTTACAGCTGTGACATTAACAACCTGAGAATCTCAAACTCAAACTCAAAAGAAGCTTTATTGGCATGACAAATAAGGACATTCGTATTGCCAAAGCAAGTTACAGGGAAATATAAACAATAAAAATAAGAAAGAACAAAAATATACAGAACAGTTACATGTGCAAAAAATATAGAATAGAATAAAATATTAATAAAAACAGTGCAAAATAATAACAATAAAAAGTATAATATTTACAATAATGAGGTAGTAAAACAATCAGTTTGTGCGTGTGTGTGCTTGTGTGTGCGTGTGTGTGTGTGTGTGTGTGTGTGTGTATGGGACATGGTCACCCACTGTCCCTCACCTGGTGGCAGGTGTGTGTGTAGAGTGCTGCTAGTGTGCAGCTCTCTCTGTGTTCCCCCAGTAGGTGGGGCAGTTTGTCGGGGTCTGGGAGGGAGGTGAAGTTGGGGATGATGTTATTAAATTTAGGGAAGAATTGGGAGCGGACGTGGTGGTACTTGGTACACCGGGTGAGGAAGTGCAGCTCCGTCTCTACTGTACTGAGAGTGCAGTGCTGACACAACCTCTCCTCCCGGGGCAGCCAGGACCGGGTGTGTCGCCCCGTCTCCACGGCCAGGTCGTGTGCGCTCAGTCTGTACCTCGTCAGGGTGTTTCTTAATTTAAAGTCGGATACTGCGCTCAGATAATCTGCTGCACTGTAGTGTCTGTTTAGGGTCAAATAACACTGCATTTTACTTTGAGATTTAGTTTCAGTTTCCCAATAATTCAGATATTTAGTTCGGAGTTTTTGTGTAATTTGGTTTATTCTAATTGGGTTTGCAGATTTCTTCTGTTCCTGAGTCTTTATTGTGTTAGTGTGTGTTAGTGGTGTGGCGGCGTGTGTTAGTAATGTGTTTGTGTGTGTTATTAGGGTGTCTGTGTGTGTTAGTGGTGTATCTGTGTGTGTTAGTGGTGTATGGGTGTAGTGACTCAGGACCAGTTGGATGAGGGGACTAGTATGTTTGCTGAGCTCTTGGTGTTTCAGGGCTTTATAATGATAAGATTGGGGGTCGCTCTCATTTAGATGGTTCCAGAAGTTGATTGCTCTTCTCTGTATGTTGATAATTAGTGGAAATCGGCCTAATTCTGCCCTGCACGCATTGTTCGTGGTGTGTCTGTGCACCTTTAGGATGCTTTTACAGAACTCTGTGTGCAGGGTCTCTAATGGATGTTTGTCCCAATTATGGAATTGATGGTGTGTAAGCGAACCCCAAACTTCACTGCCATATAGAGCAATCGGTTTAATTATTGATTCAAAAATTTTAAGCCAGATTCGAACTGGAATTTCCACGAATGTTTGATGTTTTATGGCGTAGAAGGCCCTGTGAGCTTTTTCTCTCAGTTCATTTACTGCCGGATTAAAGTTTCCTGTGGAACTGATGTTTAGTCCGAGGTAAGTATAATCTTTAGTGTGCTCAATTTCATGGTGTCCTAATTTATATGTGTGTTTGGTTCCCTGAGATCTGGCTCTTTTCTGGAAGGTCATAATTTTGGTCTTTTTGAGGTTGACTGTCAGGGCCCAGGTCTGACAGTACTGCTGCAGCAGGTCCAGTTTGTGCTGGAGACCCTGAGCGCTGGGGGACAGCAGGACCAGATCATCTGCATACAGCAGGAGATTAATCTCGGAGTCGTGTAGAGTGAGACCGGGCGTGGCTGAGTGCTCTAGCATGGAGGCCAATTCATTAATATAGATGTTAAATAGAGTTGGACTTAAACAGCAGCCCTGTCTCACTCCACGCTCCTGAGAGATGAGATGTGTTCTCTTACTGCCGATTCTTATTCCGCACTGGTTTTCTGTGTACATGGATTTAATAAGATCATATGTTTTACCCCCTACACCACTCTCTAACATTTTATAAAACAATCCTTCGTGCCAAATGGAATCAAAAGCTTTTTTAAAATCAATAAAACATGCAAATATTTTAGAGTTATTTTGAACTACATATTTTTCGATCAGGGTGTGTAGGGTGTTAATATGATCGGTAGTGCGGTAATTTGGTAGAAAACCAATCTGACTTTTACTCAGGACGTTGTGTTCGGTAAGGAAGTGTAATAATCGTGAGTTAATTATACTACAGAATAACTTCCCCAGGTTACTGCTCACACAGATGCCCCGGTAATTATTATGGTCGAATTTATCTCCACTTTTGTAGATGGGTGTTATGAGACCTTGATTCCAGATTTCAGGGAAGGAACCGACACTCAGAACCAGGTTAAAGACTTTTAACATCGCCAGGTGAAATTTGGAGCTGCTGTGTTTGATCATTTCATTCAGGATCACTGACAGTCTAAGATAAAAGAAACGTGAGTAGAAGCACATTCTCTGGTGTGAAACTTGGCTTGATGGTTTGCTCTTGTAAAACCTCAGTCATAGTGAAACTACGTTAGATAAAGCTCAGAGTATCAGTAGTTGCAGATGTGTGGTAATGCCAGAGTGGAATGGAACACCCTGTGGTCTGTAATTTGTAAATGATACATGACTTAATAAATAGCAATTAACATTACCTTAAGCTCTTAAGTTAAAGATCATCAAGAAAACCACCAAAGGATTTTTCACTTTGACTGCACCCCATCATATAGCATACACACACTACATAAAGTGGGTTTATTATTAGTCATAATAATGACTGGGGGAAGCACGGTGGCTCGGTGGGTAGCACTGTCGCCTCACAGCAAGAAGGGTTTGATCCCCAGGTCCTTTCTGTGTGGAGTTTGCATGTTCTCCCCGTGTCTGTGTGGGTTTCCTCCCACAGTCCAAAAACATGCAGTCAGGTTAACTGGAGACACTGAATTGCCCTATAGGTGAATGGGTGTGTGTGTGTATGTGTCGTTGGACTGGCGCCCCATCCAGGGTGTTACTGTGTGCTTTGCGCCCATTGAAAAGCTGGGATAGGCTCTAGCATCCCAATGCCCCCCCTCCCCCCAAGACCCTATTTGTATAAGCGCTTAAGAAAGTGAATGAGTGATAATGATTGGACTTGGATTTCAGAATGTTCTTGTGACCCTGAATTACATTATTTCATGCAGCTGGCCCGAACATCCATGTGGAATTATGATGTCACCACAAATCAAAAAAAGGCAAGCTGCCGCTCAGGTGCCGCAGCGGTAAAAACACATGCTGAGATCTTCACCAGAGCTGAGATCTCGAATACATTGTATCAAATCTCGGCTCTGCCTGCCGGCTGGGGCTGAGCAACCACATGGACAACGATTGGCCTGTTGTTCAGATAGGGGCGGGGTTAAGCCGGATAGGGATTCTCTCTCAGATTAGTGCGATTACGACCCCTGCTTGCTGGTTGGTGGCGCCGGCACAAAGATGAGAAAGGAGTGTGGTAGAGGGTGTGGCTCTCCATACACAGTGCTGTACTGCAGTGTAGGTGATAAGATGTTTGACTGCTGTGCACGTGTCGGACTCGTCCTCCTCAATCAGGAGCAGAGACCAGCATTAGTGAGAGGATGATTGAAGGGCAGAAATTGGATGCGCTAAAGTGGGAGAAAAAGGGGGGAAATTTTTTTTTTAAAAGGCAATCCAAATCCATGTAGTGGTTTAGTTTAAAGGGATTATTTACTGGTGGATTCAATTTCTCAGATGGCACAGTTAGCCCAGCACTGCTGAGATCAAATATCAGCTATGCTATTGACCTAGCCTGGCATATCCAACTGGCACAATTGGCTGTGCCTGAAAGAGAAAGGTCAACAGTGTTTTCTCATTTCTGCTGGCAAGTCAAGATGCTTGCAGAGGAAACGGATGTCTCACAGAGAGCAGAGTGTGAGTCTACTTATGTGATATGGCTCTCTGTAAGACTGTGGCATGTGATAGTCTGCGGGTCTCCTCAATCAGGGCAATGGTGGTGCAGCATCGGAGCAAGTTAGACTGAAGTGAAAAATGCAAATATGGAATTTAAACAAATTTTGCAAATGAGCAAGCTAAGAATGGCTTGTTGAGCAGGCTGATGTGTAGGCTTGTGTTTAAATAGTTCTTTGCATTTTGTAAACAATGATACTCAAGTCGTTTCAGAGGCTTCTTCACTGTCACACACACTAGGATGCTCTGAAAATCACTACAGTTGAGATTCGGGGTTTAAATCTCTGCTGTCCTTTCGGCAGATCAGGCATCTACAGCAAACATAATTGGCTCTATCTGAGGAAGGGGGTGGAGTGACCAAACAGCCTAGCCATTGGGAGGTGCTTTTGTCAGTTAGGCAGCCAGTGAAAATTTTATCCTCAAAGTTGATGTGTTAGACGCAGAAAAAATAAGCAGGCGTAAAGATTTGAGTGAGTTTGACAAGGGCCAATTTGTGATGGGTATACGACTGGGTCAGAGCATCTCCAAAACTGCAGCTCTTGTGGGGTGTTCCCGGTCTGCAGTGGTCAGTATCTATCAAAAGTGGTCCAAGGAAGGAACAGTGGTAAACCGGCGACACGGTCATGGGCGGCCAATGCTCATTGATGCACGTGGGGAGCGAAGGCTGGCCCGTGTGGTCTGATCCAACAGATGAGCTGCTGTAGCTCAGATTGCTGAAGAGGTTAATGCTGGTTCTGATAGAAAGGTGTCAGAATACACAGTGCATCACAGTTTGTTGCGTATGGGGCTGCATAGCCACAGACCAGTCAGGATGCCCATGCTGACCCCTGTACACCGCCAAAAGCGCCAACAATGGGCACGTGAGCATCAGAACTGGACCACGGATCAATGGAAGAAGGTGGCCTGGTCTGATGAATCACGTTTTCTTTTACATCACGTGGATGAACGGGTGCGTGTGCGTCGCTTACCTGGGGAACACATGGCACCAGGACGCACTATGGGAAGAAGGCAAGCCGGCGGAGGCAGTGTGATGCTTTGGTTATGTTCTGATGGGAAACATTGGGTCCTGCCATCCATGTGGATGTTACTTTGACACATACCACCTACCTAAGCATTGTTGCAGAGCATGTTCACCCTTTTATGGAAACGGTATTCCCTGATAGCTGTGGCCTCTTTCAGCAGGATAATGCGCCCTGCCACAAAGCAAAAATGCTTCAGGAATGGTTTGAGGAACACAACAACGGGTTTAAGGTTTTGACTTGGCCTACAGATTCCCCAGATTTCAATCCAATGGAGCATCTGTGGGATGTGCTGGACAAACAAGTCCAATCCACGGAGGCCCCACCTCCCAACTTACAGGAGTTAAAGAAATAATATTTCTGACAGAAAGAATATATGACAGAATGTGTCATATAATACTAATAATTATTAAAATGAAATAATTTTATTATTAGGAATGTTAAGATCATTACAAGGTTATGTAAATTGTAAATGTTATTTTTATGTCCTGTTACTGTCCACTCTATTAGACACTCCTACCTAGTTGGTTCACCTTGTAGATGTAAAGTCAGAGACGATCGCTCATCTATTGCTGCTGTTTGAGTTGGTCATCTTCTAGACCGTCATCAGTGGTCACAGGACGTGGGGCACTGTTTTTTTAGTTGGTGGACTATTATCAGTCCAGCAGTGACAGTGAGGTGTTTAAAAACTCCATCAGCATTGCTGTGTCTTATCCACTCACAGCAGCACAACACACACTAACACACCACCACCATGTCAGTGTCACTGCAGTGCTGAGAATGATCCACCACCTAAATAATACCTGCCCTGCAGTGGTCCTGGGAGAGTCCTGACCATTGAAGACCAGAATGAAAGGGGGCTAACAAAGCATGCAGAGAAACAGATGGACTACAGTCAGTAATTGTAGAACTACAAAGTGCTTCTATATGGTAAGTGGAGCTGATAAAATGGACAGTGAGTGTAGAAACAAGGAGGTGGTTTTAATGTTATGGATGATCAGTGTATAAAGAATGTCAAACAAAGTTTTTTCACATTTAGGGTGGAAATAAATGTGAAATGATTTATATTCGTTTGATTGTTTTTAAATCACAAAAACCTGCTGCTTGCATGCTGATCATCCCATAAACAAATGTATTTACTCAGTCACTCTGTAAGCGATGATAAACAGAGCCACCCTGTACACACAGAAACCAATACAAGAAAATACGGACTGTTCTGCAGAGCTCAACATTGCTTTAAATTAAGTCTTTACCAGTTACATTTCCAGACTTATGACACAGCAGCAACCCTGCCTAGTCATGTTGTAAAGCCCAAAATCTATCCAGAGACCTTAGCAAGCTCATCAGAACAATGAAGAAAAACCCCAGTGATAGTGAAAACAGACCTGAAGTATGACCTGATGAAAACTGGGACAATCGGTGGCATCAGTGGCAACCATAAGATTGCTTGCGTGTAAGGCGCAGCGGTAAAAACACACGCTGCAACCAGAGCTGGGATCTCGAATACTTCGTATCGAACCTCAGCTCTGCCTTGCCGGCTGAGGCCGAGTGGCTACATGAACAGCGATTGGCCTGTTGCCCAGATGGGCGGGACCAAGCCGGATATGGGTCTCTCTCTGTCAGACTGGTGCAATTATGACCTCTGCTGGCTGATTAGAGGCGCCTACACAGAGATGAGGAAAGAGTGCTCTTAGGGTGTGTCTCTCCGTACACAACGCTAGGTGGCACAACACTCGTCAATGTGTGGGTGGGTGATAAGATGCATACGGCTTGCTGCCTACGACACGAAGGGGGCGTGGGTTAGCTTCGAGCTCCTCGGTCAGAGCAGGGATTGGCATAGGCAGAGAGGAAGCATGATGCGATTGGGCAATCGGACGCACTAAAGGGGGAGAAAAAGGGGAGAAAATGCATTAAAAAAGATTGCTTGGATGTGTTTTGTTTGTTTTTTATGAATATAAAAATTCAATTAAATGAATAATTGATGTATTCGTTTTAAGAAAGGAACAATATTTATTAATAAACAATAAAGATCAGTGTTAACAAATAATCAGGGTATTTTTTTCTTTTTAAATTACAAACCAAAATAATTTTGTACAATGGATCATAAAGTATAATTTAAATTTCAGCCTTCAAGTCAAATTACATGAACCAGGCTGAGAAAACCAGAATTCATTCTTAAACTGCAAGGCAGCCACATCTTAAACGGTAAGTCAAGGCTAAATTGTTAACTGAAACACCATGGCAGACAATTGCTTTCAAAATTTTCAGCTCAGCCATGGTCACGCTAATACATGCCGACATGATGGCAAGTTTCTGGCATGATCGTGGCAGTACAGACAGAAATTAGACATATTTCAAAAAATTCAGTGCAATCACTAGTACAAATGACTCCAGGCTGACTGACCTGCTGTAGGAACTAAGAAATAATCTGGGCTGAATACACACTTATCCATGATGCTGTTACATCACAACATTTAAAGAGTCTCTAGTTTGTACGCAGTCATTCAGAATTTCAATGTGTTTGTTTCTTGTGTGCCACATTGTTCAGTATTTCAGTGTTTTATTCACAGTCAGTCATTGTTTCTCTCTAGGCCACTGTGAAATCAGAATCTTCAAACAGGACAACCTGTGCTGCTAGTCCTGCCTGACCCAGTAGCAGCTTGTTCTCATCTTTCAGCTTCCATGGACTGCGCAGATGAGGCCTGCTGACTAACGGAGTTGTGTGAAGGGAGCTGATTGGCTGTCCAGAGCGCCTGCTGCCCGGGGGGTGCTGTGGAACCCACGGCCCAGTTGATGTAAGAAGGAGGAGAAGTAGCCACAGATGAAATGGGACTGGCACCGTTACTTTCTGAAGCTCGGAGACAGGAGAACATGGCTAGAGCATCTGGAAAGTTGGGGGGCGTTGCTGGGGTATTGGCAGGCGTGCACATCTGTTGGGTTAGATAAGAAATGGGTGTAAGGTGAAAAGCATACATACACTGTACGTTGCACCATGATTTCACTTAATATTTGTATATTTGAATGCATGCATGTTTAAAGATTTATTTCTTTATTTTATTAGGATTTTAACATCATGTTTTACACTTTGGTTACATTCATGACAGAATCGGTAGTTACTCATTACACAAGGTTCATCAGTTCAAGTTCAATGTCAAACACAGTCATAGACAATTTTGCATCACCAATTCACCTCACTTGCATGTCTTGAATACACACCGTTTACGCATTACATTATGACCACCATCCCTTTTGCTGCCAAAACAGCCCTGACCCGTCGAGGCATGGGCTACACTAGACCCCTGAAGGTGTGCTGTGGTATCTGGCACCAAGATGTTAGCAGCAGATCCTTTAACTCCTGTAAGTTGTGAGGTGGGGCCTCCACGGATCGGACTTGTTTGTCCAGCACATCCCACAGATGCTCGATTAAATTAACATCTAGGGAATTTGGAGTCAACACCTCAAACTCGTTGTTGTGCTCCTCAAACCATTTCTGCTTTGTGGCAGGGTGCATTATCCTGCTGAAAGAGGCCACAGCTATCAGGAAATACTGTTTCCATGAAAGGGTGTACATGATCTGCAACAATACTTAGGTAGGTGTTACGTGTCAAAGTAACATCCACATGGATGGCAGGACCCAAGGTTTCCAAGCAGAACATTGACCAAAGCATCACACTGCCTCCACCGGCTTGCCTTCTTCCCATAGTGCATTCTGGTGCCATGTGTTCCCCAGGTAAGCGACGCACACGCACCCTGTTATCCATGTGATGTAAAAGAAAACGTGATTCATCAGACCAGGACACATTCCTACATTGCTCCATGGTCCAGTTCCGTGGTATCATTAAACCCCTCGTTACTTCTCGCGTTTGGTTTCGTGAGACCAGAGAAGCTCGCTTGGTGATAGATGGTGTAGTGTGAAACCCCCTATCGCCGATCAGTCGCGTAGTGTAAAAGCCACACCGACTTGAAAGACTCTTGATTACAAGAGATCCAGTCATGTAGTGTGAACTGTACAGCGACCTGACGACTTGGAAAGTCGTGTAGTGTGAACTTGGCATTAAATTGGGATTAATTTAAAATTGTTATGCATAGGGCTGGGCGATATTGCACAAAAAAAAAAAAATCTCAATTATTTTCAAATTTATTACAGATTGACGATTTTTTTGTTTGTTCTTGTATAATGCAATTAAAAAAAAAAAGACTCAAACGTTTTTGAGTTTTTTTTGCATTTTAATTTAAAAGACTGTAGAAGTGCGAAAATAGTAACAGCACCACCTATAATTATTCTTTCAAGGGGCTCAAACTTTATAACAATAACTGTATAACAATAATTAACAATAATTAAAACAAAATATAAATCTTAATTAGCTATAACCTTTTTAAGAATAGCTCACAAACAACTCACTTTAAATAATGTGCAAGCAAAACCTCCTTACATTGAGAAAAGTGCAAAAAGTGCAAAACTTCAAAAAGGTTTCTTGAGGGGAACACGAGCCTGTGTACTGTTTTCACCAATGAAGTGAGTCTGTATCAGTATCTAGACTAGGGGACATCAGCAGTCAGCTCAGCTTTGTGTCTGGGGGGTGGATGGAGGTGGCATGGTCTGCTTCTAACAATATGGACTACAATTCCCCTGCGCCCATGGACTCTCACGTGACTATCACATGTCCCCGATCAGCCAATCCTGATCGGTCCTCACGCTCCGGAGTTTTGATTTAGTTTAGTTTCAATTCCATGAATCTTAATTAAACTATTTTGTTTATTTGTCTTGTTGCGAAGTTTTGCCGATCGTGTTTACGTGCCTTATTTCTAAATCTAACCATTACAGTGTTTGACTCTTGTTGTCTTTCGTTTACTGTTTTGGTTTTCGCTGCCTGTCTGTTTATCCTCTGGTTTTGGACTCTGCATGATTTTGTACACTGATTTTGCCCCTTTGATATTAAACTTTCCTTGATTTATATTCCGCGAGCGTCTGGTCAGTTTCTGCCTCGTGACATGTTGGTATTTTAATAAAAATATAAAGTATGTAAACAATCGCGATTGTCACATTTCTAACATCGCGTGAAAATCGCCCAGCCCTTGTTTTGCATAGTTTGTACCTACCTCAGAAATAAAAGGGTATTCATTATTTATATAAATAAAAGATAATCACAAATACAGTATTTTAATTCACTTTTTAAGGGAAATAATAAAAGGAAATTTTGTCAAACCTTCAATTTCAGTTTAAAAAAATCGGGAAAGAATCGTATCGTGAACCCAGTATCGTGAATGGCATCGCATCGTGGGTAGAGTGTATCGTTACATCCCTAGTGATCAGTGAGGAATGGGAACACTTCATTGCTTGGTATGAATACCTTGGTGCCAAATGTTATTTATAAAACGGATAGTTCCGGTCCTAAAATCTGATTGGCTGAGCCGCGTTCGAAGCCGTAGTAAAATCCCCGATATAAGCGCACCTATGACCACCTCACATCATTCCATATTAATACGCCACTGAAAAGAAAAAGTACAAACTTGGTTGAACACTATTTTAAGTCATGTACTATACACGGAAATGTCCAGATTAATACAAACAGTAATCCTAATCATTAAGCGGGTGTTTCGTCCAAGAAATAGTGTAATAGTGTTTGTGGAGGAAAGTTTATTGCGAATGTTATGTTCGCCCTCAAGTTGCCTAGCAACATGGCACACTGTTAACAGACTACCTGGTGTCGCGGAAGAATGCTTTTTGTAAATAAAAACATTTATAAATTGAACATTGTTTTATTTTATTATATTTTATGTTGACCACCGTTTTATAAAAGCAATAAGCTTATTGCTTTACTAAAGTGTTGTGAGAGGGAATGACAACATTACAAAGTGGTAAATGCTTTATCGTCCCAACTTTTTTTGGAATGTGTTGCAGGCCTGAAATGGATGGAATGGATGTATATTAAC
This sequence comes from Trichomycterus rosablanca, assembly GCF_030014385.1. Taxonomy (NCBI): domain Eukaryota; kingdom Metazoa; phylum Chordata; class Actinopteri; order Siluriformes; family Trichomycteridae; genus Trichomycterus; species Trichomycterus rosablanca. The sequence continues at coordinate 18,130,344 of NC_085989.1, read as the reverse complement.
AAATGAAATGAAGCTGACTAGACAAAACATGAAATATCTTGGGTCCATAATGTCTGCGATTACATAGAAGTCGAAGTAAATGTAAAAAAAAAACGGTATCTTTTTAAGTTTAGAGTTATAATGATTATTTGGGAGTATTTAATGAACACAGACGGACGCTGTGTGTGTGTGTGTGTGTGTGTGTGTGTGTGTGTGTGTGTGTGTGTGTGTGTGTGTGTGTGTGTGTGTGTGTGTGTGTGTGTGTGTGTGTGTGTGTGTGTGTGTGTGTGTGTGTGTGTGTGTGTGTGTGTGTGTGTGTGTGTGTGTGGTGAGGCTGTGGTAAACAGAAGACTCGGAAGCTGTGGTATGTTCTTTTTCCAGGAATTACCCCTCCCCCGCTAAGGACACGTTTACAAATAGAGCAACTTTTAAACTCATACACACTACAGTACCATAATACATTACTTAAAATATAAAGAACAGAAATACATTCATTCTGTATCACTACATTAAAACAGCCTATAATGTATGTTCGTTATTTCTCGTGGATTTAAACACAACATGGCGGAAGTCCATTACTTCACATAAGACATAGGATTTAAAATAAGGTGTAACTTCAACTTACCATTTGCTGACTGTATGGAATATTGGCTTCTTGAAAGAAAGTACTGAGGGCAGTCTATGGGCGAAAAAGAACACAGATTTAATTGTAATAAATAAATCGGGACGTAAAATACAAGGTCTCGCACAGAATAAACATGATAAAATGCTACTTTCTTTATTTGGAAATCGGTGTTGTGAATCGGTTACTGATCTGATCACTGACTGCAAGAAGTTAGTGTGTTTTAAGCAAGAAAACAAGTTAACCGTGTGAACTGTTTAAACGCCTTTGCTGTAATATATACAAAAACTAAAGTTCAAGTTAGACATGATGTAATTCAAATGGGTAATTGCGAATATCTTTGAATTAATAGTTATGTGCGTACATTTTATATATATATATATATATATATATATACACACACACATACACTAGTGTTACATTGATCTGCATTAGTAAACAAACTGGTAGACTAGTTTACCTCAAACTGCCAGTGCGCCGCTTGAAGAAGCTGTTTCGCTTGGTCTGACGCACATCCAGCTATCAAAACGAACTGGTTTATCATAACTATATGTCTTAATTCCTCCATTTTTCATACAAAAGTATCTGTAAAGTTCAACGTTTTTGTTTAGACTCCTTTAACTCGACGTACCCAACCATGCAGCTAATGCAGTGTTTAGCTTTATGCATAAGTATCGAACAGCGCCCCCGGTAGTTCAGAGACTGAAGTACACCACTGACACCCTAATGAGTGGTGGTAAATTCGGTTCATTTTATGGACTCGGGTTCATCTGAGTCACCAGTGGTGTATAGTAACGAAGTAATAATGCTTCGGTACAGTACTTAAGTAGTTTTTTGAAGTATTTGTACTACTCCGTTACATTCGCTGTATGTAAATCCGTTACTCGTTACTACAGAATGAAGGTAAATGATGTGAGATGTGTGACGGACTGCGCGCTGGTTTGGTGACTCTGCGCTTGTAAATTAGACGGTGGTTAAACACATTAATGCGCATGTGCAAACGTTCTCTAAAAGCTATCGGAGTTTTCTAAAAGTGCGTCGTTCACCCAAAGACACGCAAATATGGACATTTCAGAAGCTCCAACACACTGATGTAAGTTAACAATGATTAACAAAGTAAAGCTGTAGCATCAGCGTTTTTTTTCATATTATTAGCATTAACATTGTTCAGATATCTACCTACCATTTTTACCGATTACATTCGAACCACAAATAAAACGTTTCATAAATCATTACATTTGTTTGGAATTCATTGACTGCAAAACTCATGAACACACGTCCATTATTTTTAAAAACTCACCTACGGACAAATATTTCCTCAGATAACTTCTGTATTAGACCAGTAGAGAAGAGATTCATGGTGCTGAGGAACATGCAGCACATCTTTAACCCTTTAATGATCTCAACAAGAACTCAACTTATCCAACTTATTATTAATGATTTTTCAGCTGTTGACTTCAAGTTAGAAATGGTGTTTTCTTAAAGTAAGAATACCAATATTTTTTTAGTTTAACACAGGGGTCCTCAAACTTTTTAACTTAAGGGCCGGATTACTGTTCTTCAGTGTTTTGGGGGGCCGGACCGCAGATGAAATAGTAAACACACCCCAAAAAAGCTATTTACTATGTATACTGGATGTATTGTCTGCTGTGTATAACTGTAGTATAATTTTACTTCATAATGATAATGCAGACATTTTATTTATTTTAATCATTTCCATTATCCCAACTCATACAGTGTTTCCCCAAAAATCAGTGTGAACTGTGAGTCTGCTTTTGCCTGACGAGACAGTCAGCATCAGGTTCCATATTTGTTACTGCCAGTCATAATAGGTAATAAGTGTTGATGAGTGAGTCTGAATCTAGTTGGAGATTTAAGGTGTTTAAACTTCGATAAAGTCTGCTCACAGGTACAGTGGTACTTCGGTATACGTCCTTAGTCCGTTCCAGATCCTTGGATTCATACCAAACAGGACGTATACCAAACGAATTCTTCCCATTAGAAATAAAGGGAAAATGATTAATCCGTTCCCATGAAAAAAAATCCTATTGTTATTGACATATTATACGTTGATGGGGTTGTATAAGATAATGTATAAAACGGATAGTTCCGGTCCTAAAATCTGATTGGCTGAGCTACGTTCAAAGCCGTTGTAAAATCCCCGATATAAGCGCACCTGTGACCACCTCACATCATTCCATATTAATACGCCACTGAAAAGAAAAAGTACAAACTTGGTTGAACACTATTTCAAGTCATGTACTATACATGGAAATGTCCAGATTAATATAAACAATAATCTTAATCATTAAGCGGGTGTTTCATCCAAGAAATAATGTAATAGTTTGCGAATGTTATGTTCGCCCTCATGTTGCTTAGCAACACGGCACACCGTTAACGCTCGTAGCTTTGTCTCGCGAGAGGTAAACAAGGGTCGCGCGCGGTGTCATGACTCATTTTGACCCGTACAAGTTCTAGCACGCGAGTTGTATTCCAAACAAAGGTCGTATACCAAGCAACATCGTTCGCGTCCAAACAGGACAATAATTCCTGAATCTGCCTGTAGTTAAGAGCATTAGTTTTAATGAAATTAACACAGGACACGACGATTTTCATAATGAAATTCCATTTAACTGCTTTGCCTCTCGCAGAACCCACCATGCTTGGAGCGCCACCCGTTGGATCGCTGCCGTATAATCTACGGAGACTCCACGTGGCCAATTTTTGTTTCCTCTGTTATTTTTTTCCGCTATAATACTGTGAGTTTAAAGATGAACAGTGGCCAGACAACATGTATTGCTGCTGTGGTTAAAGGGGCCGGTCAAATGAAAGCATCGGGCCGTAGTTTGATGACCCCTGGTTTAAGTAAGTAAGTAAGTAAAGTAAGTAAATTTTATTTATAAAGCACTCTTAAAACAACTTACGTTGACCAAAGTGCTGTACATCGAATAAGCATACATAACACAACAATATATTAAAAAAGTAAGAACCAAATAAAAAATACAGAGTAAGAGACAAAATAAAACAAATACAAATAGACTAAACAATTATAATTACCACGGCTCCTCACTGTTCAAATGCCAGCTTATAAAGGTATGTTTTTAGGAGTGATTTAAAAACAGCGGCCGAAGGTGCTTGTCGAATATTAGGAGGTAGAGTGTTCCATAGCCTCGGAGCATAAACTGCAAATGCACGATCACCTTTTAGCTTCAAACGAGCCCTAGGAACAGTCAACAAATTCTGAGTGGCTGATCTTAAAGATCGCTGTGCGGTTGCGGGAGAAAGCATACCACTGAGATAAGCCGGGGCTTGACCATTAAGCAAATAAAAGCACTTTAAAATGAATCCTGTGCTGAACAGGCAGCCAATGTAGTGAGGCAAGGACTGGTGTAATATGGTTTCTTTTCTTGGTATTAGTCAGTAACCTTGCTGCTGCATTCTGGACTACCTGCAAGCGCCGCAACAGAGACTGACTAATCCCAATATACAGAGAATTACAGTAGTCAATTCTTGCAAAAATGAATGCATGAATAACTTTTTCCAGGTCAGAATAGCAGAGAAAAGGCTTAATCTTCGCAATATTTCTGAGCTGGAAGAAGCTATTCCTTACCACAGAGTTGATTTGTTTATCAAATCGGAGGTCAGAGTCAAAGATAACACCAAGATTTCTCACAGATGTTTTGACACATGTAGACAAGTGACCAAGGTTATTGGAGACACTATTGATGTGATGAGGACCCCCAAAAACGATAACCTCTGACTTGCTTTCATTCAGCTGAAGAAAATTGTCAGCCATCCACCTCTTTATGTCCTCAAGACAACTGCTAAGAGATGTTAACGAGCCATTGTCATTCGGTCTAATGGGAAGATAAAGCTGTATGTCATCAGCATACAGGTGAAAGCTGACATTGTGCTTCCTAATTATTTGACCCAATGGCAGCATATAGAGAGAAAAAAGGAGGGGCCCTAGTATGGACCCTTGTGGAACACCACAAGAGACATCAGCAGAAGAAGAGAAATAGCTGCTAATATTCACTGAAAAGGTTCTATTCTTAAAATAAGATATGAACCAATTCAGGGCCTCTCCCTGTAACCCCACCCACTTTTCCAGGCGACCAACAAGTATGTCATGGTCAACAGTATCAAAAGCAGAACTAAGGTCCAATAAAATGAGGATGGCACAATTTCCCTCATCAACAGTAAGTAGCAAGTCATTTGTCACCTTCAGAAGAGCAGATTCAGTGCTGTGCATAGACTTAAAGCCAGATTGAAAAATCTCAAAAATACCATCTCTACTCAAAAATGGTAAAAGCTGAGAATATACAACCTTTTCCAGCAATTTAGCCAAGAATGGTAATTTAGAAATCGGCCTATAGTTACTAACCACTGTAGCATCAAGATTATGCTTTTTGAGCAGAGGTGTAACTACAGCATGTTTAAAGCATGCTGGAACAGTACCAGTGGCAAGGGAAGTATTAATGATATCCAGGACAAAAGGTCCTAATATATCAAATGTCTCCCTAACTATCTGTGGGGGCATCACATCAAGTGGGGAGGTTGTTGGCTTTGTTTTCAGCACCAAATCTGTTAATTCGGAGATTGAAACAGCCTCAAACTTTTCAAACATACCTGGGCACGGCGGTGGAAGTGGAGAATCTATACCCAAGTAAGTAATGCCAGACCTAATTGTTTCAGTTTTTTCCACAAAAAAGTTTAAAAACTCTTCACATACTCTAGAAGAAGGAACATTTCCAACTTCGGGTGATGATTTAAGTAAAGAATTTATTGTACTGAACAGTACTTTAGGTCTGTTATAATTTTTGGCAATTATGCTTGAAAAGTATGCCTCTCTAGCAGACTTAACAGCTAGCTGATAGTCTTCCAGGCAACCTTTAAAAATATCCAAACTTACTTGCAATCTGTCCTTTCTCCATTTCCGTTCCGCTCTTCTACAAGCCTGTCTAATTTCCTGTGTGGATGCATTTAACCAGGGCCCTAGCACCCTAGCACCCTAGCACCGGCCCTGATCCAAATATCACTTGTCTTCCGTCCACTCATCCTCTGTAAATAAATCCTTCTTTCTTAATTCTCTTGACACCTCACACTTCTCTTGTCAGTGACAAGTTGACACTTTTTACAAAGTTAAATCTTAATCATGGGGGAGAGGGGGGTGGACTCACCTACCAGTCAGAGAGGTATATTAATGGATCAAGGGTTCAAGGGGGATGGTCTACAACAAATTGCCATGGTAACTTCACCCATTCAGGCAGCCACAGTGGCACCAAAACAAACACTCAATAAATTACCATGGAGGTTATGATACTCCTTAAGTGGTACATTACTAAAGTAGCCTGTAAGCATTTGCATTTTAATAATAATATAACTATATTTTGTCGTTGTTTTGCTTACAAAAATATGCTGCATTACTAATCTATACCTCTACTACTGATAATAATAATAATAATAATAGCATGTGCATGAAATCAGCCACATAACGAACATCAGTGTGTTTAACTGCTTGTTTATTGGAATATTTAACTTATTCATGGACTGGAGTAAAGTCGGTTCAGCCAAATCATGCTCACTCGTTTTGTAACTCAGCAGCAGCCGGTCAGAGACTCATAGGATCCGGGTTAATTGAGATTTCGGACTCGTGATTCCTGATTCAGTACAAAGATTCGAATCATTAACCCGGGTGATTCAGGAACCGCCCAGCTCTAAAACACATCTCTGTAGGGGTGTCCAAACTTTTTACATTTAATAGAACAATAATTAATTAATAATTTCTCAAAGCCACGAATTTTAGAGCAATAAGACAACTGGGTAAACAAATGCATTTCATGCACTTAATGTGTCAGCATGAAACTCGCTATATCAGGCTGCACACGGAGCAGATGAGAGTTCATATGTCCTAATTAGATTTCGTCCATGGAAAGACCACTATTTAGAGAACACTGTAAAGAATTGTGTGCGAATTGAGACGCAGCCATCTAGTGTGCGGCTAATCCAATACACTGATCTGCCATAACATTAAAACCACCTCCTTGTTTCTACACTCACCATCCATTTTATCAGCTCCACTTACCATATAAAAGCACTTTGTAGTTCTACAATTACTGACTGTAGTCCATCTGTTTCTCTGCATGTTTTTATTGCCTGCTTTCACCTTGTTCTTCAATGGTCAGGACCCCCACAGGACCACTACAGAGCAGGTATTATTTAGGTGGTGGATGATTCTCAGCACTGCAGTGACACTGACATGGTGGTGGTGTGTTAGTGTGTGTTGTGCTGTTATGAGTGGATCAGACACAGCAACGCTGCTGGAGTTTTTAAATACCGTGTCCACTCACTGTCCACTCTGTTAGACACTCCTACCTAGTTGGTCCACCTTGTAGATGTAAAGTCAGAGCCGATCTATTGCTGCTGTTTGAGTTGGTCATCGACCTTCGTCAGTGGTCACAGGACGCTGCCCACAGGGCACTGTTGATTGGATATTTTTGGTTGGTGGACTATTCTCAGTCTAGCAGTGGTAGTGAGGTGTTTAAAAACTCTATCGGCATTGCTGATCACCCAAATAATACCTACTCTGTAGTGGTCCTGGGAGAGTCCTGACCATTGAAGAACAGCATTAAAGGGGGCTAACAAAGCATGCAGAGAAACAGATGGACTGATATAACACTCCTTTTTTTGGGAAACTTCACCACCAAAAATTGGGTAATACCACACCCACATTTCAAATTTTAATATGTTTTAAAGTGAGACATATTATTACAATTACTGAAATGATAAAACAATGATTTCTTTAAGCGTTGGTCTTCAAAAACCACATATTCCATGGGCGGTTTGGAGTCTCCCCACAAACAGACTGAAGAGGGCGCCAGACTGTTACAAGACATCATTAACCATACACCCACTCATTCACACGCGCATACACCGATCAGCCATAACATTAAAACCACCTCTTTGTTTCTACACTCACTGTCCATTTTATCAGCTCCACTTACCATATAGGAGCACTATGTAGCTCTACAATTACTGACTGTAGTCCATCTGTTTCTCTACATGCTTTGTTAGCCCCCTTTCATGCTGTTCTTCAATGGTCAGGACCACTACAGAGCAGGTATTATTTGGGTGGTGGATCATTCTCAGCACTGCAGTGACACTGACATGGTGGTGGTGTGTTAGTGTGTGTTGTGCTGGTATGAGTGGACAAGACATGCAATGCTGATGGAGTTTGTAAACACCTCACTGTCACTGCTGGACTGAGAATAAAGCACCAACCAAAAAAGATGACCAACTCAAACAGCAGCAATAGATGAGCGATTGCCTCTGACTTTACATCTACAAGGTGGACCAACTAGGTAGGAGTGTGTAATAGAGTGGACGGTGAGTGGACACGGTATTTAAAAACTCCAGCAGCGCTGCTGTGTCTGATCCACTCATACCAGCACAACACACACTAACACACCACCACCATGTCATTGTCACTGCAGCGCTGAGAATGATCCATCACCTAAATAATACCTGCTCTGTAGTGGTCCTGACCATTGAAGAACAGGGTAAAAGCAGGGTAAATAATGATGTAGAGAAACAGATAAAGTGCTTCTTTATGGTAAGTGGAGCTGCTCGGTGTATGTGGTGGATGGCACTAGCGTCAGCAGCATCTGAATACCCGATTGGCTAAAAATTCGGATCGTCACTGTGGGAAAGCCAATCAGATTCTATCTTCCAGCTAAAACTCTTACTTCCTGGTGTGTTGTTATAGTGGTGTGTATATTTTTGTTGGTACAGAGTTGTAAGCCACCGGCGTCGTTACTGAGTAAAGCGCCTTTTATTTACTTTATTGTTAATTTAGAGGATTTTAAAACATGTTTAGTAAATAGTATGTAGCGAAATATAAATTACTATCGCGTATAGCTAGCTAGCTAGTTATTGTATTAGCTAACTAGCTGTTAATGCTTAGTTAGCTTACCTTGTTAGCTAGCAGCAGTCGGTTTGTGGAAAGAATTTGATAGTGAGGATATCTGTGTAAAGTGTTACTGAACTGCAGCTCATGTTTAAATCATTAAATATTTATCACGTTCAGCATTAGAAGAACAACATTATCATCAGCCACCGTTAGCTAGCAGCTGATTATAAGATCCGTGTGTGTGAAAAGCTCAGTTAGTGAATCATGGGTTCAGTACTCGGCAGGAGGATTGCTGGCGTGGAGGACATTGATATTCAGGCCAATTCAGCCTACAGATTTCCACCAAAGTCTGGTAAGTTTCTGTGTTGTTTAACATCAGCTAGTTACCAATCAAGCTACTGTACTGTTAAAGTCAAACACATACAGGGGTTGGACAAAATAACTGAAACACCTAGTTTTAGACCACAATAATTTATTAGTATGGTGTAGGGCCTCCTTTTGCGGCCAATACAGCGTCAATTCGTCTTGGAAATGACATATACAAGTCCTGCACAGTGGTCAGAGGGATTTTAGGCCATTCTTCTTGCAGGATAGTGGCCAGGTCACTACGTGATGCTGGTGGAGGAAAACGTTTCCTGACTCGCTTCTCCAAAACACCCCAAAGTGGCTCAATAATATTTAGATCTGGTGACTGTGCAGGCCATGGGAGATGTTCAACTTCACTTTCATGTTCATCAAACCAATCTTTCACCAGTCTTGCTGTGTGTATTGGTGCATTGTCATCCTGATACACGGCACCGCCATTGGATGCACATGGTCCTCCAGAATGGTTCGGTAGTCCTTGGCAGTGACGCGCCCATCTAGCACAAGTATTGGGCCAAGGGAATGCCATGATATGGCAGCCCAAACCATCACTGATCCACCCCCATGCTTCACTCTGGGCATGCAACAGTCTGGGTGGTACGCTTCTTTGGGGCTTCTCCACACCGTAACTCTCCCGGATGTGGGGAAAACAGTAAAGGTGGACTCATCAGAGAACAATACATGTTTCACATTGTCCACAGCCCAAGATTTGCGCTCCTTGCACCATTGAAACCGACGTTTGGCATTGGCACGAGTGACCAAAGGTTTGGCTATAGCAGCCCGGCCGTGTATATCGACCCTGTGGAGCTCCCGACGGACAGTTCTGGTGGAAACAGGAGAGTTGAGGTGCACATTTAATTCTGCCATGATTTTATGTTTTTTTGGATACAATCCGGGTTAGCACCCGAACATCCCTTTCAGACAGCTTCCTCTTGCGTCCACAGTTAATCCTGTTGGATGTGGTTTGTCCTTCTTGGTGGTATGCTGACATTACCCTGGATACCGTGGCTCTTGATACATCACAAAGACTTGCTGTCTTGGTCACAGATGCGCCAGCAAGACGTGCACCAACAATTTGTCCTCTTTTGAACTCTGGTATGTCACCCATAATGTTGTGTGCATTGCAATATTTTGAGCAAAACTGTGCTCTTACCCTGCTAATTGAACCTTCACACTCTGCTCTTACTGGTGCAATGTGCAATTAATGAAGATTGGCCACCAGACTGGTCCAATTTAGCCATGAAACCTCCCACACTAAAATGACAGGTGTTTCAGTTATTTTGTCCAACCCCTGTACATATATACACTATATTGCCAAAAGTATTCACTCACCCATCCAAATCATTGAATTCAGGTGTTCCAATCACTTCCATGGCCACAGGTGTATAAAACCAAGCACCTAGGCATGCAGACTGCTTCTACACACATTAGTGAAAGGATGGGTCGCTCTCAGGAGCTCAGTGAATTCCAGCTTGGTACCGTGATAGGATGCCACCTGTGCAACAAGTCCAGTCGTGAAATTTCCTCTATACTTAATATTCCACAGTCAACTGTCAGTGATATTATAGTGGAAGCGATTGGGAACGACATAAAGTGGTAGGGCCACGTAAAATGACAGAGCGGGGTCACCAACTTAATGCAGAGTCAATCGCTACAGACCTCCAAACTTCATGAGGCCTTCAGATTAGCTCAAGAACAGTGTGTAGAGAGCTGCAGGAGTTTTTCAGGAGTTGGGCTCGGCCCCTTAGTTCCAGTGAAAGTCTTTTAGTCTATGGACTTTTTGTATTTGTTTTGTATTGTAATCAAGTTATTTTTATGCCTTATTTAACATTAACAATTAGTCTAGTTAATTGTAATTTGTGCATTTTTTCATAAGCTGACATTTATTAACATGATATGACAGAGCGGGGTCAGCGGATGCTAAGGCACATGGTGCGCAGAGGTCACCAACTTTCAATCACGACAGACCTCCAAACTTCATGTGGCCTTCAGATTAGCTGAAGAACAGTGTGTAGAGAGCTTCATGGAATGGGTTTCCATGGCCGAGCAGCTGCATCCAAATCTTACATCACCAAGCGTAATGCAAAGCGTCGGATGCAGTGGTGTAAAGCACGCCGCGACTGGACTAGAGCAGTGGAGACGTGTTCTCTGGAGTGACGAATCATGCTTATCCGATAGACGAGTCTGGGTTTGGCGGTTGCCAGGAGAACGGTACTTGTCTGACTGTTTTGTGCCAAGTGTAAAGTTTGGTGGAGGGGGTATTATGGTGTGGGGTTGTTTTTCAGGAGTTGGGCTCCAGTGAAAGGAACCAAGTCTTTTAGTCTATGGACTTTTTGTATTTGTTTTGTATTGTATTCATGTTATTTTTATGCCTTATTTAACATTAACAATTAGTCTAGTTAATTGTAATTCGTGCATTTTTTCATAAGCTGACATTTATTAACGTGATTATGCAGATATGCATGGCTGTATGTACATAACTGCATTACTATTGGGAATATGTTGTAGTATGTTGTGTGTTGTCAACTGAGAACTAGTCACAATGTGACCCTATGCACCCTAAATAAATTGCCCAGCCATTGAATGTTATCACACACTCATCCATTTACTTACCTACACCTATGAGCAATTTTAAACAGCCAAATTACACTATATTACAAAAATTAGCAGACGCCTTTATCCAAAGCAACTTGCATTACAGTTTTACAGTGTACAATTTGAGCAGTTGAGGGTTAAGGGCCTTGAACCAGTGAGCTTGTGATAACTAGTCCAGTACCCTAACCACTAGGCTACAGCTCGCCTAGTTACCTTTATATAATTGATGTATTACACATTTTTTTTATAATTGTGGTGGCTGAAACAAACAAATTAAATAATTAGACATGGTGTCCCAATACTTTTGTTCATGTAGTGTACCTTCTGCGAACCATTCAAATGTGGGGCTAGCATTACGAACTACTTTCAGGTGGTTAATGAGGGTGCGATTTGAACCATGGCTACACCACCATGCCACCCAAAACCCAATTACTTGTATGATAGGGTGGGAAGCACTGTCGCATCACAGCAAGAAGGTCCTGGGTTCGATCCCCAGGTGAAGTGGCCTTTGTTGGGTCCTTTCTGTGTGAAGTTTGCATATTCTCCCTGTGTCAGCATGGGTTTCTTCTGGTAGCTCTGGTTTCCTCCTACAGTCCAAAGACATGCAAGTGAAGTGAATTGGACAATAGGGATGCAACGATCCACCACAAGACAGTTCATGACCGATTCAAACATTCCACAATTCAAATCCATTTGACATGTAAAATAAATCGATATTCACTTTAAACAGCAGAGGGCACTGGCGCTACACACCTCACCTGGTTGACGTCACTGGCGCTATACGCCTGGTTGCCAAGTTCAGGGTTTTTCAGCCAAATTGTGAACCCAGTATCGTGAATCGCATTGCATCGTGGGTAGAGTGTACCGTTACATCCCTACTGGAGATAAAAATTGTCCATGACTGTGTTTGACATTTAACTTGTGAACTGATGAATCTTGTGTAACGAGTAACTATTGATTCTGGCATGAATGTAACCACAGTTTAAAACATGATGTTAAATTCTAATAAATAAATAAACTTGTATGATAAGTAACTAAAAAAATTAAATAAATATACATAAAATGTGTTTTTTGCATAATATTTGGGTTTTATAGGATCCCCGCTTTCATAAAGGTACCTTTGTAAAGCTATTAATTTTAGAGTTAGTTTATCTATGCCATCAGCACTGTTTAAATCTCTCCCCTCTCTTTTCTCAAAGGGAGCTATTTTGCCAGTCACTTCTTCATGGGTGGAGAGAAATTTGACACCCCTCATCCTGAAGGTTATTTGTTCGGAGAGAACATGGACCTCAATTTCTTAGGGAACCGCCCAGTGCAGGTACTGAAGGGCTATCAGTTTGAAGCAACAAAACACACCATGATATTATGTTGTCTCCTGTGTCATTTTGTGACCTGTGATGTAATGTCTATGTCTAGTTTCCCTATGTGACTCCAGCACCACACGAGCCAGTAAAGACTCTAAGAAGCCTCGTCAACATTAGAAAGGACTCTTTGCGGCTTGTCAGGTACAGGGTGGTTCCTGAATGTGTTGATATTATTCTAATACTGTTGTTTCTACTCAACTATAATTTTTTTTGTCTTGTAATATAAGGACATGAGTCAATGACTTGTGGTCAGTTGTTCAACCTAATAATCAACAATAAACACATGGTATGTTAGTCATTGAAGAGAGACAATGAATTCTACAATGTTTTGCTGTCTGCATTTTCAAGAGATCCTGAAGTTGATATTGTTTAATGTCAGAGTGTCAGAGTTCTCGCTTGTGCTTTTGGCCAATTATTACTACAGATGAATGCATTTTTTTGTCCTGCAAGTCCACTGTTATAGCCAGCTGGTGGTTACTAGTTTGGTTGATGTCGAATTTTGAGTTCTCCATGCTTTCACAAGTCTTCCATTTTTACCCCTATTTTACAAATATAAACAAGAAATAATACAAAAGAACTAAACATAACAGAATCATATGTATAAAGTGGTGTAAAACAAAAAAAAAAATGTGTTCCATTATGTGCTCCTACTTATTAATTAATAGCTGTTTACAATTTCTAGGTACAAAGATGATGATGATTCACCCACTGAGGAAGGAGCGAAAACTAAGGCTCTATATGGAGTGGAATTCACTTTTGACTCAGATGCTCGTGTAGCCATCACTATTTACTGCCAGGCCTTTGAAGAGTTTTCCAACGGAATGGCAATGTAAGAACAACTTTATATTGTTAGGAAAAAAATAAATCACTTAGCACTATGTGTTGTATATTTATTGTTGCTCTAAAGGGGGGCATTTTGTCATCAGATTTCGCTTATGTTAGAAAGTACAGTAACAGTCGGCTTAGTTGTAAAGTTATGGGACAGTGGTAGTCTAGTGGGTAGAGCTTTGGGCTATCAATTGAAAGGTTGAGAGTTCGAATCCCAGCTATGCTATGCAGCCACTGTTGGGCCCTTGAGCAAGCCCCTTAAGCCCTGTCTGCTTCAGGGTGCTGTGCAATGGCTGACCCTGCGCTCTGACCCCAGCGTCCAAAAACAAGCTGGGATACGCGAAGAAAGAAATTCGTTGTGCTGTACACATGTATATGTATATATGACAAATAAAGGCATTCTGTTTGATATTCCTTTTTCGGTTAGTCATTACAGTTCACTAAGCCTATATTCCCAGTATATTGAGAAAATCTGCACTAAGCAGTGTTGTTGTTATAAAACATGGTGTTTTTTTCCTGACTGTCTGATAAAATAATGTTTATTAGTCTGTGAATAACTGAGGAAGATCCAAAACCCTTAGCAACTGTAAGTTTCCATGGACACATGGCAAGTTTTAATAGATACCTAGATGGGGTTCTGTGCCATCATGAGTCTTACATGTTCTCATTTTCTCTACTGTTTTTTTTTATTCAGTTGCTGTTTAGAACCTTAATCCTGTCATAAACATATGATTAATAAGTCATTCAGGTGCTCTTAAGCGCATGGTTTGGTGGTGGAAGAAAATGATGCTGTACGTGTTTATATGAATTTCTGTCTGTAATTTATTTTGAGATTGCTAAACCTTTTTTCTCACATTTCTCTCTCAAGTTACAACCCCAAGAGTTCTGTGCTGGTGTCTGAAACGGTCCACTACAAGCGAGGAGTGAGCCAGCAGTTCTCCCTGCCTTCCTTCAAGATAAATTTTTCTGAATGGAAGGAGGAAGATGTGAGTACTGCTTCAGCAGCTTGATGATGTAACACTTCCAGACAGACCAGTGTTAGATTTTAAGTTGGTGCACATCATTGAGCCTGGCTCCTGCAAGGCTAAAATGAAAATAATCCGCTAACAAACAAGTAAAATGTTCATTAGATCGCTTGCCTGCCTAGTAAGTAAATGCTCCAGTAAGCAGTGCTTTCTTTAGTTGCCTAGGAGCATAATCCCCCCCCCCCCCCCCCCCCCATTCATCTTAAGTTGTCATTTTTTTTATCACTGCTTTATCCTGGTTGGGAAAGTAGTGGGTCTGGTTTCCCTAGAATCACTGAGCACAATGCAATGTTAAACTGTTGACATCTCGGGGCCTCTGATCCCCCCACTACAAAACATGTCTGTATGTAGACACTTGACCGGCCAATAACACAGCTGGGAATTCGAAGTCTTGGATCCCAGCAGTAGTGTGCTAAGAGTAATTTACTGCTGTGCCACCCAAACACCCAAAATCATAATTAAGTAGAATATAAATCCTACCTAACTCAAATATTTAACCAGCTTGCTGAGTGCATTTAATGGCTTGGGAATGAAAATCAAACTGTTGATACAATATTAAGCTGCATAACCTATCAAGAAATGAAACTTCTTGTCCATTTCAATGTCCATTTAAGAAGTAAAATCACAGTTTTTAGAGGTCAAACAATTTACTACAATCACACCAGAAAACACAACAGAATAAAAATTAACTGCTTATAGGAACCAAATGAAATTTACACAGTGAACAAAAGAGCAGTAAAAGCATACACAGGGTGCAGTGTGGGAAGTTTTTACCTTATTTAACTTTATATTGGGTTACTGTGAGCTTGTGTGGTGTAATGATAAGAGCCACTCTGCTGGTAAAAGTAGTGTCTGAGTTTTGGGGGTTCGAATCCCAGGCTAAAGGTGCATGGCATAACATAAACCTAGCCATTATAGGGACAGTGCACTCTTAGTGCAGGTCCCAAGCCTGGATAAATAAGAGGTTTTGTCAGAAAGAAAATCCCGTTTAAAAACTGCCAAATTAAATATTTGGTCCACATGATCCACAAAAATTCAGTAATTAGAAGTGGTGTCCCAATACTTTTAAACATATAGTGAATGTTAGTATGTATGCCTGATAAAGATATAAAATGTAAGATTGGACTGAGCAATTACTGCTTGGGAGTCATAGTTAAAAAACATGTAATAATATTTGCTGTACAAGTGTACTGTACACCGATCAGCCATAACATAAATCCACCTCCTTGTTTCTACACTCACTGTCCATTTTATCAGCTCCACTTACCATATAGAAGCACTTTGTAGTTCTATAATTACTGTCTAGTCCATCTATTTCTCTACATACCTTTTTAAGCCTGATTTCACCCTGTTCTTCAATGGTCAGGACCCCCACAGGACCACCACAGAGCAGGTATTATTTAGGTGGTGGATCATTCTCAGCACTGCAGTGACACTGACATGGTGGTGGTGTGTCAGAGTGTGTTGGTATGAGTGGATCAGACACAGCAGCGCTGCTGGAGTTTTTAAACACCTCACCGTCACTGCTGGACTGAGAATAGCCCACCAACCAAAAATATCCAGCCAACAGCGCCCCGTGGGCAGCGTCCTGTGACCACTGATGAAGGTCCAGCGCTGAGAATGATCCATCACCTAAATAATACCTACTCTGTAGTGGTCCTGACCATTGAAGAACAGCATGAAAGGGGGTAACAAAGTATGCAGAGAAACAGCTGGATTACAGTCAGTACTTGTAGAACTACAAAGTGCTTCTATATGGTAAGTGGCGCTGATAAAATGGACAGTGAGTGTAGAAACAAGGAGGTGGATTTATGTTATGGCTGATCGGTGTATACTATATAGACACTAAATAGACATTATAGTAACAGATGGCATAATAATTATTTTATATATACGTTACTAATGTGTGTTTGCCTTTGCAATGCTATTTTAGCTAAACTTTGATTTGGACAGAGGTGTTTTCCCTATGGTCATCCAGGCTGTAGTGGATGAAGGAGATGGTGAGTACCTGTTTAATATTTAATGCTAATTCTTTATCTATACGTAGATTTTTTTTTGCTAGAAATATTTCTAATGTTTGATCTTCTCTCACCCTGAATATTAATCAAAATCATTTTTTTATAGATTGCTTGGGTCATGCCCATGTCCTGCTGGCTACATTTGAAAGGGTATGTAAATCTAAACAAAGCTTTATGATTTTGAATGTTACGTTGAATGAATTAATTTCCATTGTCTCTGTTTTACAGCATGTTGATGGCAGTTTCTCTGTTAAGCCCTTGAAGCAAAAGCAAATTGTGAGTAATGTTTTTCCTCCAAAGAATCGTAAATTCATTAATATTTTAGTGATAAGATTATGTTTCATCAGTAACCATTATAAAGTTTTAATTGGTTTTGACACCTGATATTGTTGCTTGGTTGTAGGTGGATCGGGTTAGTTACCTGCTTCAGGAGATCTATGGCATTGAAAACAAAAACAACCAAGAGACCAAGGTAAACGTCCATGAGTTTTGAGTGTCCATGAACAAGTTCATGAGTTAAATTAACTCAAAAAAGCATAAATTAGTGTTGTGTTTTGTAATGCTCAAGAAATCATTTAAATAGCCTCGAATCTGATCTAATTCTTACTTTCATTAAACATACCACTGGTTCCCGAAGATTCAAATCCCGTGCTGAAGGCGCATGGCATTATGTAAACCTAGCTATTACGGGGACACATATTTGTCGACCCTTAGTGCTGGCCCCAGGCTTAAAAAAATAGAAGGATTGCATCAAGAAGTATATCCTGCTTAAAACTGTGTCAAATCTAATATGCAGACAATGATCTGAACTGACGACCCCTTAATACATTCGCTTTCATTAAAAGTACCAGGATCGGCCGCTCAGGTGGCGCAGCAGTAAAATACGCTAGCACACCAGAGCTGGGATTTCGAATACATCGTATCGAATCTCAGCTCTGCCATCCGGCTGGGCTGGCCGGCTATACGAACAATGTTTGGCTGTTGTTCATCCAAGGAGGGAGCCGGATAGGGAGCTCATAAATGATGCAATTACGACCTCTGCTGGCTGATTGATGGCGTCTGCACAGAGTAGAGGAATAATGCTGATCAGGGTGCGTCTCTCAGTGCACAAGGCTGATCGCATATGAACTCGCCTCGCGCAGGTGAAAGGATGCAGTCGGCTACTGCTGACGTGTCGGAGGGGGCGTGTGTCAGTTTGTGCTTCTCAGGGGGAGAAATTGCATAAAAAAAGTGCCAGGACCTATAAATGTTTATTAATATGCTATATGGAAATGCCAGTGAGAGCTCATGCCATCTCATAAAAGATTGGGGGGGTCTTCCATATTAATGTCCTTTGTTTTGTAATGCAATGTTCAACAAGCTCATGGTCGGGTGTGCACTTACTTTTGGCGATACAGTGTTAGTGGTGAAAAGTGACTTCAGCACTGTAATGACCAATTTGACACGAAGAACCACTCAAGGGTGGGGTGGGTCCGGTTCCACCCTGGTTTTGAAGACAATGGGCACAAGCAGTAGCACCCTGGACAGGGTGCCAAATTATCACAGGGTTTCGGCCATCTCCCTCAACGCCCACATCCCCCCAGACATTATGTCTGTGTAGACAGCCAGCCGGCCGATAGCACCGCTAAGCTTTGAACCCTGATCTCAGTGGTTGTGGGCTAGCATAATAGACCTTTGTTATTCATTTGTTCAGGGGCACATCAGGTTTTCTACTAAGCTATACATATGCAGGCAGTGACATTTTTCATGAATTATTTGCCTTTTATTATTCCATATGACCTGACAACACATGTTCAAACAGAATCGACTCTAAATCTTACAGCTTCTACTTTTGTCTGATTTTTACCCTCCAGCCATCTGACGACGAGAACAGTGACAACAGTAACGAGTGCGTGGTGTGTCTGTCAGATCTGCGTGACACGCTCATCCTGCCCTGTAGACACCTGTGTCTGTGTAACTCGTGTGCAGACACGCTGCGCTACCAGGCTAACAACTGCCCCATCTGCAGACTGCGTATGTACAAGCTACATCGTTGTGTTCTGCTCATGCTCAGTATAAGCATTTGCTTAATAAAACTAAACGGTCATTCTAGTTGTTCTGTGAGACTGTACATTGATATGTGTGTCTGTGTGTTTGTGTATAGCTTTTCGTGCCCTGCTGCAGATCAGAGCAGTGAGGAAGAAGCCAGGCACTCTTTCCCCGGTCTCCTTCAGCCCTGTGCTGGCTCAGAGTATGGACCATGATGAGCACTCGGTAGTTCCCTTACTCTAATACACTGTACCTCTACTCTATCTATATACGCAGCTAGTATAAACAGCACTTACCCCAACTTCATATGTGTAGAAACACAGCTTGCACAGGAACAATATCATCATACCTCTGTGAAGCAGCTTACCAAAATAAAACAAATGAACGAAACAATGTGTTTATCAGCACCATTGCACAGTGGTCACTAAGACCATTTCATTTAAGATAAACATTTACCCGGCTGGGCTGAGTGGCCACATGAACAACGATTGGCCTGTTGTTCAGATAGGGGTGGGATATTAAAAAGCCGGATAGGGACGCTGTCATAACTAATGCAATTACGACCTCTGCTGGCCGATTGATGCCGCCTGCACAGAGATGGGAAAAGAGTGCTCTCTGTACATAGTGCTGATCCGCATTGCACTCGTCAAAGTGTAGGTGACAAAATGCGTACGGCTGCTCCCCACGTGTCGGAGGGGGCGTGGGTTAGCTTTGTTGTCCTCAATCAGAGCGGGGATCGGCATTGGTGGAGGGGAAGCATGACGCAATCGGGCAGTTGGATGTGCTCCTACTTAGAAAGTTCTCCTACTTAGAAAGATGAGAGAGGTCTGTAATTTTCATCATAGGTACACTTCAACTATGAGAGACAAAATGAGAAAAAAAATCCAGGAAATCACATTGTAGGATTTTTAAAGAATTTATTTGTAAATTATGGTGGAAAATAAGTATTTGGTCACCCACAAACAAGCAAGATTTCTGGCTCTCACAGACCTGTAACTTCTTCTTTAAGAAGCTCTTCTGTCCTCCACTCGTTACCTGTATTAATGGCACCTGTTTGACCTCGTTATCTGTATAAAAGACACCTGTCCACAGCCTCAAACAGTCAGACTCCAAACTCAACCATGGCCAAGACCAAAGAGCTGTCGAAGGACACCAGGAAGAAAATTGTAGACCTGCACCAGGCTGGGAAGAGTGAATCTACAATAGGCAAGCAGGTTGGTGTGAATAAATCAACTATGGGAGCAATTGTAAGAAAATGGAAGACATACAAGACCATTGATAATCTCCCTCGATCTGGGGCCCCACGCAAGATCTCATCCCGTGGGGTCAAAATGATCATGAGAACGGTGAGCAAAAATCCCAGAACTACACGGAGGGACCTGATGAATGACCTGCAGAGAGCTGGGACCAAAGTAACAAAGGCTACCATCAGTAACACACTACGCCGAGAGGGACTCAAATCCTGCAGTGCCAGGCGTGTCCCCCTGCTTAAGCCAGTACATGTCCAGGCCCGTCTGAAGTTTGCCAGAGAGCATATGGATGATCCAGAAGAGGATTGGGAGAGTATCATGTGGTCAGATGAAACCAAAATGGCTCTTTTTGGTAAGAACTCAACTCGTCGTGTTTGGAGGAAGAAGAATGCTGAGTTGCATCCCAAGAACACCATACCTACTGGGAAGCATGGGGGTGGAAACATCATGCTTTGGGGCTGTTTTTCTGCAAAGGGGACAGGACGACTGATCCGTGTTAAGGGAAGAATGAACGGGGCCATGTATCGTGAGATTTTAAGCCAAAACTTCCTTCCATCAGTGAGAGCATTGAAGATGGAACGTGGCTGGGTCTTCCAGCATGACAATGATCCCAAACACACCGCTCGGGCAACGAAGGAGTGGCTCCGTAAAAAGCATTTCAAGGTCCTGGAGTGGCCTAGCCAGTCTCCAGACCTCAACCCCATAGAAAATTTGTGGAGGGAGTTGAAAGTGAAATTTGTGTGGCTAACTACTGTCAGTACACAGAATGCATGAGGTATTTGCAGGTCTATGTGTGTTGCCTTGTTCAGTTTTTCTCCCTCTTTGTTCCACAGAGCTCTGACTCAGTTCCCCCTGGCTTTGAGCCCATTTCTCTTTTGGAGGCTCTTAATGGTCTGACCGTGTCTCCCGGTGTCCCATCAGCCCCTCTGTATGATGAGATCAACTTTTCAGGCAGTCTAAGTGGGGACAGCAGGCAGCTAAGCTCTCCTGAGCACTCGGGAGAAAGCGTCCTGCAAAAGAGCAAAGTCAACAAGTCACCCGACAGGTACAAAGCAGCTTGTGTGTTCTTCAGAATGCTAACGATTCTGGTAAACGCGTATTGCAATAAGTATCTGGTATTTTGATAGAAGGAGCACTGGCATGCATACATTCTGTATATTTGATGAATACCAAGAGATATCTGCTAGAGTTTAGCCTGAACTCTCCTCCTTAATGTCAAGAGGAGTCGTCAGTCTGTGTTTTGACATACCACTCTAAAAATATCAAAATTCAATGTTGGAATTAAAATTTAGGACAGCTCTTTGGAGACAAAAAGGACAAAAGTCGAGAGTCGAGATGGTGCTGAAATTGTGCAGCAGTGTAATGCACTAATCCAATGCTGAGCTCTCAAGCTCAGGATTTCAGTGCTGTTGACCTGGCTAGACGTCCAACATGCACAACTGGCTTTGCCTAAGGAAGGGATGAAAGTTGATGAGGTTCCTCATTGCTGCTGCAAATGTAACCTCTGTTAGTTGGTCTAGGCTCTGCCCAAGGGGTGGATGGTTTACAAAAGGGCATAGTGTGACTCTCTGTTAGCCCCCACCTCTGGCAGGTGAAAAGAAGCAACCAATTCTGTGCAAAGCCTTAATGACAAGCATTTTTTAGGAGGTCTGTTTGTATACCAGTCTTTAATTGATGTTGGGATGCTTTGTATGGTTGCAGTATATAACTGTATCAATGTCATAAGTCTTCAAAGGCATGCGTGATCTGCATGTGTGAGCTGTTTCTCCAAGCTGTTGTCTAATCTCTCCACAGCACGCTGCGGTCACCTTCATCGCCCATTCAGGAGGAGGACGAGGAAAAGCTGTCAGAGATGTCTGATGCTCAGGCTCACACCCTGCTGTCCAGCAGCCCAGCTCCTACCGAGGTCAGCCTCTGTGTCCACACGATGCCTTTCATTCTGGTTTATGATTTCCCACATGCACTCACTGAGTTGTATGCTTTCATTGTAGGGCACTGCAGCAGATGATGCTCCGGACTCTCTGTCCCCTGAAGATGGTTAGTAAAGCCTTTATGGAATTCAATATTTTACTAACCATTTTATTTTGGTCTGGTCCTAGAAACACTAAGAGAGTAAAGAATACACCCTGGACAGGGCACCAATTCACTGTAGGCCAACACACACTTACAGTTAGGACACCCCATGAAAACCTTTGTCATCACGGGACCTACAGGTAGCTCTTGCCACAGTTGATCACAAGGTACATGCATCTACCATCTACCACCACAAGTTTGATTTTCATGGGAGGTGTGTAAGGAGGAAATCCTTGCTGTCAAAAAAAAAAAAAACATCAGGGCAGGACTAAAGTTTACTATAGAACACCTAGACAAAGACCAGGACTTCTGGAACAATGTGCTTTGGACAGTAACAGAAGACATATTTGGTGCAAACCAAACACAGCATTTGAGCACAAGAACCTCATACCAACTGTAAAACATGGAGGTGGAAATGTCATAGTTTGGGGCTGCTTTGCAGCAGCAGGGCCTGGCAAGCTCTCCATCATAGAATCCACAATTTATTCTTCACTGTATCAGAGTGTGCTTGAGGAAAATGTAAGACCACCTGTCCAAAAACTAAAGCGGAAGTGGAGGTTGACCAAGCGGCATGACAACGACCCAAAACATTCCAGTAAATCCACCAAGGAATGGCTCAAAATAAAGACATAAAGAGTTCTGGAATGGCCAAGTCAAAGCCCGGATCTTAATCCTATTAAGATGCTGTGGGGTGATTTGAAATGGGCTGTGCATGCAACAAACCCCTCAAACGTCACACAGCTGAAGAAATTCTGCATGGAGTGGGAAAAACATTCTCCCAGTCGAGGTCAGAGACTGGTAGATGGTTATAGGAAACGGGGGAAATACCAGTTATTAGGGCATAGGGAGTCCTAACTTTTTCCTCACAATAAATTTCCATTTTTGTTCATTACAACTTCATTCACTACATTTTACAATTTGAGTTTATAAGTAATTTTTTCAGTTTTGTTTACAGGGTGTCCGCGGATCCTTAAAAAGTCTTCAATTCGTTTATCTTAAAAAAGGCCTTAATTTGTCTTAAAAAGTCTTAAATTCATCTGCCACTGGTCTTAAAAATGCCACAGAGTGTAAATATAATTTAGGTTTTATTTTCGCGGATTGTATCTCGTAATTTCCAGATTTCGTATGCAAATTGTTTAATTGTTTAAACGGCGGACTGAACTAAGCGGAACCAACGGCAGTCTTAATGGTTCCGAGTGGCGCTAATTTGAGGTAACCTTACGCTCATTACTTGCTAAACACCACTGCTGGCATGGGGAAGTGTACATTTAATAACAGGGTTCGTACGGGTGCTTGAAATCCTTGAATTTTCATGTCGTATTTTCCAGGTTTGAAAAGTGCTGGAATTTTGGGTAAAGTGCTTGAAAATGCTTGAAATCGTAACAGTATTTCTTTCACTACAAATAGCTATCTGACCGAATAGTTCGTTTATTAGAGAATTAAAAAAGTCGCAGAGCCTGAAATGAAAACTGCTCCGCCTGCACCTTGCTTGCGCCTGTGTTTAAGAGTGATGCGAATTCCGGCTCTTTTTGGTGAGCCATTTGGCTCAGCTCACCGAGAAGAGTCGGCTCTTTCTGCTCCAAAACGGCTCTTCAATTTGACCACTTCTGCCTGTGGAGTGCCTGCCATGCCGCGGAGATCACCACCCTAACATTCTGCCTTGTTTTAAGTTATAAAAGGAAATAAAGAAAGTAACGGCCCTTGGATGGGAGTCTGCTCCCATTGTTCACGTAAAATATAGTTGGCTCAAGGAGCTTGTTCGCGACAGACAGCTAGTGTGTGTGACTGCGATCTGCCAGTCTGTTTTCATGTGTGACCCGTCCCCCGAAGAGACAGTGGTGATGGGTCGTTCGCGAACGATTCGATTCTATTGAACGGCTCTTTAAAATGAACGAAATGAACCGAGTCGCGCCTCTGGGAGCCGCTATGTGTATTTTTTAGTTTTGCGCAGTTCTTATCGACTGTAATCCACCCATTCAGCTTCACAACAGTAGAGGGAATCAATCAGTCATAATGAGAGTCATAATAAAGAGTGAGCGAGAGACACGCACACACACACACACACACACACACACAGAGAGAGAGAGAGAGAGAGAGAGAGAGAGAGCCGTAACAGAGCTACAGATAGAACATGCAAAAAATAAGCAGTGCTCTTAGTATAATGACAAATAATTAAGAAATAAACTTGTTTAATTATGCTAACATGTAACAGGACAGATTATTCCCGAGCGGAGAAATCGAGTGAAGTCAGAGAACGTGTTTTTAAAAATGCAAACTTATGTTTGCAATTTAAATGCCCTAAATGCTGCAATTTAATTATTTTTGTGTTTCTAATTGGATTTTTTAAGCTTGAAATGTAAGCCCAGTTTGGCTACAAGTTATACAGCAGAGCGTTCGAGACTTTTATGCAGTCGCCTCAGCACTTGGCGACCCCGCTCTGTAACTTTACGTGGTCTACCACTTCGGGGCCCAAGTTGCTGTCGTTCCCAATCCCACTTTGTTATACCACTGACAGCTGACTGTGGAATATTTAGTAGTGAGGAAATGTCATGACTGGACTTGTTGCACAGGTGGCATCCTATCACGGTACCGCGCTGGAATTCACCGAGCTCCTGAGAGCGACCCATTCTTTCACAAATGTTTGTAAAAGCAGTCTGCATGCCCAGGTGCTTGGAGTGAATACTTTTGGCAATGTAGTGTATGTATTTGAAAAATTAGAGAAAATAGAGACCCCGTTTTCAGTGTACAGACGGTTCTGGTTTATACAAAATATAAGTATAAATGGTTTTGGTTTATACAAAACTGTTCATTTCAGTTTAAATAATTAAATATTGGTTAAACAGAAAATACAGCACTCGCATGCTTACAATAAAGCCTGTAAACATAATGTTGGTGTGCTTTTTGCTGCTTTGTTACTGCGACTGTGGGCTTAATTTTTGTCTCAGAGTGGTATTAAAAAGTCTTAAGTCTTAAATTTAATTTCCCAATACCTGCAGATACCCTGTGTTTAGTTATATAAGCTCCATCTCTCAATACTGTTCAAATGAAGCTCAAATGTTCATATGTTTAAATATGTTAAAAAAGACAAAGGTTCTCATGGGATGTCCTAACTTTTTCACATGACATCTAAGGACCATTTAGAAGTAGACACTTTACCTGCAGCATTATCTCACAGACAGTGTAAACAGTTTGGAATAGTTATGGACTTGAATGTGTACTGTATTGTACTGTAGGGGACTGTAATAGAGAAGCAGGCTATAAGGATCTGTAATATTTAGAACTTGCACATTGGAATCGGATTAACAATGCGAAAAATGGGATTGGAGCATCCCCTACAAATTACAACACACACATTGTAGCTTCAGCTCGAACTCGCTTCTTGCTGTACTAAATAATATGTACTTTTCACTATCAATAAAGTATCCATCTGTCTATTCATCTTGCATCACTTGGTGATGCTATAAAGGTATGCCATCATGCCAAGTAGTGATAACTAATCAAATGGGTGTTGTGGTGTGTGTGTCTATCCAGAAGACAGATTAAACTCTGAGAGTGAGATGGTGCCTGACTGTAGCAGTGAGCGCAGCAGCCTGACCAAAGCTGACAGTGAGCCGCCTGGTAAGTAGCTTCAAAGCTTTAAAAAGACATAATCAATGCTTTCTACCTGATGCTTTATATTGTAGTATCGCCGTCTCTGTGCTTGGTGTTTTTAGCAGCTACTCTAAATCTGAATCTCCTGCTTTTAGAAGATATCCTTTATTTGTCATATATACATATACAGATGTACAGTACAATGAAATTCTTTCTTCGCATATCCCAGCTGGTGTTGGAAGCTGGGGTCAGAGCGCAGGGTCAGCCAACTTACGGCGCCCCTGGAGCAGACAGGGTTAAGGGCCTTGCTCAAGGACCCAACAGTGGCTACATAGCAGAGCCTGGATTTGAACCGCCAATCTTCCGGTTGATAGCCCAAAGCCCTACCCACTAGGCTTTAGTCAGCCTTGCAACCAAACTTGTGTGCTGTCTTCTCTCTTTTACCACTTCTGTTTGCTTATTGTTTCCTTCCCCTCTTGGTCTTGCTCTGGGCAGCTCTAGGTCCTGATTCCTGCTCTATTGGTATGGAAGAGTAAATCTGGTATGTCGGCTGCTCTTTCTCTTGCTTGCTTTCTGTTCAGACGTTTTAAATGGGTGCGGGAAGGTCTGCAAAAGTAAATGAAAATGAATTTAGTTCACTTTGATAAACAGGTGCCTAAAGAGTAATGGCTCATACATCTTGGTTAATTAAGAAAAAATTTAGCACTTTTGTGTCGCAATGTGTCTTTACAGACCGACCGACAGGTGGCAGGCTTTGGCTGGTCAGGGGTTCCTGACTGGCTCCAGCAGTACCACTGTGTTAATTCCAACGTGCTGCCTAAAGGCATGCTTGTTTGAGACACATCCAAAATACGCAGTGTTTTTTCAGATGAGACAAAGTGGCATTTCAGACTCCGTGTTGTGGCTTTATTGTAGTGGTTAATTTTACAGTGATTGTTTTGGGGAGGCAAGCCTTTGACCCAAATGTAAATAAGCAAGACTAATATACCGATCAGCCATGACATTAAAACCACCCCCTTGTTTCTACACTTGCTGTCCATTTTATCAGCTCCACTTTGTAGTTCTACAATTACTGACTGTAGTCCATTTGTTTCTCTGCATTCTTTGTTAGCCCCCTTTCATGCTGTTCTTCAGTGACACTGACATGGTGGTGGTGTGTTAGTGTGTGTTGTGCTGGTATGAGTGGATAAGATACAGCAATGCTGCTGGAGTTTTACACACCTTACTGTCACTGCTGGACTGAGAATAGTCCACCAACCAAAAATATCCAGCCAACAGCACCCCATGGGCAGCGTCCTGTGATCACTGATGAAGGTCTAGAAGATGAGCAACTCAAACAGCAGCAATAGATGTGCGATCGTCTCTGACTTTACATCTACAAGGTGGACCAACTAGGTAGGAGTGTCTAATAGAGTGGACAGTGAGTGGACATGGTATTCAAAAACTCCAGCGCTGCTGTGTCTGATCCACTCATACCAGCACAACACACACTAACACACCACCACCATGTCATTGTCACTGCAGTGCTGAGAATCATCCACCACCTAAATAATAGCTGTTCTGTGGGGGTCCTGACTATTGAAGAACAGGGTGAAAGCAGCTTAAAAAGGTATGTAGAGAATTAGATGGACTACAGTCAGTAATTGTAGAACTACAAAGTGCTTCTATATGGTAAGTGGAGCTGATAAAATGGACAGTGAGTGTAGAAACAAGGAGGTGGTTTTAATGTTATGGCTGATCGGTACATGTCCATATATACAAATTAACAGTAGCAGAAAAATGCTATTTTGCTTAGGATATTTAGACATATCCTTTCAGGATTTGGAGTGTATACAGTTTGCCTGAAGAGTGTGGATAGCTTTTTCCCTTTTCTCTCTAGTCAAATTCACTTACCCAGTTGTATCTCTACTGCTGCAGACCTCTATTATGACTGAGAAGGGCCTAATACACACCACCTCCCATGTGTGTGTGTGTGTGTGTAGTGTAACCAACTGCTTTTTTTCACCTGAATGAGACAGGTTCACACAGAGAGTAGTATCATGTATGCACACTGATCCTGCAGGCGACTTTTTTTTAGCCATCAGAGGCCGCAATTGCAGCAGCAATGGGAAAACCCTAGCCAATCATGTCAGTGTAAGCGCTTGGCTGACTGATAGCAGAGCTAAGATTTGAATCCGAATGCTTGAGATCTCAGCAGTGGTGTGCGAGTGCCCGGTAAAATTTTGTTTATGCATTTTCTCCCTTTTTTCAGCGCGTCCAATTGCCCGATTGCGTCACGCTTCCTCTCCACCAAAGCAGATCCCCGCTCTGATCGAGGAGAACAAAGCTAACCCACGCCCCCTCCGACACATGGGCAGCAGCCGTATGCATTTTGTCACCTACGCTTTGACGAGTGCAATGCGGATCAGCACTGTGTATGGAGGGACACACCCTGACAGCACTCTTTTCCCGTTTCTGTGCAGGCGCCATCAGTCAGCCAGCAGAGGTCGCAATTGCATCAGTTTTGAGAGAGTCCCTATCTGGTTTTTTTAATATCCCACCCCTATCTGAACAACAGGCCAATCGTTGTTCATGTGTTCTCGATACGATGTATTTGAGATCCCAGCTCTGGTGTTCAGCAAGTGTTTTTACCGCTGCACCACCTGAGCGGGTGTAAAATTCTATTTTTAATCTGTTTTCATTCTCAGGCTAGGTATATCAGTTGGGTTTTGTGTCTACATGTTTGTTTATGTATTAATGAAATATCTATTTGCCCCCTTTGCCTCGCAGGTTTATCAGACTCAACGGAGAGTCTGATCACTCGGAGCACAAACTGCTCTAGTCAGCCTCTTCTGTCTCCCACGAGCACATTGCACATGGAGGATGAATAACCGGACCATAAACCCTCTTCGTTGCAAAACCTCCTTTTATGATTCGTCCTTCCCAGCAGCCCTATTCACCCAGCCTGGTTATTAACATCATTTCCATCTCCTATCCAAGGTGTAGTGGCTTTTAATGGTGAATAATGGTTGTGTAGTTCTGTCCTTTTGCTTTCTCTCTCCCGGACTGTATTTTATAAGTCCATATTTATGTAGAAATGTCGTTACATGTATTATAGTGTAAAAGGCTGTAGGCTAGGCTTAATATAGTAGCTTCAAGATTGCAGCAGGACAAATGGTCAACTAGAAGTATTACTTAGTTACGATGAAACACTAACTTTAACCTTGTGTGGTTCAAGTTTAAAGCACACGTCCTTAATCAACATTTCTTAATATTAGTCTTCATATTAATCAGAGCAGTGTTGATATAAATAGAGCGCTAAGATACTTATTTATGGAAAATCTACAGCTACACTAGAATTCTAGAATTTAATAGGACTAAAATTTTCTAGCAAGAGAACTGGACCTTCTTTTTGCTGTGTATTTGTACCACACACCACACAGATAGTTGCTTTCATATCCGTTATATGACCAAATCTACTGCTTCCTGTACATTTGCACCTCCTGCACACATTTCACAGAAATAAGCTTTCGGATTTTTTGATAGGTTGGTCAGTTATGAAGTTTTGGCTGATGATTAATTGTTATGAGTTTTTAATTACATTTAATATGTTTTTTTTTCCTCCCCTAATCTAGTCGTGTCCTATTACCCTGACTGCGTCCTCTATACTGATTCGACCCTTCACTGCTGACTGAGGATGCCTCTCAACTGACATACGCCCCCTCCGGCACGTACAGTCGGTACAGACTGCGTTATTCGCCTGCACGAGTCGAGTTCATACACTTGACGGGCACTGTGTATGGAGGGCCACACCCCCATCAGCATTATTCCTCAGCCCTGTGCAGGCGCCATCAGTCAGCCAGCAGGGGCCGCAGTCGCACCAGTTATGAGGACCTATGATCCGACTTTCTTACCCTCTAACCCTGAACAACGGCCAATCGTTGTTCATGCAGCCGCCAAGCCTAGTCAGAAAGGCAGAGCTGAGATTCGATACGATGTATTCGAAACCCCAACTCTGGTGCGCTAGCGTACTTTTACCGCTGTGCCACCTGAGTGGCGACTTTAATATGTTTAATAATTTGTTGTTTTTGCTTATTTGTCACACTAATTGTTTACTCTAAATTTACATAACACAAGGAGAACTAAACACAGTTTAAATGATCATTTACTCTATTACAGAAAAAATTGAATCCACTACCAACTAGCCTTGTGTGGGGGGAAAATGTTAATGCTACCTTACTTACATTACATTTTCGGCATTTAGCAGACGCAAAACTTGGCTTGAACCGGCAACCTTCTGATTACTAGTCCAGTACCTTAACCACTGAGCTGTCACTGCTCACTGCTTACTTACTCAACCAATTGATAGTTTAAACCTAACAGACCTAGATACACCAAGGCTGGATTACTTGCAACCCTGTCAAGTCTGAAATGCGTCAATAGAACATTTACAGCAATGTCAAACGGGCTGAAGGTCTCCACAAGCAACACAATATCCAAAGATCTAGGGTTGCAGTAAACCACAGTGACATTCATTTTTGGACAAACAGAAAAAGTGGTCGACATCTTGGCAGAAGACCTTGACCTACCAAAAATTCCTCCAAGAGCACAACAATGACTTCTCTATGAAGTCACATAAACCCCAAACGCACATTATGCAAACCAAGACAAACATCTGACACATCAATTCCTTAACATATGGGTTGGACTGGGTACTGATGGATGGAAAGTAGAAGTCTTGTTACATCTGGCATAGAGTAAACACAGCATTCTCGAATTTCCCCCATGGGGATCAATAAAGGAATCTTATCTTATTTCGTCATCTTGGAGGAGGTCTGGTCTGTGAGCTAAATTTAAAGTGCAATCGATGTATACATCAAGAAACACAAGAGCAAGTCCACCTCCGAATGGCTTTAAATAAAGAAAATAAAGGTTTTGAAATGGCTTTGGCTTTTTGGGAATTTTAAATAGGCAGTTTATACTCGAAACTGTCCAAAGTATGGCCGCTCAGGTTGCACAGCGGTAAAACACACTAGCACACCAGAGCTGACATTTCAAACTCATCGGTTCGAAACTCAGCTCTGGGGGCAGCACGGTGGCTAAGTGGGTAGCATTGTCGCCTCACAGCAAGAGGTTCGATCCCCAGGTGGGGTGGTCTGGGTCCTTTCTGTGTGGAGTGTGCATGTTCTCCCTGTGTCTGCGTGGGTTTCCTCCCACAGTCCAAAGACATGCAAGTGAGGTGAATTGGAGACACTAAATTGTCCATGACTGTGTTCAATATAACCTTGTGTGAACTGAACCTTGTGTAATGAGTAACTACCGTTCCTGTCATGAATGTAACCAAAGTGTAAAACATGACGTTAAAATCCTAATAAACAAACAAACAAACAAACAAACTCAGCTCTGGCATCTGGCTGGGCTTGGTGGCTATATGAACAACGATTGGGTCGTTGTTCATACAGGGTGGGTAAGTCGGAACGGGGACCTCATAACTGATGCAATTACGACCTCTGCTGGCTGATTGATGGCGCCTGCACAGAGTTGAGGAATAATGTGAAACAGGGTGTGGCTCTCTGTACACAAAGCTGATTCACATATAAACACGCCTCGTGCAGGTGAAAAGATGCAGTCGGATACTGCACGTGTGTCAGAGGGGGCGTGTTTCAGTCTCGCTCACTTTAATCAGAAGTGGGGATCTGCATCAGTAGAGAGGAAGCATAATGGGGAGGAAGATTGGGGAAAAAATCAATAAAAACTGTCCAAAGCACTCAGATTCAAGCTGTTCTGCCAAGACAACTGCTCTTTATTTTCTCCTCACTCATGTTAAACACTGATCTCCAGTTATCAGAAGTGCTCAGTTAAACCTGCTTACTAGACAGTGATTTTTTCTCACGAGGTTGTAGGTTGCATAACATTTTTTCTGTGAAAGATTTACTGTGACATATAAAACTATATGGCCACTTCAGATTTTTTCTGTTTTTTAAAGTCACTGTATATTCATAATGTAGTTATAACAGTAGTGTAATAAATGCCATACAAAAAAAAATATTGTATGTATGTAAGTGGAAATAGTTCATAGAATGATATCTTTTACTGAGAATAATGATGAAGCCATGATGTTGAAGTAATGTCTATAAAGGAACTAATAGAAAATGAACATCGTTTACCAGTTTTATATATGTTTTTTTATAAACGTATTAATCCATTATTGCTGTCCAATTTACAACCCCAAATCAGAAAAAGTTGGGACAGTATGGAAAATGCAAATAATAAAAAAAAACACAGAGTTTCTTACATTTACTTTTTTTACATTGCAGACAGGATGAACCTGAGATATTTCATGTTTTATCTGCTCAACTTCATTTCATGTATTAATAAACATCCATTCCTGCATTTCAGGCCTGCAACACATTCCAAAAAAAGTTGGGACAGTAAAGCATTTACCACTTTGTAATGTTGCCATTTCTTTTCACCACACTTAAAAGATGTTTTGGCACCGAGGAGACCAAGTGATTTAGTGTTTCAGCTTTTATTTTGTCCCATTCTTCCTGCAAACACGTCTTAAGATGTGCAACAGTACGGGGTCGTCGTTATCACATTTTTCGTTTCAGAATTCACTATTGGGGACAGGTCAGGACTGCAGGCAGGCCAGTCCAGTACCCGTACCCTCTTCTTTCTCAGCCATGCCTTTGTAATGTGTGCAGCATGTGGTTTAGCATTGTCTTGTTGAAGAATGCATGGACGTCCCTGGAAAAGATGACGTCTTGAAGGCAGCACATGTTGCTCTAAGATCTCAATGTACTTTTCTGCATTAATGCTGCATCACAGAAGTGTAAATGACCTTTGCCAAGGGCACTGACACATCCCCATACCATGACAGACCCTGGCTTTTGGACTTGTTGCTGATAAGTCTGGATGGTCCTTTTGGTCTTTGGTCTGAAGCACACGGCGTCCATTTTTTTTCCAAAAAAGGAAATGCTGGAATGCTGATTCATCTGACCACAATACACGTTTCTACTGTGTGATGGTCCATCCTAGATGCCTCAGAGCCCAGAGAAGTCGACACCGCTTCTGGACATGGTTAACATAAGGCATTTTTTTTGCACAGTAAAGTTTTAAGTGGCATTTGTGCATGTAACTCTGTATTGTAGTGCTTGACAAAGGTTTGCCAAAGTAATCCCTCACCCATGTAGTTATATCAGCTATTGTTGAGTGGCGGTTCTTGATGCAGTGCTATCTGAGGGATCGAAGATCACGGGCGTTCAGCTTAAGCTTACGCCCTTGACCTTCCCGATTCTTTGAATCCTTTAATGTTATTATGCAATGTAGAGGGAGAAATATGCAAATACCTTCCAATCTTTCTTTGAGCTACATTGTTTTTAAACATTTTAATAATTTTCTCACACATTTTTTGATAAACTGGAGATCTTCTGATCAAAGACTCAGCCTTTCCTGGATGCTGCTAATGTACCAAACCATGATTACAATCACCTGTTGACATCACCTGTTCAGAATCACATCATTATTTTGTTTTTCACCTCATTACTAGCCCTAAATTGCCTCCGTCCCAACTTTTTTTGGAATGTGTTGCAGGCCTGAAATGTAGGAATGGAGGTATATTAACAAATTAAATAAAGTTGAGTAGAAAAAACATGAAATATCTCAGGTTCATCCTGCCTGCAATCAAATAAAAGTCAAAGCAAATGTAAGGAGCACTGCATTTTTATTTTATTTGCATTTTCCATACTGTCCCAACTTTTTCTGATTTGGGGTTGTAATTACATTTTAAATTATTATAATTAGTGGCAGGCCTTAACAACATGAGAAGTGTGTATAGTCATGCCGTTAACAGACCTTGTTTTATTATGTTTTTTCCTTGTGTTTACTTGGTTGGAGTAATGTTAGTAGGTAGAGGCATGGTGTAACATATCTTTAATCATACACAACATTTGCAGCATATTGTTCTTTATTTCACAAGAGACAGCACAACTAGATTTTTCTAATCTACCACAAAGTACCATGATTTGCCAGTGATATATGAATGTACACTGCATGGTCAAAAGTAAGTGGACACCCCTCCTAATTTTTGAGTTCTGCTTTAGTTACATGATTTGCAATCAGTTATATGAAATAGATTACACAATTCCAAGCTCATGGCAACAGTTTGGGAAAGGCCTTTTTCTTGCTTTATCATGACCATCCTCCAGTGTACACAAGCAAGGTCTGTAACGTCATGGTTTGACGTGTTTGGTGTGGAGGAACTCGCACCAAGTCCCTACCTCAGCCCCACTGGACACCTTCGGAATGAATTGGAGCATGGAAGTCAGGACATCTTGTGCAGTATTAATGCCTGACTAAATTAGCACAAATTCCCACAGATAGCTGACGTTTCTCTAAAATAAGGTTTTTGCATAAATTTATATACAGATACCAGGTGTCCACATACTATTGACCATATAGTTTATCATTATGCATAGGGCTCCATGTGCCTTTAAACAAGTGTTGCTACTTAATTATGCTTTGAGCTGTTCTGTTCTTGTGATTGAAGAACATGTTTTCAGGCTATTAGCATATGACCGTGCACTAAAAAGCTTCATACTGGTGTTATTACTTGTATTGTATAATTCAAAGCAAGTATTCTACAGTGATATACCAGTGATCTTAATTGAACAGCCATCATGTTGGATAATCATGCTAGTGTTTAATTTGGTGTGTGTGTGTAACGTGTGTGTTTAAGACTGCACCGTATGCATTATTATTATATTTATATTATAATAATTAGTGATTGCTGTGTAAATGCTTTTAAAAGTTTAGTAATATTTATTATGCAATGTTGATTTGTGGCTTCATACAAATGATCAGGCTGTTCTCTGCATGACGTGTAGATAACGATAATCTACATCATAATGTGTCTCAGCTCTGGAAAAAATGCTTCTGTACCCCTCAGATAATGTGCCATTTCAACCTGATGATCCACTGTGCCTTCTTTGTAATCCTATCAGCCTGGTATCCAGGATGCTAACATTGGGTCAGCTATGGTTCTTAAGCTCAACATTAACAATGTTATGTGCAAGAGTGTAGTGTACTGATGCATGTGAATACCAATAAAATTCACTCTTCAATATTTAACATTGTGTTTGTGTTTATATTTTACGTGTGTATACAGTGATCAGCCATAACATTAAAAACCATCTCCTTGTTTCTACACTCACTGTCCATGTTATCAGCTCCACTTACCATATAGAAGCACTTTGTAGTTCTACAATTACTGACTGTAGTCCATCTGTTTCCCTGCTTGCTTTTTTAGCCTGCTGTTCTTTAATGGTCAGCCCCCTTAAAGGACCCTCACGGAGTAGGTATTATTTAGGTGGTGGATCATTCTCAGCACTGCAGTGACACTGACGTGGTGGTGTGTTAGTGTGCATTGTTGCGTTGTGTGTTGTTTTTAAATACCGTGTCCACTCTATTAGACACTCCTACCTAGTTGGTCCACCTTGTAGATGTAAAGTCAGAGATGATCGCTCATCTATTGCTGCTGTTTGAGTTTGTCATCTTCTAGACCTTCATCAGTGGTCACAGGACGCTGCCCATGGGCCGCTGTTGTTGTCACATGTGTAACTTGCACATCTGTGAAAGCGCCATTAATGCTAAACAATATCCACGCATCTTAAAGCAACATATGCTGCTTCTGGACAACATTTTTTCAGGCACACATGCCAATTTCAACATCAACAACATGGCTGCAAGGGCAAGTGGTGGCACGGTGGTTAGCCTCACAGCAAGATGGTCCTGGGTTCAATTCCCAGGTGGAGCGGTCTGGGTCCTTTCTGTGTGGAGTTACATGTTTTCCTGGTGTCTGTGTGGCTTTTTTTCCGGGAGCTTCAGTTTTCTCCCACATTTCAAAGACAGACATGCAATCAAGTGATGAATCTTGTGTAACCAGTAGTATATACAGTAGTGTTCAAAATAATAGCAGTCCAAACACCATTAACCTGATAAATCACTGTTTTTAGTACAAATGCTATTTCTACATAGCAAATAATTGACTTGAAAGTGTAGTAGAGTAATGAAAACAAAACAAACCCAACAATTAGGACATGCATCCCACTCATTCTGAGTAATCGAAGCATTGATTGAAAGGGGGTTGTTCAAAATAATAGCAGTGAGGAGTTCAATTGGTGAAGTCATTCATTCTGCAGAAGAACGGGTGTCAGTTTTGGCCCTTATTTAATGTAGGAGGGTGGCAAATGTTGCACAGGTTGGTCATAGCACATTTCCTTTTGAAATACTGGGGAAAATGAGTTGTTCCAGACATTGTTCTGATGAACAGCGTACTTTGATTAAAAAGTTGATTGTAGAGAGAAAAAACATACAGAGAAGTGCAGCAAATTATAGCCTGCTCAGCTAAAATGATCTCAAATGCCTTGAAGTGACAACCAAAACCTGAAAGATACGGAAGGAAGCGTGGAACTACTGTTCAAATGGATCGAAGATTAGCCAAAATAGCAAATACTCAGTCAATGATCACCTCCAGAAAGATCAAGGAACATCTAAATTTACCAGTGAGTACAGAAGATGATTAAATGAAGCCAATTTACCAGCAAGAACTCCTTGCAAAGTCCCGTTGTTAAGAAAAAGACGTGTCCTGAATGGGTTAACATTTGCCAAGGAACACATTAACTGGTCCAAAGAGAAATGGCTGAACATTTTGTGGACTGGTGAAAGCAAAATTGTTCTATTTGGGTCTAGTGGCCGTAGACAGTATGTCAGACGACCCCCAAGCACTGAATTCAAGCCAAAGTTCACTGTGAAGACAGTAAAGCACGGTGGTACAAAACTATGATATGGGATGTTTATCATACCATGGTGTTACGTCTATTTATCACATACGAGGGATCATGGATCAGTTTAAATATATCAGAATACTTGAGCAGATCATGTTGCCCTATGTCGAAGAAGAAATGTCCTTAAAATGGGTGTTTCAACATGACAATGACCCAAAACATCTTGGTTACAGACAAACAAGATTGAGGTAATAGAGTGACCAGCTCAATCCCCTGACTTCAGTCCCAGAGAGAACTTGTGGGCTGACGTCTGAAACGTGTTTTTTTGAGGCAAAACCCAAAATTGCAGAAGAACTGTGGAATGTAGTGTAATCATCCTGGACTGGAATACCTGTTCAGAGGTGCCAGAAGTTGATCGACTCCATGCAACACAGATCTCGGAAACAATTGTTCTGCCACTAAATATTAGTTCAGTAATTTAAAGTAAAGTGAAACCTCAAACATTTTTTCATGTTATAGATACATTTTTTGAGTTTTTAAAGATAAATGCTGGCACTGCTATTATTTTGAACAGCCTAATATTAATTTTTCTTAACTTTCTGTAAAGGATTAACACAAACTGACTAAATTTTGTTAATGTTTTGATTTAGAATTGAAAGTGTAGTATTTTCAGTGCATTTGCATTTATGGAAATAAAAGTTATTATAATGATTTTGTGCTTTATTCGCTTTTTTAAAATCCCTGCTATTTTTTTGAACACCACTGTACAGTGGTGTTAAAAAAAATAGCAGTCCAACACCATTAACCTGATAAATTACTGTTTTTAGTAGAAGGGATATTTCTACATAGCAAATAATTTACTTAAAAGTGTAGTAGAGTAATGAAAACAAAACAAACCCAACAATTAGGACATGCATGTTGCTCATTCTGAGTTATTGAAGCATTGATTGAAAGGGGGTTGTTCAAAATAATAGCAGTGAGGAGTTCAAATGGTGAAGTCATTCATTCTGCAGAAGAACGGGTGTCAATTTTGGCCCTTATTTAAGGTAGGAGGGTGGCAAATGTTGCAGATGTTGGTCATAGCGCATTTTCTTCTGAAATACTGGGTAAAATGAGTTGTTCCAGACATTGTTCTGATGAACAGCGTACTTTGATTAAAAAGTTGATTGTAGAGGGAAAAACATACAGAGAAGTGCAGCAAATGATAGGCTGCTCAGCTAAAATGATCTCAAATGCCTTGAAGTGACAACCAAAACCTGAAAGATACGGAAGGAAGCGTGGAACTACTGTTCGAATGGATTAAAGAATAGCCAAAATGGCAAATACTCAGCCAATGATCACCTCCAGAAAGATTACGGAACATCTGAAGTTACCAGTAAGTACAGAAGATGATTAAGTGAAGCCAATTTACCAGCAAGAACTCCTTGTAAAGTTTCGTTGTTAAGAAAAAGACCCGTCCTGAAAGGGTTCAAATAACACATTGACTGGCCCAATGAGAAATGGCTCAACATTTTGTGGACTGGTGAAAGCAAAATTGTTCTATTTTGGTCTAGCCATTGTGAACCTTTCTCTTAGTTCGGGCATTGTACCAACCTGTTTTAAA
Source organism: Trichomycterus rosablanca (assembly GCF_030014385.1). Lineage (NCBI taxonomy): Eukaryota > Metazoa > Chordata > Actinopteri > Siluriformes > Trichomycteridae > Trichomycterus > Trichomycterus rosablanca. The sequence continues at coordinate 18,092,333 of NC_085989.1, read as the reverse complement.
GTGGCAAGTGTACAGCCTCTTTTGAAGAAACCAGGCCTTGACCCAAATGATTGTGCTAGCTTTAGACCCATTTCAAAACTTCCTTTTCTATCAAAAATCTTGGAGAAGGTTGTGTCTGATCAACTTCTGCACGCACTGGAAGAAAATAATGTGTTTGAAAAATTTCAGTCTGGTTTTCGAAAAAAGCACAGCACAGAAACTGCACTGGTGAGAATCTTAAATGATATTTTAATGCACTCAGATTCAGGGGAAATAACAGTGTTGGTTTTACTTGATCTTAGTGCAGCCTTTGATACAGTAGATCATGATATCCTAATAAACAGGCTCAGTGAATGGGTTGGCATATCAGGATCAGCACTGGATTGGTTTCGGTCATTTTTATCCAATAGGAAATTTTCTGTTTCCATTGGAGATAAGATGTCCTTGAAGGCTGATTTTACCTGTGGGGTACCTCAGGGTTCTATTCTTGGCCCTGTTTTATTCTTATTATATATGCTCCCCCTGGGTAATTTAATTAGACGTTTTAATATTTCTTTTCATTTTTATGCAGACGATATGCAACTGTACCTCTCTGTTAAACGAAATGAATTCAGTGGATTAGGCAATCTAACTGAGTGCATTGCAGCTATCAAGAATTGGATGAATTATAATTTTCTTAAATTAAATGAGGACAAAACCGAAGTTCTAGTTGTTGGTCTAGACAACATACCCAGAGATTTGGAGATGGCCCTTGGTTCTCTCGGTTCAAGAATTAACACTTCCCCAAGAAATTTGGGTGTTGTGTTTGATTCTCACTTGCAATTTTCTGGCCATATAAATAAGCTTGTTCAGTCTTGCTTCCTTCAGCTAAGAAATATTGCAAAGCTTAGACAGGTTTTGTCTTTTCAAGACTTGGAGAAAATCATCCATGCTTTTATTTCATCTCGACTGGATTACTGCAATGCTTTGTATACTTGCCTCAGTCAAGGAGCTGTGTCAAGACTCCAGATGGTTCAGAATGCAGCTGCTCGGCTTTTAACAAAAACTAGACGTAGAGACCACATCAGTCCAGTGCTGGCCTCACTTCATTGGTTGCCAGTAAAATTTAGGATAGATTTTAAAATTTTAGTTCTTACCTTTAAGGCTCTACATGGGGAAGCACCTGATTATATTTGTGAATTGCTGGTTCCTCACAAAAGTTGTAGGTCTTTGAGGTCATCTAATAAAGAGCTTCTGGTTGTGCCCCGTACCAAACAGAGGCGGAAAGGGGACTGTGCTTTTTCTGTCCAGGCTCCTAAATTATGGAATAGTCTCCCACTCGATATCAGACTCTCTGAGTCTACATTAACCTTCAAGAAATGTCTTAAGACACATTTTTATTCATTAGCATTTCAGAGTAGTGATCTTAAGCAATGGGGCTGACGTTCTTTGGTAAAGTGTATGTGTATGTTTGTGTATGTATATGTGTGTATATATATGTATGTATGTGTAGTTAAAGTGCATTTAAAATTTTTATTTGTGCTATTGTATTAATGTTTTTATGTCACTGTGTAGCTTTTATGATTATTAATTTTTGTGTTTTTATTGTATTATACTTGACCGCATTGTAAAGCACTTTGTGGCTTGGTCCTAGAAAAGCGCTATATAAATAAACTTTACTTACTTACTTACTTACTAGTGGCCGTAGGCAGTATGTCAGACGACCCTCGAGCACTGAATTCAAGCCAAAGTTCACTGTGAAGACAATAAAGCATGGTGGTGCAAAATGATATTTGGATGTTTTTCGTACCATGGTGTTACGCCTATTTATCACATACGAGGGATCATGGATCAGTTTAAATATATCAGAATACTTGAGCAGATCATGTTGCCCTATGTTGAAGAAGAAATGTCCTTAAAATGGGTGTTTCAACATGACAATGACCCAAAACATCTTGGTTACAGACAAACAAGATTGAGGTAATAGAGTGACCAGCCCAATCCCCTGACCTCAATCCCATAGAGAACTTGTGGGCTGACGTCTGAAACGTGTTTTTTTTAGGCAAAACCCAAAATTGCAGAAGAACTGTGGAATGTAGTGTAATCATCCTGGACTGGAATACCTGTTCAGAGGTGCCAGAAGTTGGTCGACTCCATGCAACACAGATCTCGGAAACAATTGTTCTGCCACTAAATATTAGTTCAGTAATTTAAAGTAAAGTGAAACCTCAAACATTTTTTCATGTTATAGATACATTTTTAAAAGAATGTTTTTTAAAGAAAAATGCTGGCACTGCTATTTTTTTGAACAGCCTAATATTCATTTTTCTTAACTCTCTGTAAAGGATGAACACAAACTGGCTACATTTTGTTATTGTTTTGATTTAGAATTGAAAGTGTAGTATTTTCAGTGCACTTGCATTTATGGAAATAAAAGTTATTATAATGATTTTGTGCTTTACTCACTTTTTTTAAATCACTGCTACTTTTTTGAACACTACTGTACATAAAGGGCAAGTCTTTAGTTGCACAACTGTAGCGTACTTTTCTGGTCATAGTTTGCAAGTTGAAATTTTGACTTCATCTTCAACACTTCATCTGCTCAAAAGTATGTGATCACTATTGTGAGAGTCATCCCTTGATGTTTTTCAATACGAGGCAGATTTGTCCTGTTGTTGTGTATGCATATTGACACCTTACATTGTCTCGCTGAAAAAACCATGGACTTTCTGGGATAAGACTTCACCTCGATGTCAAGGGTACCTTTACGTATGGAACCCATGCCATTGATTCACTCATAACAATGATAACAGTCTGGATGTTTTTTTTTTGTCTTTGAAACTTGGACCAATCTAATGACAGCAGTTTCCATGGTCTTTCAGTTCATCTGAGATGTGCACAGGCCTAGAGAACTTGGCAGGGTTTCTGCATAGAAGCGATGTTTGTCATGACCCTCGCTGTTACCAGGTCACTTGCTTATTGTATATTGTTTGAGAAAAAAAAAATTTAGCTTAAATATTTATAAACTTATAAACAATTCACCACCTCCAGCTCCCTCTCCTGTCTATGCCACCACCTCTTAGCCATATTGTGTAAACTTTCACTTTCATCACCTTAACTCTCTTGTAAATGAACTTTTCTGCTGCCCTCCTTCTCATTTACAAACTGTCACACCGTCCTCATACATATCTTGCTCCACCCTCACATACTTCCCAGCCACTTCCAATTTCCTTATACACACAGTGCAACTCCTTCTGGCCATCCCTACACGTCTTCATCAACATTCCCAAAGCAAACATTACATCTGTGGTGTACTTTGCTGGCATCAACCCATATTGCTGCTCATATGTCCTTACCTCTTCCTTCAACCTAACTTCCACTACTCTTTCCTAGATCTTCATGCAGGCTGATCAACATTAGTTACTGCAGCTCTGCACATCAACCTTATTCTTAAAAAAATCAAAACCATTACACATCTCCTCCACTCCTTATGCTTCTACTGATATGTCTTCTGGCCTTTCTGCCTTTCCACTCTTCATTCTATTTATAGCTGCCCTCACTTCCTCCTTGCTAATCCGAGGCACTACCTGGCTCACTATCTCTATACTCTTTCCACCTTCTCAGCAACTCTCCTCATTTGTCAGCACATTCCCATCTGCATTCTTTATCCATTCTAACCTGCTGTATATCCATCCCAACTTTGTTCCTCTGCCTGACCAATCACCTTTTCATCTTCTTTAAAGTCCAGCTTTTTATACAGCTTGGCATACGCCCTTTCCTTAGCCTTCGCCACTTCTCTTTTACTTCTGTTTACTCTCTTCATCTCTCTAGAGATCCCAGTTCTTTTTTACGAACCTCTTCCTTCTTAAACTCCTTTGTTCCTTCACACAACTCACTTGTGGGATATATGTACTAATGACTTTCAACAGCACTCCATTAATTTCAAGCTTCACACTCATCACCCTGAAAGTAACTCCATCCTTGTGCACTGAACCACTTCAACCTTTGATGGGTCTGGTTTTAGACCATCTGCTGTTATGAAATGTCCCACTTATAATACTGACAGTTGATAAATGTGACACCTGCTGAAGTTAAGCTTCAGATTGTAGCTTCTGGCTTGCTCAACCACATAACTGAGTATTTTGTCATGCTGCTCCACTGTGAGTGCAGCTATAAGAATACCGTCCATAATTCCTATAGCTCTGACTTTTGCACTCAGGATAGTGGAGGCTACTTCTTGTACGGTGTGCATGGGATAAAGCTACATCTTGATGGTTTTTGCTTTTCTTTCCAATTTTCCTCCCAATCTAGTCTAATCCAATTACCTGAATGCATTATGTTTCTTCTCTACTGATGTTTATCTCCACCCTGGTTGAGGAGAGCCGAGGTTGACACCTGTCCCTCCAACACGTGCACAGTAGCCAACTGCATTTTGTCATCTGCAAGGCGAGTTCATATATGGATCAGCTTTGTTTACGGAGATCCACACCCTGATCAATGCATTATCAACAGCCAATCGTTGTTTGTGTAGGTGCCCAGCCTGATGATTTTATTTAAGTCCTATGGGTCAATGCAAATCCTGATGTTGCCATTGTGCAGAACTGTCTCCATGGAACTGATCCATTCTGTATGCTGATCCACTTTAGTAATGTAGTTGCCTTCTACCATCTCATGTAGGTTTTGTACTTTTTGTTTTAAGCGCTGCAGGCTGGTGGCGGATGCAATAAACCACTTTTTTTTGCATCTGAATAAATTTTAATTGTGTACTTGGCAGTGTTCCAATATTATTGCTTTTTTTATCAGCTCCACTTACCATATAGAAGTTCTTTGTAGTTCTACAATTACTGACTGTAGTCCATCTATTTCTCTGCATGCTTTGTTAGCCCCCTTTCATGCTGTTCTTCAGTGGTCAGGACTCTCCCAGGACCACTACAGAGTAGGTATTATTTGGGTGGTGGATTATTCTCAGCACTGCAGTGACACTGACATGGTGGTGGTGTGTTAGTTTGTGTTGTGCTGGAATGAGTGGATAAGACACAGCAGCGCTGCTGGAATTTTTAAACACCTCACTGTCACTTCTGGACTGAGAATAGTCCACCAACCAAAAATATATCCAGCCAACAGCACCCCATGGGCAGCGTCAAACAGCAGCAATAGATGAGCGATCGTCTCTGACTTTACATCTACAAGGTGGACCAACTAAGTAGAAGTGTCTAATAGAGTGGACAGTAAGTGGACACAGTATTTAAAAATTCCAGCAGTGCTGCTGTGTCTGATCCACTCGCACCAGCACAACACACACTAACACACCTCCACCATATCAGTGTCACTGCAGTGCTGAGAATGATCCATTACCTAAATTAAATCTGCTCTGTTGTGGTCCTGGGAGAGTCCTGACCATTGAAGAACAGGGTGAAAGCAGGCTAAAAATGTATGTAGAGAAACAGATGGACTTCAGTCAGTAATTGTAGAACTACAAAGTGCTCCTATATGGTGGAGTTGATAAAATGGACAGTGAGTGTAGAAACAAGGAGGTGGTTTTATTGTGGCTTTCATTACTAAGACCCAAGAAGAGCTTTTCCAGTCACGAGGCAAAGTTCATTTGGCTGAGAATCCACTGTTTTGGGGTTTAGCATTAGCACAGGCTGTGCAGCAATATACGCAGCAGGGGATACAGCTTGCCTGACACCTGTAAAGTCTAAGCCTCACGAGCAGTCACATATATCTTCTTCTTATTAGAGGACATCATTTTATGAGATTAACAGAAAAGGGCATGCTGAGAGGAGGACAGGGTGGTGTTAGAGAGAGACATGGGAGGTACTAGAGAAGAGGTAAGTAAATGTGAGAGCACACAGATAGAGGGATTGAGGTGAATGCAGGTAGGTGAATTACTGAGGCAGAGAGCTGAGACAGAAGAAGAGCAGGCAGGTGAAGGGTTGATCAGAAGTAATAATAATATAGTGGTATAGAAGGTGTATATAATAATGATGACCCAGCCGGTGAGCTCCTCTCCATTTCTAAAAGCCTTTTACCTAAAGATGCCACTGAGCGTGTCTCATCCTCTTCGCCAGCGTCGCCACACACTTCCTGCCAGTGAGTTTCGCAACCTCACACCACAGGATGCCATCAGTGTGTTTGAGATTGAGAGAGAAGGTAAGATTCATTCATTACAGAGGGACAATTTAAACATCAGACTGTACTGTGCATAATAAGATAACTTATGTTTGTATGTTTTTATGCTTGCTTATTAATCTACTTGCTAAAATAATTATAATTCTTACTTACTGTATCTCTGTTTTACATTCACATAAACAAACAATTCTTTAAATACTTCATTTAAACTCAATTAAAAACTACTGGAACTGTTTGAAAATGTTGAATAAATTTTTGTGTTCTTTGAGAGTTCATTCAAACCTACTGGTTTATGTGTCACCTCTTATTTATTGCATATTTACCCTACTTAATTATTTTAGATCATTAAACAAAACATATTATGCAAACAAATTTTGTAATTGTCCAACTCATAATGTTACTTAGTAGTGTGTATGGCCCCCTAGTGCCTGTATATACTCCCAGTAACGTCTGGGCATACTCCTGATGAGATGGCTGGGATGTCCTCTCAGACCTGGATCAGTGAGCTCCTGTGGTGCGGCTTGGCAGCGTCGGATGCACTGATACATAAAGTCCCAGAGGTTCTCAATTGGATTCAGGTACGGGGAATGTGAGGGCCAGTCAATGGCATCAATGCCTTTATTGTCCAGGAACTGCCTACACACTCTGGCCGGGCATTGTTCTGCACCAGGAGGAACCCAGGGCTCACTGCACCAGCGTAAGGTCTGATAATGACTCTGAGGATTTCATCTCGGTACCTACAGCATTCAGGGTACCGTTGGCTATCACGTGGAGGTTTGTGCGACCCTCCAAGGATATACCTCCCCAAACCATCAGTGACCCACCACCAAACCGATCATGCTGGATGATGTTGCATGTTGTTGCATGTTGTTTAATAGCCTCAAATTATTCATTGTGACGAATATGCAATAACAGACTATATGGCCAAAACTATGTGGACGCCCTTCTTATTATTCTATAATAATAGCATGTTTGTCTATGTACAGTTTATTTCTTACTTTATAAAGTCAGCAAACTCTAAAGACGCTTGGTTACATTAGCAATTGGTTAGACAAATGTCCAAGATGTCGAAGTCTAAAGCAGCTAAAAACACTACTTGTATAGCTAAGTTTGGAAAACTCCCAACCGATTTTGTGGACGCAGAGGCGGGGATGTCAAAACACGGACAGGTTTTTACGTTTCTGTTAAGGTAAACTGTGCTGGTAATTGTAGCTTCCACTTATTCTATCATTCAGTGTATAAGTGTTATTTAATGACTTTCATGAAATATGGCACTTTTCTTTTTAAAAAATAAGGTTCGAGAAATTAAGCACATTTTCCCATGGATTTAGTAGGGCCCTACTATAGCTGCACAATGTACTGACCATAATGTTGGAATGTTGGTTGAATGCTTTTCATCCAACATCATTGCCTGATCTGACACAGGTTTTTTTTAATAAATGGGCATAACACTCCAGAGAAATGTTATAACAACTTCATAATAACAGTTAATAATAGTAAAAATTATAATAATAATTAGATGTCCGAGATTAGTATAGTGTAGTTGATCCTCAATAACTTTAGCCCAATAACTAAGTCTTTGACACTTAAGACCAGATGTTTTATTTTTAAAAGATGAATCCACTTGGCTCATCAGACAATCAGTTACTGCTTGTTTAAGCATTTGAAATCAAGAGCATCTTCAATACAGAATTTCCCTATTTATGTTGTGTTCCTGTTTCAGCTTTCATCTCAGTGTCCGGAGAGTGTCCACTTACTCTGGATGAGGTGCTGAGCTTCATAAGCCAGTGTCCTGAGCTCTCTATGGGCTGGTTTGAGGAAGGACAACTGATGGCCTTTATCATTGGATCTGGGTGGGACAAGGAAAGACTGGCACAGGTGAAGAACATACTCATACACACACACCAGTAAACAGCAACGTTATCTCAAGTTCTGTATGTCAGTGGTTCAACTGATCATTTAAGTCATTTAACTGATACATTTAGATTAAAAGCTCACATATTAAAAAAGAAAACTTATGTGAATTGATTTTCATCTAAATCAGTGGCTGAGTATGTGATAACCTTTAGATCCCAGATTAAAACTTACCTCATATTCATTCATAACTTACAACTCATTTCTAACTTTTAAATATGCATAAAATACCTTAGACTTTGGAAAACCTGTATCAAGTCTATTGCAATTAAAAACAGGTGTCTGATATTAAGCAGTATGACCTGATTTATTAATGCCATTTTAATTAATCTTAAATGTGTTGAATAAAGTTAGAGTTTCTAAGGGTTGGGGTTCTGTGTGGGCCAATCAAGCTTGTCTACAATGTAAATGTAATCAACTGTTTGTTTATGGAACTCGCTTTGGAAAACTGTCATGCTAAAACCAGAATTACAAACTGTTACCTTAAAATTCCCTTTAAAGAACTAAGGGTGTGTTCGAAAACCTAGTGAGCTGCCTTGCTGTCTTACTGTCTACATAGGCAGCTGCCTAAGTAGAGAGGATTCTAATAGGTCATCGACTCATAAGGCAAGTTATTCAAACGCACTACTTAGACAGCAATAACATCAGGTTTCGCTTACTAAAGCTAACACAGTTAGCATCATGCCATTCAAACCAATGGGATGAGGTGGCACAACGCGCTAGCATGTCAAATAACATCTCCCTCTGTGTACCGAAAACGGTTAAACTGTCCCTGACAAGCCCAAACTTGCAAATAAATACACTTATACATGTTTATACAAATTAAAAATCAATGATAATTTATTTACGTTTGAAAATAAGTTCGTTCTTTGCTTCACATCGTCCGCCATGTTTTTATTTTTCTGTGAGAAAAGTGCCGCACTGAATGCTGGGATTGCCTTCGCCGCTAAGGCAGCTCACTCGTTCTTGAGTCAAAATAGCGTTGAAATTTTAAGATGCCTTACTAGTGAGGATATTAAGGCATCTAGGATTTCGAACAGCCTACTTCTCGGGATCGCCGAGCGTAGGATGATGTTATATGTTGTCTATGTAGAGAGCACACTAGGTTTTCGAACACATCCTAAGAGACCTATTTCAATCCACCAAAACCAGCATATGATCATTATTCCAAGCATTACAGTTAGCATTATTCATTTGGGCACATAGTATTTATTTGGTAGATAATAGAATAAAATGCCTTTATTTGTCATATATACATATACAGGTGTACAGTACAACATAATTCTTTCTTCACATATCCCAGCTTGTTTGGAAGCTGGGGTCAGATATTGTATGGCGCCCCTGGAGCAGAGAGGGATAAGAGCCTTGCTCAAGGGCCCAACAGTGGCTGCATGGCAGAGCTGGGATTCGAACTCTCAACCTTTCAATTGATAGTCCAAAGCTCTACCCACTAGGCTACCACTGTCTCAATGAAACATGACTCGTTAATTCTAAGAACATGTTTCCACTGTTCTAGAGTCTACTAGCTGTTGTGCTTTACTACAGCACTTGTTTATCATTGGCTTGTCAGAGTTTGGTAGTGAATGTTGCAAACACGAATTTAAACAAGTTTGTGCACCTCAGCAGTCCGCCGTTCTGTTCTGTGAGCGTGCATAGCTTAGAAGTTTGCAACGGAGCTGTTGCTGCTACAAAAACAGCACTTAAAGCTGGTCAGGCAGGTCTAGCAGGGCATTTTACAAACTGAAAGTCTGTACAGCATGACCATTTCTACTACCAATTTTTGTCAATGGAGGCATAATTTTTTTTGGTTGCTTCAATAGTTATGGCAAAATTATCCCAATCTACAAGTTATAATGGATGTCTACATTGGCCACAAAGTGTGCATTAATTTCCAGTATGCCACATACATTTTTATTTATTAAGTATCAGAGATATTGAAACGTAAACCACCATAATTGCAAAGTTATTCATTTATAAATGTTTTACAAATTTGTCTAGTATTTGTAAGCTTTGTAATTGACTTTAGCTCTGTTGAATTGTTCTGTCTGAACAGGACGCTCTGACGCTGCATGTGCCTGACACTTCGACTGTGCACATCCATGTGCTTTCTGTACATCAGCACTGCCGTCAGCAGGGGAAAGGCTCCATTCTTCTGTGGCGTTACCTGCAGTACCTCTGCTGCTTACCACGTTTGCGCCGAACCCTGCTTGTGTGTGAGAAGTTCCTGGTGCCCTTCTATGAAAAGGCTGGCTTCAAAGACAAAGGGCCCTCAGCTATCTCAGTGGGATCTCTCCGCTTTAGAGAGATGGAGTATACGCTTGGAGGGCTGGCCTATGCACGACGCAAGAGCAACTTCTAAGTATGGTATTTTTTAATGGACTTGTAATGGACTTCATGCTCAGATTCTGGGCAAGAAAAGGATCCGCTACGAAAACATCTTTGGATTACCAACAACCAGATGAACACTGTTTAAACTGGGTTGAAAGACTGAGATTATATTAATCTGTACTAAGTATTATGTCTGCCACAAAGCAAAATACATCAAGGTTAGATATTCAAATTTAGAATCTGTATGAAATGTAAATATACTGTTTTTAAGAATTCTGAGAGTGCATGGCATGTAAACATTTGAATAAAGCACATTAAATGTAATAGTGTCCAAGTCAACAAGGCAACTACTGAACTGAGTGATGACCATTTTGCAAACACATTAAACACACTAGCATATATCCAGCACTAACAGTTTCAACAAAATTATATATGTTTAAAAATGTAGATTATGTAAAAAAAAAAAAAAGTCAAATAAAATGCTAAATTGAAAGTATGATGCTTCCATGTGGACGACTTTTTATTGCAGACATATTCAGACTACAATATTAATATATTTATAAACTTGGGATTGGGTTTGTCAGGTTCACTTCTGAAGGCCAAAGTGTTCTGCAATGTTTTCAACATTCCCTGCACCAATATAGCTGATTCAGCTGATTTAAGGCTGGATAATCAGCAGGGAATTTCTAGGAGTGAGGTTGAAAAATGTAATACAGACAAATGTAGGCACTTCTGTGTTAGACAATTGGGCAGTGACTGTTAAGAAACCTACATATGAGTGTTTTCTTAAAATTCTAGTACTGTACAGTGTAAATTTTCTATTTATTTGTTTATTTGTGGAACTTACCATATTGGGAAAATAATATTAAATGTTCCCAATTGTTTGCACATGCCACATTTTATGTTTAATTCCCACAAGACATGTTAGATTCAGCAAATAAACAATAATTATCCATTAAAATGAGCAAAAGTTTATTTAGAGCATGGTGTCCAACCTTCTATAAAAGGCCGAGAAGCTACAGGGTTTAAACTAATATTACCCCTCAGGGTAAAATACGCTAACACACCAGAGCTGGGATTTCTAATACATCGTATCGAATCTCAGCTCTGCCATCCGGCTGTGCTGGGCGGCCACATGAACAACGTTTGGCTGTTGTTCATCCAGGCAGGGAGCCGGATAGGGACCTCATCTCTTCTGGCTGATTAATGGTGTCTGCACAGAGTAGAGGAATAATGCTGATCAAGGAGTGGCTCTCCGTGCACAAGACTGATTGGCATGAGAACTTGGCATGGGGAAAAAGGGAGAAAATGCATTTAAAAAAAAATCCATGCATATTTCAATGACAATGCAAACGCAAATTCTACTTGGATTATACAACTGCATGTCTGCATGATTAGAGCGCAAGTGCAAGGTATGTCTGCCTTCAGTCCAGACCTGTTTATTTGTGTATTTTTATATATATTTTATGCATTTTTCTCCCATTTTCTCCCATATTAGCGTAGTCAATTTGTCTTCCGCTGCTGTTTTTTGCAGTTGAGGTGGATATATTGCTGCTCACGCCTCCTCCGACCAGAACCCTTTTCCACTCATGCACTCTGCACAGGTGCCTCTATCCGCCAATCAGGGTCCTTACACAGCGTTTGAAGACTTTGCCCACATATTCAGGTCATCTCGCCCTGCAGGCACTGACAATTATGCCCGCCAGATGGCACCCAGCTGACTGGTTGCAACGCCGAGTTTTGAGGAGTTCAGAATCTCAGCACTGGTGTGTTAGTGGAATATCCCGCTGTGCCACCTGGGCACCTATTTTTTTTATATAAAATTAAATACAAATTAAAAACAAAAAGCACATTATAAATTGGTGTCCTTTAACTGGCACATAATTTAATTAGTGTCCTTAGTCCCTAAATAATTTGTACTTTATTAGATGGAACACACTGTTTTTTGATTTTCACACACTTTTTTGTTTTTCATTTGCATTCTGTATGACTTTTCTAACTACACTGGAATTGCATTTTTTTTTAGATCAAAAACAATGTGATGCCACTTAATCCTTGTCAATAAGAAACAGACAAACAACCATTTGAAGTGCAGATTTTTAATGCTGTATTTTGTAACAAGTGATTGAATGGGTAGCTAAAACACTACCCTTACTATTTTATCATTACTCCATTTGAAGCAGTACACAAATAAAAGAATAACTTTTGAGTGCTTGACAAGTAACCAAAATATGGCAGCATTTACCAAGGCACCAATGGTACAGATTGTTTTCTTCTATGTCCCTGGAATTCTAAAGTTATCTGAACAATGGTAAAACCTGCCTGAATTTGTGGCATGCTAAAATATGAAAAGTATAAAATGATATGCTTTTTTATTTTCCGTTTGTTGTACCAGTGCTTACTCTCCCACAGCATCCACAGAAACTATACTATACGTAAGAGATAAATTGGGGCAGACGATAGACAAAATAAAACTCTTTGGGGTAAACATAAAAAAAGACTAGGTTCATCATATCAGTCAAACCTGGTGTTCCAACTTACAGTGACGACATAACACAGGCATCATATAAATTCTCAAAGAAACAGCATCCGGGGAACAAGACATCGTTGTTTAGAGCTAATTAATATCCCTTCTGTCCTTCAAAACACTGTTCCACCTTCCTGTAGCTCCATCAGTGGAGATGGGCGTTCAGGTCGTACTTCTCACAAAACTTGTCCGTAAGGGGAATGCAGGTGAGCAGCTCACACCACTCACACTTGATGGGGTAAACATAGAAGAGCACCACAAAGCCAGAGAAGATGCCTAGGAAGAGTGTGAGTGAGACGAGGATCTGACAGCGTTTGCGATACATGTCCATGCGGCCGAAGCTTATATATGGCAGGAAGGCAAATGAAAGGAAGAAGCCTGACACAAAGCCGCAGATGTGGGCAAAGTTGTCAATCCAGGGCAGTAGCCCAAATGCAAAGAGGAACAAGACCACACACAGCAGCTTAGCAAATGCCCGCCATGGCTGAGCCAGGATCTGCCAGCTCTGAAAGAGCTCCACAAACAGGCATGCCAGGATGCCAAACTGAGAGCCAGCAGGACCCACCTGGGCAGAGAGAGAGAGAGACTGGGTCAGTACAATGACATAAAAGACTTAAGAAACATCCAACAAGACATGTAGTGTACCTATAAATGTAAACAAAAAATATGCATTTAATAGCATAAGCAAAAATACAAAATTAATAGTAAAAATACTGCCTATATTAAAATCTATATATTTAAAAACTCCATAAGACAAACTGCAATACTTGTTATTCGAAGTGCACCTGGATAAATTATAGTAGATGCTGCTCATGGTTGTGAAGTAGCAATCAAAGTAAAGGTAAATGTGTCAGGGCAAAAATAATTAACACTTCAGTCAGAAAAGCTACACAGCAAACACCTTAAACATCTCTGTTTCAACCGTTTCAATGATCCACAAGTAGAAAATTCCTAAAACCACAAATCATCACATCATGCACCCACACTAATGATAATGTAGGTGAGAGAAAAGCAAGCAGCTACTTAAGGGAGTTCTGTGACAACATGATAGATCAGGTAGACATACACTGATCAGCCATAACATTAAAACCACCTCCTTGTTTCTACACTCACTGTCCATTTTATCAGCTCCACTTACCATATAGAAGCACTTTGTAGTTCTACAATTACTGACTGTAGTCCATCTGTTTCTCTACATACTGTTTTAGCCTGCTTTCACCCTGTTCTTCAAGGGTCAGAACCCCTACAGGACCACCACAGAGCAGGTATTATTTAGGTGGTGGATCATTCTCAGCACTGCAGTGACACTGACATTGTGGTGGTGTGTTAGGGTGTGTTGTGCTGGTATGAGTGGATCAGACAGAGCAGCGCTGCTGGAGGTTTTAAACAACGTGTCCACTCACTGTCCACTCTATTAGACACTCCTACCTAGTTGGTCCACCTTGTAGATGTAAAGTCAGAGATGATTGCTGCTGTTTGAGTTGGTCATCTTCTAGACCTTCATCAGTGGTGCCCACGGGGCGCTGTTGGCTGGATATATTTTTGGTTGGTGGACTATTCTCAGTCCAGCAGTGACAGTGAGGTGTTTAAAAACTCCATCAGCGCTGCTGTGTCTGATCCACTCATACCAGCACAACACACACTAACACACCACCACCATGTCAGTGTCACTACAGTGCTGAGAATGATCCACCACCCAAATAATACCTACTCTGTAGTGGTCCTGGGAGTCCTGACCATTGAAGAACGACACAAAGGCAGGCTAACAAAGCATGCAGAGAAATAGATGGACTACAGTCAGTAATTGTAGAGCTACAAAGTGCTTCTATATGGTAAGTGGAGCTGATAAAATGGACAGTGAGTGTAGAAACAAGGAGGTGGTTTTAATGTTATGGCTGATCGGTATACAGTATATACAGTATATTATATTTTATATATATATTATATATATAGTATTTATACCCCTGACCATCAGCTTGTTGGACATCCCATTTCAAGTTCAAATGGTATTAAAATGAAGTGACTCCATGTGATCTTTTCAGCTATAACAACAGCCACAATTCTAAGAAGGTTTCTCACAACACTTTTAAGTCTGAGGGAATTATATACCTTGATGTGTGCACAAGGGGCACAGTCATGCTGAAACAGGACAATGGTCTTACCTAAACTGTTGCTGCAAAGTTGGAAGCATATAATTTTCATTATTTTATTCATTTTTTTACACCTGTTACCAATTGTTGTGGCTGAAAACACATGAATTCAATCATTAGAAGGGGGATTCAATACTTGTGTCCATATAGTGTATTTGTAGGATCCCAGTGATGTAATTGTAGGTACACATGGTTGAGTACATATTTCCCTTCACTGATCATCTCTCTAAATGCGGTGTAAAGCTGCACTAACACTAGAAACTTGTCGATCACATTGGTTTGCAAAATGTGCATGGTCAAGCTGAGAATTCTAGGACCAAACTTAGTACCTTTCCACATATTTGTTAGAGACTGTGATAGAATATCTCTAGCCAAACATACTGCACCAAGTCAAGAAACCAGTGTGATGTGCCTGCATAAACTGACCAAACACATGGCAGGGCATACTGTAATATGGTCAAAGCCTGAAAGAAAATATTGCTTATTGTGGGTACCTCTGCTCTGTAGGGCAGGAAGATGGCACTGGCTAGGTTCCCCGTGATGCCACTCAGGATGTATATAATGGAGATGCGCAGCCAGCCAGCCAGCTTCTCCAGATCTCTCAAGATTGTCATCTGAAATAGCACTGAAACCAGGCAGTGCAGAATCCTGTGTATACACAAAAGGAAAAACAAGACAAATGAATTAAAATTATTGTTACAAAAAACGTTGGGTAAGTTTGTTGTGTTTGTGTGGACTCTTTAATGCATACTTTTCCTTTTTATAAGAATTATAAGTGAAATAAATAGCATTATAATGAAATCATGTCTTATTATAAATGAAATGAGTAAAATGTTTATTGTTCTTGATTTTGACTCATCTATTATAGTAGGATTTAAAACCAAATAGTAGCATTTTCAGTAAAGTCACTATATTAAACATTCATACTAAACATCGCAACACAGGAGCACACCAACAGTCCGAGACAGCTTTGTAAGAAACGTGTCTGGCCCCGGCACGTGCGTCTGGCCCCGGCACGTGCAGGACAAGTTAATCTACAGTATAAAGCATGCTTAGGGAAAGAAAACATCCAAGGCTGAGGGCTCTGACCCAGCAGGTGAGCACTTTCTTTAATTACTGACCAGACTTAGAACAGCACAGCTCTTCAAAACAGTAGAGTAAGCAGTTTCTCAAAACAGATTAGCTCCCATGTGTCAGCCTTTTCGATATCACGGTCCATCACTGCCTAACACAAATCCCTAATGACAGAGTGAGATTTGACTGAAAAACACAATGTGTATACCCTCATGTTATTACATTTGGAAAAAAAGAAGGCAGCAACAATTTTTCAAGAATAAAGTGAGAGAGAGCCACCCCTATGTGTACTTTCACTGCTTAAGTCTGTGCCTATACCAGAAAACAGTGGTCACTATAGCAGCAGCGATATGGGAATCAAATCCCTCAGACAAGAGCCAATTGTGCTTGTTGAGCGCAGGTGGCAGCACTATGTAAAAAAAACTTGATAGCTCATATTCCTGCTGTAGTGGGCAAGCATATCAGGCTGCATTCACATGATATGCTTTGCTGTGACCGTGCCATTATTTCCTAAGGAGTGAGGACGTGCCACTCACCTTCAATAACCGCCAATGAGACTTACTGTTTTCATGACACAGTCAAAAGCAAAGCATATTAATTACAGTAGCGTGTCATTTTTTATAAGCACTGCTGTCTGAAAATTAAAAATCACAGGCTTAAAGTACAGTATTAGCTCTTGCCCTTAGATTTTTTTTAATCTTTCAATCTAGCTCTGGCCTGCAAATGGGGAAATCCCCAAATTCCTTGCTTGTTTTTTCGCAAAGTGAACCTTGACCCATAATGTATGCAAACCACTAAGCCTTTTGTTAATGCCCTTTTATACCCAATTCTGATAGCATAATCTGTTTTATAATTGGATTTCACAACTATTTTGGTATGTGTTGCAGCCATCAATCCAGAAATTGATGTATAATTATAAAAGTCAATAAAGCTGAGACAACAAGCTAATATAAACATTTAGTTTATATTAGTTTCCAACCTTATGGACATTTTCAAAATTGGGTTTGTAAATGCCCCTTATAAGTTTTACATTTTACAGTTTTGCATGGTTTGTATATAGTCTACTAAACAGTAGGAAAACTCACCCAGCATGTAAAAAGAGAGAGAGCCATAGCCGGTAGAACTGGTCAGGTTTCTCTGGATTCAGAAATGGTAGAAGGCCACACACATCATCCATACAGTGTACCTGGTGTAGAAAACAGAGAGCAAGAGAGAAAGAAATTGTAATAAAAAATGCTTTTCATGGCAGTTAATGCCACCAAAGGGTAACCTAAGGTCATGGTGGAACATGGTGGTAAATTTTTTGACTGGTTACACAGTAGCTAGATTAATAGTCTCAAATTCTGCGACTTGGCTCAATTGAAGGGCTTATTTTTAGATTTCTACCAGTCAATTAAAAGATAAAAGCATATACTTATTGACTGTTTTTATGGCTCAACACAGTTTGCACTGGTATTATTAATTTTATTGTCCTTTATATAGTTATTATAAAATTTCATGAGGAAAGTCAGCTGTGTGGAACACTACAAAGCCCATTTTTTATGTCAGTAAATCCATGTAATAACAGTCTAAATAACACATATGTCATGTCCAGCTCAATGTGCCCTCTCAGACAAAAAGGGGATTTACCTAAACCCAGACAAGATTAGCATTGCAACCTTGACAGGAATAACTCAGAGACTGAGTAGCATAACTGTTCTCATTAGTCTAATAGTGTGGGGTGCAATGAGGACAGGAGACAAGGATTCAGATCACTTGGGGGGGAGGGGTGTGTGTGCGGGGGTAATGAGTCTAGTACTGGCTAGTGTCATTTTCTATGGTCTGCTATGACTGATGTCAATACCAGCTTCAGGTCCTCAACATAAACATGTCATTCAAAATGTGATTAGGTTTTTAATTACAAGAATTGGACACATCACTTACACCGATTAGGCATAACATTATGACCACCTCCTTGTTTCTACACACATTGTCAATTTTATCAGCTCCACTTACCATATACAGTGGGGGAAATAAGTATTTGATCCCCTGCTGATTTTGTAAGTTTACCCCCTTACAAAGACTTGAACAGTCTATAATTTTTATGGAAGGTTTATTTTAACAGAGAGAGACAGAATATCAACAAAAAATCCAGAAAAAAAACATTAAATAAAAGTTATAAATTAATTTGTATTTAATTAAGGGAAATAAGTATTTGATCCCCTACCAACCAGCAAGAATTCTGACCCCCACAGACCGTTTATGTGCCCATGAGGCACACATATTAGTCCTGTCACCGTGTAAAAGACTCCTGTCACAGAATCAGTTTCTTCCGTTCAAATCTCTCGACCACCATGGGCAAGACCAAAGAGCTATCAAAGGATGTCAGGTTCAAGATTGTAGACCTGCACAAGGCTGGAATGGGCTACAAGACCATCAGCAAGAAGCTTGGTGAGAAAGAGACCACTGTTGGTGCGATAATTCGAAAATGGAAGAAATACAAGATCACAGTCAATCACCCTCACTCTGGAGCTCCATGCAAGATCTCACCTGGTGGGGTAAGAATGATTCTGAGAAAGGTGAGGTCAGTCCAGAATTACACGGGAAGAGCTTGTCAATGATCTCAAGGGAGTCAGAATTGTGGGGGTCAGAATTCTTGCTGGTTGGTAGGGGATCAAATACTTATTTCCATTAATTAAATACAAATTAATTTATAACTTTTATTGAATGTTTTTTTTCTGGATTTTTGTTGATATTCTGTCTCTCTCTGTTAAAATAAACCTTCCATAAAAATTATAGACTGTTCAAGTCTTTGTAAGGGGGTAAACTTACAAAATCAGCAGGGGATCAAATACTTATTTCCCCCACTGTAGAAGCACTTTACTGACTGTAGTCCATCTATTTCTCTACAAACTTTTTTAGCCTGCTTTCACCCTGTTCTTCAATGGTCAGGACCCCCAGCTCTGTCTGATCCACTCATATCAGCACAACACACACTAACACACCACCACCATGTCAGTGTCACTGCAGTGCTGAGAATGATACACCACCTAAATAATACCTGCTCTGTGGTGGTCCTGGCATTGAAGAACAGGGTGAAAGCAGGCTAAACAGGTATGTAGAGAAACAGATGAACTACAGTCAGTAATTGTAGAACTACAAAGTGCTCTCATATGGTAAGTGGAGCTGATAAAATGGACAGTGAGTGTAGAAACAAGGAGGTGGTTTTAATGATGTGGCTGATCAATATATACAGTGTATCACAAAAGTGAGTACACCCCTCACATTTCTGCAAATATTTTATTATATCTTTTCATGGGACAACACTATAGAAATAAAACTTGGATATAACTAAGAGTAGTCAGTGTACAACTTGTATAGCAGTGTAAATTTACTGTCTTCTGAAAATAACTCAACACACAGCCATTAATGTCTAAATGGCTGGCAACATAAGTGAGTACACCCCACAGTGAACATGTCCAAATTGTGCCCAAAGTGTCAATATTTTGTGTGACTAGGGTTGGGCGGTATGACGATATTACCGTATACCGCGGTATTAAAAAATGGTGACGGTATTCAAAAATGGTGACGGTATTTTTTAAGTGTGAAGCGCCGAATTTCTGCTTCAGGTTTACCTTGAAAACTGAGACTTTAGGACATGCGCGCATCCACAGTGAGGGAGGGGTGGGAGGGGTAGGCGGTTGGAGCTCACTGATTGGCTGTGGGGTGCTCACACAGAGAGACGAGTGAAGAGCCACACTGGCTAGCATTAGCTGTGAGCTAACAAGCAGAAACGGAATAACGGCTCGTCTTTAAATTTTTCAAAATCAACATTTTTTATCAGTTCAACCGGAAATGAACACAAGCGCGTGCATGCGCGGACATGTGCTCGATTTACACTGAAGATATATTTAGTAAATAAGTACAAGTGTTGAGAAAAAGGAGCAAACAGTAATAATAACGTTACGCCCAATCCGCTGTTCTGACTCTTGTCTGCCATAGATTTTCCTGCCTATGTAAGAACTATTTTTTCCTAAATAAAAGCGCTATGTTAAGAAAAAAGAACGTCTCACCTGTCGTGTAATGTGAATTATAAAATATATTGTCTGGCCCTTTAAGAAAGTTAAGCGCACTATAGGGCGTAGGGAGCGAGTGTGTAGGGAATAGATCGGATTTGTACCGTTTCCGTGCTCGAGTTGTTTTGCACTGAGCTTGTGTGACATTTAAAGTAGCGTTCTCGTTAACCACTCAAATATTTGGACTTTGAATTATTTTAACTTTACTTTACATCACCGTCATCGCAACATGAACATTTACATTCATATTTTTTGTTACGGTATAGAACTTAATTCTGGATTACAGGCATAACTAATCGTACACGTTCATACACTTTTAAAAAATATCTGTAACTATAAACTAAGCAGTTACCTTTTGAAATATATTGCAGTGTGTAGCCTGCTGTTATTCTGTTTTGTGTGGGCAGAGAGAGATTACAATGCCAAAATGTTATGTGTTAATGTTTGTGTTAAAGTGTAATTGATACACATGCATTTATACTTATGTGTATTTATTATAGATCAGATAAGATAAGCAATGTTTGACGTTCAGATTGTTAAATCTTTTTATAATAAAACATTGAAATATTGTAATTACACTCAAGTGTGTACACTGTACAGTTTGTCCGCGACACAACCCCCCCCAATCCCCCCCCCCCAATCCCCCCCCCCCGCCGCGGTAATACCGTATACCGCGGTATTTCCTGAAGACGGTATGAAGGTATGAAAATCGGCAATATCGCCCAACCCTATGTGTGACCACCATTATTATCCAGCACTGCCTTAACCCTCCTGGGCATGGAATTCACCAGAGCTGCACAGGTTGCTACTGGAATCCTCTTCCACTCCTCCATGATGACATCACGGAGCTGGTGGATGTTAGACACCTTGAACTCCTCCACCTTCCACTTGAGGATGCGCCACAGGTGCTCAATTGGGTTTAGTCCATCACCTTTACCTTCAGCTTCCTCAGCAAGGCTGTTGTCATCTTGGAGGTTGTGTTTGGGGTCGTTATCCTGTTGGAAAACTGCCATGAGGCCCAGTTTTCGAAGGGAGGGGATCATGCTCTGTTTCAGAATGTCACAGTAAATGTTGGAATTCATGTTTCCCTCAATGAACTGCAGCTCCCCAGTGCCAGCAACACTCATGCAGCCCAAGACCATGATGCTACCACCACCATGCTTGACTGTAGGCAAGATACAGTTGTCTTGGTACTTCTCACCAGGGCGCCGCCACACATGCTGGACACCATCTGAGCCAAACAAGTTTATCTTGGTCTCGTCAGACCACAGGGCATTCCAGTAATCCATGTTCTTGGACTGCTTGTCTTCAGCAAACTGTTTGCGGGCTTTCTTGTGCATCAGCTTCCTTCTGGGATGACGACCATGCAGACCGAGTTGATGCAGTGTGCGGCGTATGGTCTGAGCACTGACAGGCTGACCTCCCACGTCTTCAACCTCTGCAGCAATGCTGGCAGCACTCATGTGTCTATTTTTTAAAGCCAACCTCTGAATATGACGCCGAACACGTGGACTCAACTTCTTTGGTCGACCCTGGCGAAGCCTGTTCCGAGTGGAACCTGTCCTGGAAAACCGCTGTATGACCTTGGCCACCATGCTGTAGCTCAGTTTCAGGGTGTTAGCAATCTTCTTATAGCCCAGGCCATCTTTGTGGAGAGCAACAATTCTATTTCTCACATCCTCAGAGAGTTTTTTGCCATGAGGTGCCATGTTGAATATCCAGTGGCCAGTATGAGAGAATTGTACCCAAAACACCAAATTTAACAGCCCTGCTCCCCATTTACACCTGGGACCTTGACACATGACTCCAGGGAGGGACAACGAAACATTTGGGCACAATTTGGACATGTTCACTGTGGGGTGTACTCACTTATGTTGCCAGCTATTTAGACATTAATGGCTGTGTGTTGAGTTATTTTCAGAAGACAGTAAATCTACACTGCTATACAAGCTGTACACTGACTACTCTAAGTTATATCCAAGTTTCATGTCTATAGTGTTGTCCCATGAAAAGATATAATGAAATATTTGCAGAAATGTGAGGGGTGTACTCACTTTTGTGATACACTGTATATATATATTAGTACTGTTTAATAAATTGCTTGTTGCTTACTTGAGAACAAAGTGTTGCTTCCTCATGGAAATAACCCTTCATAAAATCACAGTACTCTCTCGATGTGATCTCACACCTGCACCAGAGAAACAGAATAGAAGAACATAACAATAAAACTACACCTTACTTTTATTTTTTGTGTGTTAAGGCCACTCAGTGATAAGAGTGCATTCATGTTTGTATTTGTGTGAGGGCACCCACCTTCCTTTAGTTCCAATACAGCAAGGTCGGCCAGTGATTGTACAGTCGATATGAGGCAGGTTAGTGTGATTTCCCGTGTTATACCTAGTGCAGATCTACAACAAACATCACAGAGCTTTACATTCAACTGACACAAAAGTACTTTAGAGCTACAACAATCTGGCCCATAACAAAACAACTCCTAAGATAGGGGTTTTTACCCCACCCCAAAAAAAATAAAAAGAGTGAAGATAATGATGTTTTCATTTCAAGTTCTTTACATCATTACATTTTGTTTTGTCTATTTTTTTTATTTAATATCTACATGTGACTTGCATCTTTTATTGTTTTTGTTTAGAAAAGAGACCTTGCTTAGAGAATATACACCAACCAGGCATAACACTATGAGCACTGACAGGTGAAGTGAATAACACTGATTATCTCTTCATCACGGCACCTGTTAGTGGGTGGGATATATTAGGCAGCAAGTGAACATTTTATCCTCAAAGTTGATGTGTTAAAAGCAGGAAAAATGGACAAGCGTAAGGATTTGAGCCAGTTTGACAAGGGCCAAATTGTGATGGCTAGACGACTGGGTCAGAGCATCTCCAAAACTGCAGCTCCTGTGGGGTGTTCCCGGTCTGCAGTGGTCAGTATCTATCAAAAGTGGTCCAAGGAAGGAAAAGTGGTAAACCGGCGACAGGGTCATGGGCGGCCAAGGCTTATTGATGCACGTAGGGAGTGAAGGCTGGCCCGTGTGGTCCGATCCAACAGACGAGCTACTGTAGCTCAAATTGCTGAAGAAGTTAATGCTGGTTCTGATAGAAAGGTGTCAGAATACACAGTGCATCACAGTTTGTTGTGTATGGGGCTGCATGTGCGTCGCTTACCTGGGGAACACATGGCACCAGGACGCACTATGGGAAGAAAGCAAGCCAGCGGAGGCAGTGTGATGCTTTGGTTATGTTCTGATGGGAAACATTGGGTCCTGCCATCCATGTGGATGTTACTTTGACATGTACCACCTACCTAAGCATTGTTGCAGACCATGTACACCCTTTTATGGAAACGGTATTCCCTGATGGCTGTGGCCTCTTTCAGCAGGATAATGCGCCCTGCCACAAAGCAAAAATGCTTCAGGAATGGTTTGAGGAGCACAACAACGGGTTTGAGGTGTTGACTTGGCCTACAGATTCCCCAGATTTCATCTGTGGGATGTGCTGGACAAACAAGTCCAATCCATGGAGGCCCCACCTCAATGCAGTCATCATGTTATGCCTGATCGGTGTATGTTAATGCACACATTGCACATAAAAGCCAGAAGGCTTGTTTTTATAGCTTTAATATTAATTTCCGAGCTGTAAGTTAATATTAGAGCTATAAGTCTTTCTTCGAGGTGCCATGATGGATTGGCGTCTTGTAAATAGTGTGTTACTGCATTGCGGGCAGTAAAACTGGATTATCCACGACCCTGATTAGGATATAAAGCTCATGACAATTCATATGTTAGACATGGCTATATTGGCCCAACTCATTGTGCAATATTTGTCACATGTCACTTTACTATTTAATAAATTAATTACTATTAAGTCCAACTTTATACTGATACTATATTATACAATACTATAACCATACTTGCATAGTCATTACAGTTATCAGTTATCCATTATAAGTTCTAGTTTTTCTGTTTGCTTTTGTTTGTACTGTATTGTTAATTCTTTAATCTACATTAAAAACCCTACATGTCTGTACATCAGCTCTATTGTAACACTTACCGGCCATTTAGTGATGTCATCAGGCCATTCATGAGGTGCTACAGAGGCTGGCTCTAGACAGGTCCTGCACAAAGCCCAGAACACACCTTTAGTACATCAAAACCACAAAGGTACATTACAGAGTGGTAATCCTTTTTAGGAATGACGCATAGTTTACCTGGGATCCTGATGGCAGACGGATCCATACTGACGAGGTCTGCCATTCAGCTGTGGTGGGTCTTGCTGTGGCCACTTCACCCACTCAGCCAGTGTACTCTACAGAAGAAAGAATGAAGAAAACGTAGGCTTAAATCACCAAATAGCTAATTAGAATCCATGAACAGTCTTTAGGTGCTGCTTATGACCTCTGCATATACGTCTTAGCTAGGTTTAGATGGGTGGCCTGACCTAGACAACAGTGCCCAAGGTTCATATTGTCGCCCTTCTTAATAGACTAAATGTAGCTGTGAGGTAACTTTAGTGTTTAGATCCTTCTTTACATCTGGGCTTATGCTTGTTTGACATCATCTTCATTAGTCCTATGGACAGTCTTTACTATACATGTAGACCTAAGACAGAGATGTGTTTCTTTTAAGTATGATGAAAAGGAATGGCAACATTACAAAGTGGTAAATGCTTTACTGTCCCAACTTTTTTTGGAATGTGTTGCAGGCCTGAAATGCAGGAATGGATGTTTATTAATAAATGAAATGAAGTTGACCAGACAAAACATGAAATATTTCAGGTTCTATATAAAGCTATAAGGAATAAATCATTTTCAGGACAGCGTATATCCAATTTATTTATAATGCAATCCCTAGGAGTTCATTGAAAGAAGCAAGAGCTCACTGAGCACTCCTCCTCAGATGTTTGCAGACACCCTGAGCGGTCGTTTCGCACACAGCAGGCTGAGTTGCGTTCAGTGTCACGCTTTTTCTGGATCTGCTTGTGAACCTCCTGGTCCTGCCGCATACAGGGTGAGAATTTGGCTCCAAGATGAATCAGTGCCTCCTGGTGGTGCAACAGTACACAGGAGTAAAGTCAAAATCATAAAACAACCAGACTTCAATTACTACACATACTAAAATTATATAATTATGAATGTTTTTGGAATTGGCTATAAGTATTTAAAATGCTTTATGATTAACGCTCGCCTGTGAATCGAGGAATAACATACCGAACTTGGTCCAATCCAGAAATTCTCCTGCTGCACAAACTTCACATTCTCATAGACACCTTTATTTCTTAGAACCTTAACAAAGACATTAAAACAATGTCAAATTGTGAACACTAATGCCATGATTTTAGCTGCAAATTAAAACGTTCTTACATAACTGCACTCACAGAATCAACGGTCTCATGCTGAGAAAATCCCACGGGTGCTATTCCATAAATACACACAGCCAAGATGGTGATGAGGAGGTGGACAAATGTGATCCAGTAGGTAAAGAACGGCCTGTGAAAAAATATATTTGCAGATATGTAAATCTTATATTTGGCCTAATATGTACCTGCCTATAAACTACAGTATGTACATACCCAGTTACAAAAGAGTTGGGACACTATGGAAAATACTAATGAAAACAGAAAGTAGTAATTTGTGAAATTTAAGTATTTAAATTATAACAGCCCAAAGACAAAATATTTAATGTTTTACCCAATCAACTTTTCAGATTTGTGTAAATATAAACTACCTCCTAATTCGATTCCTTTAAAAATCACCATATTCCCACATTAACTTTGAACTTATTAAAATTGACTGATGCCAGATACGCAAAATGTTCATAATGAATGACAGGTTGTTTTTGACAAGCTAAACAGACTTGGGGTTTAAAACTGAATTAAGCTGGGGTAACTCCATTTTGTTGCTTTGTACTCGTACTGAAGTTAAATCTATCTTTCTGTAAAGGCGGATCATTTTTCACCCTTAGAACACAGGAGGTATAGAGAAGGTTAGGACTACACAATGTGTAACAAATGGCTCAGATGTTTACAAGCAGGGCTGAGTTGAAATTTGCCACTTTGTGAAAAGCTATGTGAGCAAATAGTCCAATAGGGCATTTAAGCACAACTGCTTTGGAAATTTCCTATCTACTGTACAGTTCATGACATTATTAAAATACATGCATTACTGTGAATAAAGAGCAAATCCAAAACAATATTGAATGTCTGCAACCTTTGATGCTTTAAAAGATTACAATATACGCACTGATGCACCCCTATACCATGACAAATGTTGGCTTTCGCACCTTTTACTGATAACAGTCTGGATGATCCTTTTCATTTTAGGCAATAAGACAAAAAGCTGAACCATGGACCACAACTAACCAAAGCACACATCTGAGATGAGCTCTGGCACAGAGAACTTGTGGCATTTCTGAATAAAATGAATGTACTTTTTTTATGTAACAGAGTTTCATGTTGCACTGATTCAGTGGTGGACTGCGTTAAGTGACAATGATTTTCTGAAGTACTCCTGAGACCATGTGACTATATTTATAACAGTAGCATAATGGTTTCACATGCAATGCCATCTGAGAGCTCAAAGGTCACACACATTCAACAGTTGTTGACCATTTAACAGACAAAATTGGCCGTTTAAAATCTGCCGGTAGGGTAAAAGACCGGACTAATGTGGGTGGGGTCTTCGACTCTGTGTAAGGACCTTGGCTAGAAGCCCGAGGCACCCGTACAGGAAGTGAAGGAGCGTGGAGATCAGTGCATGGCTCTCCGTGAATTAATATTGGCCTCATGTGCAAATTCACCAAACGTGTGGGTAAATAAGTCAGTGTACTGCGCACACGTCAGAGGGAGTGTGAGGCAGACGAATATAAATTCCAAACTTATACTATTTCAATAAATATGTCGTACATTTTTATTATTTTGGTCCGGCATCCCCAGAATCACTGGATGCAATGCAACAGCATATCCCTGACTCAATGCCAATCCATTGCACATCCTCAGACATCACCTCCTTAGACATTAATCATGTCTGTATGTAGATGCCTGACCGGCTAATAGCAGCACTGGGGATTTAAACCCTGGATCTCAACAGTAGTGGGCTAGCATAGTCTACAGCTGCACTACCTAACTGCCTTGAAGTAAATATTAAATAATAAAATTGGTACACTTCATGCTCAATGTGTGATCAGATGATTTATTTTCCAAGCTACAGCTTCCAGCATGTGGTTATAATTTAGGGAGAGTGCAATCTGAGCGCACATGTTAATTGTAAACCTGCTTTACTAGCAGATGTGACCAGACTCATATAGTACCATATGAATAGTCTAATGACATCCGCTGCATAGTGCGCAGAGTAAAACTTGTTTCATGATGTTCTGCAAAATTCAACAGAAAATGCCAGATTCTGTGGAAAATTCTCTGATCATAAAATCATAACATCACCACCAAATCACAGAACGAGGAGAGCAAACAAATCATAGATCAATAAAATGTTTTTTATGCTAAAGACCTGAAGAAATATCTTACCGATAAACATCCATGTCCTCTATCTGCCTCTTTACATAGCTGTCGATGCGTTTGCGGTATGTCCGATTGGTCAGTTTGCCCACCATGCCGAGTCCATAAGGCCTTTTCTCACGTGCAAACAGCTTTTTAACAGGCACAGCAATTCTCTGCCCTCGCCGCTGCCCGCTTACACTGACCACTTCCTGTTTTAGCCTGACTTTGGGTGGCGCAGGAGTTCCCTCTTTGGTTTTTCTCCAGCCTCTTTCTAGAGGTCTATCACAACAGACATACAGAATCACAATTACAAGTGTCAAAAGTGTCCATTTGTTAACAAGTATTCTAAAATGTATCAATGCTGTCTATTTGAAGAATCCGCAGCACAAGGTATAATGGTAGAAGCATTTTGTCTCTGTTTTTTGTAGTTTGATGTGTTAGAAGCAGGAAAAATGGGCAAGCGTAAGGATTTGGGTGAGTTTGACAAGAGCCAAATTGTGATGGCTAGACGACTGGGTCAGAGCATCTTCAAAACTGCAGTGGTCAGTATCTATCAAAAGTGGTCCAAGGAAGGAACAGTGGTAAACCGGCGACAAGGTCATGGGCGGCCAAGGCTCATTGATGCACGTGGGGAGCGAAGGCTGGCCCGTGTGGCCCGATCCAACAGATGAGCTACTGTAGCTCAAATTGCTGAAGAAGTTAATGCTGGTTCTGATAGAAAGATGTCAGAATACACAGTGCATCACAGTTTGTTGCGTATGGGGCAGCAAAAGAGGAACCAACACAATATTAGGAAGGTGGTCATAATGTTATGCCTGATCGATGCATAAAAGAAGGCCATGGAAAGTTTTTACTTCACTAAGAATAATAATGTTGATAAGGAGTGTTTAGGTTGTAATTTACATCAGATTGATAGTTTATGTGCTAAATCAGTGACTCACAGCATCAGATGACTCCTCTCCAGTTCGCTCTTGTCCAGCGCACTGCCCGTCAGCTCTGATTCATCCAGCTGCTTGCTCTCCACATCCTTGGTGGTGGAGTCAGGAGACTCGAACACCTCATCGTGGAACGTAGACATCTCCTCATGCACGTCCTGAGCATGGTTACAGATAGTGATTTTATTAGCATGACACAGAACAACAGACGGGTTTAGGATTTAAGAATCGTTAGCTTACTCTGGCAAAGAAGGATGTGTCCAGCTCATCGGGGAAGTCCACCACATCCTCCTCAATAAAACTGGCTGGGGTGAAACTGCGTCTGTGAGCCTGCCGCAGGGTGCTTTCTCTGAACGATCGTCCCTGCAAAAACATGACTGCGTATTCAGTGCTGCAAATTGTTAAGAATTAAGTGCACGGTTGTAGAGTTAATCCACATGTTCTGTTTGGGGTCCCTGAGACCCCAAAGTCTTTTTAACAAAATATACTTAGTCTTTTTTTAATCAGCCTGATACTTCATTACTGTTCCTAATTTTATGAAAACTGAGGATTAACAATATTTTTATATTGTTGTTGTGATCAAAACACCCCCTAATTTATACACTTCTGTTTGGGGTCTCAGATACTCCAGCTAGAATACATGGTTAAAGGCAAAACATTTTATATGTTCTTAGTTTCTGTCTTAGTTTCATAGATTATGTGACTCTGGATTGCCCCTATTTAAGGCCCTACTTAATTCACGACCGTGAAAGTCGTGTCAGGGACCGTGAAATGAGCTGTTGCCCGTGAAATATGCAATTTGTTTTAAAATTCAAAATTTAAGGTTTGTGTTTAGCGATGGGTGGCATGGTGGCTCGGTGGGTAGCACTGTCGCCTCACAGCAAGAAGGTCCTGGGTTCAATCTTTCTGTGTGGAGTTTGTATGTTCTGCTGGCTGGGCATTTACACAGACAGGATTGGCTATGTCTGAGAGGGGTTGTGGTTAAATCCCTTAAATGTATTGATGCCCTGTTTCTGCCTTGCAACCAGTTTTTTTTCCGATGGAGCCTCATCTGCCATGATGACAATGAAATTAATAAAATGATATGTCACCCAAATTATTTTACAGCATATAAATGGTCTAGTGACATCTGTTGGTAAAGTAGTCTTCAAAATGATACAATAAATTTAACTGCACTTTAACTGTAATATATGTATATAATCTCTATCTTGCACTTCTGGTTAGATGCTACTGTATTTCATTGGCTTTGTACTTGTTTACTCTGCACAATGACAATAAAGTTGAATCTAATCTAATCTAATCTAATCTAAAATATGTAGTAGTCTGCTGTTGCAGTAGATTCTGTCTTAATTTGGTGATTCTGGATTCATGGAAAAGAAACCTCACTAATTCACAAAGTACGTGGATTACCTTGACAAGTGCTGCTGCTGCCCTGAAGCTCATCTTGGCTACAGATTCACGCTTGCGTCTGCGCGGTACCCGGTTGAGACCAGATCTAGAGCTGGTGAAGGAACAGAGGGAGGCAGCACCAGGTGTGATGGGTGTATGGGGTACGCTGTAGCCGTCCACCTCTTCGACCATGCGGAAGGCCCGGCCACGCGCCAGTGGGTCCACGATCTGAGCAGAACACAACCAAGGTTTGCATGAAGTGAATTCTGTGTATGATGACATGAAACAGGTGCATGGATCCAATGTCCAACAGTGGTCATTGAGAGAGGGACAATCATTATGTAGAAATCACATTGATCTACACACATTTACACTGCTTTACACATAAATGGCATATATATATACAGTGTATCACAAAAGTGAGTACACCCCTCACATTTCTGCAAATATTTCATTATATCTTTTCATGGGACAACACTATAGACATGAAACTTGGATATAACTTAGAGTAGTCAGTGTACAGCTTGTATAGCAGTGTAGATTTACTGTCTTCTGAAAATAACTCAACACACAGCCATTAATGTCTAAATAGCTGGCAACATAAGTGAGTACACCCCACAGTGAACATGTCCAAATTGTGCCCAAATGTGTCGTTGTCCCTCCCTGGTGTCATGTGTCAAGGTCCCAGGTGTAAATGGGGAGCAGGGCTGTTAAATTTGGTGTTTTGGGTACAATTCTCTCATACTGGCCACTGGATATTCAACATGGCACCTCATGGCAAAGAACTCTCTGAGGATGTGAGAAATAGAATTGTTGCTCTCCACAAAGATGGCCTGGGCTATAAGAAGATTGCTAACACCCTGAAACTGAGCTACAGCATGGTGGCCAAGGTCATACAGCGGTTTTCCAGGACAGGTTCCACTCGGAACAGGCTTCGCCAGGGTCGACCAAAGAAGTTGAGTCCACGTGTTCGGCGTCATATCCAGAGGTTGGCTTTAAAAAATAGACACATGAGTGCTGCCAGCATTGCTGCAGAGGTTGAAGACGTGGGAGGTCAGCCTGTCAGTGCTCAGACCATACGCCGCACACTGCATCAACTCGGTCTGCATGGTCGTCATCCCAGAAGGAAGCTGACGCACAAGAAAGCCCGCAAACAGTTTGCTGAGGACAAGCAGTCCAAGAACATGGATTACTGGAATGCCCTGTGGTCTGACGAGACCAAGATAAACTTGTTTGGCTCAGATGGTGTCCAGCATGTGTGGCGGCGCCCTGGTGAGAAGTACCAAGACAACTGTATCTTGCCTACAGTCAAGCATGGTGGTGGTAGCATCATGGTCTTGGGCTGCATGAGTGTTGCTGGCACTGGGGAGCTGCAGTTCATTGAGGGAAACATGAATTCCAACATGTACTGTGACATTCTGAAACAGAGCATGATCCCCTCCCTTCGAAAACTGGGCCTCATGGCAGTTTTCCAACAGGATAACGACCCCAAACACAACCTCCAAGATGACAACAGCCTTGCTGAGGAAGCTGAAGGTAAAGGTGATGGACTAAACCCAATTGAGCACCTGTGGCGCATCCTCAAGTGGAAGGTGGAGGAGTTCAAGGTGTCTAACATCCACCAGCTCCGTGATGTCATCATGGAGGAGTGGAAGAGGATTCCAGTAGCAACCTGTGCAGCTCTGGTGAATTCCATGCCCAGGAGGGTTAAGGCAGTGCTGGATAATAATGGTGGTCACACAAAATATTGACACTTTGGGCACAATTTGGACATGTTCACTGTGGGGTGTACTCACTTATGTTGCCAGCCATTTAGACATTAATGGCTGTGTGTTGAGTTATTTTCAGAAGACAGTAAATCTACACTGCTATACAAGCTGTACACTGACTACTCTAAGTTATAACCAAGTTTTATTTCTATAGTGTTGTCCCATGAAAAGATATAATAAAATATTTGCAGAAATGTGAGGGGTGTACTCACTTTTGTGATACACTGTATATATATATATATATATATATATATATAGAAGGATATACCTTTGGTATGCCATGCTGAGATGAGGGTACGTATAGCGGTGGTGGTGTCTCTGTACTGGTCAAAGAAATGTTGTCCTGGCTGGGGAGCTCCATCTCCCGGATTACCTGAGGCTTCAGCTTGCCATAGCGCAGGCTGCAGTGACGTAGGCTCTTCCTCTGCCATTTCTGTGTAGCGTCACCATCCTTACTAACCCCAAACCAGTCTGCTGTGCCCCTAAAAGCAAACAAGCCAGTATGCTAAATCTCAGCTGACTGATGAGGAGTCAGCAGTTACTCACACGAGTTCATCGTCCTACTGTGTTCCAGGACTTTTTTGCTGGTCAATTTGAGCTTTGTGCTGCAGAAAGTAAAAGCCTGGCAGAGGTGGAGAACAATGAAAGTGTTCCCACAGTGCAGCTTTGAGAGAAAGTCTGGAAAATTCAGTGAACCAATGAAGGCATATTCCAAGAAGAGAAAAATAAAACAGTGTTGAAGAGCATCAGGTGCTTTGAAGGGAAAAGGGACTTGCCCAGACATGCCTCTGGACACAGAAGTCCCATTCCACTAGTGGGAACTGTTCAGATACAGGCACTTATGGACACAGACACACGCTTAAAGTTCGATGTTTCCGCTTCTTGCCAGTGCTGCTTGGCTGTATGCCCCGGTTTGACAAACATGTGATGCATTTATGACTCATTTTTCCCCCTGTGATATCAACACACACATACACTGATCAGCCATAACATTAAAACCACCTCCTTGTTCCTGCACTCACTGTCCATTTTATCAGCTCCACTTACCATATAGAAGCACTTTGTAGTTCTATGTACAATTACTGACTGTAGTCCATCTGTTTCTCTGCATACTTTTTTTAACCTGCTTTCACCCTGTTCTTCAATGGTCAGGACCCCCACCGGACCACCACAGAGTAGATATTATTTTGGTGATGGATCATTCTCAGCACTGCAGTGACAATGACATGGTGGTGGTGTGTTAGTATGAGTGGATCAGACACAGCAGCATTGCTGGAGTTTTTAAATACCATGTCCACTCACCGTCCACTCTATTAGACACTCCTACCTAGTTGGTCCACCTTGTAGATGTAAAGTCAGAGACGATCGCTCATCTATTGCTGCTGTTTGAGTTGGTCATCTTCTAGACCTTCATCAGTGGTCACAGGACGCTGCCCACAGGGCGCTGTTGGCTGGATATTTTTGGTTGGTGGAGTATTCTCAGTCCAGCAGTGACAGTGAGGTGTTTAAAAACTCCAGCAGCGCTGCTGTGTCTGATCCGCTCATACCAGCACAACACACACTAACACACCACCACCATGTCAGTGTCACTGCAGTGCTGAGAATGATCCACCACCCAAATAGTACCTGCTCTGTGGTGGTCCTGTGGGGGTCTTGACCATTGAAGAACACCATAAGAGCAGGCTAACAAAGCATGCAGAGAAACAGATGGACTACAGTCAGTAATTGTAGAACTACAAAGTGCTTCTATATGGTAAGTGGAGCTGATAAAATGGACAGTGAGTGTAGAAACAAGGAGGTGGTTTTAATGTTATGGCTGATCAGTGTATGTGTTGCTGATACACTATTTGGCAAAAGGTTTGTAGTCACCTGATCATGAGATTGTAGGATATAACCTCGCTAAAAGGCTTTGAGAAGACTTTCCAGAAAATTGTGGAATGTTTTTTTAAGAATGTGTGCTGGCTCACAATCAACATTCCAATTCTTCCCAAAGATGTTTAATAAATCTGAGATAAGGGCTATGTGCATGCCACTGGAGTTTCATCACTCCAAACTTGAGAAATCATGTATTAATAAACATAATGGCCATGTACTGTACTATATGTACTGTATAATTCACCTCTGACTTTCTCAGCTGATTCGTTAAGAAATAAATAAGTAACATCCCAGAAATAAACAGCCCACTTCTTAAAAGTCTCTAAGTAATAAAATACTACACTGCTTCAATCACACTGGAGTAAATTGATTGCTGTGGAGTGTTTTGTCAAGGAAACAGTAAATCCACTAAACAATATAGACAGTAAGTCCATTAAAACAAAGCAATAAAAGTCCCCTCCTAAGCCACTACACTAAAAGGGA
The DNA here is from genome assembly GCF_030014385.1 of Trichomycterus rosablanca. Taxonomy (NCBI): domain Eukaryota; kingdom Metazoa; phylum Chordata; class Actinopteri; order Siluriformes; family Trichomycteridae; genus Trichomycterus; species Trichomycterus rosablanca. Next base: position 18,058,236 of record NC_085989.1, on the reverse strand, counting down.
TATTTTAGCAATGTTAAAATCAGAAACAGTTAGGACAGCATGGAAAATGCAAAATTAAAAAATTAATACTTTGTTTTATTGTTTTGCAGATAGTATGAACCCAAGGTATTTTACATTTTGTCAGGTCAGCTTCAGTTCATTTGTTAATATACTGTACAACCATTCCTTCATTTCAGGCCTGCAACACATTCCAAAAAAGTTGGGACAGAGGCAATTTAGGGCTAGTAATAAGGTTAAAAAACTAAATAATGAATTATCTTGGCTTCATACTGTCTGTAATAAAATGAATGTCAAAGTAAATGTAAGAAACTCTGTGTTTTCCTCTGTGCATTTTCCATTTCATCCCAACGTTTTCAGATTTGGGATTGTATATTGAGTATGATCATGATTTTCAGCTAAGCCCATTAACTTGTCATTAGACTGAGAGACCTACAAGCCACAGTGTCTCACACCCACTGTGAAATTTGGATTTCAGCTGTTTGTACGAAATCAATCAAACACAATCAATTCAAATAGCTCAACACAACTAATATAACAAGTGGTTTCTTCAAATTCAACATTAATTGCCACTTTACATGACTGCAGAATCCCTCATAAGAGCGCACATTTGCAAATCAGGTGTTGTTTTAAGCACACATGATACAATTAATCATGATCTTTATTAGTTGCATCAGATGTGCTTGAGATGCATGAAATGCCTGGACTGGCTTGGGGTTTGTTGAATATGAGGTTTGATTGCCTGTTAGAAACGGGTCAAGAGAGCTGTCCAGATGTTAAGAGATAAATAACTGACTTGCACAAATAAGGAAACGATACAAGATGCTAGCAAAGACATTGAATACAACTGGAAGAACCATTCACAAGTTAAGGGAACACTGGCTACACTACCTGGATGTGGCAGAAAGAGGAAGCTATCACCACTTGCCACCAGAGGCAGGTGGTCAAAAATCTTGGTGGATTTGGTGGCAGCAGGCACTGAGGTTTCATTTAGCACAATAATGCGCATACTAAACATTGAATGTCTCTATGGCCGAACTCCAAGACTTCTACTGACCCGAATTTTTCATATACACGAGGGATCTTCAAAAAGTTTCAGCACTTTTATATTTTGGTTAGAAGTGGTGAGGGCGGGAGGAGTAGTAATTGGTTGTGTCTGAGAGACTGAGAGAGAACTTATAGTCCGGATTTAGTGCCAACTGATTTCCACCTTTTTTGGACCGTTCAAAGAAGATTTAAGGGGAAGAAGATTTTTATGTGATGATGATATGGAAGCAGCAGTGCATCTAGTGGCTATGCGCTCAACCAAAAACATTTTTTGCTGATGGCATTAAAAAGTTGGTACCACCAGAGGGTGACTGTAGAAAAGTGATGTAATTTGTTCTTAAAATTTCTAATAGAGTATAAAAAAGTGCAGAAACTTTTTGAATAAAACTAGTATAATGAAATTAGGAGACTACTGCAAATTCACTACAATTCACCTACTGGCTCTGCTTAAATTATGAACTATGAAGAAAACTGTGAATACAAAGGTTTATTTGTTACCATGAGTAAAGGCATCCGAGTGTGGCAGTAACATTGAATTGTTGGCATTCCTGCTTCTCCCCACAGCCTTGGCACAGGAGTGGTACACTGACACAGTCATCACGAGCAGCTATAAATATCTCAGCATTCAGAAGAACACCTGGAGCCACGCAGAAGATTATTTATTTCTTATATAAACCCTATTCATTCTGCAGTTTACTGTTTCATATTTGAAAAAATCAACAAAGCCAGCCAGTCTGGGCATGAGATTAACAGCTGGAAAAACAATGAACATCAACAAAACAAAGTATTTTAAGTTTAGTTATGAGCATGTGATATTACATGTAATTAATTGTGACTGCAAGGCAACATGAACTTTTTCAGATGTCCAATGCAGCTGAAGCATCCTGACTAAACTCATCAATATTCTCACAACCAGAGCTCCATAATAAGTAACTAATACAAGCCTGAGGTTTGGAATTATTCCAGGCATGTTAACTACTGTTCGGAGAAATGAGCGTGAATTGTCATGTTGTACAATCCCATAAAACACTGATTGAGCTCCATTCAGGCATGCACAGTAAATCCAACACTACATAATAACAACAGGAGCTGGTTAAGACAAAGTAAAGTCGTGTGTTTGTTACAACAATCTGGGCAGTTCATACATTTTCACGTTTGTGTATCTGTTGCAAGACAAAAATAGGTCTACTGGTAAGTAAATCTTAAGAACACATCTTGAAAAGCTGCCCTGCTTCACACAAAAGCAGAGTGGTGATTCCACCACACTCACCAATTTACACACTCTATCCTTCATAATTTTGGGAGGCAACTGAAAAATCTTAAATAGATTTTAAATAAATCTTTAAACAAATCTATATATAGGTGTCTATATAAATAAAGCCCCCAATTAATCATGGTTCATTTTGGCACAATTCATTTTTAAAACTACCATCAGAGAATACCTCTATGCCAACAGAGTACTTTTGCCAGTAAATTTGTCACTTTTCTTTTATTGAATCAGACAAATTATACGTCACATTAAAGGTGAAAATAAATCTAAAATTATCCATCTTATTTTTTTATACATTCCAAGACCCTAGCATTGTAACAAGGGTGTGTAGACTTTTTATATCCACTGTATGTATAGTTTATAAAAATATGCAATGTTATTTAAATAAACAAATACAGAATATATGATGTACAATGTACATTTTAGAGTTATTTCTATGATATACCATATAATGTTTTGTCATAAATCTACAATATAGTATAAAATATGCATTATATAATAATATCCTCGTGCTAGGATAACAACAACAACAACCATAATAATAATAAAAACAATGATGATGTTTTGATGTTATTAGCAGGTCAGCTTTGATACAGTGTTCTAATATGGTTCAAAATGATGGTACTACACCAAATTCAATACTGTCAAGAGTAAGAATCTGATAAATGGCACTGTAAGGCTAAAAAAACATGCAAACTGTTCTGTCTAGCATTAAAACCTAACTATAAAATAGTTTAACTAACTATAATATAGACTCCAACATAGACTCCAGTTTATAATAGTAAAAATTTATAAATAAGGAACTGTAGAGAAGTCTCTCATTTGTGTTGTATACGCTATTTTAGTATAAGCAACACTGCTGTCTAGTGGACATGCACACCTTACACAAATGAACAGTGAATAGGTCCACACACCCCTGTTAAAATGCCAAGATAGTCTCATTTTTTTTTAAATGCAATAAAAAAAGGAATATGTATTTTGCCTTTATTTAACTGTGTAAAGTACAAAGAAAAGATGTTTAAGGAGTTTAATGACCAACTTGATTGTATTTTGATGACTGGAAGACACTCAAAAAATGAAGAATATTCAAGTTACACTGTTTTGAAACATCCCACAATAAACAGTTGAATTTGTAACAGGTTACATTGGCTCACCACTTTGTGCCAAATTTTATGAGAGGATTGTCAATCAGTTAAAAAACATTTATCAGTACAAGAAATCTTAGTCCATGTAGGGCAATGCCGGAAACCACAGTTCTGAGTGTGACCTACCAGTCCTCAGACAGTGCTGCATGAGCAACTGTCATGCTACTGTGATACATATGGCTACTAGGGATGTAACGATGCACCACAAGACAGTTAAAAATCGAGTAACATGTGTAACGATTCAAATCGATTTACATGTATAATGAATCGATATTCACTTTAAACAGCAGAGGGCACTGGCGCTATTCAACTCGCCTGGTTGACGTTGCTACAGGGTTGCCAGGTTCGGAAATTTCCAGCCAAATCTATTTATGTGAGGATATGTTCTTTATTTGAATTTTCTATTTTTCCCACTTTCCCCCCATATTTTTCTCCCCTAATCTAGTCGTGTCCAATTACCCTGATTATGTCCTCTATACTGATTCGACCCTTCACCGCTGTACAGTCAGTACAGACTGCATTTTTCACCTGCACGAGTCGAGTTCATACACTGACGGGCACTGTGTACGGAGGGCCACACCCCCATCAGCATTATTCCTCAGCCCTGTGCAGGCGCCATCAGTCAGCCAACAGGGGCCGCAGTTGCACCAGTTATGAGGACCTATGGTCCAACCCTATGAACAACAGCCAATCGTTGTTCATGCAGCCGCCCAACCCAGTCGGAAAGGCAGAGCTGAGATTCGATACGATGTATTCGGAACCCCAACTGTGGTAAGCTAGCGTACTTTTACCGCTGCGCCACCTGAGCGGCCACTTTCTTTAATTGTATAATTTTATTTTATTTATTTAATGTGGGATTTGTTTTAAAAATACACAAAAAGGGGAATATGCAGCATTCTTTTGCATAATTTGTACCTACCTCAAAAATAAAAGGGCATTTATTATTTAGCTAAATAAAACATAAGCACAAATACAGTATTTTATTTTATTTTATTTTTTAAAAGAGAAATAATAAAAGGAAACTTTGTCAAAATGTGTCTTAAATTTCATTTTGTTTAAAAAAATCGGGAAAAATCGTATCGTGAACCCAGTATCGTGAATTGCATCGCCTCGTGGGTAGAGTGTATTGTTATATCCTTAATGGCTACATGTGCTCGGTAGCAATTTGGAAAACCATTGTCACCTAACACGGTCAACCGCTGCATCAAAAAAATTTAACCTGAAAAAGAAAGCCAAACATCAAATCTATGAAAAAACTCCAGCGAGATCTTTGGGCCTGAGCTCATCTCAGATTGATAGGAAGACAGTCATGGTATGGGTTGCATTCATGACCATGGCATGCGTGGCTTGCATATTTGCGAAGGTACCATTGATGCAGAGGCAAATATTGAGATTTTATAAAGACATATTCTTCCATCAAGGCAACGTATTTTCCTGTGAAGTGCATGGTGATTTCAGCGAGACAATGCCAGGCCTCATTTTGCCCATGCTACAATAGTGTGGCTTAGTAGACACAAAGCGTATGTTTCTGAAGGGGTTTATTTTTTACAAATACAATTGAGTTGGTCCGAAAAACACACAATTCTTTGTACTATTGTCCCAACTTTTCTTTAGGAATGAGATTTGTACTAGCAAGTGTAGTATTTGTGTATTACATGCATGAACATGTTCACAAACATAGGGTGAAGTCAATCCAAAGGAAGAGAAATAAATACCCCTCGGGTATGCTTGTGTACCTGATCAGGGTTCTGGAGAGGGACTGGTGTCTCCTGAAACTACGGCGTGCGGCCCGTTGACCCTTAATGGGCACTGTGTTAATCCGCTCAAAGTGGACCCTCCTGCTGCTGCTCACAGGACGCAGGGGGAGAAACGAAGTACCAGGCAAAGGAGACGGAGGCAGGGAGGAAGGGCAGAGACAAAAAGAGAAGAAGGAAAGGAGTGTGAGAACAGCTGGAAAAGAGCAAAAGAGCCAGATTTATTAGCAGTGAGGAAGAGTTAGCAGTTCCAGGGTGAGAAGGTCTGGTTATTATTAATATAGGGAAAGGGAAGAAGAATAGAAAACTCACACACATGACCATATCCACAAAATACCCTCACATGCACATACACCCAAATATGGGATCCTGAGGGACGAAAAAGGAAGCAATACCCTTTATAACAGGATTAGAAGTTCAATCATCATTTGTGGCCAGGATTCCAACAGAGCATAATTAGGAGGTATTATTATCTCTTCTATTGATGAAATGAGCTACATATAAACAGCTTAACAGGCTGTTAATTAAGGTCTGAGAGCTCAATCAGAATAAAAAACGTTCATGCATATTTCTCAACTGGATTAAAGTAATCTGATTAAGGCAAATCAATCCATTCTGAAAGAAATGTTATCTGATTAAACAAGGTTAACAACTAATTAATAAATATGTTAAATGACAGCTTGTGCACAGCCTGTGTAGGTACAAGCCGGTTTTGAAGATGCCCTGATCTTCCCGGGCAGACCACCTGCTATCATTTCCCTTCCCTTTCTCAGACCTGTAGCTATAATCTGATAGGAGAAATGCAGTTACAGCTGTAAGACAGTGTTTGTGAATTACCTTTTAACTTTTGCAATTACCTGTATCTGTTTATTGGGGGGGGCAGCACGGTGGCTCGGTGGGTAGCACTGTCACCTTAGAGCAAGAAGGTCATGGGTTCGATCCCCAGACGGGGCGGTCCGGGTCTGTTCTGTGCGGAGTTTGCATGTTCTCCTCGTGTCTGCGTGGGTTTCCTCCGGGAGCTCCGGTTTCCTCTCACAGTCCAAAAACATGCAGTCATGTTAATTGGAGACACTAAATTGCGCTATAGGTGAATGGGTGTGTGTGTGTATGTGTATGTGTGTCTGCGGACTGATGCCCTCTCCAGGGTGTTACTGTGTGCCTTGCGAAGTTGCGCCCATTGAAAAGCTGGGATAGGCTCCAACACCCCCCCCCCCCCCCCCCCCCCCCCCCACACACACACACACACACACACTAACTAAATAAGCGGTTAAGAAAGTGAGTGAGAGACTGTTTATGTGGTGGGTTTGCAGAGTTACAGAATCATGCCCTTCTGCAACAGAGGGGGCATAGAAGCAGGGAGGGTTGTTTTGGTCCTTCAGGATTCTTCCTACCTGACAGTTACCAGCACCTCGATGAGTAATAATTCAACTCCAGATGGAAACATTTCTATTTATTATGTTTTTTTTTTTCTCAAACATTTACCAGCTCCTCTGTTGGCAACCTGCTTTCTCCTGGAACTGTACTTTATTTGTGTGTTTTGAATTGTCCCATATTTTTTAAATGTCTTCATTAATTTACAATTATTGCAGCCTAGCAGCCCAAACCATTATGCTTCCTCCATCATGCTTTACAGTTATGCATTTCTGTCAAAACAATTTAAAAAATACTTAAAAACGCCGCTCAGGTGATGCAGCTGTAAAACATGCTAGCACACCAGAGCTGGGATTTTGAATACATCGTATCGAATCTCAGCTCTGACATCCGGCTTGACTGGGCGGCTACATAAACAACGATTGGATGTTGTTCAGGGTGGGATGAGCCAGACAAGGGTTCCTCATAACTGGTGCAATTACGACCTCTGTTGACTGATTGATGGTGCCTGCGCAGAGTTGGGGAATAATGCTGATCGGGGTGTGTCTCTCCGTGCACAAGGCTGATGCGCATATGAACTCGCCTCGTGCAGGTGAAAAGAGGCACACGTGTTGGAGGGGGTGTGTGTCAGTTGTGAAGCTCCTCAGTCAGCAGTGGAGGGTTGTATCGGTAGAGGCGAAGTGCAACGCAATCAGGGTAATTAGATACAACTAGATTAGGGGAGAAAATTGGTGGTAAAATGGGTAAAAACAAGCTTAATCAAGATGTTAATGTGTTCAACAAAGACAATTTATGAATGAAGAAATCCAAGTAATTCTAAAGGATTAACAAACTTTTTTGCAACTATAGTCTGAAGGAACTGGCAGTAACTAGACTGGGAGGAAATGAAGTAAAAAGCATATTCATGCACACACCTCCAGTAAGTCCCCCCCCACTCCCACACATAAACAAACACTAAAAACAAACAGCGCTGCACATAACCCATAAAAATAACTACACATCCTCAATGGAAAACTTGTTGTGTAATTTTGCATTTGCATTTTAAGTATAATTAAAATGATGCCAAGACGTGCAAAATCTGATCATGTCCACGATGAGCCATCGCATGCACATGCCCATTTCAAAACAACACTATCCTTAAAAACCTAGCAACAAGGATTCATAACCCAGGCTGCATCATCATACAGTAATATGCTTGTTAAAGAGAGCGGAGACAGAACAGGATCAACACTGGAACACATCATGCTATTAAATCAGATTAACAGAACACTGCTTATTAAACTCTTTCCATTCAGTTCTCAAGTATTCAATCACTTTTTTTTATTATACTTTCTGTAAAATTATTTATTTTAAAATGACACACACTTTTTAGGAAGCTTTGTCACTTTCTCCATATTGATGCATAAAAATTTCATTTAATTATTTATTCATTGTCTGTTTTACCACCGGGCGGCACGTCGGCTCGGTGGGTAGCACTGTCGCCTCACAGCAAGAAGGTCCTGGGTTCGATCCCCAGGCGAGGCAGTCAGGGTCCTTTCTGTGCGGAGTTTGCATGTTCTCCCCATGTCTGCGTGGGTTTCCTCCGAGAGCTCCGGTTTTCTCCCACAGTCCAAAAACATGCAGTCTGGAGACACTGAATTGCCCTATAGGTGAATGTGTGTGTGTGTGTGTGTGTATGTGTGTCTGCCCTGCGATGGACTGGCACCCCGTCCAGGGTTTTACTGTGTGCCTTGCGCCCATTGAAAAGTTGGGATAGCCTCCAGCACCCAACCCCCCCCCGCGTTGTCGCAGGCGCTCTGGGCAGCTTGCCATATTGTGACAACCAGTTTCCATTTCTGTGCCATCCCTTTTCTAGCCAATATATATACTTGCACACATTAAGTATTATTGTTAAGAATTAAGTATTTTATTATGGATGAAGTATTAAGACCTTATAGTATCAAGAATATTAAATAAACATGGCACAGGTGGAAATGCTAACTCTTACCTCTTGATGGTCTGTGTAATGGAGGTCTGGTGCTGCAGTGCCAGTCGTCGATGGTCAAAAATGTCCCTTTGCGGGGATGCAAGATGTGAGGGTTCAACAGGCATGCTCACACTGCGGAGGAACCCTTGCCTTTTCATTGGCTGTGAAAGCAATTATAACAGAAGAAAACAGTATTGTTTGTTACAAATCACTTTTAACACTTATAAAGTGTTTACTAAATCATTTTGATATGTTTATAACAAACTGACACATTAGTTTGCTCCATATGGGCAATTTATATCTGCTCAAAGTTTGACACTAACAATAGAGATCATCTCTGGGACTACTGAAAATGATCATAATGGTTGTTTTTGGATTTACAGTGGTGAATCATTTGCAGTGGAGAAGTCATTGTTTACCTGTTCTAAGACAGGATTACAAACATTATAAATATCAGGGGAAGGGTGTTGAGGATGAATCGTCCAGACAGGAGGAGGGGAGAAAAAGCAGGTTTATGGATGTGGCAAGAGAGGACATACAGGTGGCTGGGATGACAGAGGACGGTGTTTAGTATAGGGCACAAAGGAAATGAATAATCCAATGTGGTGACCCCTAACAGTTCAAGAGCGGCTTTATTGTCATTTCAGCTATATACAAGTAAGTAAGTAAGTAAGTAAGTAAGTAAGTAAAGTAATATACATATACAAGTACATATTGAAATTAAACAGCGTTCCTCCAGGACCAGGGTGCAACACAGAACAAAAAGTGCAGAACAGTACAATATACACAGTGCAGATAAAAGTAAAACAGTACAACAAATACAAAAAGGCCTACAATAAATAAAAAATACATTTTCTAATCTAAAAAGTAATTAAGGTAGACAAGACTAGAGACAAGGAACAGCCAAAAGAAGTAGAAGAAGATCACAAGCTTGTTGGACATCCCATTCCAAAACCATATAGGTATTAATTTAAAATGACCCATCCACACTTTATAAATATAACAACCTGTACTTACTAACAAGGCTTTTGCAAGATTTTTGAGTGTGTCTGTGTAAATTTGTGCCCATTCAGTCAAAAGAGCATTCGTAAAGTCTAACACTGATGTTGCCCTTACTGACAAGTGACATTTCAATTTCAAAAAGCAAAATAGAGAAGAGTAAAAGGATGATAATAAAGAAAAAGAGAGAGAGAGAGAGAGATGGACAGAGAACTAAAAAAGGGACAAGTTCATGCCTGGACAAAGGTGGGTGGTTCATCTAGAGACATCTGGGCAGAAGGAATGGTCAGTTTGAGCCATGGTGGCTTCTTTCTCTGCAGGCTGCTAGTGCGGTCTCGCCTGGGCTCAGCCATGCTGCCTGCCTCTCGACAGGCCTGCCAGCTATAAAATAAATGGAGCAGAGAAAGAAAACACAAACAGAGAAGAACATGAGTAGCATATTCGAAGGCTACATCTCAGTTTCATTACTGACCTGCAAACCAGATTAAGTGCTTAAATAAAAAGTTTTGCTTTTTCACATGATGTAATCTAAAAAACTATTTAAATTCCAAAACAATTCCTTTAAAAAAGCCAGAGAAAACGAGACCAATTACATATTTATAACTGTATTAAGCAGGGCTGTATCCTAGTTTATCATATCAATTGCTAGATTGTGCTGTTACAAGGAATCTTGGGAGTTACATTCTCATTGCATAATACATTCACAGTGGCATTACTGTTCCAGTTTTTCCCTCTACATTTACTCACTCACTCGCTCACTCACTTTCTTAGCCGCTTATCCAATTAGGGTCTACAGGGCAATTCAGTGTCTCCAATTAACCTCACTGCATATTTTTGGACTGTGGAAGGAAACCTGAGCTCCCGGAGGAAACCCACGCAGACACGGGGACAACATGCACTGAAAGGACCTTATTGGTGTGAAGCGACAGTGCTACCCACAGAGCCACCGTGCCTCCCTCTACATTCATTTTGACTGTTTTTGGACAGTGGGAGGAAACTGGAGCTCCCAGAGGAAACCCAAGCAGACACGGGGAGAACATGCAAACTCTGCACTGAAAGGACCTGGACCGCCCATCTGGGGATCGAATACAGGACTTTCTTGCTGTGAGGCGACAGTGTTACCCACCGAGCCACCCTCTACATTAATTTTGTGGGGGGAAAAAACTACTGCAGTGTCTTTTGCTGTTTTTACACTTTTTCTGCTATTAAAATGTTCCAAACTTGACAGGTTTTTACTGATTCTTGAATATTGGTAGCAGTTAAATTAATAAAAAAAATTATACATCTGCATACATAAGGCAAAAAAGTATTTCTATTTGTCTCAGACTATTAGTGTTAGTAGTCCATTGTATTCAATATATCTAACATTAATTGAAGTCAGTGTAGTTATGTTGCCAAGTCATATCCAGCTGCGTGCATGGTGGCTCAGTGGGTAGCACAGTCGCCTCACAGCAAAAAGTTCCTGGGTTCGATCCCCAGGTGGGTCGGTCCGGGTCCTTTCTGTGTAAAGTTCGCATGTTCTCCACGTGTCTGTGTGGGTTTCCTCCGGGAGCTCCGGTTTCCTCCCACAGTCCAAAGACATGCAAGTGAGGTGAATTGGAGATACAAAATTGTCCATGACTGTGTTTGGTATTAAACTTGTGAACTGATGAATCTTATGGTACGAATTACTACCGTTTCTGTCACGAATGAACCCAAAGTGTGTAAAACATGATGTTAAAATCCTAATAAATAAATAAAATAAATAAATTAATTAATTAACATATCCAGCAGGCTTAGCTAGGTAAGGAGAGGCCAAATATGATTTTCTTAATTACACGCTAGCCCACAGCTGTGCTAAAATGTGAAAGGAAATGTTTACTGTAAGATAAAAGCTTATCTTTTACAACCATTCTAAGGTGTGAATGCATTTTAGAAGAGTAATCCCACCACGCACTGTCATTTTACAAATGGGGCACCTAGCCTCATAAAGTATATATATTTTTTAAGCTGGGTTAAGTGAACAACCGTTTTACAATCTGTTCCACTCCACAAGATGGCACTCTAAAATCACAGCACCATGAAATGCATTGCTAAGCTGTTCCTCATTATTAAAGAAACTACTTAAATTTATATTAAGACCAGACCACAAATGTTTTCATTTAAATGTATAATAGGTAATAAACATTTGTTCTGTGGGAGTGGGGAGTAAAGTCTCCTGTCATCAGATGAAACCAGATGAAAGCTGTGCTTTTTCCTCTGGTTTAGCAGCTGACTGTGGGTGACCACCATACTGCAACATGCTGTGCTGCCATCAAACGATACTGCCACTACATCTTTCTTACTCAGTCAGTTGTCATTACATCTACTAGAGCTTGTAACTGCATCATGTAAGCCTATTTGCTTGTCGGAGCTGCTGCCTACACATATACCAAATTATTCCTCCTGCGGAAAGCCCAGAATGTTCAAAAGAACTGGGTGTAAAGAAAAGCTGCAATAGGATTCAGATTCAATTTCACACATAAAAAAAAATAATAATAAAAAAAAATAAAAAAAAATTAACACATTCAAATCCATCTGTTTTCATCAGTTGCTGTTTTGCCAAAATCCTTTGGAATTTCTCCAGTACATTTATATTACTGTATCTGAATTCAATCATTCTTAATGTAGTTTACATACACACCAATTCATGTACAGTAGACCCTTGACTTGCAAATTTAATTGGTTCCGAAGGGCTGTTCTTGAGTCAAAATGTTCGTTAGTTAAACCTATTTTTCCCATAAGAAATAATGTACATAGAATTAATCTGTGCCAGACCTCCCAAACCACCCCCTTACCTAACCTCTCTAATGTCTTAAATGATCTTTTTTGTTATAAATACAACTATATTTTTCCTTAAATCTTAAATTATAGAATAGACATTATTGTAATAAACAATAATAAACAACAATACACAGTAGTAGTACTGTACTGTACATAAATACATATCACATTTCAGTACAGTACGTGTGCTGTACCATACACCATAATACATTTCCTTCTTTTTATAAAATGTATCTACCAGAAACAACAACTCTCACATTTCTCCATTATTTCCTTCTTTATTTCAATAGTGTTGTATTTTGTAGGTGTAATTGCATGAAAGAAAGAATACTTTACTCAGCGATTTCCTTCTTTTCTCTCACTCACTGTCCCCTCTGTCTGATACACAGTGACAGCTACTGGAAGGAGTAATTATACAACAACAAATGTAATAGATTCATTTTCTCAAGACTACGCTCCCTCTGCACCTTCTTTGAGGCCATTTTAATATTGAATTTTACAAAATATAAAGAAAACACAGAAAAAACACTGTCCGCTGTCCGAATGTTCGCTCACTGTATATACGTGTATATATAGAGAGAGGCGGTTGGAGTCAACTTGTTCATGACGTCACGTGTTTTGCGAATTTCAGTTCGTAAAGTTAAAAAAGATCGTTCGTAACCCGAAATGTTTGTATGGTAAACCGTTCGTAACCCAAGGGTTGTGTTAATTAGTCTTAAAACAAAACCTTTGTGACTAGCCCCTAGCATTTGGTCATAAAAAAATGTAAGAATACATCCATGTTCGAAAGTCTTTTCTCCCAATTTAGCGTAGTCAATCTGTCTTCCGCTGCTGGGGATCCCTGATTGCAGTCGAGGTGGGTATATTGCTGTATATTGCTGGGTATATCCATGCATTTCGCACAGGCGCCTCTCTATCTGGTTTAAAGACCCCACCCACATAGTCTGGTCATCCCGCCCTGGCAAAGACGTGACTGCTGCCAATTATGCCTGATAGATGGCACACAGCCGACCAGTGGCAACACCGAGTTTTGAATGGAGGAGTTCAACACAACAAGTTCTTAACTTGTGTTCTTTCTTGTGTATATCAAGGTATGTTTTTTTTATTATTAATTTTTTGTATGACTGGGATTTTATATAGGTATTTGGCTTATTCTTTTTTCAATAGTACATAGAATATAAAGCATTTTCATTTCATCATGTATATAAATGGAGGTTTTGAGAACTATATAGCTTTGCAGAATGTAAGCAATTTTATTGTGCAAACTCTCTGGCCGAGTAGCCACGGTCCTTTCTGTGTGAAGTTTGCATGTACTCCTTGTGTCTACACGGGTTTCATCTGAGTGCTCCGGTGAAGGGTAGATGTGTAGAATGGTAAAACCATGGTAAAACTGAATTAATAAATGAATTAATGAATGAAGTAATTAATGAAAATGAACAGGAATAGGTGAACAGAAGAAGCAAGCTTTGGAAAAACACATCAAAGGCAAACAACCTCTGTTCTGTTTTCATCCAGTGTAGATAGATCTGCACTCAGTCAAAGCTGAGAGTCAGCACTGAGCCACAAGATCTTTCGTATAAGCTGTCCTCTCCGGGAGTGTACCACATCTGGTTTAGGTTACATTAAACACAACATGACTTTAACACAACACAGGACTCTTATTTAGCACTATTAATATGAGAGAGGTCACAAGCAATGAAAATCACAAAACCCTAAATCCCACAATGCACTGACTAATCTTAGTTACAAACAAAAATAAATCCCGAGAATAAAATCATGAGAAAAGCTGGACTTAATAACTGGAAACAAGTCTGTGGGTGGGCAAAAAAGCTTTACATGCTAAATTAAAGTTAAAATAAAGGATAAGCCCAGACGTATATGGACACCAGACCACTGTTAGATTCCATTCCAAAACCATAGACATTATTATGTAGCCACAACTTCTTCTGAAAAGGAGATTTTAAAGTATGTCCATGGAAACTTGTGACTTAAGGTCAGTCAAACTATGTATTTTTGGCCCTTTATTTGTGTAGTGTCACAGTCATACTGAAACAGAAATGACCCTTCCCCAAACTGCTGTCTTCTTGTCCTATGCTGTATGTTTATTATTATAAACTGTGGCCAAAAATGTGACCTGTCATTCCTATAAACAAAATAAAATAAATACTGTATATTAAAGCAAACTGGCAATAAGCCTGAGCCCAGAAGATGATAAACGTACTGGAGTAAAAATGTTTTTAATTAGTTTTCTCTTTATTTATGAATTTTCTCCCAATTTAGCATAGCCAATTAGTCTTCCACAGCTGGGGATTGCATTCGATTAGGGTATATTTGCCTGCTCCACACCCCTTCCGATGCGTGTGTACACTCGTGCTTTGGTGGATTTGCACATGAGGCTGATCAACTTCTGAACAGGCGCATCGGTCTGCTAACCAGTATCCTTACACAGTGTTTTTTGAAGACCCCACCCACTTAGTCCAGCTTTTTCCCACACAGCAGACTGCCAATTGTGCCCGCTAGATGGTGCCCAGCCAATCGGTAGCAGAGCCCAAATTCGTACCGGGGGGTTTTATACTCTCAGCACTGGTGTGCTAGCGGAATATCCCGCTGCACCACCTGGGCGCCAAGAACGATTTCATTTCGAAAGAGAATGTATAATTCCCGACAGGGTTCATCACAAAGCCGAAACTCAGTAAACTCCCTTTATAAGTGAATGTAACTATTTTAGCAACATGTACTGCCTACACCGATCAGCCATAACATTAAAACCACCTCCTGTCCATTTTATCAGCTCCACTTACCATATAGAAGCACTTTGTAGTTCTACAATTACAATTAAAAAATCCACCTTGTAGATGTAAAGTCAGAGACGATCGCTCATCTATTGCTGCTGTTTGAGTTGGTCATCTTCTAGACCTTCATCAGTGGTCACAGGACGCTGCCCACGGGGTGCTGTTGGCTGGATATATTTTTGGTTGGTGGACTATTCTCAGTCCAGCAGTGACAGTGAGGTGTTTAAAAACTCCAGCAGCGCTGCTGTGTTTGATCTACTCATACCAGCACAACACACACTAACACACCACCACCATGTCAGTGTCACTGCAGTGCTGAGAATGATCCACTACCTAAATAATACCTACTCTGTAGTGGTCCTGTGGGGGTACTGACCATTAAAGAACAGCATGAAAGGGGGCTAACAAAGCATGCAGAGAAACAGATGGACTACAGTCAGTAATTGTAGAACTACAAAGGGCTTCTATATGGTAAGTGGAGCTGATAAAATGGACAGTCATCTGTGTACATTGTTTCGCACATACAGTCATACAATCAGTGTGGCACTTTTATAGGATGCCACCTTCCAACAAGTCAGTTTGTCAAATATCTGCCTGCTGTGCTTTTATTGTGAATTTTAAGAATCTAGAGGCAACAGAGGGTCACTCGAGCATACAGAATGTTTGCTTCTAAATTGTCTGCAAACTTTTTGTCACATCATGTATTGGTTCTAAAAAAGACATAAACCCCAGTACTCGAAGTGCAAAATATTAAACTGAAAAATGAAGAGCAGAGCATTGTGTTGAAAACTGTGGTCAACAGTTCAAGCCATGAGAATCTGCTGGTTCAGCAGACAAGAATGCAGACTGATAATATCGTTGGCCTTGCTGTGATGACTGTGTAGGATTACTGAGGCAGCCATGAACAAAGCATAAAAAGACTGTAGGGAAAAGGCTTTCCAGTATCAGACAAGCTGTTTTAACCAAATGGATACCAGCCTCTTCCAGAATATTTTTATTGCCAGCTCTAACCTAGTAGCATGGCTGTGTGTAAGGGTGGTGGTGCGCTTGTTAAATGTTAAGAACAAGAGACATGAGAGCTGCTCAGGTGGCGCAGCGGTAAGGTACGGTAGCGGACCAGAGTTGGGGTTTCAAATACATCGTATCGAATCTCAGCTCTGCCTTTCTGACTAGGCTGGGTGGCAGCATGAACAACTATTGGCTGTTGTTCAGGGTTAGAGGGTAAGAAAGTAGGATCATAGGTCCTCATAACTGGTGCGACTGCGGCCCCTGCTGGCTGACTGATGCCGCCTGCACAGGGCTGAGGAATAATGCTGATGGGGGTGTGGCCCTCCGTACACAGTGCAGGTGAAAAATGCATCTGTACTGACTGTGCGTACATGTCAGTTGAGAGGCGTCCTCAGTCAGCGGTGAAGGGTCGAATCAGTATAGAGGACGCAATCAGGGTAATTGGACACGACTAGACTGGTGGATAAAGAGGGGAAAAAAGAGGGGAAAAAATATAAATAATAAAAAAAAGAACAAGAGACATGGTTATTACTTGGCTGTTTTGAATTAAAACAGACCGCTTGCACCGTTTGTCCACATCAGCCCTTCCCCATTACTCTAATCACGTTCCTCATTAAATTAAGGAAGGGGGATATTGCATGATTTTCCTGAGGCACAGCTTGCCGAGTAGAGATAGCAGTCTGAGATCTGAACATTGCCTTGTGGGAAGGAGGCCTTCCACAGCTGTGTCATTTGATTCCTGTCCCTACAGCAGGGGCTTCGCTTTCCCTGTTAATATTCTATCACTACGCATGCCATCTTACCTGGACTGATTTATAACCCAGCTATGGGGTTAGTTAAGTGTGGTCTCGTAGACTTGATCATGCAATGAGAATACACGTATTGGAAAAGTATTAGCAAACGTTGTAGATGAATGCTGACGAAAGCAAGTGCAAATTATTTCCAGTGGAGTCCTAAGTTACACTTCAAGAAACACTCAAGCAACCAATTTCGTTTTACAACCCCTAATCAGAAATAAAATAAAAATGCACTGTTCCTTACATTTACTTTGACTTTTTTATTCGATTGCAGACAGGATGAACCTGAGATATTTCATGTTTTATCTGCTCAACTTCATTTCATTTATTAATATACATCCATTCCTGCATTTCAGACCTGCACCACATTCCAAAAAAAGTTGGGACAGTAAATAATTTACCACTTTGTAATGTCGCCATTCCTTTTCACCACACTTAAAACATGTTTTGGCACCGAGGAGACCAAGTGATTTAGTGTTTCAACTTTTGTTTTGTCCCATTCTTCCTGCAAACACATCTTAAGATGTGCAACAGTACGGGGTCATCGTCACATTTTTCGTTTCAAAATTCTCCACACATTCTCTATTGGGGACAGGTCAGGACTGCAGACAGGCCAGTCCAGTACCCGTACCCTCTTCTTCCACAGCCATGCCTTTGTAATGTGTGCAGTATGTGGTTTTGCATTGTCTTGTTGAAAAATACATGGACGTCCCTGGAAAAGATGACGTCTTGAAGGCAGCATTTGTTGCTCTAAGATCTCAATGTACTTTTCTGCATTAATGCTGCCATCACAGAAGTGTAAATGACATTTGCCAAGAACACTGACACAACCCCATACCATGACAGACCCTGGCTTTTGGACTTGTTGCTGATAACAGTCTGGATGGTCCTTTTCATCTTTGGTCCGGAGCACACGGCGTCCATTTTTATCCAAAAAAAGACCTGGAATGCTGATTCATCTGACCACAATACACGTTTCCACTGTGTGATGGTCCATCCTAAATGCCTCCGAGCCCAGAGAAGTCGACGCCACTTCTGGACATGGTTAACATAAGGCTTCTTTTTTGCACAGTAAAGTTTTAAGTGGCATTTGTGCATGCAACTCTGTATTGTAGTGCTTGACAAAGGTTTGCCAAAGTAATTCCCCACCCATGTGGTTATATCAGCTATTGTTGAGTGGTGGTTCTTGATGCAGTGCCGTCTGAGGGATCGAAGATAACAGACGTTCAGCTTAAGCTTGTGCCCTTGGCCTTTACGCACTGAAATTCCTTCAGATTCCTTGAATGGTTTAATGATATTATGCACTGTAGAGGGAGAAATATGCTAATTCCATTCGATCTTTCTTTGAGGTAAATTGTTTTTAAACATTTCAAGAATTTTCTCACACATTTGTTTACAAAATGGAGAAAAAACATGAAATATCTCGGGTTCAAACTGTCTGCAATCAAATAAAAGTCAAAGTAAATGTAAGGAACACTGCATTATTATTTTATTTGTATTTTCCATACTGTCCCAACATTTTCTGATTTGGGGTTGTATTTGCTGCTAATTTTTCAGTGTTGTCTTTACTTTGGCTGTCTTTGGTAACCAACAGAGGCCTTACACAGCAACCAGTAATTGATGGCTCAGTTTTACATTAGAACAACCAGAGATGTCTTGTAGTACTGTCATGAAGTCTGGTTGAACTTTTTTAGCTAGGTGTGATGCATATTTTTACTGACATTTTAGCACATGCAACACCTAAGTAACAATTGGTAAATGTTAAGCCATTAAAACTTACATCCCTGGTAATAACAGGCTTGTTGGCGCCCAAGTCTACCTGACGTATTTTTTGGCAGTATCCCAAACCACAACTTACTATATAACATTATGTAATTCTAATAAATACTTTTCAAAATATTAGTCTGTGGTTTGGGTTGCAGCCTGTTTTAATCACCAGTGTTAGCATGACATCAGATTTAAGAACAGAGTGGACTGAGCTTGTTTTCACCACACCCTAAAGCGGCTTTTGCTCACACTAATCCCACCTGTATATTGTCATTACAATAATCACATCTAGTTCCAGAAAACTGGTAATATGTGATGTATCAGTCTAGCTGTTAGAAGTTACTACAACAACCCGCTGCAGCAGATCTATCCCAACAGCATCCAGTTAGACAAATACTGCTGCTGGTTGTTCTGGTGAGGACTCACACTGTCTAAGAGACCAATACTAAAAAGCCTGTTGCATTTTTTTCTTTCTGGGCAGCTGGTGTATCCCAAAGCAAGGCAGCTGGATACAACAGCTCAAGACAGTTAAAGCATAAATCATTCATCTTTGCAGTTAAAGTAGTGTTTTTCAAAGTTGTAGAATCCATCGTACTCAAATGTCAGGGGCACTATGCTGAGTCCGGAAGAGGATATCCTTGAATAGCACAGATAGCCTTGTAAAAGAATAGGAAGAATGATTTATATGCATGATACACATGCATAGTGTCTGGTTTGTTCTTACTTTGAAGGTTTTTACTTGAGATTTATGCTTGCACACAAAAAAACAGAGCCTGTTAAGTACCAGACCTAGAGGTACAGTATAATAGCTTGGAAAGGTCACTGGTACAGGTACATTGTAATAAATATAATAGATGTTCTTTAGAAATCAAAGATGAAAGTCAAGCACACAAAAAAGCTTAGTGTTGTCGAAATTTCCCCACAGAAATCAAAAAATACTCTGGATGTCTGTCTGTCTGTCTATCTATCTATATTTTTAATTTATCAGGTCAAGTAAAATTTATTTATATAGCACTTTTTACAGTGAACATTGTTTTAAAGCAACTTCCAGGACCAACAGACAAAAAACCCCTATTGAGCAAGCCGAGGGCAACAGTGGCAGGGAAAAACTCCCTTAAAATTATAGAAAGAAACCCTGAGAGGAACCAGACTCAGCAGGGACCCATCCTCTTTGGGTGGCCTTTAAATAAATAGGATATACACAAATCACACAAACACAAAATTAAATTGAACTGAAAGTTGTAACTAGCAAAAAATTATTGGAGTTCCTCATTGTTCAGTCCAGTCTGTGATAAAGTTCGTTGTAAATTCTGAACATTTTTGGTGCAAACACGCCAGGTTCCCATCCTATCTAGTAGGAGCAGCCTTGTTGGCACTGCAGTCTTGACTTGGAGTATTTAACCTCAAGAGGGTAAACGGGTTTCCATCATAAATGTAGTTACATTTATGTTCATTCCCTTTTTGGGGTGGCATGGTGGCTCAGTGGGTAGCACTGTCGCCTCACAGCAAGAAGGTCCTGGGTTTGATCCCCAGTGGCAGTGGTCCGGGTTCTTTCTGTGTGGAGTTTGCATGTTCCCCCCCTGTGTCTGTGTGGGTTTCCTCCAGTAGCTCCAATTTCCTCCCACAGTCCAAAGACATGCAAGTGAGGTGAATTGAAGATACAAAATTGTCCATGACTCTTTTAGACATTAAACTTGTGACCTGATAAATCTTGAGTAACTACATGTTCTGTCATGAATGTAACCAAAGTGTGAAAACATGAAAACATTTTAACTTAAGAACAGCCCTTTGGAACCAATTAAATTCGTAAGTCAAGGGTCCACTGTATATACATATGCAGTGGTAGCTTAGTGGTAAAGGTACCTGTCTAGTAACCAGAAGGTTGCCAGTTCAAGCCCCACAAGTACCAAGTTGCCGCTGTTTGCATATGTGCTTGATTTTACCTTAGCTCTGCGCTGTTTTACCAGCAGATTCATATTGATGTATAATAGATTTCTAGTTCAATAGATTCTTTGTTTAATTTTTAAATTTGATATCTGAAGCTCTGCTGTTAGTTAAAATATTGATTGCTGGCGGTTGGAAATTAATTTAAATGACCTTTTAACTGACAGCATTTTTCCACCAGTGACTTTTTACTGGGTTTTGGTTAATCAGTTAATCATTAACATCTCTAAACCAACCGTTTGTAGGGACATTTCAGCTATCATAAAATCTGGCAGAAACCAACATGTCCACACCCAAAAAATTTTAATGCAGAAAGATAGTTCAAATATAAGAACATAATTATAATTATGACTTAATTCAGCCAGACTGTAGGTACAGGATCTTCCTGATTCAACTGACATTTACAGGTCAGCAGGTTTAGAAAACAGCACAGGCAGCCTGGTAAGCCATAAACACAGATAACACACTGCTAAATGGGTATCAGTCATGACTGAGTGCCTATGCTGGGAAAACAGCTTTGGCAGGTGAGGCCAGCAGTAGTAAGCTGAATAACCTTTGTGTAGTGCCTCTGCACGGCTTGTTTGAAAAGACTAAGGAAGATCTGTTTAACTCTCCCCATTGTGCACGTTTCAGCGAGCCTTGTGTTTCCTTCTCTTATCTTACTGCAGTGAAGATAGACGCTCCCCACTGAGTGTGCTTAATGGAAACTTCCTGTCAGGCATTTTCCATCTTTTAGTATTTATTTATAGCACTTCTACAAGGGTGTGACATTTTTCTTGACACAGTGTAACTAAAATGGCAAACATAAGTCCAATAAGTAAAATATGTCATTATTAAATCACCATTAGGGCCAAAGAGCCTTGTATTTTATCTACCCATTATTTTGGTAGTGTATTAAACAAGATGTACTCAAACAGATTTGTGTTGGCTCTTCCTTTAATTATCACTCATCTGTACGCATATGTGGGGTGGAGGAACACACCCTGGACAGTATGTCATTTGATTGCAGTCTGGGACAATGTATAGTAGTCACTTCACCTACCAGCATGTTTTTGAGGTATGGGAGCAATGCCATTCCGAATTTCAATTTCAAATGACACAAACTACCTGGAGGTAAGGACTGGAGCTTGTTTCTTAGAGCTGTGTAAACCAACACATCCATCTGCAGATATTAACTAGCATTATGTAAATGAATCATGGAACCTCAGCTTGGCCATTGGTAGCCAAGCTATGTGTTTTTATTTTATGTCCAGTTTAATACATCAATGTCCAATTACAGTATGTCATTGTTCAATCACCATTAGGGCCAAATAGCCTGTATTTTATCTACCCATTATTTTTGGTAGTGTAATAAGATTAGTCATCGTAGGTAATGTTGGTACCACATAGCTCCAGTCACCCAGGTTCCATCTCTTCCTCCACTTTCTGCGTAACATATGCTATACCCCACCCATAGTAATTGCTGTGAGTGTGTAGTGCACTGTTGGAAAGACAGTGTTTCAGTGTTTTGTGGAAATGTGTGTGCTAAAAAAGTGTGTAAGATGTGTAAGTCATGTGACCCTGTGCGAGGTTAGTGCATTACTAAGGCTGACAGACCTTGCAGACAAATCCACAGGAGACAAGGGGGAGGGAGTGAGTTCTGGAGTCTAGCAACAGAGGGACAAGCTGCCTTATCAGGCTGTGTGTGTGTGTGTGTGTGTGTATTGTGCTGGACATTTCCTTCCTAAGCACTGCACATCCTGCTGGTGTCTTCACTACTCATTTTACTATGATTATTTTTCCCACAGTCTTATTCACTGATTGCACCATACTTTCCAGGGCTCACCAACCACCAGTGTACATCAGTGGTACTGTTTTGGGTGCTAAAGTAGCACAACCATCTAATATTCTAGTCCACCATCTACTAGACCAAGTTCGAGTCACTGGTCTGGCCAAGCGCTCAAAACACAAAGGTCTTGTGGACCCTACGGCATCAAATGTCTTCTATTGTATTAATTTCTTTTTCATGCTTTACCACTTTCCTGGCTCCCCCGGAATCACTGAGCACAATGCATTAACACACCATGGACAGGACGGTAATCAATCGCGAGACCTCCCACCTCCTCAGACATAGCCGATCATGTCCGTATGTAGATGGTCGACTGGACAATAACACAGTTGGTGTGTTAAACACTAAATCCCAGCGATAGTGGGCTAGTGTAATTTACAGGTGCACCAACTAAGCACCCTTTAGTATTAATACTTAAAAAAAGAAAAATTAGAAGACTAGCCCCAGATAGACTTTTATCAATGCAGATTGTTTTGCTAATTACTATACACCGATCAGCCATAACATTAAAACCACCTCCTTGTTTTTATCAGCTCCACTTACCATATAGAAGCACTTTGTAGTTCTACAGTTACTGACTGTAGTCCATCTGTTTCTCTACATACTGTTTTGGCCTGCTTTCACCCTGTTCTTCAATGGTCAGGACCCCCACAGGACCACCACAGAGCAGGTATTATTTAGGTGGTGGATAATACTCAGCACTGCACTGACACTGACATGGTGGTGGTGTGTTAGTGTGTGTTGCGCTGCTGGAGTTTTTAAACACCTCACTGTCACTGCTGGACTGAGAATAGTCCACCAACAAAAAATATCCAGCCAACAGCGCCCTGTGGGCAGCGTCCTGTGACCACTGATGAAGGTCTAGAAGATGACCAACTCAAACAGCAGCAATAGATAAGTGATCATCTCTGACTTTACATCTACAAGATGAAACAACTAGGTACGAGTGTCTACTAGAGTGGACAGTGAGTGGAAAACTCCAGCAGTGCTACTGTGTCTTATCCACTCATACCAGCACAACACACACTAACACACCACCACCATGTCATTGCCACTGCAGTGCTGAGAATGATCCACCACCTAAATAATACCTGCCCTGTGGTGGTCCTGTCGGGGTCCTGACCATTGAAGAACAGGGTGAAAGCAGGTTAAAAAAGCATGTAGATAAATAGATGGACTACAGTCAGTAATTGTAAAACTACAAAGTGCTTCTATAAGATAAGTGGAGCTACTGTGGAGTAGAAACAAGGAGGTGATCATAATGTTATGTCTGATCGGTGTAGGTAGAGGATGGTGGTGGAGGCAGGAGTGGCATCACTGGGGTATGTTACATTTTTGTGATTTGTTAAACAATGGTTGCAGGATGAGTCAATTTCTAAACGATCCAATCTGACATTAAAAAACATACATGTGTACCCAATTACCACAGCAGAACCTATGATCAAGTCTCTAGTGGGTGGATGTCATGAGTCTGGAGAAGCTCATATAACTGCCTGTGTTTACTTAGCTCTGCAGCTTGTCTTGGCACTGCCACTGCTTTTACAGGGCAAAGTAAACGTTTAAAAAAGTGGGTACTCTCAGACTTGAAAGTGTGCAAACATGTTTAAGTGATCTGCAAACCAGATAGTTAAACTGAGAGCTGCGGAGCGCAGGGTTTCCCACTATCTGTGACAATAGCATGCATTTATAAACACTTCAGGGAACTGAAGCATGATGGGCTGGCCAGCTGAATTCTGGCCTGATTTCATTCCCATTTTACTTCTATTGTGACAGTATCTCAATAGCAATAGAAGGTCATTTATAATAATGATGTATAACTGGTGACAATAATACTATTTAACCGTTCGGTTATAAAAACATTATGTCACAATCCTTTTATGAGCATACCTGGGCATTGTACGGCCCCAGGCCATATCCGGCCCTTTGGCTGTCCCCAACCGGCCAGCATGAGGTCAGTGGTAATTACAACCCCAAATCAAAAAAAGTTGGGACAGTATGTAAAATGCAAATAAAATAAAGCACAGTGTTACTTACATTTACTTTGACGTTTATTTGATTGCAGACAGAATGAACCTGAGATATTTCGTGTTTTACCTGCTCAACTTCAATTCATTTATTAATAAACCTTCATTCCTGCATTTCAGGCCTGCAACACATTCCAAAAAAAGTTGGGACAAGGGCAATTTAGGGCTAGTAATTAGGTGAAAACCCTAAATAATGATGTGATTCCAAACAGATGATGTCAACAGGTGATTGTAATCATGGTTTGGTACAAAAGCAGCATCCAGGAAAGGCATTGATGAGCAAAGATGATCAGAGGATCTCCAGTTTGTCAACAAATGCATGAGAAAATTAATCAAATGTTTAAAAACAATGTACCTCAAAGGAAGATTGGAAGGGATTTGCATATTTCTCCCTCTACAGTGCATAATATCATTAAATGTTTCAAGGAATCAGGAGGAATTTTAGTGCTTAAAGGCCAAGGGTGCAAGCTTAAGCTGAAAGCTCGGGACCTTCAATCCCTCAGACGGCACTGCATCAAGAACCGCCACTCAACAATAGCTGATATAACCACATGGGTGAGGGATTACTTTGGCAAACCTTTGTCAAGCACTACAATACGGAGTTACATGCACAAATGCCACTTAAAACTTTACTGTGCAAAAAGGAAGCCTTTTGTTAACCATGTCCAGAAGTGGCGTCAACTTCTCTGGGCTCGGAGGCATCTAGGATGGACCATCACACAGTGGAAACGTGTATTGTGGTCAGATGAATCAGCATTCCAGGTCTTTTTAAAAAAGAAAATGGACACTGTGTGCTCAGGACCAAAGATGAAAAGGACCATCCAGACTGTTATCTGCAACAAGTCCAAAAGCCAGGGTCTGTCATGGTATGGGGCTGTGTCAGTGCCCTTTGGTAAAGGTCATTTACACTTCTGTACATTGAGATCTTAGAGCAACATATGCTGCCTTCAAGATGTCATCTTTTCCAAGGACGTCCATGCATTTTTCAACAAGACAATGCAAAACCACATGCTGCACACATTACAAATGCATGGCTGCGGAAAAAGAGGGTACGGGTACTGGACTGGTCTGCCTGCAGTTCTGACCCAGTACTGTTGCACATCTTAAGACGTGTTTGCAGGAAGAATGGGACAAAATAAAAGCTAAAACACTAAATCACTTGGTCTCCTCGGTGCCAAAACGTCTTTTAAGTGTGGTGAAAAGGAATGGCAACATTACAAAGTGGTAAATGCTTTACTGTCCCAACTTTTTTGAAGTTGACCAGACAAAACATGAAATATCTCAGGTTCATGATGTCTGTAATGAAATACAAGTCAAAGTAAATGTAAGAAACTCTGTGTTTTTTTTATTAATTGCATTTCCCATGCTTTCCAACTTTTTTTCTGATTTGTGGTTGTATATAATGCCATCCTTTATCCAGCTGCTTGACTGATGCAGTGTTCCAAATCACATACAGTATATAAAGTAGTAAGTCAGCATAGTAAAAACACTATTTACTTTTTATACACTCAGTATTGTTCCATATGGTGTTACCTGTTAGAATGCAGTGGTGTACATGTGCATGTGTGCAAATCTAATTTTAAAAATGAGATTACCTGCACTAAAAAATTATTACTGGAATAAAATCCAGTTGGCTTAAGTGATTTATCAAAATGCGGGAACATCTGATATCATATAACTGTAGAAATATGATCATGATCAGATTATTGAAGTGCATGTAACCACACTACCTACTCTCATTAACATTAGGAACTATTCCCCCGGTGCAATGTCACGCGTGCACATGCTGTTACTAAGAAACGTACACTGTTCCACATTTACACATACATTATGCACATTCACGCATACACACATGTACACACACAGAGAAGAATACATATATGTTTGCATGCACACACAGACTTCTTTTAATTGTATTTGACCTGTTGCTGTATTAATAAAATCTTAATTGCTAAAGTGTCCTGTTTCTTCACTAAGATATTCAAAAAAAAACGTTCCAAAGTTCCTCAGTGGTTCCACATTTAATGAAATAGATGTAATTGTAACATTTCCGTCGGGGGTAAATGAACAGGAATCAGGAATGAAATGCTATAGGCTTTTGTACATTATTTATCTGACTTCACAATGAAATTGTGCATATTAACTGTAAGCTATAAGAACAATGCTGACCACAATGCTAGTTAAAATTAAAAATTGACCTAATACCATTTATTACATTAGCAGAACATTCAAATCATTAGTTAAACAACAAACCCCCTATCTGTAAAAAGATTAACTGAGGTAATGTTATATATACAGTGTATCACAAAAGTGAGTACACCCCTCACATTTCTGCAGATATTTAAGTATATCTTTTCATGGGACAACACTGACAAAATGACACTTTGACACAATGAAAAGTAGTCTGTGTGCAGCTTATATAACAGTGTAAATTTATTCTTCCCTCAAAATAACTCAATATACAGCCATTAATGTCTAAACCACCGGCAACAAAAGTGAGTACACCCCTTAGTGAAAGTTCCTGAAGTGTCAATATTTTGTGTGGCCACCATTATTTCCCAGAACTGCCTTAACTCTCCTGAGCATGGAGTTTACCAGAGCTTCACAGGTTGCCACTGGAATGCTTTTTCACTCCTCCATGACGACATCACGGAGCTGGCGGATATTCGAGACTTTGCACTCCTCCACCTTCCGCTTGAGGATGCCCCAAAGATGTTCTATTGGGTTTAGGTCTGGAGACATGCTTGGCCAGTCCATCACCTTTACCCTCAGCCTCTTCAATAAAGCAGTGGTCGTCTTAGAGGTGTGTTTGGGGTCATTATCATGCTGGAACACTGCCCTGCGACCCAGTTTCCGGAGGCAGGGGATCATGCTCTGCTTCAGTATTTCACAGTACATATTGGAGTTCATGTGTCCCTCAATGAAATGTAACTCCCCAACACCTGCTGCACTCATGCAGCCCCAGACCATGGCATTCCCACCACCATGCTTGACTGTAGGCATGACACACTTATCTTTGTACTCCTCACCTGATTGCCGCCACACATGCTTGAGACCATCTGAACCAAACAAATTAATCTTGGTCTCATCAGACCATAGGACATGGTTCCAGTAATCCATGTCCTTTGTTGACATGTCTTCAGCAAACTGTTTGCGGGCTTTCTTGTGTAGAGACTTCAGAAGAGGCTTCCTTCTGGGGTGACAGCCATGCAGACCAATTTGATGTAGTGTGCGGCGTATGGTCTGAGCACTGACAGGCTGACCCCCCACCTTTTCAATCTCTGCAGCAATGCTGACAGCACTCCTGCGCCTATCTTTCAAAGACAGCAGTTGGATGTGACGCTGAGCACGTGCACTCGGCTTCTTTGGACGACCAACGCGAGGTCTGTTCTGAGTGGACCCTGCTCTTTTAAAACGCTGGATGATCTTGGCCACTGTGCTGCAGCTCAGTTTCAGGGTGTTGGCAATCTTCTTGTAGCCTTGGCCATCTTCATGTAGCGCAACAATTCGTCTTTTAAGATCCTCAGAGAGTTCTTTGCCATGAGGTGCCATGTTGGAACTTTCAGTGACCAGTATGAGAGAGTGTGAGAGCTGTACTACTAAATTGAACACACCTGCTCCCTATGCACACCTGAGACCTAGTAACACTAACGAGTCACATGACATTTTTGAGGGAAAATGACAAGCAGTGCTCATTTAGGGGTGTAGTCTCTTAGGGGTGTACTTACTTTTGTTGCCGGTGGTTTAGACATTAATGGCTGTATATTGAGTTATTTTGAGGGAAGAATACATTTACACTGTTATATAAGCTGCACACAGACTACTTTTCATTGTGTCAAAGTGTCATTTTGTCAGTGTTGTCCCATGAAAAGATATTCTTAAATATCTGCAGAAATGTGAGGGGTGTACTCACTTTTGTGATACACTGTATATATGTATATATACACAGTGGGGGAAATAAGTATTTGATCCCCTGCTGATTTTGTAAGTTTACCCCCTTACAAAGACTTGAACAGTCTATAATTTTTATGGAAGGTTTATTTAAACAGAGAGAGACAGAATATCAACAAAAAATCCAGAAAAAAAAACATTAAATAAAAGTTATAAATTAATTTGTATTTAATTAAGGGAAATAAGTATTTGATCCCCTACCAACCAGAAAGAATTCTGACCCCCACAGACTGGTTATGTGCCCATGAGGCACACAAATTAGTCCTGTCCCTGTATAAAAGACTCCTGTCACAGAATCAGTTTCTTCCGGTCAAATCTCTCGACCACCATGGGCAAGACCAAAGAGCTATCAAAGGACGTCAGGGACAAGATTGTAGACCTGCACAAGGCTGGAATGGGCTACAAGAGCATCAGCAAGAAGCTTGGTGAGAAAGAGACCACTGTTGGTGCGATCATTCAAAAATGGAAGAAATACAAGATCACAGTCAATCACCTTCATTCTGGAGCTCCATGCAAGATCTCACCTGGTGGGGTAAGAATGATTCTGAGAAAGGTGAGGTCAGTCCAGAATTACACGGGAAGAGCTTGTCAATGATCTCAAGGGAGCTGGGAGCAGAGAAATGCTGGATATGACCCCAAGAACACCATCCCCACCGGGTATTTCTTTGCCTCCAAACACGGCGAGTGGAGTTGATGCCAAAGAGCTCAATTTTGGTCTCATCTGACCACATCACATTCTCCCAAGCTTTCTCTGAATCATTCAGGTGTTCATTGGCAAACTTCAGACGGGCCTGTACATGAGCCTTCTTGAGCAAAAGGACTTTGCGGGCACTGCAGGATCTCAATCCATTAAGGCGAAGTGTGTTACTAATGGTTTTCTTGGTGACTGTGCTCCCAGCTCCCTTGAGATCATTGACAAGCTCCTCCCGTGTAATTCTGGACTGACCTCACCTTTCTCAGAATCATTCTTACCCCACCAGGTGAGATCTTGCATGGAGCTCCAGAGTGAGGGTGATTGACTGTGATCTTGTATTTCTTCCATTTTCGAATTATCGCACCAACAGTGGTCTCTTTCTCACCAAGCTTCTTGCTGATGGTCTTGTAGCCCATTCCAGCCTTGTGCAGGTCTACAATCTTGTCCCTGACGTCCTTTGATAGCTCTTTGGTCTTGCCCATGGTGGTCGAGAGATTTGAACGGAAGAAACTGATTCTGTGACAGGAGTCTTTTATACAGGGACAGGACTAATTTGTGTGCCTCATGGGCACATAACCGGTCTGTGGGGGTCAGAATTCTTGCTGGTTGGTAGGGGATCAAATACTTATTTTCCTTATTTCCCTTAATCAGTCTGTATCTAATTCTTGAAATGATAAAGTATTGCAAAGGAATATCTTTGAAATTCTTCCTCATAATGTTAAGGTTGCTATATTTTGGTTTTTCACTTGTCAGGGAAAATTAAGAGAGAAAAAAGCTTATTATTATCATGCGTGTGATATATATCATTTACGTGATCTGCGTATCACGTTACCACTGTGTGTTGTAAGTCACTGAGCTGATATGTGTATCAGGTGACCAGCGGGTAACGGCATGTTATGTTTAAGTGTGATGCTCCAAGTTGTGGATTAAGCAATAAAGACAACTCGTTCTCCACATAACTAGTGTCATTTGTATTTCGTGGTTAAGTACAAAACATAACAATGCGGGTCTTCGTGATGTAATGGCACTCACTGCCTGTATAGGTAAATTTTTCCTGTATAGAATTTGCGTTAACGGCACTATTTTTTTTAATCGCGTTAAATTGAGATCGCGTTAATGCGTTATTATCGCGTTAACTTCGACAGCCCTAATATATATATGTATAAACACAGCTCCGGTTTTGCTTCAGTACATGCTTGTGTCACACAGACTCATTTTAACAACAATTCCTTTTGTTTTGTAGAGTATTCAGTTGGTGACTGTATGCAGACAACAAGCAGCAACTTGCTTAGCAACAGTAGTGCATGGAAAAGGAAAACAGATTAAGTAATGCCCAAATTTCTGTGTGGAGTTTGCATGATCTGCAGCCAAAGACATGCAGCCAGGTTAATTAGAGAAACTACAATTGCCCTGAACTGGTGTGTGTGTGTGTGTGTGTGTGTGTGTGTGTATTGGCCATGTGATGGACTGGCAATCTGTACGGGGTGTTTCCTACATTTTGCCCAATGAATTGGACCCACTGTGACCCTGAATAGGATAAAGCAGTGGTAAAACAGACAATGAATGAATGACTGAATGAATGAATGAATGATACAACAATAATAATAATACGATTGTGTGGTCATATGTAGGGCTGGGCAGTATATCAAAAATATCGATATATTCGACTAGTCAGAATTTATCAGAACTACAATTTTTTAAGATAACTTGGAAACAAAATAAGTTAAAATACGGGCAGTGGCCTGCCATTGTACGTTAAGTTTACATTATATCGTATCGTATATCGCCACTTCTCAAAAGCATATCGAGATATGGGTTTTTTAGTCATATCGCCCAGTCCTAGTCATATAGACTATAAAAGCATTGTAGATAACATAGTTGCATGTCTTAGAAGGCATTCGTCAATTACCTACCCCCCCCAGGCAAGTACATACACAATGCCCTGGTGAAAGCAGTTACTTCAATCCCTTTAGCCTCAACCTTCCACCCACTGTGGTTTACTGCCTGGCTTTTCCTGCCCAGCTTCTGCTTAATGTCCTTTAGCTGTTTTCAATATTATGTAGACTCCCAGCACTCACCACTCAGGTCTTCAAATAGGAACATGTATATTTAACCACCATTCTGGAGCCCTTAAGCTGAAGTTCCAGGCATAGCTTCCTTGCATAATTTTCTCTCAGCACTTTACGGCAGCTCCACCTTTCAATACTTCAGATTGATGTCATGAACCTCTTGGAATTATTGTCACAGTTCCAGAGAGAGAATTAACTGAAATATGTTCTTTTTCCATACAGGATGTAAAAAAATCTAGAATAATATATAAGAAAGTTGTTGAATGTTCTCAAGAATGAATTATCAAATTAATGAATAATTTAACTCTGTTGATGAATAATTCACGATGCATTCACAGACTGCAGGCACAAAGCCTTTTCTTAACAGTAGGCCAGGTCAGACAAGTAAGTACATTTGAATTGGCACTTCAACTGGTTATTTGAGCTAATTAAATAGGTTATTCAAACAAAATTATTATACTATCAGTACCATCAGTAATTACTAGTTAAAATAAGCATTCATTGTAGATAATTATTTATTAAGCTGATGCTCTTCATTCTATGACCAAAATGCTGCACATTTTGTGGACTTTTGCTGATGGAAACATTAATTACAGAATTATTTTCATATATTGGAGGCTGCTTGCAACATTAGACAGCAATTATCCAGTCTTCTTCAACTATGGCCATGTAATGTACCCATGTCATGGCTGTATGCTCCTTGTTATGGATATAAAATGATCCACTTTAAACCAGTGCTGCTCTCTAACAATCTAAAAGTCACTCATTTGTTTGACTGCACTCATTAGACTGTGCCTCAAGCATTACAATGATGAATTCTAGAAAGCTCTGTTCTGTATCCGTTTTGTAATGGCTAAATCAAGCTGAAATTAAGCACTTGCAATAGCCTTCCCTACTAAGACTGTGTACTGTAAATTTCTGCCATCCATACCACAAAAACAAAGAAAATTTGCCAGGTAGAGTATTTTAAAATCCAACCCCAGTTGTGCCAAGAGCTTTCTAATTGATATCAAAAGTGTCTAATCAAAATAAAAAGCTAAGGGACATACAATTAGGGACATAACATAACCAAATAGGAAACCTTGCAGTAGCAAAACTTGACTATTAAACCTTGACCCTCTAGATGTACCCCCCACCCCCCAACACCACTACCATCTGACTAGTCTGCTGTGTATGAAACAAAAATGTTACTGTGTAAAAAAACGAAATGCAACAAGCAGGCGCCCAGGTGGAGCAGCGGGATATCGCGCTAGCACACCAGCGCCGAGATTCTGAACACCTCGGCGTTGCCACCGGTTGGCTGGGTGCCATCTAGCGAGCATAATTAGCAGTGCCTGCAGCAGACACGGTTCTGCTAGGACGGGATGATCGGACTATGTGGGTGGGGTCTTCAAATACTGAGTAAGGACCCTGATTGGCAGATAAAGAGGCACCTGTGCAGAATGCATGGGTGAAAAAGTCTTCCTCAAAGGGCTGCGCACGGGTCGGAGGAGGCGTGAGCAACAATATACCCACCTCCACTGCAATCAGGGATCTCCTAGCAGTGGAAGACGAATTGACTATGCTAAATTGGAAGAAAATGGGAGAAAATGCATAAATAAAAAAGAAAAAGGAAATGCAACAAGCAAACAGCATGAAGAGGGTTAATACATCAACCTAACAGCTCATTTCTAAGCTAAATAGAGAAGCTCCGTGTGCTTTTCAGAGGAATATGGCGACAACAGGCCGGGGGTTAAACCCGCATAACAGTCACACCCTAAATTTCATAATAAGCCTTTACATCATGACAGCGCACACACAGCCAACCAGCCATTAGTGACAGGCAAATTAGCATCAGATACATAACTGGTAATTCTGCATTAAGGCTATTTTACCAAATAAACCTTTTGATTACACAGTGTCAGCAGCAGGCAGAATAAAATCAGCTGACACAGCAGGCAAAACTTACCTTAAATAAAATTGGTGACAAAGCCCACCTATTTAGAGGGAAAATATGATTAGTAGATTTTTCTGTCATTTGACATTGGTCTTTCATTGAATTACTATTGCTTGGCCCTATAAAGGTACATTTATAGACGGACCAACAATCAGCAGAGGTAACAAAATTTTAATGGGCTTTTTCAATTCATCCTCTCATATTCCAACACACATTGAATAAGCAGGTATGAAGGATTTACTTGCTTAGATCTGTATTTGATTAAATGCTTATTGTTAAATCATGAGTAGATAAAATAAAATCAGAACTGCTCGCTTTTCTAGAATACAGTACCTTTGAGGGCGTAGAGGGCTATGACAGTTCCCCTCTGGTGGGTTGCATGTATTGTCAAATCAAATTTGTTATTATAAAACGGATAGTTCTGGTCCTAAAATCTGATTGGCTGAGCCGCGTTCGAAGCCGTTGTAAAATCCCAGATATACGCGCACCTATGACCACCTCACATCATTCCATATTAATACGCCACTGAAAAGAAAAAGTACAAACTTGGTTGAACACTATTTTAAGTCATGTACTATACACGGAAATGTCCAGATTAATATAAACAGTAATCCTAATCATTAAGCGGGTGTTTCGTCCAAGAAATAGTGTAATATTAGTGTTTGTGGAGGAAAGTTTATTGCGAATGTTATGTTCGCCCTCATGTTGCCTAGCAACATGGCACACTGTTAACAGACTACCTGGTGTCGCGGAAGAATGCTTTTTGTAAGTGTTTTTTGTAAATAAAAACATTTATAAATTGAACATTGTTATATTTTATTATATTTTATGTTGACCGCCGTTTTATGAAAGCAATAAGCCACTCGAGACATCCTTCCCCGTGATAAAATCGCAGTAACACACGGTCTCTCGTGGCTTATTGCTTTATTATATCACAAGATCATGACATACAAAACATGTTCCATCACCTAAATATGCACACCACTGTCAAAAGCAGCATGAAAAATTGCAGTATAAACTAGTGTTTACATACAGTAGTGTTCAAAAAAATAGCAGTGATTTTAAAAAAGTGAATAAAGCACAAAATCATTATAATAACTTTTATTTCCATAAATGAAAATGCACTGAAAATACTACACTTTCAATTCTAAATCAAAACATTAACAAAATGTTGCCAGTTTGTGTTCATCCTTTACAGAAAGTTAAGAAAAATGAATATTAGGCTGTTCAAAAAAATAGCAGTGCCAGCATTTTTCATTAAAAACTCAAAAAAATGTATCTATAACATGAAAAAAATGTTTGAGGTTTTACTTTACTTTAAATTACTGAACTAATATTTAGTGGCAAAACAATTGTTTCTGAGATCTGTGTTGCATGGAGTCGATCAACTTCTGGCACCTCTGAACAGGTATTCCAGTCCAGGATGATTACACTACATTCCACAGTTCTTCTGCAATTTTGGGTTTTGCCTCAAAAAAACGCGTTTCAGATTTCAGAACACAAGTTCTCTCTGGGATTGAAGTCAGGGGATTGAGCTGGCCACTCTATTACCTCAATCTTGTTTGTCTGTAACCAAGATGTTTTGGGTCATTGTCATGTTGAAACACCCATTTTAAGGACATTTCTTCTTCGACATAGGGCAACATGATCTCCTCAAGTATTCTGATATATTTAAACTGATCCATGATCCCTCGTATGTGATAAATAGACGTAACACGATGGTATAAAAAACATCCCCATATCATCATTTTGTACCACCATGCTTTACTGTCTTCACAGTGAACTTTGGCTTGAATTCAGTGCTCGAGGGTCATCTGACATACTGTCTATGGCCACTTGACCCAAAAAGAACAATTTTGCTTTCATCAGTCCACAAATGTTGAGCCGTTTCTCTTTGGACCAGTCAATGTGTTCTTGGCAAATGTTAACCCATTCAGGACACGTCTTTTTCTTAACAACGGGACTTTGCAAGAGTTCTTGCTGGTAACTTGGCTTCACTTAATCATCTTCTGTACTTACTGGGAACTTCAGATGTTCCTTGATCTTTCTGGAGGTGATCACTGGCTGAGTATTTGCTATTTTGGCTATTCTTCGATCCATTTGAACAGTAGTTCCACGCTTCCTTCTGCGTCTTTCAGGTGTTGGTTGTCACTTCAAGGCATTTGAGATCATTTTAGGTGAGCAGCCAATAATTTGCTGCACTTCTCTGTATGTTTTTCCCTCTACTATCAACTTTTTAATCAAAGTACGCTGTTCATCAGAACAATGTCTGGAACAACCCATTTTACCCAGTATTTCAGAAGGAAATGAGCTATGACCAACCTGTGCAACATTTGCCACCCTCCTAAATTAAATAAGGGCCAAATTTGACACCCGTTCTTCTGCAGAATGAATGATTTCACCAATTGAACTCCTCACTGCTATTATTTTGAACAAGCCCCTTTCAATCAATGCTTCAATTACTCATAATGAGCAACATGCATGTCCTAATTGTTGGGTTTGTTTTGTTTTCATTACTCTACTACACTTTCAAGTAAATGATTTGCTATGTAGAAATAGCATTTCTACTAAAAACAGTGATTTATCAGGTTAATGGTGTTGGACTGCTATTTTTTTGAACACCACTGTATGATACATCAACCTGTATATACGTTACCCTTTTAATTTTCTTAATATTTTATAGTCAACAGCATTTGTCCTGTCTTTTAGTTAATGTGTATTTGGTTGATCACATGTAACATCCCTATACAACATCTGGTCTCAAGCAGTGCATCTGAAATGACAATAACCTCAACTACAGCATTACAGTGTGATAAAGAATTCCAGAAATGTGTAGGATGGTATCATTAAGCCTGATAAGCCTGGACAAAAAAAGAAAGGGATATTATCTTTCTATGAAGGGTGTGCTGGGGTTTAAAGAGTCTGTGGGAGTTTAAAAAAACAATGACCTATTCAGTGGTCAGCAAAAAAACACGCCAGAAATGACTGTAGAGCTTTAATCACATCAGACACACTCTTAAGACCTCCAGACCCTTGTCACATATAAGTAGTGTAGAATTTACAAACTCAGTAGCTAACAGTTCAGCATTATGCCACTACACAAAACTGCAAAGAGTGTACACACCGATCAGGCATAACATTATGACCACCTTCCTAATATTTTGTTGGTCCCCCTTTCGCTGCCAAAACAGCCCTGACCCGTCAAGGCATGGATTCCACTACACCCCTGAAGGTGTGCTGTGGTATCCTCCTGTAAGTTGTGAGGTGGGGCCTCCATGGATCAGACATGTTTGTCCAGCACATCCCACAGATGCTGGGGAATTTGGAGGCTAAGTCAACAACTCAAACTTCTTGTTGTGCTCCTCAAACCATTCCTGAACCATTTTTGCTTTGTGGCAGGGCGCATCATCCTGCTGAAAGAGGCCACAGCCATCAGGGAATACCGTTTCCATGAAAGGGTGAACATGGTCTGCAACAATGCTTAGGTAGGTGGTGCGTGTCAAAGTAACATCCACATGGATGGCAGGACCCAAGGTTTCCCAGCAGAACATTGCCTAAAGCATCACACTGCCTCCGCCGGCTTGCCTTCCTCCCATAGTGCATCCTGGTGCCATGTGTTCCCCAGGTAAGCGACGCACACGCACCCGGTCATCCATGTAATGTAAAAGAAAACGTGATTCATCAGACCAGGCCACATTCCTCCATTGCTCTGTGGTCCAGTTCCGATGCTCACGTGCCCATTGTTGCCGCTTACGGCGGTGGACAGGGGTCAGCATGGGCACCCTGACTGGTCTGCGGCTATGCAGCCCCATACGCAACAAACTGTGATGCACTGTGTATTCTGACACCTTTCTATTAGAACCAGCATTCACTTCTTCAGCAATTTGAGCTACAGGAGCTCGTCTGTTGGTTCGGACCATACGGGCCAGCCTTCTCTCCCCTGTCGCAGGTTTACCACTGTTCCTTTCTTGGACCACTTTTGATAGATACTGACCACTGCAGACCGGGAACACCCCACAAGAACTGCAGTTTTGGAGATTCTCCGACCCAGTCGTCTAGCCATCACAATTTGGCCCTTGTCAAACTCGATCAAATCCTTACGCTTGCCCATATTTTCTGCTTCTAACACATCAACTTTGAGGATAAAATGTTCACTTGCTGCCTAATATATCCCACCCACTAACAGGTGCCGTGATGAAGAGATAATCAGTGTTATTCACTTCACCTGTCAGTGCTCATAATGTTATGCCTGGTCGGTGTATATGCAAATAATAAATGCATGAACATCAATGTTACCCGATCGGCAACCCAAAAGTCATTGTTCCATTAATGCTGTCAGTGAAAAAAGGTCATTTAACCCTGTAAGGCCCACTGTTGCAAAATTACAACGTCACTTTTAGCTGTACCAAAAACAAACCTGCAAATGTTTTTTTTCTTGTAAGACCATTTTTACATAGTCATTAGGTCTTATTGTTTAGCCTTGTCATTGGATGGTAAATTTGTAAATAGGTCTGACCATCAGGCCATGAAGTCATACAACTTGCGAACTTTCCTGGAAGCACATCTCCCTCTTTCAATAAAGTGGATATCTCAACACTGAAGTAAGTAAAATCCCTGAATAATTTTTTTTTGCTATTATTAGAACATGTAATTACTAAATTATTGTTGAATGCATGCACCAACTTAGATTTTCAGCTTGTTGTGTCTTTGTTGTAGTTTTACAACGTTGGGTAAGGATGGTAGTCAAAATGGCATATGCACCTTGCACAATGCATGGGGACATAGCACTTCTCAAATGTTCACATATTGTGAAATACTTACTTATTACTACTAGAAATATAATGTGTTTGATTAATTGCAATTTCTAAATGTTTTTTTATCTGTTTAGAACATATTTGAGTAATTCTGAATGAAAACATGTTTTATTGTTGTGGTATTTCAAGCCCTTCCAGTAGCAGTATTTGAAACTTTGGCTGTATTTTATCTGTAAAAATACATATACAGCTGTTTTTCTGGGCTTTGTTTGTTTAAATATCTAAAGCCAGACACTGGTTGTGTAGGATGGTTATTGTATGGGTGTGGGACAGGTGTGAATATTCTTGACTGAGTGGTTGTAAGTGGTCTGGGGAGTTGTAAGTATGGTGCATTGTTCTGATCTAAGTGGTCTGGGTGTTCCTTTTAGTATGTTGATCTAAGTGATCACACAGTATTGTGTGACTTGAGTGGAATGTATCCCATAATTAGCATTCATTTGCATTGAAATGATTCAGACTTTAGCATTCTCTAACTCTTCCCACTATTATTTCCATTCCAGAATGCTACGAGCAAGGAAATGTGTTTACACTGTGAACGATGTCATTGAAGCTGTTCAAACCGGAGAGAGTGACTTTGAAATGGAATCAGACATCAGCAAATCAAGTGACGAGGAGGTGGATGAGGATGTAGGTCCAGTGGACGAATAAAATCAGACACCCATTGATTGCCCAGCTGATGATGATGAGGACGTTGAGGCAACCAAACCAAGCCAAACAACTCATCAAACTATGCCCCGGGGCCGATATCGCTGGCTGAAAAAAGATTTCACTAGTCCATGTACTGATTTCACTGGTCCAGATGTCACCAGTGCTGTTTCCCTCCACACACCACTAGAGTACTTCCAGAGGTTTGGGTCAAAAGACATGATCCAGGCTCTGATAGACAACACAAATGAGTACAGCTTCCAAAAGAACGGCACATGACTAAATACCAATAACAAGGAAATTGAGCAAATGATTGGCATGTACCTGAAGATGGGCCTGATGCAAATGTCTGGAGTCCGTATGTATTGGGAGACAGACACACGGTACACCCCCGTTTCGGATGTGATGTCACGCAATAGATGCCAATCTCTGTTAACATCATTGCATTTTGTCGACAACCTCACAGTGTCAGAGGCACAAAAGAAAGACAAACTCTGGAAACTCAGACCATGCAGACACTGCGATAAAGGCTACACCAACACCCTCTGCAGGAAGTGTGGTGTGTGTCTGTGCTTTTCAGATGAAAGGAACTGCTTTTTGGAGTACCACTGTACATAAACACAAGTGGTTATCGCCGTCGTCTAATCCGGGTTCCGCAAGGGCGTCCTGGGTCCGCACCGAAGTTTTCATTCTGTTTTTTTTTTTTTGCCCAATAAATTTAGATTCATAAAAGTATGACTGCTGTGTGATTATTAATTATGATATTTACTGTTATAGAGCTTTGTAAGCAATCCACAGTGCAAACCAACCCTTAGTTGTTCAGTATATTTGTTTTGACAGCGTGAGTGCAAATACATGAATTCTGCTCCCATCCAGGCCCAATGTTGCAATATTGCAACATTTCTGTAAAAACTTACTAAAACATAAAAAATTAGGAAACCCTTCAATTTCTGCATCAGATGCCTCCTTTAACATCATAACAGAGGTGAAAAAAATTTTTTTGCTCTTTTTTCTATTTTTGGGTCTTACAGGGTTAAATTTCTTTCCAACAGCTGATGCTCGATACCAAGTGCAGCTACAGATCTCTCAGAGAGTAAGACTGCTGATTTGAAACACATCAGATTCACCCTCAATGCGCATGTGCCAGCTCTTCTTACAGCTGCATTTATATCATTTAAATATTGAACAAAACCATCATGCATTAAAACCACAAACGGAGAAACTGCTTCACATCGGCATAGAGTCTTAATTCTGCACATGCAGATCTATGTGTAACTTCCCTTTTCTCCAGAAATACATGCTAAATAAAACTATGATATGTTTTTTTATTTATTTGTTTTTGTTATATTACTGTTTTATGCTTGCTGGTTATCAGGTTAACTGTGACTAATGACAAATGGTTATAAGTTAAATGAATCACAAATGTACACCGAACAGCCATAACATAAAAACCACCTCCTTGTTTCTACACTCACTTTCCATTTATTAGCTCCACTTACCATATAGAAGCACTTTGTAGTTCTGTTTCTCTGCATGCTTTGTTAGCTCCCTTTCATGCTGTTCTTCAATGGTCAGGACTCTCCCGGGACCACTACGGAACAGGTATTATTTAGGTGGTGGATCATTCTCAGCACTGCAGAGACACTGACATGGTGGTGGTGTGTTAGTGTGTGTTGGTATGGTATGAGTGGATAAGACACAGCAGCATTGCTGGAGTTTTTAAACACCTCACTGTCACTGCTGGACTGAGAATAGTCCACCAACCAAAAACATCCAGCCAACAGCGTCCTGTGGGCAGCGTCCTGTGACCACTGATGAAGGTCTAGAAGATGACCAACACAAACAGCAGCATTTGTAGATTTTACGTCTACCAGGTGGACCAACTAGGTAGGAGTGTCTAATAGAGTGGACAGTGAGTGTGTCTGATCCACTCATACCAGCACAACACACACTAACACACCATCACCATGGAGCTAATAAAATGGACAGTGAGTGTAGGTTTTAATGTTATGGCTGATCGGTGTATAACATTATTATTAATAAGGTGATTAATTAATAATACACACAGTAATAATGTAAACAAGTTTTGATACGTTGCAGAAAGAGCTTAAGAAAACAAAAAGCCAAATAATGGTTGTGACCAACATAATCTACTTTTCATTAACCAAAATACATTGTCTGGTTTCCCATTAACCACTATGCAAGTGATGACTGCATGTAGAAATAGCCATGTGCAACACTAAAAGAATTCATGACACAGTCTTTGACAAAACAAGATCAGCACAACTTTCTTTCTTCAGCTTCAGAAAAACGGAAGTGTGCCGTTTCTCAACAGGAAACCCAACAGAAAACCTTCCAGATGCATCCCAAAACTGTTGAACAAGCGCCGTATTGTCTTGCCGAGGTTAAACACTGTTCCTGTTAAGTGAGCTAAGAGACTCAGAGGCGCAGCAAGTCCAAACAACATGTGATCCCCACCAGAATTTCCAGCATGATATCAGCCTGAATCATACCACAAAGGGCCCTTTTGTACGGAGTGTATTAACTCCATGCATGTGAATCCCAATAGGACGTGAGCATTCACTGACCAATCTGACCCACCTCTGCTGCTGAGACTCAATGGAACGGCAGCCAAGTTTAAGCCTCCGGGGCAGCAGAATTACAGTGTCACTAGCAGCAGTGTAACACTGAAACTCATTCATTCAATAACTGATTTTAAGGAAAGAATGCGAATTTATAAATTTAGCAGATGCTTTTATTCAGTCACTTAAAATTGGGACTGAATACAATTCAAGCAACTGAGGATAAATAGCCCTGCTTAGGGGCTCAACACTGGCAGTATTAAACATAAGGGTCCAGCAACATATCCGCTGAGCTACCATTTGGTAATTGCCACAAACTATTGTAACTTTTAGGGACGCAAATTTCCAGTTTCTTTTAACTAATAACTAGGGCTGGCTCGATACCACTTTTTTATGTCCGATACTGATACTGCAAATTGAGCATCTGCCGATACCAATCCGAAATCCGATTTCTCCTCTCAAACAACTAAGTAGTAATAATACATGTCTTAATGCACCATGGTTAAACTATCTATCTAAATAACAATGCTCAGACTGTGAAACAAATATTCTAAAGGAATAAATACAGAACCTACAACATTTAGCAGCATTTTTGTCTTGTTTAACAGCACCGTACAAACATTTAAAAGAAAATTTTAAGTGCAACTTTTAAATTTAATTAAATTTTTAAAACAATTAAATAATAAAAAATAAACAAATGTATCTATCTTGTCCCGGCTTGGAGATCTCTCACGTCCTCAATGAAATTGAATCCATTAGTGTTATGAAATAAAACAAACTAACACAGTTTCCCGTTTAGCCACAGATGTCCTCTTCAAAATCCAGCAGGGTTTTTTAATAGGCGCGCTTTGGTTTTTAATCATCTAAAAACGTGACAGAGCTTTAACGGAAAATCTCAACCAAACTCTGCGTCAATTCTAATTGGTCCATCGCGTTTGATTGACATCCACATCTTTCAATTGTAGACTCTTTACACGACACACCGTAAAACAGTGTTTTAGATGTGGCGGTAATAGATGATTTTTTAAAATGCTAAAAGTTTAAGTAGATCAGTGTGTTTTAATTTCTGAATGGCCTCATTTACATTAAGTGTTATTTACATTAAGCAACAGTATCGGATTGGATTACACGGTTTTTTCCAATATCGGACGATATCGATACAAAATATCGGATAGGTGCCAGCCCTACTAATAACCAAACATTAACAGTCAACAGGTGACAAGTGACCACCAAGCTTATATTATCCCACCAACATCTAAAAACATAATTTATTCATGTCAAACAGGCAAGATAAGCAGAACCAGTTCAACAGTCAGAATGTAGATTTTATACCAATTCTGCATCAAAGTTTATTGGAAATAAATTTAAAAGAAATTTTAACAAACAGCATCAATGAAAAATGACTTCTATGCTGAATTTTAGTTAACCGGTTAATCATTGACATCCACACTTAACCTTATATATATATATATATATATATATATATAATGCATTTTCTCTCCTTTTCCTCCCTTTTAGCACGTCCAATTGCCAGATTGCGTCATGCTTCCTCTCCACCAATGCCAATCCCCACTCTGATTGAGGAGAACAAAGCTAACCCACGCCCCCCCCCCCCCCCCCCCCCCCGACACGTGGGCAGCAGCCGTATGCATTTTGTCTCCTGTGTACGGAGAGACACACACTTGACATCACTCTTTTCCCGTCTCTGTGCAGCCGCCATCAATCAGCCAGCAGAGGTCGTCATTGCATTAGTAATTAGAGAAAGTCCCTATCCGGCTTAATATCCCACCCCATCTGAACAACAGGCCAATCGTTGTTCATGTGGCTGCTCAGCCCAGCCAGCAGGCAGAGCTGAGACTCGATACGATGTATTCGAGATCCCAGCTCTGGTTCCAGCATGTGTGTTTTTACCACTGCACCACCTGAGCAGCCACAATTACGTTTACTTAATTACTTTTAGTTACACAATGTACAAGAGATGTTAAAAACATAATCTTGTTTTTATTGCATTTTACAAAGGTCCCAAGGTATCCACACATTGGAATGTCAATCTAGAATTCAAATGAAATCTGAGAAAAATCACTGGGCTTTTTACTGCTCTAAAAATAACTCTATCCATCTGGGAAGACTAGAGCCCTGGCATTCTGAAATGTATTCTATCCAAAAAAGAGAGAGAAAAAACAAACAGTGTCCCAGAAATACTGACTGCTAAATCATGTCATGTTCATCGTCAGTGAACAGGAAGCCTTAGGGTTGGTGACTAGCTTATTTAGGGAGAAGAAAGGAAGGAAGTGGTGAGCAGAGGACCTAATGAGATTCAAATGTTGGAAGAAAACACACTAATGTCTGGAAGCCCTCTAAATGTCAGTCAGAGCTTGGAAATATATGATGCACCTTTGACATGATAGTTGTTTGCATTAACAAACCAGAGCATATTAGCTACAGCAGTGCTACATCTTTAAAATGTAGGGGCTATATATTTATAGGCCTGATTTACAAAGGGAATGTAAAAAATTAGAAGTGTGAGGATATGAATGCCACATGCTACGTGAACTAAATCCTACCACTGAGGAACAAAAAAAAAACATTGAGCTTTACACAACTTCCTGTTAAGAGCTGGGGATTACAGCACTTCCTGTCCTTTTGAAGGCCGTAATTTATGTCTAAAAACCACACAAACACATGATTATCCTGGATAAACAACACTAAACAATAGTTTGATTGAACAGCTTGAGAGAACTAAACCAAATGCAGTCTTTAGTACTAGTTTAATATAATGTAGCTGAAGATTGATAAACTTGAGAAAAACATGAAAAACATTTTTACCATATACACTGATCAGCCATAACATTAAAACCACCTCCTTGTTTCTACACTCACTGTCCATTTCATCAGCTCCACTTATCATATAGAAGCACTTTGTAGTTCTACAATTACTGACTGTAGTCCATCTGTTTCTCTACATAAATTTTTAGCCTGCTTTCACCCTGTTCTTCAATGGTCAGGACCCACACAGGACCACCACAGAGCAGGTATTATTTAGGTGGTGAATCATTCTCAGCACTGCAGTGACAATGACATGGTGGTGGTGTGTTAGTGTGTGTTGTGCTGGTGTGAGTGGATCAGACACAGCAGCGCTGCTGGAGTTTTTAAATACCGTTTCCACTCACTGTCCACTCTATTAGACACCCCATAGTTAAAGATGAGTTGGTCATCTTCTAGACCTTCATCAAGGGTCACAGGACACTGCCTACAGGCCGCTGTTGGCTGGATATATTTTTGGTGGGTGGACTATTCTCAGTCCAGCAGTGACAACGAGGTGTTTAAAAACTCCATCAGCGCTGCTGTGTCTTGTCCACTCATACCAGCACAACACACACTAACACACCACCACCATGTCAGTGTCACTGCAGTGCTGAGAATGGCCCACCACCCAAATAATACCTACTCTGTAGTGATCCTGGGAGAGTCCTGACCATTGAAGAACAGGGTGAAAGGGGGCTAACAAAGCATTCAGAGAAACAGATGGACTACAGTCAGTAATTGTAGAACTACAAAGTGCTTTTATATGGTAAGTGGAGCTGATAAAATGGACAATGTGTGCAGAAACAAGGAGGTGGTTTTAATGTTATGGCTGATCGGTGTAGCTTAATCTAACAGCA
Source organism: Trichomycterus rosablanca (assembly GCF_030014385.1). Classification (NCBI taxonomy): domain Eukaryota; kingdom Metazoa; phylum Chordata; class Actinopteri; order Siluriformes; family Trichomycteridae; genus Trichomycterus; species Trichomycterus rosablanca. Next base: position 18,013,372 of record NC_085989.1, on the reverse strand, counting down.
ATTTAGCTGGGATTTAACAGTTCACCTTTGTGTAAATTATTATTTGTGAATAAAGGTGCCCTCAAGTTTTGGTCTTGTTTGGGTGGCATGTTCAGGTCCACTTGTCTGCACTTGGCAGGGTCACTGCAAATCAATATGAGATTAATCTAACCCAGGGCACTTGGGTGTTACAACAGTCTAATGTGCTAGCTCATCCATGCCCTGCAGGGAGCTCAAGCTCTCGAGCTTGAATTTCAGAAATGTCATTGGCCTGGCCCAGTGTCAAACAGACACAATTGTCAATGCTTGAGGGATGGCTTTCTCTTCTTTACCATAGCAGAAATGCAACTTCTGCTGTCTGCTCGAGAATTTGGAATATAATGTGGCCACTAGTAAACAGCCCTGCATATGTGGATATGTGTGAGATGTTATTTCTCAAGAAAATGTATAGATACATTTTGCATTATACTCCAATATAAAGTTAGGAATCTGTATTAAACATATATTAACTGCTGCCAGGAGTAACTTTAAGATACAAGCTAACTTTAAGATCTGCTGGCTACAGATACTCTATGGCATGTGTCGAACTCAATCTCATTTTATGTGGCCCGCGAGAGCTTAAAAGACGTATGATTGTCTTAAAATACATTGGAAAATCACACATAAACTTCATCTCCCACAATGCATGCCGATTTAGTGACCCGCAAAGTGACCACATCCCGCCACTAGATGGAAGTGTTTCCACATCAGTGTTTAACTGAGGCAGTTTTCCAACAAGTGATGTTGAGAAATATTTACAAATAATCCTAAAATGTACAAGATGAGAAAATTGAAGCAGAAGGAGGAAATTTAATGAAAGATTGGAAAGTGAATACAAGCTTGTGCTTCAAAAGGAAAAAAACGGTACGACTCTTGTGTTATGAGGCCGTGTCTGTGGTAAAGGAGTACAATATAAATGTAGATATACGTTATAAATATACAGTATAAATTTGGAATTGTGACACCAAACACAGAATTTAGCCTCCAAGAAAAACAACAAATTGTCCAAGACTTAAAAGGCAGACTGCAATCACAGCAGGATACGTTACAATCAGCCCTTTGAGGGCCACCATAATGCAGATGTGGCCCTCGGTGAAAATGAGACACCCCTGATCTATGGCCAAATGTATGTGGAGTTCTGGAGTTTCAGCCACAGTCTGAGCTACGTCTGTGGTAAGGCTGAAGCCCCTAGATGAACTGAAACCCATTCCAGGATATTCCTGCCTTGCACTAAGTGCATCCCAGTGGAACTGGACATGCTGCATTCCTAATCAGGATAAAGCAGCTACTCAAAATGAAATTAAAAATGAATGTTGAACAAGCTCATGGTCAAATGTACACATACTTTAGGCCAAATAGTGTACATTTAGTTGTGTTTACGTTAAACTGTTATTTCTTTCTTATTTAAAAATGGATGAAGCCTTGTTGACATGACACAAATTTTTTAGTGTAACTCTTACCTGTCGACTAATGCTGGTTGGTTATTGGATAAAAGAAACCCTTGTAGTCTGCACTTTAAATGATTAATACAGAGCTACACTATAGCAATTCATTACGCCAAACTATAAGAGAATACGCTACAGTCTGACAACTATCTGAGTATCACACTTCATGACAACTGAAACCTGACCTTGACTTCAGCAGTAAGGAAAAAGGAAATACCCAGACTCTTTATTGACTGCTGTGTGAATGCGTGTTGAGAGATAAGAGAATGAAGTCTGATTAGAAGAGGCCCATCTGTCAGGTAAAACTTTAACACTTGCACAGGAGAACTGTGCAAGATGTGACTCCAATATATGTGTTTAAGACAGGTATTCTCATTAAAGGGTGTAAATCGTGTGCTAATTAACACATCCTTTTACAAGTAGAAGAACGTAAACAAAAAATCATATGTGGTAGGTTCAAATAAAAAAGCACTATGCACAAAACCAGATTTGGGATGATAATCTTCATGACTTTCTAACCCATATGGGCTACATCAGACACATCTAAACACCATGACTAAACACACACCATTATTTTGCCTTGGAATTTTTCCAGCCCTTATATGAACTGGTCTACTGCTTTAAGTCCTGTGTTTATGAACTGTATCAGATAGAGCTAAATGAAACGGGCTGTTTTGACTATTGATCCTAAAGGGACTATTATCTCAGTCAAGCATTGACCATGTGACACTTCCACTTTTCAAGCTGTGTTTTTTTTAAGATAGAGCCCTATAAAATCTCTCATGTTTCCCTGAATTCAGCTTAACATTTGCCAAATGTCAATTTTGGGTTTGTTTTTATGTGTGAATTGAATGTCAAAGCTGCAGTGGACAATGTGTAATTATAACATCGTGTCAGCCATAACATTAACACTTCCTCCTTGTTTCTACACTTACTGTCCATTTTATCAACTCCACTTACCATATAGAAGCACGTTGTAGTTCTACAATTACTGACTGTAGTCCATCTGTTGCTCTACATGCTTTGTTAGCCTGCTTTCATGCTGTTCTTCAAGGGTCAGGACCACCACAGAGCAGGTTCTATTTGGGTGTTGGATCATTCTCAGCACTGTAGTGACACTGTCATGGTGGTGGTGTGTTAGTGTGTGTTGTGCTGGTATGAGTGGATCAGACACAGCAGCGCTGCTGGAGTTTTTAAATACCGTGTCCACTCATTATCCACTCTATTAGACACTCCTACCTGGTTGGTTCACCTTGTAGATGTAAAGTCAGAGATAATCGCTCATCTATTGCAGCTGTTTGAGTTGGTCATCTTCTAGATCCTCATCAGTGGTCACAGGACGCTGCCCACAGGGCGCTGTTGGCTGGATGTTTTTGGTTGGTGGACTATTCTCAGTCCAGCAGTGACAATGAGGTGTTTAAAAACTCCATCAGAGCTGCTGTGTTTGATCTGACCATGTCAGTGTCACTGCAGTGCTGAGAATGGCCCACCACCCAAATAATACCTGCTCTGTGGTGGTCCTTTGGGGGTCCTGACCATTGAAGAACAGGGTGAAAGCAGGCTAAAAATGTATGTAGAGAAACAGATGGACTACAGTCAGTAATTGTAGAACTACAAAGTGCTTTTATATGGTAAGTGGAGCTGATAAAATGTGTAGAAACAAGGAGGTGGTTTTAATGTTATGGCTGATCGATGTATAAATGAAGTGAAAACCAATGTGTAAAGGTGAAAAATACACAAGGAAGTTTTATTCTAGTATCAAAATACTAAGAAACAGGTATTTGAAACACAGAGCCGGGGTGGTTTGTTTACATTCCTTCTGCTAGCAAGTTATAGACATGCCCACAAGAGACCTTCACTCTGCCGTCAGACTAATGATAAAAAGCAAGTAAATGAAAGGTCATCATGACAGCATTAGTATAGTTATTATAAGATAACAGGCAGAGTTCTACCTTTATATTGGAGTACGCAAAATGTTTAAATGGTTTTGAATACACAGATCCAAAAGAGTTCTACATGCAGACTTTAACCAGGCTTCACCACTGAGGATTTTAAGGAGCAATAGTTCTACTGTTCATTATTTAAACAATAGAACACTGGGGGGGGGGGGGGTAATTAGTGTTAATTACTCTGTACAGATCTGTAGCTGTGCTCTCAGTTGGAGTGAAGCATCAGTTTAACCCCTAGTTAAAGTTCACAAGTCAAACAAATGCAGACAGAGCTCAAGAGCTTCAGAGTCGTTTTTAAGACTGCACAAAGCACACAGAGACACTAATATTTTTGCAAAGAAAAGGAAACTATAAATTAGATCAATAAATAATAAATTAATTAGAAATCATCCTCACAACATATGACCAAATTACTGGAAAACATTTAAAACTAAATTTGCAATTCCAACCAAATATCCAAATACAGTATTATGCATATCTTTTTTTTAAATGCAATTTAAATAAGATACATTTCAACACATATGCAATTGTATTTCCAGTCTGAGCAGCATAGTGGAACAGTTGCTGCAGTGAGTGCCATCATAACATTATGACGACCTTTCTAACATTGTGTTGGTCCCCCTTTTGCTGCCAAAACAGCCCTGCAACTGTGATGCACTGTGTATTCTGACACCTTTCTATCAGAACCAGCATTAACTTCTTCAGCAATTTGAGCTACAGTAGCTCGTCTGTTGGACCGGACCACACGGCCATCAATGAGCCTTGGCCGCCCATGACCCTGTCGTCGGTTTACCACTGTTCTGTCCTTGGACCACTTTTGATAGATACTGACCACTGCAGACCAGGAACACCCCACAAGAGCTGCTGTTTTGGAGATGCACTGACCCAGTCGTATAGCCATCACAATTTGGCTCTTGTCAAACTCGCTTAAATCCTTACACTTGCCTATTTTTCCTGTTTCTAACACATCAACTTTGAGGATAAAATGTTCACTTGCTGCCTATTAAACAACAGTTAGTTCCGACCTTACAATCTGATTGGCTGAGAAGCGTTCTAACGTTATCACAAATATCAGCACTTTCATCTTCGCTTATTATTTTTATTCCAAACTAGCATTACTTTGTAGTGTTAGACTACATGCCTTTTTTAGCCTAATGTGTTAAGGCAGGGTAGGGAATTTTTACCGTTGCATAGCAACAACTCATTCGTTGTGGAACTACTTTCGTTGTGGAGCCTTCGGCTCGTGCCTGCGACCAAATCACAGCCGTGATGTTATTCGCGATAACGCACTCCCTCTCGTGTTCTATTGCTTAAATACAGTATATCCCACCCACTAACAGGTGTCGTGATGAAGAGATAATCAGTGTTATTCACTTGACCTGTCAGTGGTCATAATGTTATGCCTCGTCGGTGTAGATTCCCAAGGTCCTGGTTTTAATCCTTTGAATTGAAAAAAGATAAAAATCTGTTTTGCAACTTTGATCAGGATAGTAAGTATAAATTAATGAATAAATGTGTGGGTGAGTTCATGAGTATGTGTTTTCAGTTTAAAGTAAACCAAAATAGGGATATATACAAGTTTTAAACTTAAACCTAAAGAAGTTCAAACACCTACAGGTGCCTATAAACTGCAAAGCTTAACTGTGAAGGTTAACATTTATTCCTAAAGAAAAAGTTGTCAAGGACCAGACAGTGAGTTTAAGAAACAAAAGCAAAGTACATGATTGTCCTATGTGTAACCACAAGGCAGGGAGATTTCTCACAAACACCACATTCTTCCAACTATTAAAATAAAGTAAGTGTATAAACAAACCAAACAAAAAAGTTAATTATCTTTATTGACAAAACCTGTTGTGTGAGCACTCTTAAGCAATATGGACAAGTAAAGGCATGTATAAGTAACAATGATACAACCCAAAATCAGAAAAAAATTATACTGTACAGACAATGCAAATAAAACACTGTGTTTCTTACATTTACTTTGACTTAAGCTTAAGCTGAACACTCGTGGTTCCCAATTCCTTAGACGGCACTGCATCAAGAACCGTCATTCATCAATTGCTGATATAACCACATGGGTGAGGAATTACTTTGGCAAACCTTTGTCAAGCACTACAATGTAGAGTTACATGCACAAATGCTACTTAAATATTTACGGTTCATTACGTTAACCATGTCCAGAAGTGGCGTCAAGATCTCTGGGCTTTGAGGCATCTGAAATGAACCATCATACAGTGGAAACTTGTAATTTGACCAGACAAATCAGTATGTTAATCAGTATTTAATCTAAATTGCCTCTTAGATCAAAAATAATTTACAATTCTGTGATGGCAGCATTAATGCAAAAACATACACAGAGATTTTATAGCAAAATATGCTGCCTTTAGGAAGACCATTTTTACAGGAACATCCATGCTTTTTTTAACAAGACAAAGCAAAACCACATGCTGCACACATTACAAAGGCATGGTCGAGAAAGAAGAGGGTACGAGTACTAGACTGGCCTGTCTGTGACATTTTCCATACTATGTCAACTTTTTCTGATTTGGGGTTGTTATGTCATGCATTAAGCTTTAATAAAATATAATATTTAAATTTAATATTAAATATAATCATCTAAAATCAATTTTTTTACTTTCAGCAAACTCTCTATGCCTGCCTACATTTTAAATACCACTGCTCTACGGAAATGCAGAGGCATTGAGTGGGAAATGTCTCATAGCCATGCTGTTAGAATTACTCTCTTGAAACAGCCAGATCCAGACTGACTTTCATAACATTTGTTGTAAATACACAGTGATATTTAACAGCTGCACATTAAAAAAATAAAAATTGTTGGCAAAAATATATAATTGGAGACACAACAGCACAACTGAAACAGCAGACTAACAGTTATCTGCAATTTGTATGTGTGTTATTTGTAATTGCTATCTAAAAAGTCTAAGCTATTTAAGGGTTGTTTTCTTTTCTTTTTTTTGTAGCTTTTTTTTTTTTTTTAGGTTTTATAGCTTTTTATTACAGAGTTCATCAATCAGCTGTGTGTAGTTTATAACTGGGTAGTATACATTTATACAGTGGTACCTTGAAACTTGTACTCAGTTGGTTCTGGGACTGGTGTCGAGTTTAAAAGGCGTTTGGTTTCAAGGTTGTTTTTTCTCATAAGGATGTATGGGAAACATGTTAATGCGTTCCATGGTACCGTGGTATATTTGAAGTAAAGTAAATTAATGGTTGTTTTTGACACTTATTCACTAAAAATAATACAAATATAATATAAAAAACAAAAATACAATTAAAAAACAGTTAAAAATCAATATATATAATCAATATACTGTATATATATAATAAACCTGCACTTTACCTTTACTTCTTAAAACCGTATTATGGAATACGTAGGGAAGCATAGGGAAACAATTAAGAAGTAAAGGTACTTTGCAGGTTTTATTGTACTATTGTATTGTATTGATTTTTAACTGTTTTTAATTGTATTTCAGTGTTTTTTATAGACTTATTGTACTACAATATTGAGCAAGGAATTTCATTATACATTAAGCTTTATTTTTTTATGATAAGCGTTTAAAAGTCGGAAAAGGTGATTCTCAAGAATCAATTTCTCAGAACGCCCAGCAATAATGCAGATTCGAGTGCCCAGGTGGCGCAGCGGGATATTCCGCTAGCACACCAGCGCCAAGATTCTTAACTCCTCGGTTCAAAACTCAGCGTTGCCACCGGCAAAATTGGTAGTGCCTGCAAGGAGGAATATGTGGGCGGGGTCTTCAAACGTTGTGTAAGGACCCTGATTGGCGGATAGAAAGGGTTCCGTTAAGGGCTGCGCGCGGGTCGGAGGAGGCGTGAGCAGCGATATACCCACCTCAATTGCAAAAAATCGGGGATCCCCAGCAGCGGAAGACAAACTGACTACACTAAATTGGGAGAAAATGGGAGAAAAACGCATAAAAAATATATATTAAAAAAAATGCAGATTCGTCTCATATTTGCACTCTGATGATGTTTCACCGCACCGCTCAAGCTGGGCGCTGAACAATGCGGCTGTTCATTGTTCATTTTAAATTAAATAAATAATTTTTTAAGACCTTAATTTATACCCTTAATCGAGTTTAAGGGTATAGATTTCTCCACGAAGGGTGTCGAGTTTTAAATACCACTGTACTTGAGGTAACACTTTTAAACTGTTTTAATGTTTCCTGTATAGACAGACAAAAAAAAAAAAAAAAGTAAAAGAAAACAAAACAAAACATGAACACACAAAAAACCCATTTACAAATAGAATGTATTTACAGCAGCATTTAATGGCAATTTATGCCTCCATTCTTCACATCAGTTGAGTACATATTGTGTACATGTTGCATTGTTTTATTGTTTGTATATTTAGATACTGTATTTATATTGGTAGTGTTATTGTAATGTAACTATAACACTACCATAATTTGTAAAATATGTTGGCTTAGTGGCTCAGTGGGCAGCTCTGTCGCCTCACAGCGAGAAGGTCCTGGGTTCGATCCCCTGGGCAATTCCGGGTCCTTTCTGTGTGGAGTTTGCATGTTCTCCCCGTGTCTGTGTGGGTTTCCTCTGGGTGCTCCGGTTTCCTCCCACAGTCCACAAACATGCAAGTGAGGTGAATTGGAGACACAAAATTGTCCATGACTGTGTTTGACATTAAAAACTTGTAAACTGATGAATCTTGTGTAATGAGTAACTACCGTTTCTGTCATGAATGTAACTAAAGTGTAAAACATTACGCTAAAATCCTAATAAATAAATGTAAAATATGTAGCACCATTCAAAAATCTCTTAATCCTCTATTTTGTACATTTTTCTTAGCATGATGATTAACCAGTCACTTCTCTTGTTATCCAGTCACTTCTGTTGTTAACTAGTTACTTCTCTTGTTGATGCACAAAAGGATTGTAAAAACCCAGTAGTGGTCATAACACTCTTTAGTTTCTGCACAGTCCTAGGCAGCTGCTAATGAACAGGGTTAGCACTATGTGTGTGTATACAACCAGAAAGCATGATGTAATGACTCGACATGTTGCAGTGTGAATCTGGTTAGGACTTCAACAACAAGCAGTTCAACAGATCCAAATGCTTGTCTTTTTTATTATTTTAAATCTTTTTTTTTTTTAACTACCAAGATTTTGGGTCTCTCTGCCCAGCTTTCCTAAATTACTCCCTTTTTGTCCCCTGCCGGTGCATGCTGTTGTGTCTAGCTCTAAATGCAGGATATCCACCTACAGCACATTTCAAAGCATTTGCATCATTTTCACGGGCATGTTGCAATGTCAAGCAAAGGGGAAGAGCGAATGGAAAGTAGAGCTGGATGACTGCTGCACTCTGGCATTCACAGCATAGCACAGCACATCCACTAAGGTTTGCTAAGTGTACAAATCACCAGTCATTTGTACAATATCCAGCCACCATAATAGCTTTCATCATACTTGAAAGAATCTACTAAACCAATACACCCAATGTACAGATGTTTACCAAATAAGAAAACAGAAATAATACCCAAAAATTAAATTCATAACACATGGCATTCCAGTCACCACCATTTCAGCAGATGTTTATGAAGATTAAGGCATGCAGGCCAGTGTGTCTAATATCAATAACTATTTGAGACCCACCTCCTCCCAAATGGCCACTAAAGGCATGCTCCCAACAAAGCCCAATACACACACCCTTGCTTCCCGGAGAAGCCTCCTTACTCTTGAGGAAGCCAAGATCCAGATTGCAGAAGTCAAAAGACATTCTACTTTACTTGAGGCTGAGTGGTTCAGAGAGTCTCTTAAGACTGATGCCATACTCTGTTCTAAATACAGATACAGAGAATCTGGACACTCACTTCTCAGTGCTGCACATAAATATTCAAAAGGTCTTTCTGAGCTTATTAAATACAGAAGTAGGATTCAAAAATAGTTTTCAAACCGCTTGGCAAAGATGTTCACAAGTCACAAAATACGAGTTCGAGTCAAGTCATGAGTCTTTAGGCAGTCTTTAAGTCAATATAATATACAGAAAACATATATTGGAAATGTAGCGTAGAAATAAACAAATAATATGTAAGTTCAGATAAAAAACAACAACAGATTTGCAACTGTATTTTGCCGTTTTACTTAGTGACTTTACTTTCCTAGTCATTGTGCAAATAAATGTAACTTCCGTAGCAAGAAGGTACCAGTTAAAAGCTTAAACTGATACATTTTGTTTTTATTGCAAAACAAAAGCGCGCAATAAATCACGGCACAGCGGCCAAAATCCAAAACACAGCAAAAAAAATCATAACCACTGCTTACCTTAGCTTATGTTCTTTCACATGCTATTACATTTATAACCGAGTGTTGTCCCATTAGGAATATAATCCTTTATTTTGTAAATGTGCTTATAATTAAAAACCTCTTGATTGAAAATGATTAAAAATCATCTGTGTGATGCAAACTGAATAAATGCAAATAAAAGCATTTCTTACTAAAAATTACAATCAGACGGTCTGATTGGTTCAGAAAGCGGTCTTTCAACCATTAGGAGCATACTATTCACCCCAGTTGTTCCTGTGAAGTGCACTACATAGGATATTCCACCATTTTAAGTGAGATTCCAATCCAAAGGTAACGAAAACTTTCAAATGAAGTGAACTTCAAACTGTGTAGGGAGTAGACACGTAACTAATGTTAACACATGCTAGAGATAGGGACTCTTGTTGTTCACGAGTCATTTTTTTGAGAGTCATGAGACGAGTCCGAGTCATTTGAAACGAGTCCGAGTCGAGTCTGAAGTCTCGCAGACTCAACAGCCCATCTCTGCCTCTTGGGCAGCCTAAAATACTGCATCAAAAATAACATAAATCTGACTGATATCATCAAAAATATAAATAATAAAAATTAACTACAATCTTTTCGAGGTTTTAGAATTACCAGTGATGGAGATGGAAATGGGAACCGTACTTTAATCAAGTGTGTATTTGTCTCCAGAGTTTGGGCGAAAAACTAGTGGGATATCATAATATAAAATGTCCAGCTTCCAAACTGTGGACAAAAACATCTCAAGCAGAATAACTGAAGTGGTGGTATGGAAGCAGAACATTAATGTAGGAAACACACTACAGTAAAACAGAAGTACCCTTAAGGATGCCACTCCAACAAAAGTGCCACTAATGAAAAGGTACATTTGAGTACTTTTGGAACAGCTCAAATACATTATACACCAGCATCCAAAATGCACACACATTAAAATACTTAAGTGTTTGTGATTACAAAAAAATGCACATTAGTAAAAATAAGCACTTTATTAGGTGTGTAAATTCATTGGTTATTTTATAAGCTACACCATCCAAACAGATCAACTTTGTTGGTGTGATGAATCTATTGCTCTGTATATTTAGTTACTCTTTTGTAGTTTCCCATGTACCACATTTTATTTGACCCCCACTGACCAGATGATGCTTGGATGGTGAACTATTCTCAGCGCTGCAGTGACAATTAATGCAGTGGTAATAACAGGATAGTATGTGTTCTGGTATCAGGTGCAGCAGTGTTGTTAGGATTTTTGAACACCTCAGTATCGATGCTGGGAGGAGAATTGTGGTGTAAAACCAATGGCATTCTGTGATCTGAAAGTGTCCACTGATAAAAGGCTAGATAAAGACACAGTGTGCATAACTGTACACCTGCAACACGTGCTAACAGGATATGTGTACCTAAAAATATTTTACAATCTCAACAACACTACTGCACTTGATACACTCATACCACAACAACACACACTGAGATGTCAATTCCATTTTAGTGTCATTGAAGTGCTAAGAATGGTCCATTAATGCTCCTCAGGGTGAATAAAACAATATTTTTAATCAATTTCATTCGTTAACAACAATACATGTTATCATGCTACCATATAGGAAACTGCCAACAAAAGCATTGTACATATTTATTAATGTCTGGTTTGCCTTTTGTTACACTTGTCTGTATTCACATTGCCCTGCTTAATTCACATCATAATTGCACCCCATAAAAACACTCTCTGGAAGGTAATAGTCTGTGTATAACACACAGAGATACACAACTAACACACACCGACACACCACTAACACACACTAGCACACCACTAACACACACTAACACAATAAAGACTCAAGAACAGGAGAAATCTGCAAACCCAATTAGAATAAACCAAATTACACAAAGACTCAGAATGAAATATCTGAATTATTGGGAAAGTGAAACTAAAGTCCAAAGTAAAATGCAGTGTTATTTGGCCCTAAACCGACACTGCAGTGCAGCAGATTATCTGAGCACAGTATCTGACCCTAAATTAAGAAACAGCTTGACGAGGTACAGACTGAGCACACACGACCTGGCCGTAGAGACGGGGCGACACACCCGGTCCTGGCTGCCCCAGGAGGGGAGGCTGTGCCAGCACTGCACTCTCAGTACGGTAGAGACAGAGCTGCACTTCCTCACCCAGTGTACCAAGTACCATCACATCCGCTCCCAATTCTTCCCTAAATTTAATAACATCATCCCCAACTTCAACTCCCTCTCAGACCCCGACAAACTGCCCCACCGACTGGGGGAGCACAGAGAGAGCTAGACACTGGCAGCACTCTATACACACACCTGCCACCAGGTGAGGGACAGTGGGTGACCATGTCTCTCACACACACACACACTTTTGTTCTTATTACTGCTTAAATTTAGTTCATGTCACTGTTAATTTTTATTTCTTATATTATATTGTTATTACCATTTGCACTGTTTTTTCTCCTCTATTGTCTCTTACTGTTATTTATTGTTGTTTTTATTTTAATTTGACTTTTTTTTTTTTATTATATTTCCTAAATATGTAACTAAGCTTTGGCAATACGAATGCCCAAATTTTGTCATGCCAATAAAGCTACGTTTGAGTTTGAGAATACCTCAAAAGCTCTCAAGGTAAGTGTTAACAACCGTCAAACAATCCACATGGTTCTATATTTACTGAGTTTACTGATTAAGTCATTAAGCTCTGACAGTAATTAAAAACAGACCATGTGTTTAGTGCTCTAAAAAGATTTCTTGATCTGACCTGTTTAATGCCTTTTTAGAAACTGAATTTTTCATGGGGAACTCACAGCAATGTCCATTACAGTAGGAACATATATAGTACATTCTGCTTAACTCTAATGATCAAAGCATTGAAAGCCTTCCTGTGGGAACACCCACAGCATTCCTATCGGCCTCCAAATTATACCCGGCCTATTCTCAAGCAGCACTATAACCACATCGTCACCACCAATGCTTAGGCCCTACTTAACCCCACAGGATTCTGGCTTTCATATAGCCGTTACTTCCGCACAGATCAGACCTTATATATGTGAACGCTATGTTAAAAAAATCCATATTTCTTTGTACAGGACCTGCTATCTATTAACGTTGCTTGTAAATGTAGTTACAAATGTACAATGTAGTGTAAAAACATTCTTATAGCCTGTTTTTCTGATCTTTAATTTAAAATATTTAGACAAAGTTTAAGATGTTTAATGATTCAAAGAGAACCTACATCTTTCAACAAAGTTTTTTTTTCTTAAATCAATTGTTGACACCCATTTATTTGGGGCTTTGTGCAGCCTCTCTTTGCTAAAATCACAGTTTGGAGTCTTCTCCTATAATATTTAATGAAACTTGAGTATATAAAGCAAGAGATCTAAGGCCATTCCTTCATACAGAATCGCTCCACATCCTCCAGATTCTGTCCTCTTCAGCCCATCCCTCAGGTTTTCCCTGGAGTTTAGCAAACTGCAAACTGGATTGGCCGTGACAAAACCTTGATTCTGTGGTCATCCATGAACCCTTTTTATGTTGATTTTTAGGTGTGCTTTGGATTATATTCTAGCTGAAAGATCCAACCAGGCTCAGTTTCAGCTTCCTGACTGAGGCACATTAAGATTTTATATTTGCTGACATCTGATAAAGTTCATAATTCCATGTATTCACACAATTTAGCTGTTGAGCTCATGGCTTGTTGCCATTTCCTTATTTGTTCAGCTCAACATACTCTTGTGGCTCATCACTGCCGTATTCTCTGGTCATTCTCATAGCGATTGACAAGTAAATGAATTAGGCCAGTATCTTACCTTATATGTGTGTGTGTGTGTGTGTGTGTGTGTGTGTGTGTATACACACACCGATCAGGCATAACATTAAAACCACCTCTATGTTTCTACACTCACTGTCCATTTTATCAGCTCCACCTCTGTGGACCCCTTCAGGACCACTACAGAGCAGGTATTATTTGGGTGGTGGGTCATTCTCAGCACTGCAGTGACACTGACATGGTGGTGGTGTGTTAGTGTGTGTTGTGCTGGTATGAGTGGATCAAGCACAACAGCGCTGCTGGAGTTTTTAAATACCATGTCTACTCGCTGTCCACTCTACACTGTTAGCCCGGACTTTATATCTAATCAAACATTTTTTAGTACAACTTACATAAATTATTTAAGTTTTTTTGCTCTACTAAAAAATGCTGAGTACAATGTACTCATTTGAGTACACATTTAAATGTGCTAAAAGATTTAAGTTTACTAAACAAAAAAAAAAATACTTTTCTATCAGATTAACTTAAAAAAGTTAAGTTAAGGTAATAAAACAGAAAAACGCCACCATTTACATGTAAGTCAGCCTTTTTCTCAGCTTGCTGTTGGTGAATCAGGCAAAAATGATTTTCTTGTGTTGGGGTAGCCATTTGTTTTAACTTTTGTAACCTGTTGTTGCAAATTACTTTTTACTTTTCATTTAAGGCTTTTTGCACAAGTAATCTTTTTGCACAAGTAATCTTGTCTTTCTCAACTGTTTTTTGTGAAGTGGAACCTTTGTTAAACTAAATGGACAAACATTTTCTTACTCATTATGCTATTTTTGAGTAGCATGTACACCAGTCTGATGGGACTTTTTCATCTTCCCTCCAATTTTGGTAAGTGTTGTACTTTACTTAACAATTTTGTTTAAAATAAATTATCTTAATGTTGACAGTAAATAAATAATTAAACAGTGCCGCTTTATTTGCCATGTTTAGGCTACATGCTAGCATGCTAACCTTCATACGAAGCAAAGAGTGTGCTGGCCTGCTTTATTTTAATCCTTAAATGAATGGTATTAATGTTGATATTAATACTTCTGTTTCTTGTTTCTTTGTTTTGTTGTAGAGAGCTGCAGCCAAACGTTAAGAAATCAGCTTGCTGTGTGAAACTGAGTACAGGTTCATGGTTACTGTGAAGAGCTGTTTGTGTTTCATCAAAACTTTATATACAGTTTTTAAGATGTTTTCTTGACATATTGTATTTTAAGTAAATACTTCTGAAGTGAAATAAAGAAAAATAATTTTATTATTCTGTCTGTTTTTCTATAAACATTTCTAATTGATATTTAACGTAATTAACATGAAAACTAAGAAGAAATCAATATTTTTGTCCATTGAGCTCAAGATAATAAGTAGAATTATTGGGAAAAGCAGTTGGTATAACAAAAAAAATAAAGTTTAATCAACTTGCCTTTTAGGTGTAATAACTTAATGTTTTAAGTTATGCTAACTCAAGTTTTCATTATACATTACTTAACTTTTTTAAGGCAACCGGTTTCCTCACATTTTTTAAGTAGATTGAACTTATCCGGGCTTACCGTGTATTAGACACTCCTACCTAGTTGGTCCACCTTGTATATGTAAAGTCAGAGACGATCGCTCATCTATTGCTGCTGTTTGAGTTGGTCATCTTCTAGACCTTCATCAGTGGTCACAGGACGCTGCCCACGGGACGCTGTTGGCTGGATATATTTATGGTTGGTGGACTATTCTCAGTCCAGCAGTGACAGTGAGGTGTTTAAAAACCCCTTCAGCGCTGCTGTGTCTGATCCACTCATACCAGCACAACACACACTAACACACCACCACCATGTCAGTGTCACTGCAGTGCTGAGAATGACCCACCACCCAAGTAATACCTACTCTGTGGTGGTCCTGGGAAAGTCCGACCATTAAGGAACAGCATGAAAGGGGGCTAACAAAGCATGTAGAGAAACAGATAGACTAAAGTCAGTAATTGTAGATCTACAAAGTGCTTCAATATGGTAAGTGGAGCTGATAAAATGGACAGTGAGTGTAGAAACAATGATGTGGTTTTAATGTTATGGCTGATCGGTGTATGTACCCAAGTGAAATGTGTATCATTTTATTTATATTAAAGTAGAGCGGAGCTTTTTTGGTAATATTTCAAATAAAAGATCAAATGCCATTCCAACATGTGTGGAGGGGTTTGTATTAAAAGTTATTCTATCAGCGAAATTACTACAGTGTAATCACCCCTACATCAGAATACTACGAGAACAATCAGGGCGTGGTGACACAAAGTAATACCAGTCAGCTGAAACGAACTAGACACACAGAGGCGCTTCTGTGAAAGGATGATATGATCAGCGCATACATACACACACATGCATGCACACACACAGACACATACAAAGGAATCCTCTGACCATGGCTGATTCCTAACAGACATTTGCCTATTAAGCAGGAAAACGCTTACAGTCACTGGTGTATTGCACCCTTGTGTTAGTGTTACTGTTACCAAAGGAAATAAACACTAATAACATTTTGTCTGAAAACCTGAGCAAAACTGCATAAGAAAGCACTTTTACACTAAAAGTACTTTGCACTCATATGCAGCAGCTGACCTTTGGTGTGAATCCTTCCTCATATATTGAACTGTATCCTGCCATGCAATTCAAATACAACAACTGAACAATTGAAATGCGTATGAAAGGAGCCCTGAAACAAAGCAGTGTTTTAAAAACTGACCTCATCTACCTAGTTCTGGAGAAGAGTAACTGTTTCTAAAGCTGCTAAACAAGTTACAGGTTACATGTTTTGCCAAAGAGATTATGAAAAAAGCATGAAAATACGCTGAATTCTGAATTATTGTGTTTCCATCATCATATGTTTCAAAGCTGCATTTTGTTTTTGAGCAGTGGCCTGTAAGTACAAAACACATTAGTAAAAGTAAAAACACACCAGTAAATCTGAATGTACACAAAAAATCCTGCAAATCTAAAACAAAACAGAACATACTTTGTTGTAATGTGTTTCGTTAGGGCTAACTAGATAACTTGTAATAGTTCTACACTGTGTCCAGTCAGCAATGACCATGTATTGTTTATGTATTACTGCTGTTGCTTTTTTCAGATTTGCTCATATGTTCTTGGATGCGGGGTGGTGTGTTTTCAGATTTGCTGCTGTGTTTTTGGATTGGCTGGTATCCTGGTCAGGGTCGCAATGCAGTAACACAGCCCAGACAGGACACAAATCCATCTATCACAGGGCCTCAGCCACCTGACATAGGCAATTATGCCTGTATGTAGATAGCACTGCTAGGAATTAGAACCCCAGATCCCAGCGGTAATGGGTTGGCATAATTTACTGCTGTGCCACCCAAGCACAGATTATCATATTATATTATATCATTTGTGATACACCAATCAGATATCCAAAACTTTTTATGAATATACCTGTTATTAATGATATATACACCGATCAACCATAACATTAAAACCACCTCCTTGTTTCACTCACTGTTCATTTTATCAGCTCCACTTGCCATATAGAAGCACTTTGTAGTTCTACAATTCCTGATTGTAGTCCATCTGTTTCTCTGCATGTTTTGTTAGCCCCTTTCATGCTGTTCTTCAATGGTCAGGACCCCCACAGGACCACTACAGAGCAGATATTATTTGGGTGGTGGATCATTCTCAGCACTGCAGTGACACTATGGTGGTGGTGTGTTAGTGTGCGTTGTGCTGGTATAAGTGGATCAGACACAGCAGCGCTGATGGAGTTTTTAAACACCTCACTGTTACTGCTGGACTGAGAATAGTCCACCAACAAAAAATATCCAGCCAACAGCGCCTCGTGGGCAGCATCCTGTGACCACTGATGAAGGTCTAGAACAGGGGTATTCAACTAAAATTTAAAGGGGTCCAGTTAGAGAAAATTTCTTGAAGCAAAGGTCCGGAATGTTTAACTATATATATATATATATATATATATATATATATATATAATGTAAATATATTGATATTTACATTTACATTTTCAGCATTTAGCAGACGCTTTTATCCAAAGCGACTTACACAATGAGCGGAACACAATGAGCAATTGAGTGTTAAGGGCCTGGCTCAGGGACCCAACAGTGGCAACTTGGTGGTGGCGGGGCTTGAACCGGCAACCTTCTGTTTATTAGTCCAGTACCTTAACCACTATAACATATATACAATATAGTATAATGTAGCCTAGTAGTTGTATCAACATCTGCATGTTATCAATAACTGTCAAATCAGATGTCTGTTTGTTTATTAGGATTTTAACGTCATGTTTTACACTTTGGTTACATTCATGACAGGAACGGTAGTTACTCATTACACAAGATTCATCAGGTCACAAGGTTATATCAAACACAGTCATGGACAATTTAGTGTCTCCAATACACCTCACTTGCATGTTTCTGGACTGTGGGAGGAAACCGGAGCACCGAAGGAAACCCATGCGGACACGGGGAGAACATGCACACACAGAGAGGACCCGGACCACACCACCTTATAAAATCTTTCTCTTATCAAATTAAGAGAAAATAAAAATAAATTGTGCTCCAGTGGGAAGTAAGAACAGAAATGAGTCTCTCCATCACGGATTAAATGCTGTAATTTCGCTGTACACGTTTCTTTTTTGGAGAGCGTCATTTGTCTCCTGTCTCACTCGTCTTTTTCTCAACTTTCTCCTGCACAGTTGTCTGTATCTCTCCCTTCGTTTTTTCTACATTCGCTATCTTTCTTTTTCTTTCCACCGTCTTTTCACATGTAACTCGCCTCTAACTCTCTCATCTGTCAACACTGCACTGTGTTTACCGGCTGGAATGCACAGACTTGATTGGCTGAGTGGTGTCACGTGATTGGTTCTCATCCGCTAAACCGCTACCGTAAAGACTACAAAAGCTGCGCCGGTTACAATAGAAGCGCTCCGTCAGGTTTCAAATCCTAACTTTCTGTTTTGGCTGTAGGTCCGGGTCCGTATGGGACAGCTTCTGGGTCCGGACCCGGACCGCGGTCCGCCTGTTAGTGACCTCTGGTCTAGAAGATGACCAACTCAAACAGCCGCAATAGATGAGCGATCTTCTCTGACTTTACATCTACAAGGTGGACCAACTAGGTAGGAGTGTCTAATAGAGTGGACAGTGAGTGGACACGATATTTAAAAACTTCAGCAGTGCTGCTGTGTCTGATCCACTCGCACCAGCACAACACACACTAACACACCACCACCATGTCAGTGTCACTGCAGTGCTGAGAATGACCCACCACCCAAATAATACCTGCTCAGTGGTGGTCCTGTGGGGGTCCTGACCATTGAAGAACAGGGTGAAAGCAGGTTAAGTATGTAGAGAAACTGATGGACTACAGTCAGTAATTGTAGAACTACAAAGTGCTTCTATATGGTAAATGGAGCTGATAAAATGGACAGTGAGTGTAGAAACAAGGAGGTGGTTTTAATGTTATGGCTGATCGGTGTATATAATTAGGTAAAATTAATGAAGACATTGGGAACACACTGTCCCAAATTGGGATGTCAGATTATTAATACTCAGAGCTTTTATACTTAGAGCCAATACACAGAGCTTTACTGTTAGTATTTGACTACAAATGCAAAAATGTAATCTGAACACTAATACCAAAACTATAAGAAGAAATGAATAAAGCAATATGGATATAACGTATAACAAAAAGGGCAAGGCCTTATAGAAACCTGAGCTAAAATAGTTTACTGAGGTTCCTGTGTGTAGGGCAGTGGTGGCTTAGTGGTTAAGGTTGTTCACAAAGTCAAGGGTTCGTGCTCAACAACCGCCAAGCTTTCACTGTTGGGCCCTTGATCAAGTTCTTTAAATTGTTTCCTGTTTTATATGTCAGTCATTTCGGAAAACAGCCTCTGCCAAATGCTATAACTGTAAATGTCCTAGGCTGCATAAACATGAAACTATTTAAGCTTCTGCCATCCGTATATATCTCTGTACACTAATTCAGAACAGAACCAAAAGCAATTTTTAATGTGTCATTTATGTCTTGAAATTTTAACTGTTTCTCAACTGTCATGAAAATAATTGAACTTTTATTTTTTTTCTTTAAACATTTCACGTATATCTCATATTTTAATAAAG
Source organism: Trichomycterus rosablanca (assembly GCF_030014385.1). Lineage (NCBI taxonomy): Eukaryota > Metazoa > Chordata > Actinopteri > Siluriformes > Trichomycteridae > Trichomycterus > Trichomycterus rosablanca. The sequence goes on along the minus strand of NC_085989.1, from coordinate 17,993,714 downwards.
GATTCATAAATGTATTTTGCTAACAACATGCTCACACTTTTGCTCACTCACTTACTCTGTGGGGCAATCTAGAGTAGTCAAAACCTGACACATGTTTTTGGAAGGTAGGAGGAAGCCAGTGTACAGAGGGGAAATCCATGCAAACCTAAAAACATACAACCATTCTTCTCTGGCACACAGATGCAGGAGCTGTGTTGAAATCTGGCTAAACGCCCGCAGTGTTGATGAGCCAGAATAATACACTTCAAACCACAACTTTAATGTTTATTTAGACCTGTCGACTGATGAACTGTTAGCTTCTTTACATTCTGAATTCTGAACTAGTTTTGTCTTAATCTTTATGACCATCTGACTTACTGTTCCACAAAGCTGTCATGGTTACTACATTGAGCTGTTTTAAATGCAATAACGCATAAAGCATGTTGACACAGAGATGGGGACTCGAGTCTGCGACGCAAGTCGTACACACAGCGACCTCAGACTCGACTCAGACTCTTTCAAATGACTCGACTCGTGACTCGCAAAAAATGACTTTTGTACAACAAAAGTCAGCAAAATTAGTTACGTGTGACAATTATATATATATATGACCCGACATCATTCTGATCATGTCATTTTCTGCTCTCTAATAACACTCTGGCCGTCTTAACCCGCAAGTGATGAAGCGTCGCTCCCTACTTAAAATGGTGGAATACCTACATAGTGCACTTCACAGTAACAGATAATGTGAATGGAACGCTCCTACAAAATTGGCGCTAATGATTTGAAGAACCAATCTGAACCAATCAGACCTTCTGATTTTAATTTTTAGTAAGAAATGCTGTTATTTGCATTTATTTAGTTTGCAGCGTCACACAGATGATTGTCAATGAAACACTTGATTGGCTTTTTAACGAGTTCGTGTTTTACTTCACAACCGGGAAAAGTTTGGAGGTTTTTAATTATAAGCACAACTACAAAATAATTGATTTAATAGCATCTGGGACAAGGTAAGGTAAGCAGTATTATGGATTTTTTGCTGCGTTTGGGATTTTGGCTGCTGTGCTGTAATTTGCAATGAAAACAAAACGTCAGTTTAAGCTTTTAACCGGTACCTAGGAAAGTAAAGGCATGGAGTAAAACGGCAAAATACAGTCGCTAACCTGTTGTTGTTTTTTATCTGAACTTTTATATTATTTGTTTATTTTTATGCTACATTTCCAATATATGTTTTATGTACAGGGGTTGGACAAAATAACTGAAACACCTGGTTTTAGACCACAATAATCTATTAGTATGGTGTAGGGCCTCCTTTTGCGGCCAGTACAGCGTCAATTCGTCTTGGAAATGACATATACAAGTCCTGCACAGTGGTCAGAGGGATTTTAAGCCATTCTTCTTGCAGGATAGTGGCCAGGTCACTACGTGATGCTGGTGGAGGAAAACGTTTCCTGACTCGCTTCTCCAAAACACCCCAAAGTGGCTCAATAATATTTAGATCTGGTGACTGTGCAGGCCATGGGAGATGTTCAACTTCACTTTCATGTTCATCAAACCAATCTTTCACCAGTCTTGCTGTGTGTATTGGTGCATTGTCATCCTGATACACGGCACCGCCATTGGATGCACATGGTCCTCCAGAATGGTTCGGTAGTCCTTGGCAGTGACGCGCCCATCTAGCACAAGTATTGGGCCAAGGGAATGCCATGATATGGCAGCCCAAACCATCACTGATCCACCCCCATGCTTCACTCTGGGCATGCAACAGTCTGGGTGGTACGCTTCTTTGGGGCTTCTCCACACCGTAACTCTCCCGGATGTGGGGAAAACAGTAAAGGTGGACCCATCAGAGAACAATACATGTTTCACATTGTCCACAGCCCAAGATTTGCGCTCCTTGCACCATTGAAACCGACGTTTGGCATTGGCACGAGTGACCAAAGGTTTGGCTATAGCAGCCCGGCCGTGTATATTGACCCTGTGGAGCTCCCGACGGACAGTTCTGGTGGAAACAGGAGAGTTGAGGTGCACATTTAATTCTGCCGTGATTTGGGCAGCCGTGGTTTTATGTTTTTTGGATACAATCCGGGTCAGCACCCGAACATCCCTTTCAGACAGCTTCCTCTTGCGTCCACAGTTAATCCTGTTGGATGTGGTTTGTCCTTCTTGGTGGTATGCTGACATTACCCTGGATACCGTGGCTCTTGATACATCACAAAGACTTGCTGTCTTGGTCACAGATGCGCCAGCAAGACGTGCACCAACAATTTGTCCTCTTTTGAACTCTGGTATGTCACCCATAATGTTGTGTGCATTGCAATATTTTGAGCAAAACTGTGCTCTTACCCTGCTAATTGAACCTTCACACTCTGCTCTTACTGGTGCAATGTGCAATTAATGAAGATTGGCCACCAGACTGGTCCAATTTAGCCATGAATCCTCCCACACTAAAATGACAGGTGTTTCAGTTATTTTGTCCAACCCCTGTATATTATATTGACTTGTGACTTGACTCGGACTCTAGCTTAAAGACTCATGACTTGACTCGGACTTGTGTTTTGTGACTTGTGAACATCTCTGTGTTGACATAAAACTTAGTGATGTGTTTTACATTTTTATGGGACCCTGTGAGCTTGGCGGTTAATGGCTAATCACCATTAGCCATCAACTAGTGACAGTAAGTTACTGGTTAAAAAAATTTACACAATCTGCTTTCCTAGTGGATTCTTTGCAATTTTGCATATATAAAATAATTGTGACAATCAAAACCTAGTTCCATATCAGAAGTTCACTGAAATGTACAAATGCCTTATTGTGGATATTTGATGTGATGTTTACATCTCTGTATTAATAAATGAAGCAGTCCCAAACTGTTTTCATCTAGCCTTTGGTCAACTGACTGCTAGTGTTACAAAGTTAGTGTAAGTCATATTCAGATTCATTATGAGCATTTGGCATACCCATTTATAACAGATCATATGTGTGTGGTACTGTATTCACACTCACTCACACACACACACACACACACACACACACACTTTCACTCACTTAAGTCCAGCACGTTTATAGCTAGAGTGACACCCTGTAAAACCAGACTCTAATGCTGGGGACATTTTTAGCCACACAGCCTAAATCGAGGTCTAGGCCAAAGATACTTGGCCTCCCCAACAAAATTAAAAGTGATCTTCCTTTTGGCCAGACACACAGACCAATGTTGCGCCATGACTCACAGAGGCATGACTATACATACAAATACATGATATATTAATTTGTTTCTCTTTGCTTTACCACCTCATACAACACTCTCTACTCAGCTCCATGCAGGCTCATTTAGAAACACCCAAATAAATGCCCCCCGCCCACAAAGCTCTTTCCCCTCCACAACAACTAGACCCCAGCAGGGTCGCCAGGGTCATGTTTTCTGCATCATGCCACGGTTGTACTTAATCAAGTTTATTACATCAGTCTTTGGAAGCTGCAGTCTCTAAATACAGTGTATCACAAAAGTGAGTACACCCCTCACATTTCTGCAGATATTTAAGTATATCTTTTCATGGGACAACACTGACAAAATGACACTTTGACACAATGAAAAGTAGTCTGTGTGCAGCTTATATAACAGTGTCAATTTATTCTTCCCTCAAAATAACTCAATATACAGCCATTAATGTCTAAACCACCGGCAACAAAAGTGAGTACACCCCTTAGTGAAAGTTCCTGAAGTGTCAATATTTTGTGTGGCCACCATTATTTCCCAGAACTGCCTTAACTCTCCTGGGCATGGAGTTTACCAGAGCTTCACAGGTTGCCACTGGAATGCTTTTCCACTCCTCCATGACGACATCACGGAGCTGGCGGATATTCGAGACTTTGCGCTCCTCCACCTTCCGCTTGAGGATGCCCCAAAGATGTTCTATTGGGTTTAGGTCTGGAGACATGCTTGGCCAGTCCATCACCTTTACCCTCAGCCTCTTCAATAAAGCAGTGGTCGTCTTAGAGGTGTGTTTGGGGTCATTATCATGCTGGAACACTGCCCTGTGACCCAGTTTCTGGAGGGAGGGGATCATGCTCTGCTTCAGTATTTCACAGTACATATTGTAGTTCATGTGTCCCTCAATGAAATGTAACTCCCGAACACCTGCTGCACTCATGCAGCCCCAGACCATGGCATTCCCACCACCATGCTTGACTGTAGGCATGACACACTTATCTTTGTACTCCTCACCTGATTGCTGCCACACATGCTTGAGACCATCTGAACCAAACAAATTAATCTTGGTCTCATCAGACCATAGGACATGGTTCCAGTAATCCATGTCCTTTGTTGACATGTCTTCAGCAAACTGTTTGCGGGCTTTCTTGTGTAGAGACTTCAGAAGAGGCTTCCTTCTGGGTTGACAGCCATGCAGACCAATTTGATGTAGTGTGCGGCGTATGGTCTGAGCACTGACAGGCTGACCCCCCACCTTTTCAATATCTGCAGCAATGCTGACAGCACTCCTGCGCCTATCTTTCAAAGACAGCAGTTGGATGTGACGCTGAGCACGTGCACTCAGCTTCTTTGGACGACCAACGCGAGGTCTGTTCTGAGTGGACCCTGCTCTTTTAAAACGCTGGATGATCTTGGCCACTGTGCTGCAGCTCAGTTTCAGGGTGTTGGCAATCTTCTTGTAGCCTTGGCCATCTTCATGTAGCGCAACAATTCGTCTTTTAAGATCCTCAGAGAGTTCTTTGCCATGAGGTGCCATGTTGGAACTTTCAGTGACCAGTATGAGAGAGTGTGAGAGCTGTACTACTAAATTGAACACACCTGCTCCCTATGCACACCTGAGACCTAGTAACACTAACAAATCACATGACATTTTGGAGGGAAAATGACAAGCAGTGCTCAATTTGGACATTTAGGGGTGTAGTCTCTTAGGGGTGTACTCACTTTTGTTGCCGGTGGTTTAGACATTAATGGCTGTATATTGAGTTATTTTGAGGGAAGAATAAATTTACACTGTTATATAAGCTGCACACAGAGTACTTTTCATTGTGTCAAAGTGTCATTTTGTCAGTGTTGTCCCATGAAAAGATATACTTAAATATCTGCAGAAATGTGAGGGGTGTACTCACTTTTGTGATACACTGTAGGTGGAGAAACCAAATCCAGCACACCAGGGACACATTACATAATATAGTAAACATCTCAATGTTTTCATTTGATCTGATTGTTTGTGTGTAAATTATACAGTGCTGTTTAACTGTAATCCCTTATTATCACTGTTATGTTATTACGATTTTATTATGATATTATTAGCATTGGCAGCATCTTTATTATAAAAAGGTGTTCAAGTAATTGTTCTTATACAATATAATAATAATATTAAAACCATTATTTATTTAATTATGCAAAAAATACTTTTGTACATTATACTATTTAGAGTCGCATGAGGTTCGAAGCCTATCCTGAGAACAATGAATGCAGGGTAAGAATACACCTCAAACAGGGTGTCGGTCCAATGTAAGACACCACACTTTCGCATTCACACTCATTCAAAAACATCAGTCCTGTTACCGACATTTTATGGGGTTAGAAAAAGGTTAACCCCACACAAACAAGACAAGTAAGACAGTAAGGATTGACAAGGGTTGAGCCCGGATCCCTGTGAAGAACTACCTACTGTGGCACCAAGTCACAAGGTAAAAACAGCATTCTTGTTGTTACTTTTAGTCTATTAGGGGCAACTCGTAGCCTAGTGGTTAGGGTACTGGACTTGTAATCAGAAGGTCACTGCCAGGTTGCTGCTGTTGGGCCCTTGAGCAAGGCCCTTAACCCTCAATTGCTCAGACTGTATACTGTAACTGTACTGTAAGTCACTCTGGATAAAGGCGTCTGCTAAATGCTGAAAATGTAAATGTACTATTACTAATGTTTATTATTATTATTGTAGTAGTCGTAGTAGTAGTGTATTGTACCTTCGTTCTCACTGGACTTTTGTACACAAAATACTTATTTTTAATATAGCGAATGTAAATAGTTTACATCCAAAACTACACATGTTCCCTAAGGTTAAATTATGTATCATAATGAGCTTTTAAACGTACACTAACACGATACTTACTTTACCATGTGAAAATATGCGTACAATTGTAAAACAGTAATGTATTTCATCAATTTTAGGAATAAAATGCTAGTTTATTGTTAATTCGTTCATTGATTTAAAAAAATGACATCCTGATTAGGGACAGTTTAGGGCACAAACACTGGACACTATAACCAGGGCACGAATCTATTGCTGGGCATCACACATTTATCCATTTAAAATTTAGAGTAGCCATTTTACATAGGTACTCTTTCACAATTTAAGCCCGATGAATCCTGGCATTGTCATCTTGGAATATGCCCGTGCCATCAGGGAAGAAAAAAATCCATTGATGGAATAACATTGTCGTTCAGTATATTCAGCTGACCTCATTCTTTGGGCACATAACGTTGCTGAACCTAGACCTGACCAACTGCAGCAACCCCAGATCATAGCACTGCCACCACAGGCTTGTACGGTAGGCACTAGGCATGATGGGTGCATCACTTCAGCCGCCTCTCTTCTTACCCTGATGCGCCCATCACTCTGGAACAGGGTAAATCTGGACTTATCAGACCACATGACCTTCTTTCATTGCTCCAGAGTCCAATCTTTATGCTCCCTAGCAAATTGAAGCCGTTCTTGCCGGTTAGCCTCACTGACAAGTGGTTTTCTTAAGGCTACACAGCTGTTTAGTCCCAATCTCTTGAGTTCCCTTTGCATTGTGCGTGTGGAAATGCTCTTACTTTCACTATTAAACATTTCCCTGAGTCCTACTGTAGTTTTTCTACCATTTGATTTCACCAAATGTTTAAGTGATCGCCGATCACGATCATTCAAAAAGAAATTTGACCACATTCCTTCCTCGAAGATGATGTTTCCCCACTGTCCTTCCACTTTTTAATAATGCGTTGGACAGTTCTTTAGTAGTTTCAGCAATCTCCTTAAATGTTTTCTCTGCTTGATGCATGCCAATAATTTGACCCTTCTGAAACAGATTAACATCTTTTCCATGACCACAGGATGTGTCTTTCGACATGGTTGTTTAACAAATGAGAAGCTTCTTACTGCATCAGTTAGGGTTAAAAAACTTGTTGCCAGCTGAAACATAATCACCCATGCACCCATAATTATCCAATAGAAGGCTCTTACCGATTTGCTTAGTTAAATCCAGGTGGTGACCTTTTTTTTGACCAGGCAGTGTATATTGGGACTGGCAGACCTGAGATTACGGAGGAAGGCACACGCAAACGGAAAGAACATACCAAACTCCTCACAATCAGTGACTCGATTCGAGATCTGAACCCATGTTCCGACGACCCTGCTTCGTCAGCATGTCATAATGTGTTTTTGTTTTGTTATTTAAACAGTATTGAATTACATCGACCAAGCAAATGAATAAGCAAAAGTAAATACACTTGACAGACCATGTAAACAGATTAGCTGCCTATACCAGGTAAAAAGTGCTTGCTGGATTGCAATGCGGTTGGGGATGCCGGTGCTCACGATTCAGCCAGATAGAGGAGGGAACACCAGCACCTGTGATCCTCCAGTATTAAGGTACCCACGCAACAGTACCCACAATCTACTGGAGCCCCAGGTACCCACACACAGGCAATGACAATCCCTTCAATGCCTTGGTACCAAGGTTCCCACACACCAGCACCGATCGTCTAGTACCCAGGTACTGGTACACTAACCCGGCAATCCCACGGTACTAAGGTACATACACTGGCACAACCGTCATCTGGTACACTTGCCCCAGGTGCCCGCACTGGTCTTGTATCCCCATCAAAGCTCCTCTACAGATACCTTGCACCACACCGGTTCCAAACCGTCCCATGTGTCCTAAACTGAACGATGAACATCTGGCAGGCCCGGTTCATCGTGTAACAAAACCCAATTCGATCTCACAAAGGTGAATGAATGCGGACTAACCAAACATTCAAACAGAAGGTACGCGATCGCCCTGTGTGCAAATGAACACCGGTGGTGTGAAAATCAGTAGGTGTGTTTATCATTCTTGGACTAACCAGTAGCCTATAAAATACCCAGTATGTATAGGCAATACACCAGGCTGGTGATCTCACGATACTGCAAATGTAGAAATAATGGCTCTGCAATAATGTATAATAATCGTGCTTTTTAATCGTGTGTGTTAAAATGTCTATATTCGACAACCAGATGTTTACAGAACTGAAACTAAATGTCTTATTTGATTAGTTAAAATCACGGGCTCACCCTTATTCTCGAGTCACCCACGTCAAGTGGCGAAAAACCAGTTGAGCTGAAATCCTGAGATCCCAGTTGCGGCGATACGGACGCGTTGTCACTTCATCGTGCCCAACGATCCAACCGGGGGAATGACTGCTATAAGAGCGAAACACCAGCTCCCGCGATCGCTGTCAGATTGTACACAGTCGATTTAACATTCCCACGTTAAGAGGTTTTTAGCGTTCACTCGAAATCCAGTTTTCCTACGCAGTATCCGGTACATTCCCATGGACAGACGAACAGTTCGACTAAGTTTCTGTGCCGGTTATTCCGTCTCGACACCGGGTGCCCCTCCCCTCCCCGCTCAGTATCGCTGCGTCGACCGAGGGGCCTGACAAAAGCAAGAGCCAATCAGCGAAGAGGTGGGCGGGGCACCACGTGGTTCACAGATCACGGCACACGGGCGTGACTAAGCAAGGCTGTCCAGTTCAAACACTAACTGAAAGAATTAGCTCTACATTTTCATGTCTAGCATCTAACAAATCACCATTTAAAAGTAATATTATATATTTTACAACGTTATATACACGATTGGCATGTTAATATTACCAACTATTACTGGCTAACCTTAGACTTTCATTTATTGTCATGTTAATTACATACCCAGAAAACAAGCATGTTGTTACAAGACTGAATTGTAAATATAAAGTGCTATAACTGTTAACCGAAAGTGAAAATAAAACACCTTCAGGGATTGTCACAACATATTGTACAACCCCAAATCAGAAAAAGTTGGGACAGTATGGAAAATGCACATAAAATAAAAATGCAGTGTTCCTTACATTTTGGTGATACTTTATTACAAAACAAATATTTTAGGTATTAAAAAGATCATTCATTGCATCACTAAAAAAAATTACATACTAAAATAATTATGATTTCCATTTTTATGATGATTTAAACATCAATATTTTGCTACTTTGGCCTTGTCCCCAACCCAGACTTTAAAACTTCTCTGCTCTAATAAAATGCTCAATGCTCAAATGATCAATTCATTATAAAAATCACAATCTGTATTTTATAATAACTTAAAAAGAAACAAAATGTAATTTTTTTTTCATATTTGTACAACCTATGCATATTTTTGAGCAATATATTACTGTCCCCAGCATTATCGTCATTACCGCAACAGTGTATGGTTTCTGTAGGGAATCATTTGAAGGTAACACTTGTTTATGTTGTAACCATGGAAACAAAGACTCGCAAGGAAGCACATGCCAGCCATGAGAGAAGATTGACATTTTAATGTCTGGAAATGTGAGTAATTTAATCATGTATTCCTCCCGATCATAGAGTATATTTATTCAGCGTCATTACCATTTACATCAATATGGCAGTACTTTACCAAAAAAAAAAAGAAATTTACAAATTATTTATATGTATTTAAAGTGCATCTTGTACTAGCTATTGACTAGCTTTAGCAAATCCATGGTCTAGCTAGTTTTTTTCTTAAAAAAAGGAAAAATTTTCATTACCGCAACACGTCATTACCAACACATAATGACATTTTGCTATGCCACTTCGCAAATAAATATGAAATATTAAAATTCAATTGTGGCCATCATTAAGTCTTTGCTCTAAAGCATGTAAGCATTATCTTCACATAATTAAAACTAAATTATTACTAATTTTATTTTTCAAAAGTTAAGATGGTAAAAAGAGCCCGCAATTGAAGAATCACCCATTTACATTCACTTTGACTTTGATTGCAGACAGTTTGAACCTAAGATATTTTATGTTTTATCTGCTCAACTTCATTTCATTTGTTAATATACCTCCATTCCTGCATTTCCTGCAACATCTTCCAAACAAAGTTGGGATGGGGGCAATTTAGGGCTAGTAATGAGGTAAAAAAAAAATAATAATAATGATGTGATTGCAAACAGGTTATGTCAACAGGTGATTGTAATCATGGTTTGGTACAAAAGCAGCATCCAGCAAAGGTTGAGTCTTTGATGAGCAAGATGGCCAGAGGATCTTCAGTTTGTCAACAAATGCATGAGAACATTACTGAAGTGTTTTGGAGGGGATTTGCATATTTCTCCCTCTGCAGTGCATAATATCATTAAACCATTCAAGGAATCGGGGGGAATTTCAGTGCGTAAAGGGCAAGGGCGCAAGCTTAAGCTGAACGCTCGTGATCTTCGATCCCTCAGACGGCACTGCATCAAGAACCGCCACTCAACAATAGCTGATATAACCACATGGGCAAGGGATTACTTTGGCAAACCTTTGTCAAGCACTACAATACAGAGTTACATGCACAAATGCCACTTAAAACTTTACTGTGCAAAAAGAGGCCTTATGTTAACTGTGTCCAGAAGCGGCGTCAACTTCTCTGGGCTCGGAGGCATCTAGGATGGACCATCACACAGTGGAAACGTGTATTGTGGCCAGATGAATCAGTATTCCAGGTCTTTTTTGGAAAAAATAGACGCTGTGTGCTCTGGACTAAAGATGAAAAGGACCATCCAGACTGTTATCAGCAACAAGGCCAGGGTTTGTCATGGTATGGGGCTGTGTCAGTGCCCTTGGCAAAGGTCATTTACACTTCTGTGATGGCAGCATTAATGCAGAAAAGTACATTGAGATTTTAGAGCAACAAATGCTGCCTTCAAGACATCATCTTTTCCAGGGATGTCCATGCATTTTTCAACAAGACAATGCAAAACCACATGCTGCACACATTACATAGGCATGGCTGTGGAAGAAGAGGGTATGGGTACTAGACTGACCTGCCTGCAGTCCTGACCTGTCCCCAATAGAGAATGTGTGGAGAATTTTGAAAAGAGAAATGCGACAATGACGACCCCGTACTGTTGCACATCTTAAGACGTGTTTGCAGGAAGAATGGGACAAAATAACACCTGAAACACTAAATCGCTTGGTATCCTCTGTGCCAAAGGAATGGTGTGGTGAGAAGGAATAGCAACATTACAAAGTGGTAACTTTTTTTTTTTAATGTGTTGCAGGCCTGAAATGCAGGAATGGATGTTTTTTAATAAATTAAATGAAGTTGACCAGACAAACATTTCAGTGTTTTGTAAACATCAGTCAGTCACACACGTTTTGCAACTGGTTACAAATCAGCAGCTAGTTTAGTTTTTGTTGTAGTGCTAAACTGAAAACAATTTCTCCAAGCTTCAATAGTCTATTTTAAAATAAACGGCAATATCCATTTAAAAACTCAATGACGAATACACCAACAGTAAAATCAGTAATCCCAGGATTTTTGTATATTATTGCTAAATGTAGCCTTTCTGTTGCTCTGTATACTTTACTTACTGCCACCTGTACCACATTGGATTTCTCAGCTATGCAATTACATGAACATGTCAATAACATAGTAGTATGTGTTGGACTAGTAGTAAGTGTATTAGGTTCAGCAGTGTTGTTAGGATTTTTGAAAACGCTGCTCCACCCAAAACTATACAGTCAACAGCATCCTCGTATAAGCGTTCCCTGATAAAGACTAGAGAAAGATTCACATACATTGTACATAAAAAAGTAAATAGCTGTAGTCTCTATCTGTACACATACAATAAGTGCTACGAGGGTATGTGTTCCTAATAAAGAGGCCAGGAGGTGTAAACCATATTTAATATCCTAATAAGAATTTTTGATTTGATGATAAAAAGCCTCTTCAGCAATTGTCTAGTTTGTTTCTAGTAAGGAGATCTACGTGTTGAAAGATTTTGTGGCTGAGCAGTGTAGGAGAAAGGGAGTGATGACATGGACAGAAATCAGGTAGACCTCTGAGGATATTGCAACTTGGCACATGACTTTTCTCTCATATGCCCTTGACCAAGACTGAGCCTATAACCCAGGACACATGGAATGTTCTGGGTATCAGGCAACCATAAAACTCTTTTTAATACAACAAATAGGTTAATACTAAAGCAATAAGCCACGAGAGGCCGTGCATTACTGTGATTTTAGCACGGGGATGACGTTTTTGGCACGACGCGAAGCGGAGTGCCTAAAACTTCTTTCCCCGTGCTAAAATCATAACAGTAATGCACAGTCTCGAGTGGCTTATTGCTTTTATAAAACGGCGGTCAACATAAAATATAATAAATACAACAATGTTTAATTCATAAATGTATTTATTGTGTATAAACTTACAATAAAGCATTCTTGTCACTGTCACTGCTGGAGAATAGTCCACCAAACAAAAATATCCAGCCAGATGAGCGATTGTCTCTGACTTTTCATCTACAGGGTGGACCAACTAGGTAGGAGTGGACAGTGAGTGGACACGGTATTTAAAAACTCCAGCAGCGCTGCTGTGTCTTACCCACTCATACCAGCACAACACACACAAACACACCACTACCATGTCAGTGTCACTGCAGTGCTGAGGTGGTTTTAATGTTATGGCTGATCAGTGTAAATATCTAAATACACACATAAAATATATACAAATAAACATGAAGTTATGGATGACTGCTTGAAGGTGTCTAAACACTTCAAATAAAAAAGTGAGATTAGGCTAATTCACCAAAAGGTGCATTTCTTATAACCTATTTACTTATCTTTACAAGGGGTGCCAATAATTCAGGGGACAGTAACTATTCCATGGGTGACAAGTAATAATTTAGTTCTACAGTTCTCCCTCAAGACAGAACTAGATATATAAGAATTATGTCTGAGGATTGGATACAAGTTCTGACGAGACTGACGAGTGGCAAGACTCGGAGATTACTTAAGCCCCACTGAAACCCCATTAGTCAGGCAGAGATAAAAGGCTTTAGAAACCAGGCTTGTGTTTAGTAGATGTACAGACACTGTTGGCCAATAAAGTGTTTCCTCTGCAGAATGTGCAGAAATGTGCACAAGCTACTCACAGTTAACGGCTTGTCCGGAGGGACACCTTCGGATTCTTCAGACTTTTCCGCTTGGTGGATATGCCATCTGAGATGTAAAAGCAAAGCTGTGTTTTCAATCAGAATGTCATGGACTTCCTCGGACACATAAACACATGAAATCTTAGTGAAAGCAATTCTTTAACCCTCTTACCTCCAGGAAATGAACCTCAATGAGCCATTAAAATCTATCAGCTCCATGCTCCTCACTATTTAGTCACTGCCAATTTCAAACCACAACTGCTACCAACTGGGAAGCATGAGGGCTAGCAACAGCTTTCTTCCATGAATCCAGTCTCAATGAACTGCATTTTGTGCAACGTTACATGGCTACATAATTTGAGGGGGTCAGCCCTGACATACACATTATCTCACAGATACCCAGGCTTGGATAGCATTGCTCTATAATTATGCATATTTGGAATGCTGGTCAGGATGGCTGTGGCATCTTTAGGTTTGAACTTGCAGTCTTCAGATAGAGTAAATACTTTTCTGTTGCAACACTGTTTAAGAGCCTAATTATGTGTTCTAATGTTATACATAACATGGTTACACTAGTGTTTACAATCTTTCATTACTGTCCTGCCTTCTTGTCAGAATCTGTAAGTATAGATAAAAAGAGGACTAAGGAAAATAAAGAAAATCAGACTGTTCCACATGCCTCTGCTGATACACCCAGTCCATATCAATGCACTACTGAAGCCCAAAAATCATTACCACTGTGCTGCTTGCATTATGGTAATTATGTTATATCCTGAGAATTAGAACTGACAGTTCATAATGCATAATTACTGGATAAAGCCTGCAGACTATACACAAATACACATTTATAAAATGAAGTAATGGTTTAGCCCAGATGAGTACAAACATTGTCTGTTTCCTTGGGGAAAAAGCCTAAACATTACAATATGTCCTGAAACAAAGTAGTATTGCTGTTTGAATGTTTGCAGTTTTACAGATGAGCACAAACGTGTGCAAACATTGGATTAAAAATTAAGATGAGATAAGATAAGACAAGACTTTATTGAGCCCCTTGGGGAAATTATCTTGTTACAGCAGAATGAATCCAGGAAAAAAACAGAACAAAATACAACTAAGTGAAAAAATTGCACACATAGTGTGTAGTTATTTACACTAAAAAAATATCCCCTTTAAGAATAATCAAATTACTTTATTGTCACGTCACATTAACACAGGTGTGAAAGGCGAGTGAAAATCTTAGGTGCATAGTCCCTCACAGTTGCAATACACATTAATTACAAAAAATATACACATTAACTTACATAAGACTTACATAAAACTAGCACCATTTGTTCAATATGTACAGGTATTGATTAAAGACTCTTTATGTACAGATGTACAAAAATTATGAAATGTGAATTAATATAAATATATAAAATTTGGAATAATAAGTCAGAGATGTACAGTTATTGTACAAAATATGAATTTACATGGTATGTGTGCAGGTGTGGTGAATATAGTTCGAGTGAGTAAAGTGCAAAGTGCAGAATGGGTTGTATGGGGTGTGTATGGTGGGGATTCCTGTGGAGATCACTGTGTTGATTATGAGGGGTGATGAGGGGTGTGCTTGTCGTACACTTATGTATGTACATCATATATGTACATAAGTGATGTACATATATTATTGTAAAAATATAGTACGGTGGACCCCTGACTTACGAATTTAATTGGTTCCGAAGGGATGTTCTTAAGTCAAAATGTTCGTTAGTTAAACCTATTTTTCCCATAAGAAATAATGTAAATAGAATTAATCCGTGCCAGACCTCCCAAATCACCCCCTTACCTAACCTCTCTAATGTCTTAAATGATCTTTTTTGTTATAAATACAAGTGTATTTTCCCTTACATCTTAAATTATAGACCAGACATTATCGTAATAAACAATAATAAACAACAATACACAGTAGTACTGTACATAAAAAAACACACATCACATTTCAGTACAGTACGTGTGCTGTACCATACACCATAATACATTTCCTTCTTTTTTTATAAAATGTATCTACCAGAAACAACAATAACTCATATTTCTCTATTATTTCTTTCTTTATTTCAATAGTGTTGTATTTAGTAGGTGTAATTGTACGAAAGAAAGAATACTTTACTCAGCAGACTTCCTTCTTCTCTCTCACTTACTGTCCCCTCTGTCTGATCCACAGTGACAGCTACTGGCAGGAGTAATTATACAACATTTTCTCACCACTGTGCTTTCTCTGCACCTTCTTTGAAGCCATTTTAATATAGAATTTTACAAAATATAAAGAAAACACAGAAAAAAAACACCGTCCACTGTCCGAATGTTTGCTCAGTGTAAATATATATATAAAGAGAGATGGTCGGAGGGAACTTGTTTGTGATGTCACATGTTTTGAGAATTTCAGTTCGTAGTCCGAAATTTGTTCATACGTTAAGTTGAAAAAGATCGTCCGTAACCCGAAATGTTTGTATGATAAACCGTTCGTAACTCAAGGGTCTACTGTATATACAGTACATTAGAAATATGAAGAATATATTACATATTTCACTTTTTTATTGCACCATGGACATGTGAGTGTAGATATGGGTGACATATCACAGATTATTATTGTAAGCCCTGATGGCTGCTGGAATGAAGGACCTGCGGTAGCGCTTCTTCTTACACAGGGGGTGGAGGAGTCTGGACCCCTACAGACTCATGTAGTGGATGTGCGGTGTTGTCTAGGATGGATGACAGCTTGGCTATCATTCTCCTTCCTCCCACCTCCTCTACAGATTCGAGAGGACAGTTCAAGACAGTTTCTTGATCAGCTTGTTCAGTCTTTTCCTGTCTCTCTCCGAGATTGCACCTCCCCAGCACACCACTGCATAGAAGATGGCTGATGCTACCACAGTGTCGTAGAAGGATCTAAGCAGTGGTCGGCAAACTCCAAAGGACCTCAATCTCCTCAGTAGGTGACTGGAGTTATGTGGCAGGAATTATGTGTGTTAAGCAGGCTTCCTTCCACTGCCTAACTGAATATGTTGCTGACTTTGAATTGAATTATTATTGGCTGATCAATAGAGTACTAATTAATAAAAAATTCGGCGAAATCAAAGCAAAAGTCGTGTAGTGTGAACTAGGCATTATGTGCCATTAAGGCTTTTTCCAGGAAGTCAATGCTTATTTCAGCATGACAATGCCAGGCATCATTCTGCATGCGTTACAACAGTGTGGCTTTAAAGACAAAATGCATGTGATTGACTGGCTTGCCTGTAGTCCAGATATGTCTCCTGTTTAAAATGTATGGCGCATCATAAAAAGGAGAATTAGACAATAGCAACAACAGACAGCTAAAGTCTAGTGTCAGTCAGAAATGGGCAAAACTTCCACCTGCAAAACTGCAACAATTAGTACTCTCAGGTAAGAAGTTCAATAAAAAAGTGTAATTAATAGGCAAAGTGATGTAACACAGCGGTAAACATGCATCTGTCCCTACTTTTTTTTTTTTTTTTCCTTTATGCATTTTCTCCCCTTTAAGCACGTCCAATTGCCCGATTGCGTCATGCTTCCTCTCCACCAATGCCAATCCCTGCTCTGATTGAGAAGTGAACAAAGCTAACCCACGCCCCCTCCGACACGTGGGCAGCATGCCGTATGCATTTTATCACCTGCACTTTGACGAGTGCAGTGCAGCTCAGCATTGTGTATGGAGAGACACATCCTGAGAGCACTCTTTTCTCATCTCTGTGCAGGCACCATCAATCAGCCAGCAGAGTCATGAGAGAGAGAGACCCCATCCGGCTTAGTCCCGCCCCATATCTGAACAACAGGCCAATCGTTGTTCATGTGGCCGCTTAGCCTTAGCCGGTAGGCAGAGCTGAGATTCGATACAATGTATTCGAGATCCCAGCTCTGGTTCCAGCGTGTTTTTACCGTTGTGCGACCTGAGCTGCCTTACTTATTTTTTAAATAAGTTACAGGTCAAATTTTAAATTGGCTTCTATTTACAAAATAGTGTTAAGCTGGTCAAAAATACTATTAAACCATTCAGTAAAAACATTTCTTTGCACTTTTGTCTGTTAAAAATGTTCAAGAGAATTAACAAAATTTTAACAAAATGTTCAATTTGTAGATTACAGCAGAATTCTGGTATTTCAGCTGTACAGTCAAGCCGGAAAGTCTGCACACCCCTTTCACCTTCTCTACGTTTTATAATGTTACAGACTAATTCTACGTATAACGTAGTAAGTAGAATTGAGTTCCTTTTTTTTCTGTTCCAAAATTCTACATAAAATAGCCACAATGACAAAGTAAAAGCAGGTTTTCAGACATTTGTGCTAATTTATTAAAAATCAAAATGTAAAATATCATATGTACACAAGTGTGCACATATTTTGATATGACACCCAAAAGTGAGCTGATGTGCATTTTGTTTTCACTGATACTGCTTGAGATGTTTCTACAATTTAATTGGTGTTCACCTGTGGTAAATTCATTTTATTGGACTGATCGGGGATTGCCAACACCTGCCTTTATAAGGTCCAACAGTTAACAGTGCATATCAGAGCAAACTCCAAGCCATGGGGTCAAAGGAATTATCTGCAGACCTCAGAAACAGGATTGTGTCAAGGCATAGATCTGGAGAAGGTTACAGAAAAATTGCTGCACCTTTACAGGTCCCAAAGAGCACAGTGGCCACCATCATTTGGGAGGTGAGCAGGAACCCGAGGGTCAATCTGAAAGTGCTCCAGTGTATTCTTGTGGAGATGGGAGAACCTATCAGAAGATCAACCATCCAGGCAGCACTCCACAAATCATGCCTTTATGGTAGAATGGCCAGATGGAAGCCACTCCTTAGTAAAAGGCACATGACAGCCTGCTTGGAGGCACCTAGAGGACCCTCAAACCATGGCGGTGGCAGCATCATGATGTGGGGACTAGTCCTGATAGAGGGAAAGATGAATGCAGCTAAATACACCGAGATCCTTGAAGGAAACCTGCTCCAGAGTGCTCTGGATCTCAGACTAGGGTGAAGGTTTACCTTCCAACATGACAACGACCCGAAGCACACAGCCAAAAGAACAAAGGAGTGGCTTCGGAGAAAGTCTGTGAATGTCCTTGAGTGGCCCAGCCAGAGCCCAGACCTGAATCCAATCAAACATCTGTGGAAGGAGCTGAACATGGCTGTGTACCGACGCTCCCCATCCAACCTGACAGAGCTTGTAAGGATATGCCAAGAGGAATGGGCAAAAATGTCCAGAAACAAGTGTGCCAAGCTCATAGCTTCTTTGTCAAGACGCCGTGAAGCTGTCAAAGGTGCATTAACCAAGTATTAGGCTAAGTATGTGTACAGATATGTAACTCCTAAATAAACTATTTTTGTCAGTAAAATAAAATTGCATATTTTCTAAACCCTGTTCTGACTATATAATTATCGGTGATTGTGTGTAGATGTCTGAGGCAAAAAATTAACTCAATCTATTAAAGAATAAGCCTGTAATGTAATAAAATGTGGAGAAGGTGAAAGGGGTGTGCAGACTTTCTGCTTGACTGTATATCATACATACATTGATTCTGTGTGCATTGTTGCAGCTAATCAGGGTCGAGACAGAGAGGCCTTGTGGTTTGCCTGCATAAACAAATCAATGTATTCTGTAAATATGCCATTCTTTATACGCACAAATGTTCTAGGAATGTCACTGAACTTTAGTTGCTTCCTTCTAAAATACCTTAATGAATCCTGCCTCTTTCCCTCCACTTAGGACTGCCATCTCTGACAACTTCTGACAAGTTTATGCATTTTCTCTCGACTTTTTAGCATGTCCAATTGCCCGATTGCGTCATGCTTCCTCTCCACTAATGCCAACCCCCGCTCTGATTTGAGGAGAACAAATCCGCCCCCTCCGACCAGTATGCATTTTGTCACCCACTAGGAGAGTGCATATATGCGAATCAGCCTTGTGTACGGAGAGACACACCCTGATCCGCACTCTTTCCCTGTCTCTGTGCAGGTGCCATCAATCAGCCAGCAGAGGTCGTAGTGCATCAGTTATGAGAGAGTCCCTATCCGGCTAAATACCTCACCCCTATATGAACAACAGGCCAATCGTTGTTCATGTGGCCGCTCAGCCCAGCCGGATGGCAGAGCTGAGATTCAAAACGATTTACTGTTGCACATCTTAAGACGTGTTTGCAGGAAGAATGGGACAAAATAAAAGCTGAAACACTAAATCACTTGGTATCCTCGGTGCCAAAACCTCTTTTAAGTGTGGTGAAAAGGAATGGCAACATTACAAAGTGGTAAATGCTTTACTGTCCCAACTTTTTTTTTAAATGTGTTGCAGGCCTGAAATGCAGGAATGGATGTTTATTAATAAATGAAATGAAGTTGATCAGACAAAACATTAAATATTTCAGGTTCATCCTGTCTGCAATGACATAAAAGTCAAAGTAAATGTAAGAAACTTTGTGGGGTTTTTTTTATTTGCATTGTCCAAACTGTCCCGACTTTTTCTGATTTAGGGTTGTAAAAAAAATCTACATCATAAATCACAATTAATCTTTGTTGAAACTCACATAGTGCATAAAAAACTAAATTGTACACCTAAATAGGTAACCAATAGGCCAATAAGGGTGAAGTATTAAAAAACTTCATGTACACTGCTGCACCTTCTATACAAAAAACAGTGCCCTAATTACCCTAAATATCTGGCCAGTGAAGGTGACATGTGGTTCCCATTTTATTAATAAATGGGTTAGAAGGGGTGACAAAGTTTACAGAGCAGCGGTTATACTCAGTAACTGTATACCCATAAAGTAAATCTATATGAAGGATGTAGCTCATAAAATGACCAAAGAATGTATGTGGCCCGTGAGTAAGTCTTAAACTATAATTTTCTCTAACTCATTCTCTCGCTTGCTTGTACATTCTAAAAACAGAAGTGTTAGTAGAATATAAAGCTTGTGGGAGAAATCAGAGTGGAAATTTGGCCCACGCATAATGTCCTAATCTTAAAGCAAACCACAAAAATCTAACACCCACCTCATTAGCTAGCAGAACAGCTACTTAGAAAGGGAGAAAATCTCAGTAAAACAGAGTTAAATTAAATTCCAGAACCACCTAATTAACTTAGGGAGGTAAAAAGGTGTGCATAATTAAAGTGTAATGTTCTGTTGAAACTGCAGTGTGTGCTGGGTACAGAGATAGACTATATGGCCAAAAGTATTCGGACACCTGTCCAACAAATCGTATTAAGTTAGAGAGACATCTGTGTAATCTTTTCAGCTGTAACAGCAGCCAATCTTTTGAAAGGCTTCTCACAAGACATTAAAGTATGTCCCATTCAGTTAAACGTGCATTTGTATGGCTGGGCTTTGATGTTGGTCAATAAATCCTCAATTGACGTTCCAGTTCATATCAAAGCTGCTCAGTGGGACTGAGGCCAGGGCTCTGTGCAGGGCACTGACTTTCTTTAAATAGGGCTTTTCTTCATGTCTTTAAAGTCCTTGCC
This sequence comes from Trichomycterus rosablanca, assembly GCF_030014385.1. Lineage (NCBI taxonomy): Eukaryota > Metazoa > Chordata > Actinopteri > Siluriformes > Trichomycteridae > Trichomycterus > Trichomycterus rosablanca. The sequence goes on along the minus strand of NC_085989.1, from coordinate 17,973,038 downwards.
TTGTACACAGGGGAACAGTAATGCTGGAACAGGAATGGGCCTTTCCTAAACCATTGCTGCAAAGTTGAAAGCATGTAATTTTCTTTTATATATAATTTATTTATTACACCAGTTAGCAATTGATGTGGCTGAGACACTTGAATTAGAAAATCAGCAAGATCTGCCTCTATTCCAGTTTCCAGTGGTGTACCATACCTGGTGTACCATACCTGATGTACAAGCGGTGTCCAGAACTGCTTCAGCAGCTTTTGTTTGTTTGTTTATTAGGATTTTAACATCATGTTTTACACTACATTCATGACAGGAACGGTAGTTACTCATTACACAAGGTTCTTTAGTTCACAAGGTTATATTGAACACGGTCATGGACAATTTAGTGTCTCCAATTCACCTAACTTGCATGTCTTGGACTGTGGGAGGAAACCGGAGCTTCGGCAGCCCTGGAAGATCGTCAGAGTTATTTGGTGAATAGGAAGTTTCCAGATTTCCTTTGCACACTACCACTGTATACTGTATACCTCTGGATACCCAGGGAGGAAAACTCAAAACACTTAGAGCAGTTCTGCACCATCTCACTGCTCAGTGTAGCGGGCAAAATATAGAGGTCTTAACGCCTGACAGAGTTTAACCTCCGAAATGAGTACATCAATGTAACTGTACAGAAAGGAAGAGGTCCCAGGGGTGGCTGGTTGCTTGGAACATTCTGGAGTGGTCACCCAGTTTTTACAAGTAGAATGAGAAAGAGGAGGAAATCTGGTCATTTTGTGGTTTGACCTTACTAATGCATTACCGACTTACTAATGACAACTGTTGAGTCGCTAAAAAGGAAATCAGCAGTTACCTATGTAGATGGCTTGGTCGCTCGTCGTAAATGGCTTGGTTTTCTCTGCAGTCCTAGTAAAGCTGCACTGTATGGCAGTAGGCACATCCTACAGCTCCCACACAGTGGCCTGACTAAAAGGTTTATGGTGTCCCAAACAAGAGAGGCACTCCAAGGAACACCAGAATGTCATCAGTTGGCATTAACGTCTGAACGGGTGAAATGATAGCAGGTAAGATGCTGGAAGTACTAGCAGAGGCAGCAGGTTTAGTAGCAAATATACACTGATCAGCCATAACATTAAAACCACCTCCTTGTTTCTACACTCACTGTACATTTTATCAGCTCCACTTACCATATAGAAGCCCTTTGAAGTTCTACGATTACTGACTGTAGTCCATCTGTTAATCTGCATGCTTTGTTAGTCCCCTTTCATGCTGTTCTTCAGTGGTCAGGACTCTCCCAGGACCACTACAGAGCAGGTATTATTTGGGTGGTGGTGTGTTAGTGTGTGTTGTGCAGGTATGAGTGGATAAGACACAGCAATGCTGATGGAGTTTTTAAACACCTCACTGTCACTGCTGGACTGAGAATACTCCACCAACCAAAACTATCCAGCCAACAGCACCCTGTGGGCAGCGTCCTGTGACCACTGATGAAGGTCTAGAAAATGACCAACTCAAACAGCAGCAATAGATGAGCGATCGTCTCTAATTTAACACCATCCTGTGCTCTCAGTTTGGGAAGTGGATTATTAAAGCACATCCTTAGCAGCTGCGTGAAGGTCCTTACTGTAGGTTGTTGGTGGCATGACCAGGTGCTTAAAGCAGTTACTGAGATAGAATGCCTTTGTCATATATACATATACAGATGTACAGTACAACGAAATTCTTTCTTCGTGTATTCCAGCTTGTTATGAAATTGGGGTCAGAGCACAGGGTCAGCCATTGTACGGCGCCCCTGGAGCAGACAGGGTTAAGGACCTTGTTCAAGGGCCCAACAGTGGCTGCATGGCAGAGCTGGGATTTAAACTCTCAACCTTTCAGTTGATAGCCCAAAGCTCTACTCACTAGCCTACCACTGTCCTAGGGGCCTCAGCCAGATCGTGGCCTCAGCCATTAACATTACCACTGTCAGCAAACACCATCGGCCTGGCAATACAACTAATACTAATACTAATACTTTTGTCAAGGCTGGAGGGAAGCCGACACCACAAGCAAGAGCAACAACAGGCATTCTTGCCTCAGGCAGCTCAAAGTAGATTTTGTCTGACAGCTAAGTTCCCAGAAAACATAGCCACCACGACACTTAGTCCTGACACCAAGAAGCAGAAGATAATGTTAAAGCTGACAAAGCCCTGGGAAAAGTGCATGGAGGAGGCACATGAGAGGAAGTGCATCATGTACCAGGAGCTGCTGGCGCAAAGGTAGGCTGTCTGGGCTTTGCAGGATGATCAATCTACAAAGTCCTGGCACAGCTTTTTATAGGGGGCAAGGCTAAAAAGAGGGCCCTAACGTCCATATATGATACTGCAGAGAGAACCACAAGGTGTCTCAGGATTAAATGGGCAGGTCCGTGGTCTACTTCAGCTAGGACACAAGCCAGGGACTGATCACCCTTGGTCGGCTGGGTAAGGGGTGTCTGATCAAGTTAAAGAACCTGAAACACACAATGACCCCAAAATACATCACTGAATTTTTGTCCCAGCATGCACACATGGGATGTATCTTTAAAGTATTGATCATACAGGGGGAAATATGCTAAGCAAAAATATAAAACAGTAAAACAGACAATTAAATTATTTGTAACGGCACTACCTCCTGTCAGAGACTTTAGGTTAAATTTAGAGGAGGCTCGCTAAGGAAACAGAGCACAGAGGTTGTATTAAAACACTCCCACAGTGTCTAGAATCTGACCTCATTATGTTTCACAGCAGAATTTTTAAACATACAGACACCGGGTAAGGCAACCTTCATCAATTATAGAAGTCTATTAGCCACTGTGAATAAGGGCAGTAAAATGTTCAGAATCCATGCTACACAGAGGTAAAAAGGTTTATGATGGCAAGGTTGTATGAGCATACAGAATGGGAAGTTGTCTAAATATACAACGTACAAACTTACTCATTTAAGTTAAGGCTTAAAAATTTTTTTTTTACAATAACTTTGACTTTTATTTAATTGCAGACAGAATGAACCTGAGATATTTCATGTTTTGTCTGCTCAACTTCATTTCATTTATTAATAAACATCCATTCCTGCATTTCAGACCTGCAACACATTCCAAAAAAAGTTGGCACAGAGGATATGTGATTTAGTGTTTCTGGTTTTATTTTGTCCCATTTTTCATGCAAACACGTCTTAAGATGTGCAACAGTACGGGGTCGTCGTTGTCGCATTTTTTGTTTAAAAATTCTCCACACATTCTCTTTTAAGAACAGGTCAGGACTGCAGGCAGGCCAGTCCAGTACCCGTACCCTCTTCTTCCGCAGCCATGCCTTTGTAATGTGTGCAGCATGTGGTTTTGCATTGTCTTGTTGAAGCACATGTTGCTCTAAGATCTCAATGTACTTTTCTGCATTAATGCTGCCATCACAGAAGTGTAAATGACCTTTGCCGAGGGCACTGACACAGCCCCATACCATGACAGACCCTGGCTTTTGGACTTGTTGCTGATAACAGTCTGGATGGTCCTTTTCATCTTTGGTCCGGAGCACACGGCGTCCATTTTTTCCAAAAAAGACCTGGAATGCTGATTCATCTGACCACAATACATGTTTCCACTGTGTGATGGTCCATCCTAGATGCCTCTGAGCCCAGAGAAGTCGACGCCGCTTTTGGACATGGTTAACATAAGGCTTCTTTTATGCACAGCAAAGTTGTAAGTGGTATTTGTGCATGTAACTCTGTATTGTAGTGCTTGACAAAGGTTTGCCAAAGTAATCCCTCACCCATGTGGTTATATCAGCTATTGTTGAGTGGCGGTTGTTGGTGCAGTGCCATCTGAGGGATGGAAGATCACAGGCGTTCAGCTTAAGCTTGCACCCTTGGCCTTTATGCACTGAAATTCCTCCTGATTCCTTGAATGGTTTAATGATATTATGCACTGTAGAGGGAGAAATATGCAAATCCCTTCCAATCTTGCTTTGAGGTTCATTGTTTTTAAACATTTCAATCATTTTCTGGAGATCCTCTGATCATCTTTGTTAAAAAGACTCAGCCTTTCCTGGATGCTGCTTTTGTACCAAACCATGGATGTTGACATCACCTGTTTGCAATCACATCATTATTTAGTTTTTTCACCTCATTACTAGCCCTAAATTGCCCCCGTCCCAACTTTTTTGGAATGTGTTGCAGGCCTGAAATACAGTAATAGATGTTTATTAATAAATGAAAAGTAGTTGAGCAGAAAAAACATGAAATAACTTGGGTTCAAACTGCAATCAAATAAAAGTGAAAGTAAATGTAAGGAACACAGCATTTTTATTTTATGTGCATTTTCCATCCAACTTTTTCTGATTTGGGGTTGTATTTGTTAGGAAATGTGCCAGCCGAAGCTTTGAGGGACTAAACAAAGCAACCATGTGTAAAATTTATAATCAATTCATGCATTAATTAGAAGTTGGGAGAAGTATTCTTCTCTTCTCTGCTCTCCCCATGCTGTACAGTACTGTGCAGGTGCTGAATGGTAATTAGAGATAGCAGCCACCTGTCTGAGTAAATGATTTATTGAATAAATAATAAAATATTATGCCATTTCAAAGCCACATTTTGGAGGCTAAACATCAGACACCCATCTAAAACTAGGGGCTTTCTTCTGTTACTTTTACTAGTCATCAGATATACATATTCCCAAGAGTAAAGATCACTTTAATATTGCCTCAGTGAATGAAATAAATGCTGCAGGAGGAACCTGGACAAAAGCCATGTTCCAATACTCGTGTTGAGAAGTTTTGACTGTGCTCAAGGTTCAAAATAACAGCTCATTACACATAATAATGGTCATAATAATGGAATGCCTTTTCCATTCTGCTGACAAGCACATGAAAGCAGACCAAGGCATCACAACAATGGCTCCAGCTTGACCATCAGATATATGAGTATGTCAGTGAACAATCCCCGGCTTCTACTACCATGCTGGACGAGCTTGTATGTCTGGCTCAGGGCTTGGCCAGCTGCTGTCTTGATGCCAATTGGCAACCAGGGACACATTTATTATTGAATAGTCCATGGCTGACACTTTTCAGCATGTACTAAATAAATGTTACACTTTTATACAGTTGAATTCTAAATTTAAATATAGTTGTAGGGGACATGTGGCATGGGAGTTAAATGATTTCTGCATTTGTTCTTTTTCTTTGACTAAATGATTAGAACACATAGACACAGACATACACTATATTGCCAAAAGTATTCGCTCGTCTGCCTTCACACGCATATGAACTTGAGTGACATCCCATTCTTAATCCATAGGGTTTAATATGATGTCGGCCCACCCTTTGCAGCTATAACAGCTCCAACTCTTCTGGGAAGGCTTTCCACAAGGTTTAGGAGTGTGTTTATGGGAAGTTTTGACCATTCTTCCAGAAGCGCATTTGTGAGGTTAGACACTGATGTTGGATGAGAAGGCCTGGCTCGCAGTCTCCGCTCTAATTCATCCCAAAGGTGTTCTATCAGGCTGAGGTCAGGCCAGTCAAGTTCATCCACACCAAACTCGCTCATCCATGTCTTTATGGACCTTGCTTTGTTCACTAAAGCGCAGTCATGTTGGAACAGGTAGGGGCCATCCCCAAACTGTTCCCACTAAGTTGGGAGCATGAAATTGTCCAAAATCTCTTGGTATGCTGAAACATTAAGAGTTCCTTTCACTGGAACTAAGAGGCCGAGCCCAACTCCTGAAAAACAACCCCACACCATAATCCCCCCCTCCACCAAACTTTACACTTGGTACAATGCAGTCAGACAAGTATCGCTCTCCTGGCAACCGCCAAACCCAGACTCGTCCATCGGATTGCCAGACGAAAAAGTGTGATTCGTCACTCCAGAGAACACGCCTCCACTGCTCTAGAGTCCCGTGGTGGCGTGCCTTACACCACTGCATCCAACGCTTTGCATTGCACTTGGTGATGTAAGTACTTGAAATTGCTCGAGTGGCGCAGTGATCTATTATGCTCACTCACTATCGGCCAGCTGGGTATCTGCACACAGGCTATGTCTTGCCGAAGCCTTGTGATAGTTTAACATCCTGTCCAGGGTATTCCTGCCCTGGACTTAGTGTTTCCCAGTGGAATTTACCACAACTTCAATCAGTTTGTTAGTTCTATGTTATTCACTATACAGTATGGCTTTTAACTCCTTATTATTAATTATAATTAATGACAGCTGATTACGTCTCTGTGCCCATAATAATAGGGATAATGTGACAGCACCCATTACAAAGTAGTTAAAAAAATGACATTGTCACCTTGCTAAAAGGAAATTTGTGCAGATGGTCCACTGGACATGTCTGCTAATCATTAGCAACTATTTAAACATGGAGGACACTGCCTATAGTCAAGCAAGCTTTTCCATGATTTCATATGCTCTTTTACATTAAAAATTTGCTGCTGATACTGTGTACATATGATAAGCAACAAACTACAGCACTTGATCCATCACCCCACTCAACCAAAATATTATAAGATGCAAGCCATTTTGTAAGGAAGTCTGCCATGTTTTTATTTGTAAGCTGTAAGAATTACGGCATTGCAAAGGCTCATGTTACCATGTCTATAACACTGGCTTTCATCAGCCATAAAATTAAAACCACCTCCTTGTTTCTACACACTCTGTCCATTTTATCAGCTCCACTTACCATATAGAAGCACTTTGTAGTTCTACAATTACTGACTGTAGTCCATCTGTTTCTCTACATGCTTTGTTAGCCCTCTTTCTTGCTGTTCTTCAATGGTCAGGACTCTCCCAGGACCACCACAAGACCACTACAGAGTAGGTATTATTTGGGTGGTGGATCATTCTCAGCACTGCAGTGACACTGACATGGTGGTGGTGTGTTAGTGTGTGTTGTGCTGGTATAAGTGAATAAGACATAGCAGCACTGATGGAGTTTTTAAACACCTCACTGAGAATAGTCCACCAACCAAAAAATATCCAGCCAACAGCACCCTGTTGGCAGCGTCCTGTGACCACTGATGAAGGTCTAGAAGATGACCAACTCAAACAGCAGCAATAGATGAGCAATCGTCTCTGACTTTACATCAACTAGGTAGGAGTGTCTAATAGAGTGGACAGTGAGTGCACATGGTATTTAAAAACTCCAGCAGCGCTGCTGTGTCTGATCCACTCATACCAGCACAACACACACTAACACACCACCACCATGTCAGTGTCACTGCAGTGCTAGTAATCATCCACCGCCCAAATAATACCTGCTCTGTGGTGGTCCTGTAAGGGTCCTGACCATTGAAGAACAGGGTGAAAGCAGGTTAAAAAGGTATGCAAATAAACAGATGGGCTACAGTCAGTAATTGTAGATGTACAAAGTGCTTCTATATGGTAAGTGGAGCTGATAAAATGGACAGTGAGTGTAGAAACAAGGAGATGGTTTTAATGTTATGACTGATCTGTGTATTTGTTGCGATAATAATAATAACAAATTTAAATGAACCAGAGAACCCTAAGTCACAATAATGATAGGTTCAAAATAACGCACTGTTGTGTAATAAAAGGTATTTTATGAACAGCTGAACTACTGGACGCAATAAAAGCAAGTGACATAAATAATTAAATTTAGATTTTATGGCATCCTTGATTACTTAAACATATCATTTTACACATTGACAGCCAGTCATGTGCTCTTCGCCTATTTCTGCCATCAGGACACAGTAATCTTTGTGCATGATTGCCTATCCATGCCAGCAGCATGCCTGCTTGTAGAACCAGATCTGCAACACTTTACACATGCATTTTTGAACAGCTCACCCATATGAGTTTGTTTTAAGATTAAATCCCAAAATCTGTCCGCACACAAGCTTAATAGTCTGTAAAATTGAAAAGAATGTGATAATGTATTCTGCACGATTCATTTAACAGCAGCTTAATAAACTTTTATTGACACTTGACAACAACATATTGCCAGACACATTAAAGAGTTTACAAGGGGCCGTGGGCAGACTTTGCTGTTATTTTTTTATTTATTTATTTATTAAGTGGTGGCAGCCTTTTAAGAGTTGTGTCCCTCAGGCCACTCAGGTGGCGCAGCGGTAAAAACAGACGCTGGAACCAGAGCTGGGATCTCGAATACATCGTATCGAATCCCAGCTCTGCTTGCCGGCTAGGCTGAGCTGCCACATGAACAACGATTGGCCTGTTGTGCAGATATGGGCGGGACTAAGCCGGATGGGGTCTCTCTCTCATGACTGGTGCAATTACGACCTCTGCTGGCTGATTGACGGCACCTGCACAGAGATGAGAAAAGTGTAGGTGATAAGATGCATACAGCATGCTGCCCACGTGTCGGAGGGGGCGTGGGTTAGCTTCGTTCTCCTCAATCAGAGCCGGGATCGGCACTGGTGGAGAGGAAGCATGACGCAATCGCATAACGCCACCATCAGGCCAGTTGGGCTGAGCTCGAACACCCTAGTAGATCGGTAGCCACAGTATTAATCCACCTTGTTGATTAAATATCTTCAAATAAGTTCTATGCCCTATCTTTTAGGAGTGTTGGGGATTCCACCTCCTTCTCTCTAGCAAGGCACATCTTACCAAGTTACAGTTTTACCCCTCTGTTCTTGACTTTTGTTAATCTTTCCTGATGACGGGGTCCTCTGGGATAGGCAACAAGGGCTGGCACAGGCAACAAGCCAGGTGTATGGAAGTCACTCTTGTGCTGTTGATGACAGACTGGTGGTGCCTACTGCAGTTCTGTTTGAGCCCATGTCTGTAAGCAGTAATTTATTATGTGTCATGTCACCATGTTGTCACTAAATTATGCTTAGTGCATTTTGTTAGCAATATAAAAATGTATCTAATGTATCTTTCATATGAGCAGCACACAACATGCTTGTGGATAATTTTGTAATTTATTTAGTTAACTTTTACTCAGTTAAATCTGCACAATCAATTATTGATCTGCATAGTCACTGATCATTCTATGAGTGGTTTGAAATAAGTTTTTTAAACATATAGCATGATAATAGTGAAGGTTACAAAGTGAATTTTACTGACAAATTCATTAGGCTCTCAAAGGTATGTTGTTAGAGCATAACTGCATGAGTATAGTCAACTATATAACTTTAACTATAGTTATGTGTTTAAAAAAACACCAGTGGCAGGTGCCTGTTATGCTTCAAATGATGTTAAAGGCTTACTAGTTGGAGATGCATTTCAGTTTTTGTGATTATCAGGCAATTCTTTGGTGGTGAAATACTTCCTGTTATCTGACTGGTCGTGGCGGCTATGTTTTTTATGTCAGGAACAACCCCACTTACAGCTTACAACCCCAAATCAGAAAAAGTTGGGACAGCATCAAAAATTAAGTTTCTTACATTTACTTTGACTTTTATTTGATTGTAGACAGGATGAACCTGAGATATTTCATGTTTTGTCTGCTCAACTTCATTTCATTTATTAATAAAACTTCATTCCTGCATTTCAGACCTGCAGCACATTCCTTTTCACCACACTTAAAAGACGTTTTGGCACCAAGGACACCAAGCAAATTAGTGTTTCAGGTTTTATTTTGTCCCATTCTTCCTGCAAACATGTCTTAAGATGTGCAACAGTACAGGGTCGTTGTCACATTTTTCATTTCAAAATTCTCCACACATTCTCTGTTGGGGACAGGTCAGGACTGCAGGCAGGCCAGTCCAGTACCCGTACCCTCTTCTTCCGCAGCCATAGCCATGTCCTTTACGCACTGAAATTCCTCCCGATTCCTTGAATCATTTAATGATATTATACACTGTAGAGGGAGAAATATGCAAATCCCTTCCAATATTTCTTTGAGGTACATTGTTTTTAAACATTTTAATCATTTTCTCACGCATTTGTTGACAAACTGGAGATCCTCTGATCATCTTTGCTCATCAAAGACTCAGCCTTTCCTGGATGATGCTTTTGTACCAAACCATGATTACAATCACCTGTTGACATCACCTGTTTGAAATCACATCATTATTTAGTTTTTCACCTCATTACTAGCCCTAAATTGCCCCGGTTCCAACTTTTTTTGGAATGTGTTGCAGGCCTAAAATGCAGGAATGGATGTTTATTAACAAATAAAATGAAGTTGAGCAGATAAAACATGAAATATTTTGGGTTCACACTGTCTGTAATAAAAAAAAAGTCAAAGTAAATGTAAGGAACACTGTGTTTTTTATTTTATTTGCATTTTCCATACTGTCCCAACTTTTTTTTTGATTTGGCAATATTTGTCAATCTGACAATATTTGTTTATGTACATTATCTTGCATGTTATAGCACCATGTTATAGTTCTGTGGTACCCAGTCTACCAGCTGCATTACTCATTAGTGTAAGAAAGCTGACCATCCTGTACTGCTTCATATCCTTTTACCTCAACTACACACACACTCACGTCACTATCATAGTGAATAAGGACGCGGCTCCTTTAACAATCCCACAATTCTTTGCAAGATGAAGAAAGCAAAACTACTTGCTGGGTTTGTTGGCATTTTAAAAATCGTTACAGTTCTGGATTTAACTGAACACAGATGTTAAAAACAAACATTTAAAGATCAGAGATCAATCCAATGATTTCTAAAAGAGCAGAACACATTTCAGTCTGCAATGTGACTGTTTTTATACAATAAAACATCTAAAAACAACAGAAATTGCTGCATGTATAGTATTGTTTTAATAACACACGCAGCTAAGCGGCTACTGTGTCGTTACGGTGACATGGCGACTTGCAAGAGGAAGCTGTTGTCAAAGACTAATGATGATAAACAGATTACAAAGCGACCACAGAGACTTCCAACCTCCACAGATCACGAAGAGATCCACAGTCTGTACTTTCCTATTCAAACTACAAATGAAGCCAGACTGAAATTCGACTTCTTTAACCAACCATGTGTTGATTTAGCCAGAGCGTTTTTAGGCAAGGTAAGCGTGATGTTTACTATTGTTTACAGTCTTATCTATGTCTGGAACATCTCGGGTCCAGCTCCGTGTGCTTGTTGAATTTCTAAGTAGAAATAAGTAAGCACATTGTCTGTAAAGATAACTTAAAAATAGTATAAAAAAGTCTATATTTTATGTTTAAATTTTTCTCTAGTATGTTACTTTTAGCAAATAAACAGTAATTGTGCATTGTAATGTAAACAAGTTGTAAATGTGTTACACCTACTCACTAGTGGTGGTAAATTCGGTTCATTTTATGGACTCGGGTTAATCTGAGTCACTCACTGTAATGTGATCCGGTTCACTTGAGTCACTTGATTCACTTGAGTCCTCCCTCACTCGTCCAATAAATAAAATATTAATTTAAATTCCACACACCAAAAAACAAACAAACACAACTTAAACATAAATAACAACAAATGGAACAAAATTGAAAAATGTGCAATTCAATTATAAGTTAACCAAAATTAAAATAATTATTTCTGTGTGGAGTTTGCATGTTCTCCCCGTGTCCGCATGGGTTTCCTCCAGGTGCTCCGGGTTTTCTCCCACAGTCCAAAGACATGCAAATGAAGTGAATTGGAGACACTAAATTGTCCATGACTGTTTTCAATATAACCTTGTGAACTGATGAATCTTGTGTAATGAGTGACTACCGTTACTGTAATGAATGTAACCAAAGTGTGTAAAACATGACGTTAAAATCCTAATAAACAAACAAACAAACAAACAAACGCACATTGGATGTGCTGAGGCTGCTTCTCCTGTTAGTTATGTTTTGCCCAGTTTTAGAAAAAACACACTCAGGAGGCACAGAGGTGGCCATAATGCAGAGCCTGCTCTTCATCACTGTGGAAGTTTTTATAGACTGGTGCTCTATTCCTCCACCAGTCTATAGGGTCAGCCATATGGGGTACAAACCCTTTCATTTCAGCATAGCCTCAGTGTGAGGGTTTTGAATCCCTGGTCGTAGGCTTGTGACCCTCCCCTCAAAATCAGTTCAGGGCAGCACAGTGGCTAAGTGATTAGCACTGTCGTCTCACAGCAAGAAGGTCCTGGGTTCGATCCTCAGGTGTGGCGGTCCAGGTCCTTTCTGTGTGGAGTTTGCATGTTCTCCTTGTTTCCGCATGGGTTTCCTCCGGGTGCTCCGGGTTTTCTCCCACAGTCCAAAGACATGCAAGTGAGGTGAATTGGAGACACTAAATCGTTCATGACTGTGTTAGATATAACCTTGTGAACTGATGACTCTTGTGTAATAAAAAACTACCGTTCCTGTCATGAATGGAACCAAAGTGTAAAACATGACGTTAAAATCCTAATAAACAAACAAACATTTCGTTTATTCAAACCGTGGGTCCAAATGTGTGGCTTCTACCAGTACGTGAACCTTTTCAATCTGTCCAAACCGTTTTTTTCAATTTCTGGCGAGTCTGATCACTCGCCTTATGTACTTAGCAGCAGCCAGTCAGAGGACTCATGATTCCTGATTTAGTACAAAGATTCGAATCATTAACCCCGGGTAATTCACGAACCGCCCAGCTCTACTACTCACATTTATGGACAATGTGGAATATCTAGGCCACCTTCTGTTTGTACCTGGAAAGTGGAAAAAACCTGAGTACCCATAGGAAACCCACACAAGAAAAACATGACACAGACCCCTCATAAACAGTAAACAGGGGCAAGGTTTGACTTAGGGTGGCCCCAAGAAGGAGGACATCAGACCCCCAAAAAGGAGGGCATGACCGTGGGTAATGAGCATAGTGTCTACAGCACACAAAATTAAAGCCTAAGTTGATATAATTGTGATGCAACCGAATGAACTAGAAAATACCATCTTCAAGAATGTTCTACTCACCACATTTAGAGTCTGCTTGTAATACTTTAGTACAAAAAGAATGAAATTCATCTTTCCTACTCTTTCAAATGAAAGGGTGGTGAGCCGACCACTTAAAGCTGTACGCTGTTTTTTGTTTTGGCATGTTGACAGCATGAACAGTTATTAAAATTTAGTAATAATTAGCATTGCATTTCAGGGCTGGACACTTTGTAATAAAGTGGTGGATGTCCTCACAGAAGTGGTGGCTTTATACCAATGACATCCAAGTCATTTCTTTAGACGTTCTTATAAGCCAAAGAGAGACAAATTAATTATGATCATTACAAGAATCGTTTTTGCCTCCAAAGAAGAACAAACACATATTCGTCCATGCATTGTGCCAAATGAAAAACCGGTTCGTCTGCCCTAAAACCAGACGTATGGACAACATATGTAACATTTTAGGAATTCTAAAAAAAAATTCTAAACCCCTTGTTTTCTCAAATTCATAACAAATGCAGGAACACCGAGCTGGGAGGATAGGGGGCTGTGTGCTTCCTCTGAAACATGTGCAACCAGCAAATGTCATCATTATGAGGTGTGGCTCATGTACTGTTATTGATAGGTAATGTGCACAAGCTCACAGACACAAGGATTGACTGGTTCCTCCCAGCCAGAACGCATATTTAGGGTTCAAATTTGCTATCTCTATCTCTCATAAACCAGTTGTCTGAAACTCTATTTTGCCAGTTTACATTACTTTGTTGGTGTGACTGCAATGCTAAAACATCTGGCCAGTGGGAGGTGGAGGGTTCATATGGTCATTATGAAGGATGGGTTAGAGGGGGGTGACAAAGTACAGAGCAACAGATTGGCTACAGTCAATAATGATATACCCACAAAATTTTTATATACACTGATCAGCCATAACATTAAAACCACCTCCTTGTTTCTACACTCACTGTCCATTTTATCAGCTCCACTTACCATATAGAAGCACTTTGTAGTTCTACATTTACTGACTGTAGTCCATCTATTTCTCTATATACCTTTTCATCCTGCTTTCACCCTGTTCTTCAATGGTCAGGACCCACACAGGACCACCACAGAGCAGGTATTATTTACGTGGTGGATTATTCTTAGCACTGCAGTGACAATGACATGGTGGTGGTGTGTTAGCGTGTGTTGTGCTGGTATGAGTGGATCAGACACAGCAGCGCTGCTGGAGTTTTTAAATACCGTGTCCACTCACTGTCCACTCTATTAGACACTCCTACCTAGTTGGTCCACCTTGTAGATGTAAAGTCAGAGACGATCGCTCATCTGTTGCTGCTGTTTGAGTTGGTCATCTTCTAGACCTTCATCAGTGGTCAGGACGCTGCTCACAGGGCGCTGTTGGCTGGATATTTTGGTTGGTGGACTATTCTCAGTCCAGCAGGGACAGTGAGGTGTTTAAAAACTCCGTCAGTGCTGCTGTGTCTTATCCACTCATACCAGCACAACACACACTAACACACCACCACCATGTCAGTGTCACTGCAGTGCTGAGAATGACCCACCAAATGATACCTGCTCTGTGGTGGTCCTGGGAGAGTCCTGACCATTGAAGAACAGCATGAAAGGGGGCTAACAAAGCATGCAGAGAAACAGATGGACTACAGTCAGTAATTGTAGAACTACAAAGTGCTTCTATATAGTAAGTGGAGCTGATAAAATGGACAGTGAGTGTAGAAACAAGGAGGTGGTTTTTAATGTTATGGCTGATCAGTGTATATGGAATAGCTGATATATTCATTCTTCCAGGTTGTACGTTTTCATGGAGCCCATTCTTTAAAATGTAGCCACAAAGCAGCATGGATTAGTATTAAATCTGTTTGTAGGCAGTGTCTTTGTTTAGATTTGTATCAAAACATGAGCCATAAAACGGGAACAAAGATGCTAAAGAAAATGATTTATTTATGCAGAAAGGGAGCTTTTTAGGCAGAAATGCCAGCTGAATTAGTAATCAACTCAGTTTCCATTCTGTGGGTTTACCCTCTTTTTTGAAAGTATGCCTCTGTTTGTGTTTGTAAATTACCAGTGCCTGAAACCCCTTAAAGCACAGGGTTTTAAGAGGAATATGAAAGCAATTATCTTGTTGCAGGGCATCCGGCCAGCTGTAGAAAAAATCACACGTGTGACTGCAGGAATGCCTGCAGTCAGAGAGTATAAGGCATTCTGGCACCCTGCTGAGTTCATTAAAACACACACACACACACACACACACACACACACACACACACACACACACACACACACACACACGCACACGCACACAGAGCAAAATGGCTTGGCTTTGTTCTAATTTCCTGTTTGGGTGGATATAGTGTGAGGTGTTCCACATATAGGCAGTTACCGCCAGCTGAGTTTTATTCATACTGTGACGCATTCTCTATTTATAGCTGCACTAAAAAGGCAAGACCATGATTTTGTTAATTATTTTCAAATTCAAAGCTATAGGTTAACATTTATTTGTAATCACTGTCTCTATTATAATGTTATAATGTAGGGTTATTAGGGTGTAATTACCTAGTGCCCCCCTCATTACTCCTAAATAATTTATCCATTGTTATACACTAACGAGCCGAAATTATAGGGCCACTGGACAATAATGTGCATGGTCATGCCTATTTTGTAACAAATGTGTATGTTAAGGTCAGGGATACACTATATTGCCAAAAGTATTCACTAGTCTGTCTTTACATGCATATGAACTTGAGTGGCATCCCATTCTTAATCCATAGGGTTTAATATGATGTTGGCCCACCCTTTGCAGCTATAACAGCTTCAACTCTTCTGGGAAGGCTTTCCACAAGCTTTAGGAGTGTGTTTATGGGAATTTTTTACCATTCTTCCAGAAGCGCACTTGTGAGGTCAGGCACTGATGTTGGACGAGAAGGCCTGGCTTGCAGTCTCCGCTCTAATTCATCCCAAAGGTGTTCTATCAGGATCAGACTCGTCCATCGGATTGCCAGAGAGAGAAGCGTGATTCATAACTCCAGAGAACACGTCTTTACATCACTGCATCCGACGCGTTGCATTGCGCTTGGTGATGTAAGGCTTGGATGCAGCTGCTGGGTCATGGAAACCCATTCCATGAAGCTCTCTACACACTGTTCTTCAGCTAATCTGAAGGCCACATGAAGTTTGGAGGTCTGTAGCGATTGACTCTGCAGAAAGTTGGCGACCTCTGCGCACTATGCACATCAGCATCCGCTGACCCCGCTCTGTCATTTTATGTAGGCTACCACTTCGTGGCTGAGTTGCTGTCGTTCCCAATCGCTTCCACTGTGTTATAATACCACTGACAGTTGACTGTGGAATATTAAGTAGAGAGGAAATTTCACAACTGGACTTGTTGCACAGGTGGTATCCTATCACAGGACCATGCTGGAATTCACTGAGCTCCTGAGAGCGACCCATTCTTTCACAAATGTTTGTAGAAGCAGTCTGCATGCCTAGGTGCTTGGTTTTATACACCTATGGAAGTGATTGGAACACCTGAATTCAATGATTTGGATGGGTGAGTGAATACTTTTGGCAATATAGTGTAGGTTAAAATTTGGGTTAATGGAACTTACACATAGTTCATGTGCTGAATGCAGATATGATCAGTTATGAAGGCATGAGTGATAATGGCCAAATCATTATGGCCAGATGACTAGGTTAAATGATCTCCGAAACAGCAAGGAGTGCTTGCAGCTAGCCATTCTTAAATCCTGGTGGTAAGATGAATGTGTCTCAACACACAGTGCATCAAACCCTTCTGTATGTGGGGGTGTGCAGTCACAAGCCAGATAAAGTGCCAATGCTAACTGTCTTCCATCCAAAGCACCTTCAGTGGGCAAACACACATCAGAATTGGACAATGGTAGAAGGTACCTGGTGGTCAGGTGAATCCTGTTTCCTCCAAGATCACATGGGCAACCTGGGCAAGTGTGCATCACTTAACTAAAGAAGACATGCCAGCAGGATGCAGTGTATGGTGATCTACCTACCAGTGTACAAAAGTTGAAAGACCTACTGCTATTGTTCTGGTACTTAATACAACAGGGCTCATTTAGAGACTCTTGTGGAGTCAATGTTTACATGTGTCAGGGCAGATTTGACAGCATATTAGGGTGGTTTGATATATTTTAAGATATTTTATGACCATATAGAAGCACTTTGTAGTTCTACAATTACTGACTGTAGTCCATCTGTTTCTCTACATACTTTTTAAACCTCATTTTACTTTGTTCTTCATTGGTCAGGACCACCACAGAGCAGGTATTATTTAGGTGGTGGATGATTCCCAGCACTGCAGTGACACTGACCTGGTGTTGGTTTGTTAATGTGTGTTGTGCTGGTGTGAGTGGATCAGACACAGCAGCGCTGCTGGAGTTTTTAAATACTGTGTCCAATCACTGTCCACTCTATTAGACACTCCTACCTAGTTGGTCCACCTTGTAGATGTAAAGTCAGAGACGATCGCTCATCTATTGCTGCTGTTTGAGTTGGTCATCTTTGAGACCTTCATTAGTGGTCACCGGCCGCTGCCTATGGGGCGCTGTTGGCTGGATATATTTTAGGTTGGTGGACTATTCTCAGTCCAGCAGTGACAGTGAGGTGTTTAAAAACATAATCAGCGCTGCTGTGTCTTATCCACACATACCAGCACAACACACACTAACACACCACCACCATGTCAGTGACACTGCAGTGCTGAGAATAATCCACCAAGGAGGTTAAAAAAAGTATGTAGACAAACAGATGGACTACAGTCAGTAATTGTAGAACTTCAAAGTGCTTCTATATGATAAGTGGAGCTGATAAAATAGACAGTGAGTGTAGAAACAAGAAGGTGGTTTTAATGTTATGACTGATCGGTGTATATTACTATTGTGTGGGTTTTGACACAAATACACCATCTACTGGCAGGAATATAAACAGGAACAATTCCAATTAATCGGGGGTGTGTGTGTGTATGTGTGTTAGGTGCTGGTGTGCAGGCACTCTGATGGCACGGAGCTAAGAGGCATGGTGGTCGAGACAGAAGCCTATTTGGGAGGAGAGGACAAGGCATCACACTCGGCCGGTGGCAAACGCACAGAGAGAAATGCTGCCATGTTCATGAAGCCTGGGACAATCTATGTGTACCACATATATGGGATCTACCTGTGCATGAATGTCTCCAGCCAGGGTGAGACTTCTTGCTCTTTAGTATGAATGATAAACATGGTTTTCCTTTCTTTTATGGGTGATAGTAGATGTTATGTACACCGATCAGGCATAACATTATAACCACCTCCTTGTTTCTACTCACTGTCCATTTTAATCAGCTCCATGTACCATATAGAAACACTTTGTAGTTCTACAATTACTAACTGTAGTCTATGTGTTCATCTACATACTTTTTAGCCTGCTCTAACCCTGTTCTTCAGTGGTCAGGACCCACACAGGACCACTACGGAGTAGGTATTATTTAGGTGGTGGATCATTCTCAGCACTACAGTGACATTGACATGGTGCTGGTGTGAGTGGATAAGACACAGCAGCGCTGCTGGAGTTTTTAAACACCTCACTGTCCCTGCTGGACTGAGAATAGTCCACCAACCAAAAATATCCAGAGTGGACAGTGAGTGGACACGATATTTAAAAACTCCAGCAGCGCTGCTGTGTCTGATCCACTCATACCCACCACCATGTCAGTGTCACTGCAGTGCTGAGAATGATCCACCACCCAAATAATACCTTTTCTGTGGGGGGTCCTGACCATTGAAGAACAGGGTGAAAGCAGGCTAAAAAGGTATGTAGAGAAACAGATGGACTACAGTCAGTAATTGTAGAACTTCAAAGAGCTTCTACAGTGCCTTGCAAAAGTATTCAGCCCCCTTGAACTTTTCAACCTTTTGCCACATTTCAGGCTTTAAACATAAAGATATGAAATTGTAATTTTTTGTGAAGAATCAACAACAAGTGGGACACAATCGTGAAGTGGAACGAAATTTATTGGATATTTTAAACTTTTTTTAGAAATAAAAAACTGAAAAGTGGGGCGTGCAATATTATTCAGCCCCCTTGCGTTAATACTTTGTAGCGCCACCTTTTGCTGCGATTACAGCTGCAAGTCGCTTGGGGTATGTCTCTATCAGTTTTGCACATCGAGAGACAGAAATTTTTGCCCATTCTTCCTTGCAAAACAGCTCGAGCTCAGTGAGGTTGGATGGAGAGCGTTTGTGAACAGCAGTTTTCAGCTCTTTCCACAGATTCTCGATGGGATTCAGGTCTGGACTTTGACTTGGCCATTCTAACACCTGGATACGTTTATTTGTGAACCATTCCATTGTAGATTTTGCTTTATGTTTTGGATCATTGTCTTGTTGGAAGATAAATCTCCATCCCAGTCTCAGGTCTTTTGCAGACTGCAACAGGTTTTCTTCCAGAATGGTCCTGTATTTGGCTCCATCCATCTTCCCATCAATTTTAACCATCTTCCCTGTCCCTGCTGAAGAAAAGCAGGCCCAAACCATGATGCTGCCACCACCATGTTTGACAGTGGGGATGGTGTGTTCAGGGTGATGAGCTGTGTTGCTTTTACGCCAAACATAACGTTTTGCGGCCAAAAAGTTCGATTTTGGTTTCATCTGACCAGAGCACCTTCTTCCACATGTTTGGTGTGTCTCCCAGGTGACTTTTTATAGATATCTTTGAGAAATGGCTTTCTTCTTGCCACTCTTCCATAAAGGCCAGATTTGTGCAGTGTACGACTGATTGTGTCCTATGGACAGAGTCTCCCACCTCAGCTGTAGATCTCTGCAGTTCATTCAGAGTGATCATGGGCCTCTTGGCTGCATCTCTGATCAGTCTTCTCCTTGTTTGAGCTGAAAGTTTAGAGGGACGGCCGGGTCTTGGTAGATTTGCAGTGGTCTGATACTCCTTCCATTTCAATATGATCGCTTGCACAGTGCTTCTTGAGATGTTTAAAGCTTGGGAAATCTTTTTGTATCCAAATCCGGCTTTAAACTTCTCCACAACAGTATCTCGGACCTGCCTGGTGTGTTCCTTGGTCTTCATGATGCTCTCTGCGCTTTAAACAGAACTCTGAGACTGTCACAGAGCAGGTGCATTTATACGGAGACTTGATTACACACAGGTGGATTCTATTTATCACCATCAGTCATTTAGGTAACATTGGATCATTCAGAGATCCTCACTGAACTTCTGGAGTGAGTTTGCTGCACTGAAAGTAAAGGGGCTGAATAATATTGCACGCCCCACTTTTTAGTTTTTTATTTCTAAAAAAAGTTTAAAATATCCAATAAATTTCGTTCTACTTCACGATTGTGTCCCACTTGTTGTTGATTCTTCACAAAAAATTACAATTTCATATTGTTATGTTTGAAGCCTGAAATGTGGCAAAAGGTTGAAAAGTTCAAGGGGGCTGAATACTTTTGCAAGGCACTGTATATGGCAAGTGGAGCTGATAAAATGGACAGTGTGTGTAGAAACCAGGAGGTGGTTTTAATGTTATGGCTGATCAGTGTATAGACAGAAGACAGAAAATCCATCTTCATATTAAATATACACATCTCTGGAACAGTACTGAGTACTGACAACATTCGTTCCAATCACCTTTTTTCAACTGGTGTTTTAATGAAACTGGTCAAGATTACAACACACCTCCCACAGGGGACTAAAATCTCCCATACACTGTTTAGAGCTGGTAAAATGGCTTGCTTATGATTTTCAGGCTTTTTTTTAAGACAGTCCTATGACTCCTTATACCTTGTCATTCTGGAGAGACCACTCTTACTAATATGGAAATGTTCAAAAGTCTTCGATGCATGTTCTTGATGTATGCCACATAATTTATTGAAAATATAGTAAAAAGATGATTAATTTGATTGTTTCTTCATTTCCACGTCTTTGTAAACCGGTTTGAATGACTTCTCGCACTATGCACTGCAAATCTACCATACTACCACTAGGCCCACTGCAATAACTAGATGACCCAACGTTTTTGAATGAATTATTTTCCTAAAGGACCCAACAAACAGTAGCAGTTTTACAGATGTTCTCCCACAAACAAGTAAGAAGAATGCAAATGCTAACTGCTGTTTTTTGTGTGTTTAGGGGAGGGAGCAGCAGTGCTCTTACGTGCCCTGGAGCCCCTTCAAGGGCAGGATGTGATGAGAAGCCTGCGGGCAGCAAAACGTAAAGAGGGTGCAAGGACGATAAAGGACAGAGAACTGTGTAACGGCCCCTCTAAGCTGTGCCAGGCCCTGAATATTCAGCGCAGCTTCGACCGCAGAGACCTAGCCACAGACGATGACGTGTGGCTAGAGGCAAACACACAGGAGGGAAAACCAGGGACCAGAGATGTAGTTTCAGCCCCTAGGATTGGGGTCGAGTCCCATGGAGAATGGGCCACCAAACCACTTCGTTTTTACCTGCGCGGTCACCCTTGTGTTAGTTTGAGGGACAAAGAGGCTGAGGTCAAGCAGTGAGCAGCTACTACGTCTCACAAACTGATAGGACAGATAAAGTGTAGCTTAAAGTTTCAAGAACTCATTGCTCATTTAAAAGCTGAAGAGTTGGGTTATGTAATAAACATCTGTATTTTCCTGACTAATGATTTCAAATGTGTAGAAAGATTTGATTAGCTTAAAATTGATAGGATATTAAATGATATGAAAAATTCAAATATGATGTTGATATAGACTACATGGGCAAAAGTCCCAATTGGCAGAGCGCCAATGCTCCACTGTCTCAGTAACACTGAGTTTTCAGCACAAAAACTGCACCAGGGAGCTTTATGGCATGGATTTTTAGCCGAGCAGCTGCGTGCAAGCCTTACATCATTAAGCACAATGCCAAGCATCGTATTGGTGTAAAGCAGGTCGCCACTGGACTCTAGAGCAGTGGAAACTTTTGTGTGACAAATCATGCTTCTTTATCACTCAGTTTGATGGATGAGTCTGGGTTTGCCGAATGCCAAAAAATGTTACCTGTCTGACTGCATCATGCCAACTGTAAAGTTTGGTGGAGAGGGGATAATGCTATGGGTTTGTTTTTCAGGGGCTGGCCTAGACCCCTTAATTCCATTAAAGGGAAGTCTTACTGTTTCAGCATACCAAGACATTTTGGACAATTGTTTGCTCCCAACTTAGTGGGAACAGTTTGGGGAAGGCCTTTTTCTGTTCCAGCATGACTGCCCCAGTGCACAAAGCAAGGTCCATGAAGGCATGGTAAGAACTTCGAACACCATTGGAATGAACTACAGCGGATATCGCAAACCAGGCCCTCGCCAACATCAGTGTCTTGGCCTCACATGGTTTTCTGAATGAATGGGCAAGCATTCGCACTAGGGATGTAACGGTGCACCGGAAAACAGTTACAAATCGGTGCGCATGTGCCGCGATTTGAATCGGTTCATCATTTAAGATGAATCGATATTCTTTTTAAACAGCAGAGGGCGCTGGCGCTATATATTTTATTACAGAATAAGGGAAATGTGTAGCATTTATTTTGCATAGTTTGCACATATCTAATAAATAAAAGGACATTCATTATTTAGATATATTATTTAAATATAAGCACAAATACAGTATTTTATTTTAAATAGAAGTAATAAATTTGTCTTCAATTTCATTTAGTTTAAAAAAATCAGGGAAAAATCGTATCGTGAATCGTATCGCATCGTGGGTAGAGTGTATCGTTACATCCCTAATTCGCACAGAAACACACCAAAAATTTGTAGAAAGCTTTCCCAGAAGTATTAACTGTTATAGCTGCAAAAGGGGACCAACTCTACTGTATATTAATGCCTATGTATTTCAGAATGTGATAATAAAAGCTCCTGTGTGTGTAATTAGTAGGTGCCCCAATATTTGTGGTACATATAGTATCTGGATGTGCATTAAACAGAGTTTAGTTTTATAGAATGACTGTCGACGACCCAGCATTGAACCCATTCTGTAATTCGTGTTAAAGAGAATCTTACCTTGTAATGTTAATTTCTTCCTACGCCGACATCCACACCACCAGAAAAGCTGGGTTGTATCCAAACGACAGTGCACATAGCCGTCAGATGAGCTGTTTCCTCCCCTCAGACAGTTGCTGATTAGTTGGAATGCTTGTCAGTAGTGTGCAGATGTACAAAACATTTTACAGTTTACATTGGGGGAACCCATCACCCCCGATATTTACATATGGTCTAACCCCCCCTTCCCAATATATTTGTTTAAAAATTATAAACAAACATGTTCTACTCACTAGCTCTGCATAATGTTAGGATCTGTAAGTGTTTCCATCAGTTTGTGATATTTCATAGAAGGACAAGCAGTTCCAGTACTTAGCCACTAGATGGCAGCAGACAATGTGAGAAGACAACGTCTTCGATATCAATAAAAGATAGTACTTGTTTAAAATATGAATTACTGAATTCCAAATGTGTGTGTGTGTATACATATACACACACATACATACACCAATTAGCCATAACATTAAAACCACCTCCTTGTTTCTACACTCACTGTTTATTTTATCAGCTCCACTTACCATATAGAAGCACTTTGTACAGTAGTTCTACAATTACTGACTGTAATCTGTTTCTCTGCATTCTTTGTTAGCCTCCTTTCATGCTGTTCTTCAATGGTCAGGACTCTCCCAGGACCACTACATAGCAGGTATTATTTAGGTGTTGGATCATTCTCAGCACTGCAGTGACACTGACATGGTGGTGGTGTGTTAGTGTGTGTTGTGCTGGTATGAGTGGATCAGACACAGCAATGCCAATGGAGTTTTAAAATACCGTGTCCACTCACTGCCCACTCTATTAGACACTCCTGCCTAGTTGGTCCACCTTGTAGATGTAAAGTCAGAGATGTTCGCTCATCTATTGCTGCCGTTTAAGTTGGTCATCTTCTAGATCTTCATCAGTGGTCACAGGACGCTGCCCACGGGGCGCTGTTGGCTGGAGGACTATTCTCAGTCCAGCAGTGACAGCGAGGTGTTTAAAAACTCCATCAGCGCTGCTGTGTCTGATCCACTCATACCAGCACAACACACACTAACACACCACCACCATGTCAGTGTCACTGCAGTGCTGAGAATGATCCACCACCTAAATAATACCTGCTCTGTGGTGGTCCTGACCATTGAAGAACATGGTGAAAGCAGGTTTAAAAACTATGTAGAGTAAAAGATGGACTACAGTCAGTAATTGTAGAACTACAAAGTGCTTCTATATGGTAAGTGGAGCTGATAAAATGGACAGTGAGTCTGGAGACGAGGTGATTTTTATTTTATGGCTGATCGGTGTATATCAAAAAAATTTAAAACAAATACTCTATTATTAAATAAAGATTTACACTGCAATTAAGTCTTCAATGCTTTCTTGTTTCTCTTTATATCCACTTCTTGTTTTTTTATATAGTAAAAGCCTTGGTACTTGTAAGTATGTGAGTCTGGAATGATCATTACAAAGAATTATTTTAAGGTCATGTTTGCTTGACAGAATGATCTATGACATTAGGGATTACTTCTTATCCCATCTTGAAAATGCATGGAAGCAGCAGTAACTATAGGTTTTATGACTTTCAGGCAGCACACGACAGCACTCATTAATAATATACTGTTATTCATCTTTACAAAGGAAATGAGAGCCCTGAGACACAGGCACCATTTCTCTGTCATAATAGCTATATATTGCCCATGTCTTGTTTTATGCCTCACACTGAACAGTTCTGAATTAATTTATTCTGTTAAAACAGCAGCGAGTAAAAAATATTTAAAGCACTTTGATGATTAAGAGCAATAACAATGACATTGTTATTGACAAGTTGAATGACATGCCTAACTGTTACTGATATTCTGGGGGTGTCTGGAAGAGTGAGATAATAGGGTCCTCATGGTTGGTTACCACTAAAACACTGCGGAACTTGTCGAACAGAGTCTTTAGCTGGGAACGGCGAATGTTCTCATTGTACATGATTTCCTCCAGGTGATGATGGCCCCTGAAATAGTGCAGCAATCTGCGAGAGAGTTAATAAACACTTTAGAAACAAACAAAGAAAACAAGTCTGTCAAAGGCTAAGGGCTGTACTATACACCGATCAGCCATAACATTAAAACCACCTCCTTGTTTCTACACTCACTGTCCATTTTATCGGCTTCACTTACCATATAGAAGCACTTTGTAGTTCTATAATTACTGACTGTAGTCCCCATGTTTCTCTGCATGCTTTGTTAGCCCCCTTTCATGCTGTTCTTCAATGGTCAGGACTCCCAGGACCACCACAGAGCAGGTATTATTTAGGTGGTGGATCATTCTCAGCACTGCAGAGACACTGACATGGTGGTGGTGTGTTAGTGTGTGTTGTGCTGGTATGAGTGGATAAGACACAGCAATGCTGATGGAGTTTTTAAACACCTCACTGTCACTGCTGGACTGAGAATAGTCCACCAACCAAAAATATATCCAGCCAACAGCACCCATGGGCAGCGTCCTGTGACCACTGATGAAGGTCTAGAAGATGACCAACTCAAACAGCAGCAATAGATGAGCGATCGTCTCTGACTTTACATCTACAAGGTGAACCAACCAGGTAGGAGAGTCTAATAGAGAGGACAGCGAGTGGACACTGTATTTAAAAACTCCAGCAGTGCTGCTCTGTCTGATCCACTCATACCAGCACAACACACACTAACACACCACCACCATGTTATTGTAACTGCAGTGCTGAGAATCATCCACCACCTAAATAATACCTGCTCTGTGGTGGTCCTGACCATTGAAGAACAGGGTGAAAGAAGCTTAAAAAGGTATGTAGAGAAATAGATGGACTACAAAGTGCTTCTATATGGTAAGTGGAGCTGATAAAAGTGCAGTGCAGAAACAAGGAGGTGGTTTTAAAATTATGGCTGACCGATGTATTATGCCAAGTCTGCACATGCAAATATATTTCATATATACATTCCTTTTACAACAACATGGCCTTCCATCATAAAGTGCCCACATATTACACAGGTTATTTTTACCTGGCAAACATGCGCAGGTCATCAGGGTTCTGTGCAGCAGGCACATTAAGGATGGCATGGCGCTCATGCTCCGTCAGGCTGGCCAGCAGTGTCTCTGTCATCCTTTTATTAAGCGGAGATTCTTCACCTGGCAGCAGCTCTGCACTAGAATTGTCCATGCTGGGGCTGGTAAGTGTCATGTCATCACTGCTGGCTAGAGACAGAGGAAGACAGCTTGACTAGGCCAGTGCAGAGGAGGATGCATTTTGTAGATATAAACTAATCTAGAATGTAATGCCTACAAATTACTCAGAAAAAAGGCCAGAACAAAATAAGGCAAAGTAAGAGGGAAATGTTTAGAATATTCAAGTTACAACACTTGAACATTCCACAATAAAGAAGTGAATTAGTAACAGGTGAGCGTATCTTGATTGGGTCACAAAAGACTTAAGCAAAGATGGGTTGTGGCTCACCACTGTGAGAGAATGCTCAAACAGTTAAAAAAAACATTTCTTAATGCAAGACTGCAAAGAATGTAGATCTTTTACCATATTTCATACATAATACTGAGATTTAGGGAATCTGGAGAAACCCTTTACTTTGAAAAACTTCTGTCGCCGTCATTAACACAGTCCACCGATGCAACCTGAAATGCTGTGGTTAGTCCACATACAACCCAAGACCATTACTAGCCCTAATTTGCCTTCGTCCCAACTGTTTTTGGAATGTGTTGCAGGCTTGAAATGCAGGAATAGATGTATATCAACAAATAAAATGAAACTGACCAGACAAAACATTCCACATTCCAAAATAAAGGTCTAGTAAAGAAGTAAAAAGATAAAACAAATAATGGTGTGATTCAAACAGTTGATGTCAACAGGTGAATGTAGTCCCATTGACATCCCCTGTCAACAGCTGTCCCGACTTGCGAGCTCGACATCTCAGCACTGGTGGGCTAGCATGTTTTACTGCTGTGCCAAGCGAGCGCCTGATTCAAAAGCGTAATAATAAATGGTGATGTAAGCATGCCTCTGTTCCAACTTTTGAAGGTGCCACATTCTAAATTTGTTTTACATCACAAAATACAATGAAGTTGGTCAGTAAAAACATTGGAAATCTTTCTAGTTTTCGGTTACATAAAGGTTCCGGAGAATTACCAATATTTTTGTTTTTATTGCAGTTTACAATGTGCCCCAACAGTTTCAGAAATGCGGAACAAAACTTCTTTTTATTGCATTAGGATTTTGCAATGGTCTGAAAATCTCAGGTTGTACTGGCCGAACATAAATGCAAATAAACTGAAGAATAAACTAAACTAAACTAAAGAATCATATAAAATTTGCCATATGGTATGATCTTTTTGCTTTCAAATGTGGCAAATTTGACAAATACAGGATATTTTGGTATATGCTTCAAAAAACAGTGGGTATGACATTATAAACAAGACCCTAAATGGCATTCTGGTGCTGCGAGAAGGTCAGGAACACTTGCAACAAGAACATCTTACGAACCACTACATCATGAGCACAGAGGCACTCAGGTTTCACTAGTGTAAACTATCCAAAAAAACTTTAGGTACATGAACTGAGGCTGAACAAAGTATACATACTTGGAGAGCCAAAACTGTGGGCAGAGGGTGTACTGAGGCTTCGGCCAGGCAAGCGATTCACCGTTGGCAGTTCATTATCCGGAGGGCACGGCTGCTCCACGCTGGGTGGCACAAGTAAGCAAACGTAAGTGTGCAGCTGGATCAGCAGCCGTCTCTGTAGCATCCACACCACCATCTGGATCAACTGTGCCTGTGCCAAAAGATGCACATTTTAAAAAGTCACTTTATTCTGGTCAAATATTAGATACAAACATCTAGTCAGTTAACATAAAAAACCACACTGGTGTGTAATTTACTGTTTAAGTAGGGTAGTGTTATCTTTAGGGTCAAATGTGGTACCTAGCCAAAGTCACTTAGAGTTACACTATTTTTGTAGCAGCTTTTGTTTAATAAGCTCAGCTCTAGTTGAGAGAAAACACTGTCATCTACAGCAATATATAAACCTTCAAGCTGATGAATGCTTTTGTTAATAGCAGTAATTAATCACAAAGATTGCATAAACAGTTTAGAGTCTTGAACAATACTAACCTCCTGCACAGGAGCATCCAGTGGGTTCCTAAACTCAGAAAGAGATACGGGTAAAGAGAACTTGGCTAACATGGATGGCAGGTCATGACCCGGAAACTCCTGGGCAAAGTTTTTTGCCAGTGGTGAGTACCTAAAATGAGACATGAGACAAAAAGTTTTCTGGCCTCAAAGCCATCTGGGATGGATCATCACATAGTGGAAACATGTATTGTGGTCAGACAAATCAGCATTTCAGATCTTTTTGGAGGATCAAAGATGATAAGGACCATCCAGACTGTTATCAGCAACAAGGCCAAAAAGCCAGGGTCTATCATGGCCCTTGCAGTTCTGACCTGTCCCCAACAAAGAAGTCATTGCTTGGTATCCTCAGTGCTAAAACGTCTTTTAAGTGTAGTGAAAATAAATGGCAACCACAGAAGTTGTAAATGCTTTACCATCCCAACTTTTTTTGAAATGTGTTGCAGGCCAGAGATGCAGAAATGGAGTTTTATTAACAAATGAAATGAAATTGACCAAACAAAACAAGAAATATCTTTGGTTCATACTGTCTGCAATGAAATACAAGGGGCTTGTGAAATATAATAGATGTGGATGGGATTTCCGAATATTAACAAAAAAAATTGGCACAAAATTCTAACAATGGTCAGTTTTTTTAGAAGCGGTAGGTAAACTTACAGAAAGATGTTGGCATGTGGAGACAGCATGTAGACATTGTTCTCACAAAGTGGATACACAATGATGGCTTTCCCCCAGTATACTAAGTGAGCAGCAATTTGAAAGATCTGTGGGGGAAGCAAAGAGCTCATTAGAACACCATATTTGGGCGTAATGCCTTAAAACCATGTCCATCTTCATAAAGGAGATCAGATATCAACCCTGACAAAGGGCGGTTACAGTTTAGCTTGTTTGAACTATACTTTTCACACAATGCTGTCTAAATTATAAAAAAATATATATATGAAAATAATTGGAATTATTTGCCAGTTATTTGCCAGTAATAATATAGTTTTGTATTATTTTATTACCTTCTATGATATCCTGATGAATTCATGACACTTATTGCCCTGTTTATAACAACTTGCATTACATAACGGTACTGTAACAAAACACACACACCTCACGGATAAAACACACCTTACAAACATAAATAATATCATACCAAGTTACTAAAGTACATATAAGTTTTATAGAAATGTCAGCAAATACAACTTTGTTAAGCAAAAAAACAGTTACATTTTGTCCATTGTTTAAAAGAAGAATTGAACAAGAATCTTAAAATATGATGGGATGGCACAATACCTTTTAAAGTTAACATTAATAAGTGTGGTGATTACTGCTGTGTGAAGAAGTAAACCTGACGATTAAACACAGTAAGTAAAAAATATGACAAGCCACATTTCAATTGGACTAATTGTATAAATGAGTGAGGCTGAGACTGATTATCACTGTCTGGCCTACAGGCATGTGACATTAAAAGAAAAAAAAACATGACCATCCCTTGTTTTTACACTCACTGTCCATTTTATCAGCCCCACTTACCATATAGAAGCACTTTGTAGTTCTACAATTACTGACTGTAGTCCATCTGTTTTTCTACATATCTTTTTAGCCTGCTTTCACCCTGTTCTTTAATGGTCAGGACCCCCACAGGACCACCACAGAGCAGATATTATTTAGGTGGTGGATGATTCTCAGCACTGCAGTGACACTGACATGGTGGTGGTGTGTTAGTGTGTGTTGGGCTGCTATGAGTGGATCAGACACAGCAATGCTGATGGAGTTTTTAAACACCTCACTGTCACTGCTGGACTGAGAATAGTCCACCAACCAAAAATATATCCAGCCAACAGCGCCCCGTGGGCAGCATCCTGTGACCACTGATGAAGGTCTAGAAGATGACCAACTCAAACAGCAGCAATAGATGAGTAGATTGAAGATAGATGAATGATAGATGAATAGATGCAGTGCTGAGAATGATCCACCACCCAAATAATACCTGCTCTGTGGTGGTCCTGTGTGGGTCCTGACCATTAAAGAACAGGGTGAAAGCAGGCTAAAAAGGTATGTAGAGAAATAGATGGACTACAGTCAGTAATTGTAGAACTACAAAGTGCTTCTATATGGTAAGTGGAGCTGATAAAATGGACAAGGAGGTGGTTTTAATGTTATGGCTGATCAGTGTATATGCTTCCAGATTGTTGCAATGCTCTGTGGCACCCACAAAATTCTATGCATGACTAGTTGCCCTCGGTTTTGGATCATGACGGAAAGATGAAAAGATAGTTATTATTTATATGCACCAAAATCCCAAACAACGTCTGTATTGAAATATCATTCTGTATAATAATAAATAGCACATTATTGTATCACACTGCTTAAAGTTTTTGTTTACCCTAACCACTAGATGGCAGTATCAGATTTAAGTAAGAGCTTAGTTGGTTGATGAAAAGTTGTTAGACGTTTAAATATACCAGATGTTTTTTTACGTGCATTATTCTTTATTGCCAACACTTTATTTTACACTTGATCTTTTGTCCAGATGTTGGGGTTTACACTTCCTGCCTTAACTTATAAACACGCCGTTCAATAATACAATGTCTAATAATGTCTACGTGTAAATACGTAACACATTCAAACTTATACTATTTATGGTGTTTGCTTGCACATTTTAGTGCATAATAACTAAATTAATACTGAAGTAAACATATTAAGTGGAACATACAATATTACATGTGCCATAACCTCTGCACAATCATTCATTGTCTGTTTTACCACTGCTTTATCCTATTTAGGGTCACGGTTGGTACAATTCACTGGCCTTAAGGCAGGAAACACCCTGGACAGGCTGCTAGTCTATTACAGGCCACATACACACACACCTAAGGATCCAAACTGCTCCACCTGGAAATCAAACCCAGGACCTTCTTGCTGAGAAGTGACAGTGCTACCCACTGGGCCGACCAATGCCAGATTTAATGAATTCTTTTCCGATATGGTAAATTTTGAAAATAAAAGTAACTGTGCACTAAATGTGTATGTTTTTTTTCTGTATGTAAGTTATTATTTACTAAGTAAATCAATAAACAACAGATTTTATCTGGGGAGGGGTCATAAAAGTAAACAAAAGCACCAACAATGAATTGGTGACTAGGACAGTGGTTAACTGACCTGTGTGTGTAACGGGTTGGCCACTTCGCCCCTTTTTCACTGCCCAGTACCCTACAATACAATACAGTACACACCCAAATCCACAACCTTCCGTGCTATACTGTATCTAATGTGCTATTGTTCACAGGGGTCCTGGTGAAAGTAAAATGAGTTCTCTGAAGGTAAAGCTGTGACATCAAACCTACTTTTAAGTTAAAGTAAGGAAAACATCTGTGGGACTGATGTGGTTGACAAAGTTTTGCAAAAATAATCCCATTACACAACAAAAGTGGGCACAGAATACCTACTCTTTGATCTCCATATACACTCTCTTTTTTCAAATGAATCATCTAAGTTGTTTGCATTTGCCTTGACATGACAGCAAATGTTTTAGCTTTACAAAATGTAAAAACCACTTACATGTTCTAAAATAAGTAACATGTATTGAACAATTCACCTGCAAAAGGGCCAAATCAGCATCCTGTGCCAACTGCTGCAGGTTTTTCATGGCTGAACAGATCTTGATAAGCCGCACCAGTGCAGGAGAGCAGTCAAGAGGAAGCTCAGCCAGCAGGGCCTTTTCATTGTCCAGCAGCAGCAGCGCATGATATGGCCTGCATGAAAAACATATCTGTAAATACATGACCTTGCCTGTATTAATAACAAGCCCACATTTATACAACATATGATCATGAGTAAATGTGCACTAGGGTACAGATATACATGTATAGGTACAGTGTTTCTTAAGACACTTCTAGTTATAAATTGTGATTCAGGTCATTATTTGTGATTTTTAATGAATTTCATCTATGACACGCCTTTGTTCACTCTGTAAAAATAACAATAACAATAACAGCAGTATATTTTACTGTGGTTTGTCACTTCTTACCACATTATATTACTCTGCATTATATTATAAGTTTGCAACATTAATAAAGAAAATGTATCTCCACCACAGCTGGCACAACAGCATTATGTGGTTTGTTCCCAAACTTGTTATCTGCAGAGTAAAGCAATCATAATCTTGTCGTTTAAGTTCTTTTGTAATTATTTTACCAAATTTAGCATATTTAAGATCTTCTAGGCTGTAGCAGTCTTGAAGCGTATACTCAAATTGTTTTCAAGATCTTTTTTTCACCTACATTTATGACATATTGTGTATATTCCTATTTTACCTTACGAAAATATTCAGATGTATTTCTTTTTTTTTTTTTTAATATATTTTTGTTTATGCATTTTCTCCCCTTTTTCTCCCTTTTAGCGCATCCAATTGCCCGATTGCGTGATGCTTCCTCTAACCCACACCCCCTCCGACACGTGGGCAGCATGCCCTATGCATCTAATCACCTGCACTTTGACCAGTGCAGTGGAGCTCAGCGTTGTGTACACACCCTGAAAGCTGATGACCCTGAATAATGTAAAAAAAAAATCAGTAATCAACTACCAAAAATCGTACATTTAGTATTTTAAAAAAGTAACGCTGTTCATCTGTGATGTCCTAGCTTAAAGTATGTCTTAATGTTTGTGAATAAATAAAACGACCTTCACTTTTATTACAAAAATAGGTGACACAAGCTGTAGTTCTCAGCCTCAGTCCTTAGTAGTCCCATTGTTATAGACCTTATATGGCCAAATGTATTTAAAAACCTGAGCATGTTGAACATCCAATAAAAAACAAATGGTAATAGAATAGGGTAACCTCTCTGTGATCTTTTCAGCTATTATAACAGTCACTCCTCACAAGACTTTGAAGTATGTATAAGGGAATTTGTGCACATTCAGTCAAATGAGCTTTGGATGGCTGGACACTGATATGGTCAAGATGTTCTGGTTCATCCCAAAGCTGTTTAGTGAGGCTCTGTGCAGGCCACTGGAGTTTCTTTAAACCAAGCTTTTCTTCATGACATTATTACACCTGTTAGCAACTGTTGTGGTTGAAACAGATCAATTCCAAATTGAGAAGGCATGTCCCTTTCTATCGCAAGGTTTGGGTCATCTGACCCCTTAGACACAGTCAATCACATCTGTGTAGATGCTTAGCTGGCTGACAGCACCACTGAGGTTCAACCCCAGATCTCAGACGTAATGGGCTAGGGTAATAGCCGTTGTACCACCCAAGCATCTCCAAAGAAACATGTTTGACATAATTGATGTTAAATCCACTGCTACCAGTGAACAGTATATGATACCTCTGACTAATATAAAAAGCTGAAACAGGCTCTGACTACTAGATGTGCTTTGTATACCTGTACACAGTACTAAGCTTACTGTCTTACCGTATTGCCTTAAGGCTGCACTCCAGAGCCTCTGGGGGAATGTAGTTCCCACTAACCCGATGAATCTTGTGGGGCAAACAGAAGCTGACCTCCAACCAGTTGTTGATGTGAAGTCGGACGACACCAGTTGTGCAGAGGCTACGGGAAAGTGCTTAAGAATTACTTTTATAAATACCACACAGAGTTGGTTTAAATGCAGTGAAAATCATGCACACAGCAGGGGAAATAAGTATTGAACGCATCAACATTTTTCTCAGTAAATATATTTCTGATGGGACTATTGACATGAAATTTTCACCAGATGTTGGTAACAACCCAAGTAATCCACACATATAAAGCAGTCAAAACAAATAAGTCCAAAAATTAAGATGTGTAAACAGGGAAAAAGTATTGAACACGCTTACTGAAATTTATTTAATATTTAGTAGAAAAGCCTTTGTTGGTAATGACAGCTTCAAGACGCCTTCTGTATGGAGAAACTAGTCGCATGTATTGTTCAGGTGTGATTTTGGCCCATTCTTCAACACAAACTGTCTTCAGATCATGAAGGTTCCGGGGGCCTCTTCTATGAACTAGATTTTCAATTGGATTCAAGTCAGGTGATTGACTCCATTCTAGCAACTTTATTTTCTTTCTCTGAAACCACTTGAGTTTCCTTGGCTGTGTGTTTGGGATCATTGTCTTGCTGAAATGTCCACCCTCGTTTCATCTTCAGCATCCTGGTAGATGGCAGCAGATTCTTATCAAGAATGTCTCGGTACATTTCTCCATTCATCCTTTCTTCAATTACATGAAGTCTACCAGTACCATATGCTGAGAAACAGACCCATACCATGATGTTCCCACCTCCAAACTTCACTGTTGGTATGGTGTTTTTGGGGTGATGTGCAGTGCCTTTTCTCCTCCAAACATGGTGTGTGCTATGACATCCAAAGAGTTCGATTTTGGTCTCATCTGACCAGACTATATTCTCCCAGTAATTTATAGGCTTGTCCAAATGTTGTGCAGCAAACTTTAAATGAGCTTTAACATGCTTTTTCTTCAGAAATGGAGTCGTGCACGGTGAGCGTGCATAAAGGCCATGGCGGTTGAGTGCATTACTTATACTTTTCTTTGAAACAACTGTACCTGCTAATTCCAGGTCTTTCTGAAGCTCTCCGCGAGTGGTCCTTGGCTCTTGGACAACTCTTCTGATTATTCTTTTGACTCCTCTGTCAGAAATCTTGCGAGGAGCACCTGGCCGTGGCCGGTTTATGGTGAAATTATGTTCTTTCCACTTCCGGATAATGGCCCCAACAGTGCTCACTGGAACATTCAGAAGTTTAGAAATACGTCTGTAACCAATACCATCAATATGTTTTGCAACAATAAGGTTGCGAAGGTCTTGAGAGAGCTCTTTGCTTTTACCCATCACGAGATGCTTCTTGTGTGACACCTTGGTAATAAGAAACCTTTCTGTACGCCATCAATTAGGACTAAACCAGCTGATATTAATTTGCACTAATAGGGGCAGGATTGCTTTCTAAATACTGACAGATTTCAGCTGGTGTTCTGGCTTTCCATGCCTTTTTCCCTTTCCCTTTCCTTCATGTCTTCAATACTTTTTCCCTGTGTCATTTCACTTTATTACACATAACTTAATTTTTGGACTTATTTGTTTTGACTGCTTTATATGTGTGGATTACTGGGTTGTTACCAACATCTGGTGAAAATTTCATGTCAATAGTCCCATTAGAAATACATTTATTGAGAAAAATGTTGATGCGTTCAATACTTATTTCCCCCGCTGTATGTTGTAAGCCATGGATGTCAAACTCATTTTTACCAAGGGCCACATCTGCATTATGGTGGCCCCCAAAGGGCCAATTGTAACGTATCCTGCTGTGATTGCAGTCTGCCTTTTAAGTCTTGGACAATTTGTTGTTTTTCTTTGTGTTTGATGTCAAAATGCCAAATTTATACCGTATATTTATAATGTATATCTACATTTATATTGTACTCCTTTACCACAGACACGGCCTCATAACACTGCTTTAATTTTCTAACATTTTGGGATTATTTGTAAATATTTCTCAACATCATTTGTTGGAAAACTGCTTAAGTTAAACGCTGATGTGGAAACACTGCCATCTAGTAGTGGGATGCGGCCACTTTACGGGTCACAAACTCGACATGCATTGTCGGAGATGCAGTTTGTACAATTTACAGTGTATTTTAAGACAATCATACATCTTTTAAAGCTCTCGCGAGCCACATACCATGATGTGGCAGGCCGGGTTTGGCCTGCAGGCCTTGAGTTTGACACGTGTTGTAAGCTGTAACATTAATATAACATGACCAACTAGATGAATTCATACCTGTCATAGGCTTCTTTTAGGTCTCTTGCCAGTTTACACTTAGGGAGGATGTGTCGAAAGGGTGACTGCAATGTTCCATCCGCTGTAATCATAATTTGGCATGAGTATTTCAGAATGATTTTCACTTTTTTGTGTTATCTAAACAAGTAATTAAAATTAATTTATTAAGAACGATAAAAATGTATAGTGTGTCCTTGACCCAAAATCATCTACACCTTTATCATAGTTAAAAATGCTACTAATGTCCTTTTGTCATCCCAAAAATGCGAACAATGTTGTTTTTTCATCATTCCATTATAACTATTCATATCATTTAATGGTATTATTTATTTTATAGATGTAATTTACATTATGTATATTACATTATAGATGTAATTTTACAAAGATATTGTTAGCACATATCTAGCAGACGGGCTTAATAACCATCACTATATAATTCTCCCATTTCCTGGGATATTGGTATCCTTTATTAATCAGAATATCGATTGTAATTATAAGGGATGTAAGTTATTGATGTCAATTAAGCAAAACATTCATGCTCCCTGCATCTTTTTTTTCTTTTGTAAGTACTGGGCTTGTTTTTTAACTGTGAAAAGTTATTGTATATTGCATGTCTCCAAGCACTCAGCAACAGTCCTAGTTCTCTCATGAGTCCTTATTAAAAAGTGGAAGAAAATTTATAAAAGGCTAACAACAGGAAACCATTGCTATTTAAACTAATATACGTGCGCTGCCAAAGAAGTAGCTGGATGATTCCCAAATCTTTGAGGATAACGTTCTATGAATAGAAATGTAGTTTAAACTATGAAATGGAGTATTGACCCTTTGAGCCCACCTTAAACATGTCTCATTTAAAACTGTTTTACAAAAAAGTGTGGACTAAAATTATTCCACATCAATGTAAAAGACTAATATCAGATTATATGTAGTGTTTGACTGCAGTCATTGCTGCTAACAATTGTGCAAACAGGTGTTAAGAAAAGGGGGCAATTACTTTTTCACAAGAGTAATAAAGGTGTTGGGATAACTTATTTCCTTAAGTAAATGAGGATGTTTTTGTTTGTGTTGTTTTACTTAAGTTCCCATGGTAAAATACAATGTTTTGTTTAGTAATTATGCAAGGGCCGAGAGGAAAAAAAGAGATCATGAATTGTAAGTCACTATAAATAAGCAAGCCATTTAAAATCAAGTTTTTAAGTTTAAGTTTTTAAGGACCCGATGAATCTTGTGGGGCTGTGGGAAAGGACTTAACAATTACTTTTACAAATACCACACAGATCTGGTTTAAATGCAGTGAAAATCATGCATATGTTGTTAGCCAGAGGTGTCAAACACATTTTCAGCGAGGGCCACATCTGCATTACGGTGGCCCTTAAAGGGCTGATTTTAACGTATCCTGCTGTGATTGATTCTTGGAGGCAAATTATGTGTTTGATGTCAAAATGCCAAATTTATACTGTATATTTATAATGTATGTCTACATTTAAATTGTACTCCTTTACCACAGACACGGCCTCATAACACAAAAGACGTACCGGTTGTATTCACTTTCCAATCTTTCATTAAATTATCTTCTGTCTGCTTCAATTTTCTCTTCTTGTACATTTTGGGATTATTTGTAAATATTTCTCAACATCACTTGTTGGAAAACTGCCCAGTGAAACGCTGATGTGGAAACACTGCCATCGAGTGGCAGAATGCGGTCACTTTGCGGGTCACAAAATCGGCATGCATTGGTGGTGCAGTTCATGTACGATTTTACAATGCATTTTAAGACAAGTTTTTAAGTTCATGCGTATAAAATCATAAAAATCATCAGGCATTATCTAAATCATCACACATGACCAATAGAATAAAGACAGTAGGAAGAACCAGTAGGTGAAGGACTGGAAGATGTCTGAATATTAGAGAGGTTAAGTAGTGCAATGTGTATGCTGTGCAGTCTTACTCTCAGTCATGGTGGTGAGCTCATCCTGTACAGCCAGCATCAGTTTGGCCTCTCTAGTGAGGTACTGGCAACGGCGTTCCTCATGCTGCAGGGCAATGGCGAGACGTCTTGACAAGTTGTGCATGCAACTGATCACGGATGGGTCTGCATTGGCCTGCATTGGGGGGTGGGGTTAGAAAAGGCTAAAATTATTGGTTACAATTACAATCATGCTCACGATTCATTGTCTGAATACTGTATCAGGTGAAATATTGTAATACAACCTTTATTATGACCTAAACGCTATACACCGATCAGCCATAACAATAAAACCACCTCCTTGTTTCTACACTCACTGTCCATTTTATCAGCTCCACTTACCATATAGAAGCTCTTTGAAGTTCTACAATTACTGACTGTAGTCCATTTTATGTCTCTACATACCTTTTTAGCCTGCTTTCACCCTGTTCTTCAATGGTCAGGACCCCCACAGGACCACCACAGAGTAGGTGTTATTTAGGTTGTGGATGATTCTCAGCACTGCAGTGACACTGACATGGTGGTGGTGTGTTAGTGTGTGTTGTGCTGGCATGAGTGGATCAGACACAGCAGCGCTGTGTTTTTAAACTGGAGTTTTTAAACACCTCACTGTCACTGCTGGACTAAGAATAGTCCACCAACCAAAAATATCCAGCCAACAGTGCCCCGTGGGCAGCATCCTGTGGCCACTGATGAAGATCTCAAAGATGCCCAACTCAAACAGCAGCAATAGATGAGTGATCGCCTCTGACTTTACATCTACAAGGTGAACCAAATAGGTAGGAGTGTCTAATAGAGTGGACAGTGAGTGGACACAGTATTTAAAAACTCCAGCAGCGCTGCTGTGTCTGATCCACTCATACCAGCACAACACACACTAACACACCACCACCATGTCATTGTCACTACAGTACTGAGAATGATCCACCACCTAAATAATACCTGTTCTGTGGGGGTCCTGATCATTGAAGAACAGGGTGAAAGCAGGCTAAAAAAGTATGTAACGAAACAGATGGACTACAGTCAGTAATTGTAGAACTACAAAGTGTTTCTATATGGTAAGTGGAGCTGATAAAATGAACAATGAGTGTAGAAACAAGGAGGTGGTTTTAATGTTATGGCTGATCGGTGCATATACACTATATGGCCAAAAGTATTCGGACATCTGACTATGAGTTTCTTGGACATTTCATTTTAAAAATGAATATTATTAGTGATCTTTTCAGCTCCAACAACAGCCACTTCTCTGACAAGGCTTTCCACGACACTCTGAAGTATGTCTGAGAAAATTCATGCCCATTCAGTCAAAAGAGCATTAGTATGGCTGAGCACTGATGTAGAAAGCCTCAATTAATGTTCCAGTTCATTCCAAAGCTGTACAGTAAAGCTGAGATCAGGGCTCTGTACAGACACTGGAGTGTCTTTAAACCAAGCTTTTCTTCATGTCTTTACAGACTTTGCTTTGTGCATGGGGGCACATGTATGGTGGAACAGGAAAGACACTCCCCTAAACTGTTGCTAAAAAGTTGGAAACATACAGTAATTTATTTTATATAATTGCTTTATTACACCTGTGAGTAATTGTTGTGGCTGAAACATTAACTCAACGATTAGAAGATATAGTGTGCATATGAAACAAATATGACTAGCTCTGTAAAAGCCTTTTAACAGTATTAAATTACATTCTAGTTTTGACTGTCTTGCAGAACAGCTGCAGACTATTTAAAAAATGACTAAGCATATAACGTTTTTTTATACACACACTAATATTACATAAATATGGTTACATAAACATGAATTTATTTTTTAAGATATGTATTCCCATATAGTTAGTCCAGTTATCATGTTTTATAATAAATAGTAATAATAATGTAAAAAAAAAAAATTACACAATTTAAGTCCATTAATGTTATTATTTACTGTAGTAATAATAATTATTATACTATATCATTATTTTATGCAAATTTATTATGCGATTACTGCACAAAATGGCATATATTTTATTTTAAATAATTATCAAGAATTTTATTTAAAATACTAAAATATTAATATCTAAAATATAAATTTAAAAACACAATTTAATTGAACAGGCTTGCAGTTATGGGGTGTTTTTGCTGAGTCACTGTTGGCGTGGTACATAAGGGTGTGGTATGAGGCAGGGGACGAGGGCATGCAGGCCTTAGATATGGGCATGGCTGAAAGTTTTGCACAGTTGTCCAAGTTGAGTAAGCACTATATTCTGCTGAGTCAAGGTGGCACAGTTGGCATGAATGAAAACAGGTCAGCATGACTGAGCAGGGAATGCAGTTCTGATAGAAGTCTGCTGGGGGCTTATCAAAATCCACTCCCTTTCTTGGAACAGACTTCTGATCCCAGAAGTAACTTGAGTAAAAAAAAAAAAAAGCTGATAATTTTAAGTCAAAAGGCGCAATTAAAGTTGTATCAAAAATATGCACATACATTGAATTCTAAACATATACATGAATAAAACTGGGCTGATCTAAACAAGTTACATCAATCTTTTGAAATGTATTATTACCATTTAACAATGTGTCATAATGAAATTTCTTACCCTTAATGCGAACACAACACTAAACAAGATCATGGTAGGCATTTCTCTTTTTGGCGAAGGGTCTGTTTTGGAAACCTAAAAAACGAGAATGCAATAACAGTTTTGTAATTAAAAATGATTCCAGGGCTATATAATTCTGTCAGATTAAAATGTAGTAGTTTTTTTTACTGTCCAAAACTATTCAGAGCTAAGTACAAATACACTGTCCTAAATATATTTAATAACATATTACTTAACAGTACATAAAAACATTTAAAAGTAATGTAATGACATTTAAAAATAGTGCATTCATGCTACTGGCAGGCTTTGGGTGGGTGTTGATATTTGGGTGGGTGTTGATACATTTCTCGTTAACACAGCATGCATAAAGGTTGAGATAAACAAAATAAAAAAAGTGCAGTGCATTGCTGTTAAAATACAATTATCTTTAAACAGATGTTAAAACAGCATCCAAAACAATGACTATGCCACTGTGTTAATTACATTTCGAACTGTCATTTCTAGGGGCAGTTATCTCTAACCACCTTTCAGTTTTTAAATTCCTGTAGGTGGAGCTCTTATGCTGAACATTCTTTTGCCTCTCCAACAGAGGGTTGAGGGTAAAAGACTATTAAAATATAATAATATTAATATAAATTCTTTTAACCCTTGTGTGTTGTTCGGATCAAACTGACCCGTTTCAAATTTTTACAAAAAGAAAAATGGTACAAGTATACATCCTTTCTACCTGAAACTCAATTGCCTTTGCCTATTTTCTGTGATAAACATGTACAAAAATAATTTACCACACATGCTACTGTACCCCACACATTTACATCCTTCATATGGTCTTCGGGTCAATTTGACCCACATACACAGAGACAGACAGAAACATGCCAGAGACACACAGAAACATGCCCACAGACACAATCATGTTTTACATTCATGACATGACAGGTCGTTACTCATTGCACAAGGTTCATCAGTTCACAAGGTTATATCAAACACTCTTGTACAATTTAGTGTCTCCAATTCACCTCACTTGCAAGTCTTTGGACTGTGGGAGGAAACCAGAGCACCCAAAGGAAACCCACGCAGACACGGGGAGAACATGCAAACTCCACACAGAAAGGACCCGGA
Source organism: Trichomycterus rosablanca (assembly GCF_030014385.1). Lineage (NCBI taxonomy): Eukaryota > Metazoa > Chordata > Actinopteri > Siluriformes > Trichomycteridae > Trichomycterus > Trichomycterus rosablanca. The sequence goes on along the minus strand of NC_085989.1, from coordinate 17,931,644 downwards.
CCGCCCCACCTGGGGATCGAACCCAGGACCTTTTTGCTGTGAGACAACATAATTTTACATTTTATGATAATCTATGCACAGAGAAGCTGCTTGCTCTCACTTTACCGTCTGTAATGTGTCCACCTGCAAACCACATCAAATATTTTCTCGCACTATATGCCTAACACCTGCACCTCAAGGGGGTGGGACAAAAGAGATAAATACCTCTGCATTATAGTACTGTCTTTTTCCCAAGCACCGCCCCTGTTGCAAGGACTATGCCTCAGTTGTTCATTTGCATTTCATAAGATAAAAGTGAAAAAGTTCAAAATAATAAATGTTAATGAAAACATTGACCCACTTCATTTTTTCCAGGATAAGCATGATTTATGACACCCAAGTCTTGAGTATAGTGGATTTATAACATTAATTATAAACTTATAATTCAAACTTATGACAAAAAATAATCAACACTTCCATTGTTAATTGTGTTCTAGTAGAGATCAAAAAATCAAAATGTCCCGGGTCAATTTGACCCGAGGGATACCAGAGGGTCCCAAAAGTAAAGACCGCACAAGGGTTAAAAAGGCTATGTCTTTTCTCTAACCTGAATGGAGTGTGGGGGCTGCAGGAGCGTTGGGTGCCCCACAAATCTCACATTGTCGATCTTCAGTTCAAACTTTTTTCCACACATATCTGACTTAGTGGCCAATATGGTTGCAAGAATAATGTCTGAAAATCTGTGGGAAGGAACAAATAAAAGCATTAAGACAACAGCAAACAACATCACAGGTGTAAACCTGAAATCCATTTATCAAACAGGAAATTAAGCCCATTATTTAGACCTTGAAAAATATTCATTCTGGCAATGAGAGAAGTCTAAAAAACACTGAGCAGAGAAGAACCGTGCATGCTCTGCTCATGCTCTGTGCATTAAAGATATTTAATTAAGAAGTGATTTAAACCCCAGAAAGACTCAAGGGTGCAAAAAGACAACAGCCCCATGTATACCTTAATTGTCAGACTGTGCATGGTAAAATTGAGAGATGATCTTTAATAGATTTTTTTTTATTGATTGTTTTTATTAATTAGTGGAATATTCAAGTACAAAATGTTTAATCAACATAAATTACATAGACATACACCTACATTCAAACAATTTGGAAAATTCATTTTCATTCATCTGTTTTATTAATTAGTTTAAAATTATCAGCAGTCACTATTAAACACCATGATTTCTGGAATTGTATTTGACTGGGTTTTGTCTGTAACACCCTCAATTAGACATGTGTACTGTGTACAAAACTGTATATGCACAACTAGATGACAACAGAGATGAAGGGTAAATTAATAAAGACAGGGTGTTCTAGGAAAAAGAAAAAGTGGTTTAGAATAGTTTTATCTTACCCTGCTACCAACTGTTCATCAGTTAGTGAAGTTTGTTCTCTGAAATTGGAATATGGCCATAAAAAATAAAGACAACAAAAAGGAAAAAAAACAGTTGACAGTATGCACAAAAAAGAATGAGAAAGGTGCATTTGGGTACAATTTAGTTGTTACAACTACTGTGTAAACTACTGAGACAATTAAAATAATTTGTTAACTTATGCACCCCACGACACTGGCCATTTAATTAGAATATCCAACATGTTTGTATTTGATGAATACAGGGTCTTTGGGGGACTGTGATTACTGACTGAAGGGATGTAAACACAACAAGGACTTCAGCCAGTTTCTGTGTTTGTGATGTCTCAGGCAAACAATAAACTTGCTTTAATTTAATTGTTTTACCAGTTTAATGTTTATCATTTTTAGACATGTTTACATTATTTGTAATAAAAAAACAGCACAATTGATAACCAAATTCATTAAAATTGACTTACAAGGACATGTAATTAAGTAATCACTTTTCCAGTTTGTTTTTTGGTCCTCTCTTCCTGTAGCTGCTATTTAGTACTACTATTACTACTACTATTATTATTATTAATAATACAGTAGCATAGTAAAATCCTGCTGATATTTATCTTTAACAATAACTACCTGTTGCATTTTTGAGGTTTGTATCAGTTATGCAATACTGACATTACAATAATTAAAATACACCAAATTGCCAAGTACATGTCATGGACATCTGACCATTTACATTTTCTGCATTTAGCAGACGCTCTTATCCAGAGCGACTTACAGAAGTGCTTCCATAGTAAACATTTCATTTCTCAAGTTTAAGTAAACAACAGTCGAAGAACACAAATCTGCTGAAACCTGTTAGAACCAAAGTGGGGTTTTTTTTCTTTTTTTTTTTGTCTGGAAATGGAGAAATGTTAGTAAATAAGTACAAGTCAGCTCAAGTGCTTAGTAAAAAGGTGGGTTTTTAATCGTTTTTTAAAGACAGCAAGAGACTCAGATGTTCGGACAGAGACATGACCATTTCAAAACAAATTCAAAGTTGGCCCCCATTTCTGAGGCTATAGTCCTTACTGTTCTGGAATGTATTTTGGAATGTACGTCAGGCAATGCTGTTAAATGAGAAGGCCTGGCTCACAATCAAGGTTTGGGTTCAAAGGTGTTAAGATCAAAGCTCTCTATTTGAGCCAATGGAGTTTTACCATATCAGACTCGTCATACCATGTCTTTAATGTCATTGCGCTTAATGACAGTCACATAAGTAAAAAGCTTAGACACAAATACAGGCACGAGAAAAAAGCACAACTTGCTTCAATTCTGTTTTTACAATTGGCCTTAGCAAGGGCTACAAACAAATAATCTCAAAAGACAACTATAAGAAAACAATACATTTCAATATGAAGTAGTTTTCTTTACACAGAGTAAACCAACATTGAGAATCTGGGTGGGGAAAAAATAATTACACCCTATAACTCAGTGACATTAAAAACCTCCTTTTAGTAACAATAACTTGAAGTAAACTAGCGGTAAAGTGTAACAGTTTCTCTTATAATTTAGGATACATTTTCCATTTAAAATGAGAAAGCCTTAAATCACTTTTCTTTACAATATTGCTTTACAGTTCATTGATGTTTATGGGCATTTGTTTATGCACCGCTCTCATAAGATGCAGTCACAACATCTAATGAGATTGATGCTTGTGTACTGGGAATAATTGTACTGTTTCAGAACCCAATTTTGACTAATCTTAGACTGCTGCTTTAATAGTATTCTGGAATAAAGTGCAAAACAACTCCAAATCACTGCCCCCTCCACCACTGTGCTTGACAGTTGATTTCACAGGCATGGAAAATCTACTGACTAGAGACTAGAGAAACATTGTGCAAAATTGAAAATTGATTTAAATAGATAAATATGGTACAGGGTGATAAAGTACACAAAGCAACAAATGAGCCATAATCAGTAATTGCATAAATCACAAGTTTTGTTGATTTTCTGATTGATAATAAGCTCCCTGCAGGGAGCACATACACATTACACCAATCAGCCATAACATTAAAACCACCTCCTTCTTTCTACACTCACTGTCCATTTTATCAGCTCCACTTACCATATAGGAGCACTTTGTAGTTCTACAATTACTGACTGTAGTCCATTTGTTTCTCTGCATGCTTTGTTAGCTCCTTTCCTGCTGTTCTTCAATGGTCAGGACTCTACAAAGACCATTACAGAGTAGGTATTATTTAGGTGGTGGGTCATTCTCAGCACTGCAGTGACACTGACATGGTGGTGGTGTGTTAGTGTGTGTTGTGCTGGTATGAGTGGATCAGACACAGCAATGCTGATGCAGTTTTTAAACACCTCACTGTCACTGCTGGAATAAGAATAGTCCACCAACCAAAAATATCCAGCCAACAGCACCCCGTGGGCAGCACCCTGTGACCACTGATAAAGGTCTAGAAGATGACCAACTCAAACAGCAGCAATAGATGAGCGATCGTCTCTGACTTTACATCTACAAGGTGGACCAACTAGGTAGGAGTGTCTAATAGAGTGGACAGTGAGTGGACACAGTATTTAAAAACTCCAGCAGCGCTGCTGTGTCTGATCCACTCATACAGCACAACACACACTAACACACCACCACCATGTTTGTTTGTTTGTTTATTAGGATTTTAATGTCATGTTTTACAATTTGGTTACATTCATGACAGAAACGGTAGTTACTTATTACACAAGGTTCATCAGTTCATAAGGTTATATCGAACACAGTCATGGACAATTTTGTATCTCCAATTCACCTCACTTGCATGTCTTTGGACTGTGGGAGGAAACCGGAGCTCCCGGAGGAAACCCACGCAGACACGAGGAGAACATGCAAACTCCACACAGAAAGAACCCAGGACCTTCTTGCTGTGAGGCGACAGTGCTACCCACTTAGCCACCTTGCTGCCTCACCACCATGTCATTGTCACTGCAGTGCTGAAAATGATCCACCACCTAAATAATACCTGCTCTGTGGTGGTCCTGTGTGGGTCCTGACCATTGAAGAACAGGGTGAAAGCAGGCTAAAAAAGTATGTAGAGAAATAGATGGACTACAGACAATAATTGTAGAACTACAAAGTGCTTCTATATGGTAAGTGGAGCTGATGAAATGGACAGTGAGTGTAGAAACAAGGAGGTGGTTTTAATGTTATGGCTGATCAGTGTGTTTATACAGCATAAGAGAGTGTAAATCTTCTAATCATTTTATAAAATGTAATACCAAAATCCCTTATATAGTATGTATGAACATGAACATAGTTGGTACTAATTTAAACACATTTTTGTTACTCTGCTACAAATTTTAATTAGTTTTTTTTTTTATGTATAAAAAAAGAAAACAAAAAGCAGTCAGTTTAGGGTGCACTACCTTGAGTCTCCATCTTGGTCCTCTGTAGCATCACTTGTGGTCCTTAATGCATATGCACTTCTCTGTTTCGCTTTAAAGATCAACAAAAAACAATAATCAGGTTTTAGTTGTTAATGTTACAGTCACTGTGACCAATGTTCTGCTATGTTCAATGGTAATACACAGTCATTTAACATTTAATAATACTTAAATTATAATACCTAGAAACCCAAATCCCAAAAAACACTTCTTTTGTAAACTAATATACTTCTGTAAGAAACATAACATTAACCCAAAAATAGGTCTACTTTGGAAAACCTTTGTCAAAAAACGCACTTTATCTACACTTTTAAGTTAAATTAAGGCTTTACTATGCGTGGTGAAAGCCATATATTAACAACATCCAGGACCACTGACAGCTTTTCTGGGCTTAATCTCATTTGAGATTAATTAATGTAAAGTCGAAGTGTATGCTAGGTCCTTCTTCCTTCTTTTTTTTGGAAATAAGTGACACTGTGTTCTCTGGTCCAAGAGAAAAGCACCATTCTAATTGTAACCAATAAAACCAAAAGTCAGCATCTGTCATGGTATGGAAGAGGGTTAAGTACCAGTAACATTTGTCACTTGCACATCTTTGCGGGTACAATTAAAGCTGAGGGGCACGTACACATTTTGGAACAAGATATGCAGCTGTCTAGATGCCTGTTTAAGCTGGACAATGCCATATTCTGTAAAGTGATAGGTTGTGTCCACAATCGCATATTAAACGGTACGTACTAGATTCGAGGCAGTATGCACTGTTCGGCAGGTAAAGCAGTAAGCTCTTTCAGTATGCAAGTGTGCAGTATGCACACAACCTTGTACATACTGCGTCCGCCATCTTACCAACGTAACGTGATGCATGACGTCTCATCGCCACAGTTATAACAATTTTAAAATCAAAATTAATTTTGTCGTTCTCCACAAAGCTACTAATAACGGTATTCAGGGTTGTACTAAATCACAACACTTTTAATGTTTGTCTTACTCTGCTTTTCCACCTCCTTGTTTCTACACTCACTGTCCATTTTATCAGCTCCACTTACCATATAGAAGCACTTTGTAGTTCTACAATTACTGACTGTAGTCCATCTGTTTCTCTGCGTGCTTTGTTAGCCCCCATTCATGCTGTTCTTCAAGGGTCAGGACCCCCACACAATCACCACAGAGCAGGTATTATTTATGTGGTGGATCATTCTCAGCACTGCAGTGACACTGACATGGTGGTGGTGTGTTAGTGTGTGTTGTGCTGGTATGAGTTTTTAAATACTGTGTCCACTCACTGTCCACTCTATTAGACACTCCTACCTAGTTGGTCCACCTTGTAGATCTAAAGTCAGAGATGATCGCTCATCTATTGCTGCTGTTTGAGTTGGTCATCTTCTAGACCTTCATCAGTGGTCACAGGACGCTGCCGGCTGGATATTTTTGGTTGGTCGACTATTCTCATTGCTGTGTCTTATCCACTCATACCAGCACAACACACACTAACACACCACCACCATGTCAGTGTCACTGTAGTGCTGAGAATGATCCACCACCCAAATAATGCCTGCTCTGTGGTGGTCCTGACCATTGAAGAACAGCATGAAAGGGGGCTAACGAAGCATGCAGAGAAACAGATGGACTACAGTCAGTAATTGTAGAACTACAAAGTGCTTCTATATGGTAAGTGGAGCTAATAAATTAGTAAGTGAGTGTAGAAACAAGGAGGTGGTTTTGTCAGTGTGTATGGTTGAACTTACTTGCAGCTGATGAAGTGTTTTCAGACACTTTTAGAAATGGATATCTGAAGAGCAACTTGTTACCGCGGCTCCCTGAACTAACCAAAATCACGCTTATTGGACTGTTTTTCTCTCCATTTTTATGAAAAGTAACGTCTGGTGGCTTGCACATTGTCTTGGGATCCAAGTCTATTGAGGACTGTTTGTACATTTTGTTATAGAACCGTAAGGTCTAAATCAAGCATACAAATCCCCGTTAGTAAAAACAGTCTTGCCATCAGAACAATCCACCGGTAACCTCCTGGCTAGTGCAGACTCGTCATTTAGGAATCGTAATTTCTAAAGACTAAATGCCTACAGCATGCGAATATACATGATATGAAAATAAAAGCCAATGAAAGACAGCAGACTGTCTTATATATGCTAAGAAAAATAATTTACAGGACGAACATTTTGATCTCCGTTAAGCACGTTTCACGAGCTGTATTCTGACTACACTTAGCACTAGCGTTCCATGCTAAATGTTGTGAGTAACACTTTAGCGTGATGTTGGAGTCACAAGCATCAAACATTAGTTCCACTAATAACGTTCCGCAGCTTAAATTCACATTTTTTGTAAATACAGTACTGACGTACTAAGATAATTTCGAAACATTAATTTCAATAAAATCACCCTATTAGACATATTTAGTTACATTAATTTAATACTTATGCAAGTCTATGAAACTGCAACTCTATTAAAAACTCGTGTCCTTGTTCTCAGTGTATCACAAAAGTGAGTACACCCCTCACATTTCTGCAGATATTTAAGTATATCTTTTCATGGGACAACACTGACAAAATGACACTTTGACACAATGAAAAGTAGTCTGTGTGCAGCTTATATAACAGTGTAAATTTATTCTTCCCTCAAAATAACTCAATATACAGCCATTAATGTCTAAACCACCGGTAACAAAAGTGAGTACACCCCTTAGTGAAGGTCCCTGAAGTGTCAATATTTTGTGTGGCCACCATTATTTCCCAGAACTGCCTTAACTCTCCTGGGCATGGAGTTTACCAGAGCTTCACAGGTTGCCACTGGAATGCTTTTCCACTCCTCCATGACGACATCACGGAGCTGGCGGATATTCGAGACTTTGCGCTCCTCCACCTTTAAAGATTTAAAGTAAGATCAGTCAAATGGTTGAGCATACCATTAAGGCGTTAAACAACTGTAAAGCTTTCTATGTTGTATCTTCTGAAGACATTGAAATCATTAACACCTCTTTTTCATGCGCCTAGAAATAAACACATTTACACATAAAACATATACATTTAAAGGGTAAATTAGAGGTTGCCTTTTTTCATACTCTGTTTAGTCCATTTACCTCTGGTTGAGTCATTAAGCAATGTTGAGCAATGCATTCTGCAGGCCAAGAAACACCTCACCAATTAATAGAAAATATGTTTGGCCCATAACCCCAACCCACCCTCTCACACACCTTTTTTTAATTAAACCACAGTCTATTCCTTCACTATCTTTTATACTTTCACATATCATTATTTTACATTAATTATTTAATTCATTCATTCATCTATTTATTTAATTCATTAATTTATCCATTAACCATTTATTTTATTAATTCACTCATTCCTTTATTAATCCATTATGTACAGATGATTATTTCTACCAGATAGCACAGTCACAAATGGGAAAACATAATCCTTTCCCATACATTAAAATACATAGGGTAAGACGATAAGGTTAGTTCTGAATAAGAAGAACATGCGCTCACTCTGTAAACCTTAATGTCTTACCATATGTATTAATATCTTATATTCTTAATTCGACAAATGCAACTACATTCACATAAATACATTAAAAAGTCCATTAAGAACTACATGTTTAAAGCACTTGACATTTTGAATGTTCGTTTAACAAGATTAATGTAAACTGTCTGCTTACATGGCGTTATGACCATCCTTTAACTGCGTAGTCACCAACTGTGTAGTCACCAAAAACTTCACTTCTACCACACGTCTAAAGGTGTAGTTGGAACTACACAGTTGCAAACGATCGGTGGAACTATGGTTTTGAGAAATAACGCATAACGATGTTTTGAACTATTAAAGTTACCAACGTAGTTACCACAGTAGTTCGAACTATGGTTTTGGGAAACACTTGCATCGCAACTGCATCGTTCCAACTATGTAAATTGCTAACGTAAAATGCTTTTTGGAAACGCACCCCTGTTATGCCTAGTTCACACACTGCGGTAAAGTTAGTTTTATATTCGACATTCGTTTAACATTCGCCATTCCGATCTATATAAATGGTTCAAAAAACACCTAACACCTACTTATTTTACGATTTCTTGCACAGATTTAAGTGTACTACATACTACAAAAATTATTTTATAGTAATTTTGAGGTTAATTGTATTTATTTAAAGAAAGATTAAAATGAAACCGCTGATTAAGCGTCAACTTCAGCTAAAGCGTTAGGGAGCGTCATCAAACTAACAGAAAAACGTAGGAAACATTTACTCTGCACTTATTACAGAGAAAAAAATCCATTAAAGTCTTGTAATGTATTCATGGATTCATGTCAATCGATTTTTTATGAACACAAAATAATGTATCTCACAACCTACAAACCTTGTTTTATAGATGATACCTTTTATTTTATTTTAATTTATACTTAAGATCAATGAATACGTAATACTTTTATATTGGAACTAAAGAAATCTATTAAACTCTTACATGATTTAATATAGTAAACCCAAACTATTTTTAATATACACATATTAATGTCCCTCACATCCTACAAAACTTGTTTTTTAAATAATACTTTTATTTTTAATTCATTTTATTTTATAGGTAAAATTAGTAAACCCATAATACTTTTATATTGGAACTAAAAAATCTATTAAACTCTTACCTGATTTAATTTAATAAACCCAATTTATTTTTAATCTACACATATTAATGTCCCTCACATCCTACAAACATTGTTTTTTAAATAATACTTTTATTTTTATTTTATTTTTATTTATAGTTAGGATCAATGAATCTATAATACTTTTATATTGGAACTAAAGAAATCTATTAAACTCTGATATAATTTTATATAATAAACCCAAACTATTTTTAATATACACATATTAATGTCCCTCACATCCTACAAAACTTGTTTTGTAGATACTGCTTTTATTTTAATTTTATTTTAATTTATAGTTAAGATCAATTGATCCATAATATGTGTATATCAGAGATAAATCTATTAAACTCTAAAATGATTTAATATAATAAAGGCAAGCTTTTTTTGATAAACACATATTAATGTCCCTCACATTCTAAAAACATTGGTTTATAGATACTGCTTTTATTTTTTTTATTATTTTAATTTATACTTTAGACCACTGAATCCTCAACACTTTTACATTGGACACAAATAAATCTATTAAACTCTAATATAATTTAATATAATGAAGTCAAACTATTTTTAATATAAACATATTAATGTTCCTCACAACCTACAAACCTTGTTTTATAATTACTGCTTTAATTTTAATTTTATTTTAATTTATAGTTAAAATTAGTACATTCATAATACCTTTATATTGGAACTAAATACATTTATTAAACTCTGATAAGATTTAATATAATAAAACCAAACTATTTTTATATACACACATTATTGTCCCTCACATCCTACAAACATTGTTTTATAGATACTGCTTTAATTTTTTTTATTTTAATTTATAGTTAAGATCATTAAATCCAAAATAAGTGTGTACAAGAGATAAATCTATTAAGTTCTGATATAATTAAATATAATTAACCCACACTATTTTTTATATACACATATTGATGTCCATAACATCCAACAGTTGTTTTGTAGATACTTCTTTTATTTAGATTTTATTTTATTTTATGGTTCAAATCCATAATAAAAAAAAACATAATAAGTGTGTATCATAGATAAATCTATTAAACTCAGATTTGATTTAATATAATAAAATACAACTATTTTTTAAAAACACATATTAATGTCCCTTATATCCTACAAACCTTGTTTTGTAATTACTGCTTTTATTTTTAATTTATTTTAAATTAAAGTTAATATCTGTAAATACATAATAATTGTATATCAGAGATAAATCTATTAAACTCTGAAATAATCTACTATAATAAAGTAAAACTATTTTTTATATACACATATTAATGTCCTTCACATCCTACAAACATTGTTCATAACATTTATTTATTTCCAGTATAAAAGTATTATGGATATTTTGATCATGATTATAAATTAAAATAAAATAACAATAAAAACAGTATCTATAAAACAAGGTTTGTAGGATGTGAGAGACATTAATATGTAATTAATAAAAATAGTTTGACTTTATTATTTTAAATTATATCAGAGTTTAATAAATTTAACTCTTATACACACTGATTATGGATTTATTATTATGGATTTTAACTATAAATTAAAATAAAATAAAAATATGAGCATTATCTATAAAACAAGGTTTGTAGGTTGTGGGGGACATTAATATGTGTATTTAAAAAATAGTTTGGGTTTATTATATTACATCATATCAGAGTTCAATAGATTTATTTAGTTCCAGTATAAAAGTATTATGTATATAACAATTTTATCTATAAATTAAAAAAAATAAATAAAAGCATTTTCTATAAAACAGGGTTTGTAGGATGTGAGGGACATTAATATGCATATATTAAAAATAGTTTGGGTTTATTATATTAAATCATGTAAGAGTTAAATAGATTTATCTCTTATACACACTTATTATGTATGCATTGATATAAACTATAAATTAAAATAAATGTAAAATAAAAGTATTATTTAAAAAAGAAGGTTTGTAGGATGTGAGGGACATTAATATGTGTATATTAAAAATAGTTTGGGTTTCTTTTATTAAATCATGTAAGAGTTTAAAAGATTTCTTTAGTTCCAATATAAAAGTATTATGGATTCATTGATCCTAATTATAAATTAAAATAAATTAAAAATAAAAGTAGTATCTATAAAACAACTTTTGTAGGATGTGAGGGACATTAATATGTGTATGTTAAAAATAGTTTGGTTTTATTATATTAAATCATATAAGAGTTAAATAGATTTATCTCTTATACACACCTATTACGTATGCATTGATATAAACTATAAATTAAAATAAATTTAAAATAAAAGTATTATTTAAAAAAGGTTTGTAGGATGTGAGGGACATTAATATGTGTATATTAAAAATAGTTTGGGTTTCTTTTATTAAATCATGTAAGAGTTTAAAAGATTTCTTTAGTTCCAATATAAAAGTATTATGGATTCATTGATCCTAATTATAAATTAAAATAAATTAAAAATAAAAGTAGTATCTATAAAACAACTTTTGTAGGATGTGAGGGACATTAATATGTGTATGTTAAAAATAGTTTGGTTTTATTATATTAAATCATATAAGAGTTAAATAGATTTATCTCTTATACACACCTATTACGTATGCATTGATATAAACTATAAATTAAAATAAATTTAAAATAAAAGTATTATTTAAAAAAGGTTTGTAGGATGTGAGGGACATTAATATGTGTATATTAAAAATAGTTTGGATTTCTTTTATTAAATCATGTAAGAGTTTAATAGATGTATCTCTTATAAACACTTATTACGTATTCATTGATATAAACTATAAATTTAAATAAATTTAAAATAAAAGTATTATTTAAAAAACAAGGTTTGTAGGATGTGAGGGACATTAATATGTGTATATTAAAAATAGTTTGCGTTTATTATATTAAATCATATCATAGTTGAATAGATTTATTTGTCTCCAATATCAAAATATCATGGATTTTTTTATCTTAATTTTAAATTAAAAAAACTGACATATAAAAACAGTATCTATAAAACAAGGTTTGTAGGTTGTGAGATACAATAATTTGTGTTTATAAAAAATAGATTGACATGAATCCATGAATACATTACAAGACTTTAATGGATTTTTTTCTCTGTAATAAGTGCATAGTAAATGTTTCCTACGTTTTTCTGTTAGTTTGATGACGCTCCCTAACGCTTTAGCTGAAGTTGACGCTTAATCAGCGGTTTCATTTTAATCTTTCTTTAAATAAATACATTTAACCTTAAAATTATTATAAAATAGCTTTTGTAGTATGTTGCCCACTTAAATCTGTGCAAGAATTCGTAAAATAAGTAGGTGTTAAGTGTTTTTTGAACCATTTATATAGATCGGAATGGCGAATGTTAAACGAATGTCGAATATAAAACTAACTTTACCGCAGTGGAGAACTGCTAATTCTGATCTAGCTGGTGGTGGGTTAATTGCGGCCTGATCATTTATCTCGCGGTTTGTATCTTCAAGAAATTCAAGTCTTTTTTCCACGTCCGTTATCCTGGTTATTAGAGCTGATAATTTTCCCTCAATCGAAACAGTAGTCTTTTTAACCGCTGCCAAACCTTCAAGTGCACTCGCCATTTGTTTCAGAGTGTCATATATTTTGGCGATATCCTGGGCCATATCGGTCTGTTCATCCTCATATTCGCTCTCGCCATCTTGATTAGTTTTTGCTTCGGGGCCTTGCGCGAGCGTAATTGCCTCTTACATTCACCAAATGTATTAATCTTCGGTTGTTTTGACATCTTTAAATTATAATTCACTGTTGTGTGCAAAAAAAAATTACTTCTGACAGTTTTCGGATAGTTTCAAAAGGATAAAAATAATGACGCGTCACGGAGCTCCCCGCTACGCAGCGTTCACCTTCATCGCGTCACGTGACTCCGTTTGGTGTCCTTTTTAACTTTATTGACATTGTCCCATTTAACCTACCATCCATCCCATTTTACTTGAACTTGAAATCGGAATGTGTTTGAAAGTCCAAAGTTTTTAAAGTATTTTACTTGGCACTTCACTTTTTTATAAATGGCAGAGATCTATAACAAATTTTGAAAGTAACACTTAAGGTACTCCACAGATTTTTAGGTGGGTTGTAATGGTAGTCTATCAAAAAGTATTATATCAAAATTACCGGACTTCACCCTATTTACTTTTTTTATTATAAAATTATTATAAAACAAATACAAAGTTATATTCAAAATACGGATTGTATAGGTGAGGAACACTGAAGTGTGAATATAGAAGTTAGTTTTACATCAGTAAAAAAATCATGCAAGAATACAAAATACGTTAGGTTTATGACGGTCCTGTACTCGATAGCTGCAGAGGGAGCTTGAAGAGTCTTTAGTTCTTTTTTTTCTTAATCAGAATTAACGTAATCTTGAGTTTAACTTAAAGTTGTAATTGCAGTGTGTTGCAAATTTTTTATTTGCCTATAAAATAGTAAAATGAGTAGTAAGTATTACGTGTTACTTCTACTGTAATGACTAATGGTCGAACGAATGCCAGTGATAGCTCGGTTGTTAAGGTACTGGACTAGTAAGCAGAAGGTTGCCGGTTCAAGCCCCGCCACCACCAAGTTGCCACTGTTGGGTCCCTAAGCATGGCCCTTAACCCTCAGTTGCTCATCGTGTTCCGCTCATTGTGTAAATCGCTTTGGATAAAAGCGTATGCTAAAAATGAATGCTGTTTATTTAACTTTATAGTGGTCAAGTGTTTGCAGATAACACACGGACACGGTAAGATGGTTTGGGTTTCTGATTTAAAGTTTTTAACATAAATTTCTTTACTTTACAGTTCCATAAACTGTTTGATATTGTAGTAAAGTATAACTGGTAATGTGTTAATCTCTTTTAGGCTTTTCAGCAGCGTCTTCTTCCCAAAGGCATTTTAAAGCAAACAACATACACGCAGATTAAAGCTAAAGCTCTCTAATGACCTTGTCCTTGCTGCTTAGCTTGCAGTTTAGTGTTGTGGCAAAATTTCATGACATAACGATGTACAACTGCACTTAAGCCCCTGCATTTAATTCTTTTTATTTTTTATCACGCACCCCGTTTATGCATGGTGTATGCAACATGAATGCAGCATTAGGGTTACTATAAAAGTTAGGTGTGTTACACATTTAGTTTTTGATGCAATGAGTAAATATAAAAAGCAACAACATTTTGTTAATATTTTATTGTGTTTATTATTATCAGTATTTATTTTTAAAAAACTGACGTGTCATATTTTTTTTCGAATTTTTATGTAGTTGCTTCTTCATTTAGCGGTATTTCTCAGCCAGGGCCAGGGCCAGGTTCTGAAAAAACTTGTCAACAGACACATGAACCTCGGGGGTAAAATCAGCAGGAAAGTACATTCCAATGCTCACGATGACGGTGTGGGCCAGGAGCTATTATAAAGAAAAGCAAATAACAGATTTAGTAACTTAATTATTACTGTTCATTATTACACGGTTGGTTTAAAAATAGTGCCATGAAAGTCTTTTACCTTGAAATTAGAAGGGTCTACTCGAAGCTTAAAAGCGTGCAAGTCGCTGAGAGGGCTCAGAAATCCCTTAAGATCGTCAATATGGCCAACAGCCTCTCCAACTTTCCTCATAATTACGCTTCCATGCTTTTTCACATTAGGTGATCCGGGATGAAGATCCGACCAGTGGGCAAAGTATGTCTTTGTTGGGGGGTAGACGACAAACAGTCTGCATAAAAGTGCATGAATCAAACAAAAAAGTTAAAAAAGCGTCAGATGAGATATATAACTTCTAAAAGGTGTAAGATGCACTACACTGGTTGCTTAAAAATGTAGCCTTTAGCTCACCTGGCAAGTGCTTCGTGTCCGATGTCATCGGCTTTAGTAGCGACCTTGGTCCAAATATCCTTAACGGCAGCTTTGTCTTTAGACGAGAGACTCATTTCTGCACTGATCCGTTTTTCCACCCAATAAACAATGTCAGAGATATAACTTGATGCGTGTTCGAAGTGCCAGTTTTTATTTAGCCTGATATGAGGCACACCCTGCCATATCAAACCTAAACCCCACCCTGTATTTGGACTGGTCGGACAGTTTTGGATCTTTTCCCAACTGGTGTTAATAAAGACACATTTAATTATAATGTAGTTTCATAGTTTCTTTGTTGTTACATGTAGGTTAAAAATATATAATTTTTAAATATGTGTGTGTGTGTGTGTGTGTGTGTGTGTGTGTGTGTGTGTCTCCTAAGATGCACACTGTAATTTTAATCGTTCATTTATTTATTTAAATGTTTGGTTTTGGCTAATTGTCATTCATTCATATATATGAATTATTGTTATTTTATTATTAATTTAGTTTCATAGTTACTTCGTTGTTACATTTAGGTTTTATATATATATATATATATATATATATATATATATATATACAGTATATATATATATATATTTTATATATATATTTTTATAGGTTATATATATTTAAATATATGTATGTATATATAAAATATGTATAATATATATATATATATATATATATATATATATGTATATATAAAATATATTTACATTTATGTAAATGTATGTATGTGTATGTGTGTGTCTCGAAGGTGCAAACTGTAAATGTAATAGTTCATTTAATTATTTAAATGGTTAGTTTTGGCACATTTTGGTCATTCAAATATATGAATTATTATTATTTTATTATTAATATAGTTTTTTCGTTTCTTCGTTGTTACATTTAGGTTTATATATATATATATATATATATATATATATAGATCTCAGATGTGCACATCGTAAATATAATCGTTCATTTAATTATTTAATTGTTTGTCTTGGCAAATTTTTTAGTCATTACTGCAGTTGAAAAACGCCCAATTGACCATGTTTCAAAAAAAAAGTTTGGATGTTTGGCACGGCGCCTATCTTTTTAGAGCTGCCCTACGTTCGGATCTAATCCAGTTTTTTTGTTTAGGGCGTGGATTGCCAGTGTTAATAAATTAAGCTTCGTTGCGCAAAATAAGTCAAAATTTTATAGGAGAGTTTTCTTGCGCTTGGTAAAATCAGTAAGATTCCACGATGGTTGAATGGACAGATGCCGAACGCCACATTATCAGTGATGTGTGGGGAAAGCTCAGCGTTGACGAAATTGGACCACAGGCACTAGCAAGGTAGGCAAACATCATATTTATAAACATCAGATAAATGTGCATTGACTTTTTTGTTCACTGTAAACATAACGGATGTCTTTGTCTAGGGTTTTGATTGTGTTTCCATGGACCCAGAGGTACTTCGCTTCCTTTGGTAATCTGTCTAATGCCGCAGCCATTACAGGAAACGCCAAGGTAGCTGCCCACGGCAAGGTGGTCATGCATGGTTTGGAGAAAGCTGTGAAGAACCTGGATAATATTAAACAAAGCTACGCACAGTTGAGTGTTATTCACTCGGAAAAACTGCACGTGGATCCCGACAATTTCAAAGTACGTCTAATTACACTTAAATTACAATAAAAAATGTAACGACATTTTAACGCTAGAGTTGAATTTTAGCATATGTTGATAGATCATGCTACTTGTGCTTAAAATAATTAAAACCGATTTTTATTCACAGCTTCTTGCAGAGTGCATCACTGTATGTGTAGCCATGAAGCTTGGACCTTCCGTCTTCACTCCTGAGGTTCAGGAAGCTTGGCAGAAACTCTTAGACTGCGTTGTGTCAGCTCTGGGCAGGCAATACCACTAAGAAATTATTAAAATACAAAGATGTTTACAGCGAATACAAAGATCCAGTACATGATGTTTTCGGTGCAAAAATAAATAAATAAATAAAATTGCCAAGAAATTCCATCTTCAGTTTATTCTGTTTTCCTTTCTAAAACATATGCACATGACATAAGATAAGATAGCCTTTTATTATCCCACGGGGGGGAATTTGCAGTGTTACAGCAGCTTTCAAGAATATAAAATATAAAAAATACAAAGTGTTTACACATATGTACACATATATGAAAAAGTAGAAAGTAAGTAAAAATTACAAAAATATAAACAGTATTTTTAAAGAAAGTTAACCAAATATTGCACAATTATTAACATGTATTGCACATGGACTGCTGTCAAATAAGAAAGTATTAATGATTTGTAATAGGAAAGGTGCAAACAACAGCAAATACTGTTCAGCTCTTTTGTCAATCAGCTGTTTCATACATTTACCATCAATGGTACCGCGCAAATACAGTACACGCTTTCTTACACCAACAAATTCTAATATCCAGAGTATTTACATTCAACATTTAACTATTAATATGTTTAAAAAACGACTTCTTCAATTTTTACTTTTTTGAGGTACAATTATGTGAACGTTTCTATCGAACAACTGCGGTATACTCTTGCATTTGTAATATCCCCAACACATTTGTACATTAATAAAATATACATAATAAAAACACATTCATAATATATGTTGACAAATACGACAAGTACTATAGTTCTCCAATATAAGACCAAAATACGTGGCACTGTAAGTTTATTTCAGTAGGGTAGTCGATGAACGAAACAACAATAATTTTAATATGTAGTGGCATTTAATAGTCTTCATATACACATACATACATACATACATACATACATACATACATACATACATACACACAAGTAACAGAAACAAACTTAATATAATATTCTTGTGGTAGGCATTTTTGTAAATATTTATATAAAATCTTGTGGAAGTGAGCAGCACTGGAACAGAAAAGATTGCGCCTATTACACAGATTGCAATTAAATTAATAAAATGTTCCCCTTCTTATTGTACTTATGACATTTTGTTGTAAATCCAAAAACTATTAAATACTACTACGTATTAACATTTTTGTTGTTTCGTTCATCGACTACCCTACTAAAATAAACTTACAGTAGCACGTATTTTGGTATAATATTGGAGACACATAGTACTCGTTGTCGTATTTGTCAACATTGCTTTTTGTACAGTTTCTTTTTACGTTTATATCAACACAACTGGCATATATAATAGCACTGAAACTTCTCAGGAAATAGTTCCAATTAAAAAATTTTTTTTTGCTTTTTTGTTGAAACGTGTTGACACGGCATAACTAAAATGAAAATATATTTGGTACAAATAAAAACAATACTTTTAATTGGCATTTTTGTAAGAATTTTTTTTTTAGGTAATCAATTTTTTGTATTGAGGAAAATTAAATGAGCCATCATTTCAGTCAAGCAGATTTAAGCAGGTTTTTGGATTTTTCAGAGCATTTAAACTATTTACTTGTTAAAAGACTGGAAATTGAGTTCTTAATGAATAGATCACTCAATGAAGTAACTATTGTTAAGTCTAAGAATTTTTTGTTTTAAAAATAAGGCTTAAATTGCCTGGCCTAACTGCAGCTTGTAGAATTTAATTATGCATTTATTTATTATTGATTGTTTTTGTGCTGGTAAAGTAGACATCAATCATATGTATAATCTTTAAATGTTTATCTAAATGTTTATTTAAATGTTTTTAATTGTCAAAATTATGTTGACTTTTAATTGCTCCTGCCAGTAATTACTGACCAACAGACATATCGTTTTGAAATGACTTTATTGTAGTATTGTTTTAAACAGCTCTCTTAATAATATATATAGAGCCATAAACAACGACCATTTCTTATTTATCTGTATTTATCTGCAAGAGCTGCAGACAAG